>NC_134247.1:13005000-13620000 GCF_965152275.1 Natator depressus
AAGGAGGAAGGACAGCATAATAGCATTGTGACGATTACTCAACTTTACCATGAGATATATAAATTGGGAAAAAGTGTAACGAACAATGTATGTGGATGTGCTTCATGACTGCTTTACCACTGGATTCAGTATTATGCTCTGAATAGATTTGTGTGTGTGAGAGAAATGTGCCGAGGGAGGCTATTCAGTCTGTTAACCATAGTTGCAGAGGGAAGAAAAATCAATCAACATCCAGGAAAAACAAGCAACCATAACTTAGCTAGGTTTAAAATCAGAATCAAAGGGAATATCAAAGTCAACTTCAACAGGACAAAATGTAATGGTGCTTGTCTGAGGTATGTTATTAATCCTTCACCTTTAAATGATAAAAGACTGGGGAAGAAAGACTGCTAGAGATATAAAGGCACTATTTTACAAAACAAATGAGCAACAGATTGATGGGACCCCAGTTTCTTCAAGAACTAGGAGGGTGAATGGTGAATAAAGAATTAGATATATTGCTGAAAAATTGATATTTTCTTTTCCTCTACAATCATCAGGTAGAGTGAAGAAAATGTGACAGAAGCAACAAAGTTTTCCAGGGAAAGAAAAAAAAAATTCACACATTTACAGTTGAAGTTTAAAATCCGTATTGTCCGTAAACTGAATAATTGCAAATTTAAAAACAAAAAATTAACCTGTATCACTTCAAACCACAGGGCCAACCTTCTGCCCAGTAGGTGGAGACTGCAAAAACAAACTCTTAGAAGTCAGTATATAGACAAGAACATTGACTCTCTCTCAGATTGGCACAGCAATTCTACACTTTATAAGACAGAAGGGAAAAAGTTAAGTTTGAAGAGAGAAGTAGTATATCTACACAGAGAAAGTTTGCACACGTTTTATTAGGACAGACCACCAAACAGCAAGGAAAAACAGCCAAAAGCAAACCCACAAGAGGCAGGACAACTGCCTAAAAAACACTGGAACTGAAGCAGCACATCCTGCCTATAGTGCTTGGGAAGAGCATTTAGTGATGTCCAAACAGCTAACTGGAGAAGTCTTTTGATAGTGTTGCATATCTGTCTGCCCTCAGTATTGTAGCTACTCAGGTGGATTGCACTCTAACTGACCTTGTTGAAAAGTCTTCTCTTTGTGCCTTATAGGTATCTCCGATGCACACATAGATCCACTGAGGAACAGAAGTCTTGTTTCCCTGCAGAGGACTAGTAGTCAGTCCAATAATCTGATCTTCTATCCTATGTAAATATGATAGGTCATAATAGCCCTATGGATGTGCAGAGTGTGCAGTTTTTTGGGTTTGGACAGATAGGAAAGAACTTTTTTGGAAGATATAAACATTAACCTGTGGTACAAAAGATGAAGCTATACAAAGAACTCCTGTCTTTGAGGACCTGAAGAACAAGAAAATTACATCATAGCTCCTGGAGTTTGCTAATGAGAACTGAGCAAATATTTGTAACAATTAATCTGTAATGAATTTAGCTTCCTTCAGCACCAGTGATATCTGCAAGCAGATAGTAAAGTAAGTTCCTTCACAGTTATTCAAAATTATCTCACAAAATTTTATTTATTGTTGTGGATAGATCACAGATAGTTCTCTGTAGATTTTTGTAGGCTCCCTGTATGATTTATGTTGATTAGTTATGATTCATCAGGTAAGATCACTTAATACTGGTTGTTTCTTGACTGAATGGATGCACAAATATTTCTGGATGAATATTTGCATTGGCAACTGAAGCTTGCTTTCCAATGTAAATTCTTACCATTAAAACTCAAGTTACCTGATGTTCATGGAAAGCACGCTCTGAATGAAATGTGCTCATTAGTCAATTTTTTTGTAGTAAATAAATGAACTCTGTCGCTAAGCTTGAACATTGGACGCATCACTATCACGGATGAATTTTTTTTAAAAAAAATTTGTGAACCAGACCAATGAAAGTAGTGAGCAAATGTTTCAATATCAATCCCTCCTGACAAAGGCTGGTCAGAGAACGGAAGAAGCTCACAAAAATGGAAACAATTTTGTGGAAACTTAAGTTTTTTGACCAACTCCATCTATAACTATTAATTAGCTTAATTTCTTCAATGCAAGTCATAGTTTGGAGGTAAAAAAACTCTTTTGCAAGTAGTTGCATATCAAGAGTTTAGATTAAGCTAACTGTCAACCTATGTTTATGGTAATGTCATGTATTTCAAAGGAACAAGGAAAGGTGTAACTCAGATTTGATTAACCAAGGAAGAACCAGTTGTCTCAAATTTTAAATATAACTTTTTTCAGAACCGTAGCAACTTCACGGTACAGACATTAGGGAATTGGAAGTCAGGGCTTCTGGGTTCTAGTCCAAACTCTGGCACAGATTTACTTTAGAACACTGAGTAAAAGTCTGTCAACTTGTGCCTCAGTTTACCCAGCTTCAAAAACCATTAGTAGCATGGGGCCTTAATTCATGTTTGTAAAGCAATTTAAGATTTCGAGATGAAAGGCACTATGTAAGTATTATTTTCAGGCAACCTTTGCTGCTCACTTTAAAATCCTGACCCACAGTAACTATGAAAACTACTGTAAAGTCACAAAAAAGAGCAAGAATTCAAATGGCAGGAGTCTTAGCATCCAGAACACATACTGTGCATGCACACAAAGTAGACTAAAGCCATGTCTACACTGAAACCTTTGGCTGATGAAAGCTGTGTTGGCGTACAGCTGCTGAAGTTAGTATATCGCTCCTACATGTGCATACTTAGTTGCTTGCATCAGTGCTGTGCGTACTCACCAGGAGTGCGTGTGTCAATACAAAGCGTGGTGCACCATCAGTAGGTATTCCACTGTGCCATGTGCCACCATCCAGCACAATGCCTTTTGGGAAATTTTCACAAGGTGTTGTGGAATGAGTCACGCAGGGATCTCTGGGAGCTAGGGGGTCAAGTTCCCAGCATGCAACATTTGCCATCCCATAATGCTATCCACATCCCTTAATTTTCACACCTTTAAAAAAAAAGGTCCCACAATCCAACATGGCACTTTTCAGAGTTCACCACCTCCAACAGAATCATCAAGACTGCATAGCTCTGCACTGTGCTCATGAATGTTGCAAATACAGGATGCATGATCCTCTTGTATTTGCAAACCCGCAGGAAGAAACACAACAACGACATGATGATTTCTTCAAGGACAGAGTGCTAAGGGACATAGCAAAAGGTGGCATTCATAGAGCAGCTGCAGACAATGGAGTGTTGCTTCTGGGCCCAAGAAATGAGCACTGAGAGTTGGCATCATATTAACAGTGTCTCTTTTTCTTGCAATTTTGTTGCTTGGACCTTCAAAGCTAAATACTGAAGTACCCTACCCATAATGCATAATGTAATGTAATGTAAGTTTTGCAAAACTGGGGTGGAGTAGACTATAGAAACATTTTACCTCGCAGCAAAATAAACTTCCCTGCTCTCTGCAGTTGAATGCAGAATTCATTCTAGATTTTAGAGTGCATGTATCCCTCTACTGGAAAAACACGCATCACAACCTTTTGTTCAACAGTCCTATTCTGTTTATTAATACTATGGTGGTTTACTGAACAGATCATTTATTTCCCCAAATCTACTGTTACACCTCTAAGGTTACCAGGAGCTGAAAAGACTTTGTAGTGCTGGGGAGGAGCTGGTTGTCATGGTACACGTAGGTACCAATCACTTAGGGAAGGCTAGGAGAGAGGTCCTGGAGGCCAAATTTAAGCTGCTAGGTAAGAGATTGAAGTCCAGGACCTCCATGGTAGCATTCTCTGAAATGCTTCCAGTTCCACATGCAGAGCCGGTTAGACAGGCAGAACTGCAGGGTCTCAATGAGTGGATGAGATGGTGTAGGGAGGAGGGGTTTAGATTTATTAGGAACTGGGGAAACTTTTGGGAAAGGGGGAACCTATACAGGAAGGATGGGCTCCACCTAAACCAAAACAGAACCAGATTGCTGGCACTTAAAATTAAAAAGGTCATAGAGCAGTTTTTAAACTAAAGGCTGGGGGAAAACCAACAGATGTGGAAAAGCATGCGGTTTGGACAGACACATCCCTTAGGGGAGGATCTATAAACGGAGATTCTCTATGTCCTAGTAAGGAGGAGAGGATGGAAGATGATAAAATAAAGGTAGGATCTGATGAGAAACAGTCAAATGAAAAAAAGTCCCATTCAATTACATTATGTAATGGCAGATAGTGACAAGTTTTTAAAGTGCTTATATATGAATGCTAGAAGTCTAAGCAATAAGATGGGTGAACTAGAGTGCCTCGTATTAAATGAGGATATTGATATAATAGGCATCACAGAAACTTGGTGGAATGAGGATAATCAATGGGACATAGTAATACCAGGGTACAAAATATATCAGAAGGACAGAACAGGTCATGCTGGTGGGGGAGTGGGACTATATGTGAAAAAGCATAGAATCAAATGAAGTAAAAATAGTAAATGAACCACAGAGACTCTATGGATACTAATTCCATGCTCTAATAATAAGAATATAGCAGTAGGGCTATATTACCGACCACCTGACCAGGACAGTGATAGTGACTGTGAAATGCTCAGGGAAATTAGAGAGGCTATTAAAATAAAAAACTCAATAATAATGGGGGATTTCAACTATCCCCATATTGACTGGGTACATGTCACCTCAGGATGGGATGCAGAGATAAAGTTTCCTGACGCCTTAAAGGACTGCTTCTTGGAGCAGCTAGTCCTGAAACCCACAAGAGGAGAGTCAATTCTTGATTTAGTCCCTAAGTGCAGCACAGGATCTGGTCCAAGAGGTGAATATAGCTGGACCGCTTGGTAACAGTGACCATAATATAATTAAATTTAACATCCCTGTGGCAGGGAAAACACCACAGCAGCCCAACACTGTAGCATTTCATTTCAGAAAGAAGAACTAAACAAAAATGAGGTTAAACAGAAATTAAAAGGTACAGCGCCAAAAGTGAAATCCCTGCAAGCTGCATGGAAACTTTTTAAAGACACCATAACAGAGGCTCAACTTAAACGTGTACCCCAAATTAAAAAACATAGTAAGAGAACCAAAAAAGTGCCACCATGGCTAAACAAAGTAAAAAGCAGTGAGAGGCAAAAAGGTATCCTTTAAAAAGTGGAAGCTAAATCCTAGTGAGGAAAATAGAAAGGAGCATAAACTCTGGCAAGTGAAGTGTAAAAATATAATTAGGGAGGCCAAAAATGAATGTGAAGAACAGCTAGCCAAAGACTCAAAAAGTAACAGCAAAAAATTTTTAAATACATCAGAAAGAGTAAGCCTGCTAAACAATCAGTGGGGCCACTGGATGATCGAGATGCTAAAGGAGCACTCAAGGACGATACGGCCATTGCGGAGAAATTAAATGAATTCTTTGCATCTGTCTTCACGGCTGAGCATGAGGAAGATTCCAAAACTTGAGCTATTCTTTTTAGGTGACAAATCTGAAGAACAATCCCAGATTTAAGTGTCATTGGAACAAATCAATAAACTAAACAGTAATAAGTCACTAGGACCAGATGGTATTCACCCAAGAGTTCTGAAGGAACTCAAATGTGAAATTGCAGAACTACTAACTAGTTTGTAACCTATCATTTAAATCCACTTCTGTACCAGATGACTGGAGGATAGCTAATGTGACGCCAATTTTTAAAAGGGCTCCAGAGGTGATCCCGGCAATTATAGGCTGGTACGCCTGACTTCAGTACCGGGCAAGCTGGTTGAAACTATAGTAAAGAATAAAATTGTCAGATAGATGAATATAATTTGTTAGAGAAGAGTCAACATGGTTTCTGTAAAGGGAAATCATGCCTCACCAACCTACTAGAATTCTTTGAGTGGGTCAACAAGCATGTAGACAAGGGGGATCCAGTAGACACAGTCTACTCAGATTTTCAGAAAGCCTTTGACAAGGTCCCTCACCAAAGGCTCTTAAGCAAAGTAAGCTGTCATGGGATATGAGAGAAGGTCCTCTCATGGATTGGTAACTGGTTAAAAAATAGGAAACAAAGGGTAGGAATAAAGGGTAAGTTTTCAGAATGGAGAAAGGTAAATAGTGGTGTCCCTCAGGGGTCTGTACTGGACCAGTCCTATTCAATATATTCATAAATGATCTGGAAAAGGGGGTAAACAGTGAGGTGGCAAAATTTGCAAATGATACAAAACTACTCAAGATAGTTAAGTCCCAAGCAGACTGCGAAGAGCTACAAAGGGATCTCTCAAAACTGGGTGACTGGGCAACAAAATGGCAGATGAAATTCAATGTTGATAAATACAGAGTAATGCACATTGGGAAAACATAATCCCAACTATACAGATAAAATTATGGGGTCTAAATTAGCTGTTAACACTCAAGAAAGAGATCCTGGAGTCACTGTGGATAGTTCTCTGAAAACATCCACTCAATGTGCAGTGGCAGTCAAAAAAGGGAATAGATTGTTGGGAATCATTAAGAAAGGGATAGATAAGATGACAGAAAATATCATATTGCCTTTATATAAATCCATGGTAGGCCCACATCTTGAATACTGTGTGCAGAAGTGGTTGCCCCATCTCAAAAAAGATATATTGGAATTGGAAGCTGCTTCCATATGAGAAGAAATTAATAAGACTGGGACTATTCAGCTTGGAAAAGAGACGACTAAGGGGGGATATGATAGAGGTCTATTAAAATCATGACTGGTGCGGAGAAAGTAAATAAGGAAGTGTTATTTACTCCTTCTCATAACACAAGAACTAGGAATCCCCAAATTAAATTAATAGGCAACAGATTTAAAACAAACAAAAGGAAGTATTTCTTCACACAACGCTCAGTCAACCTGTGGAATTCTTTGCCAGAGGATGTTGTGAAGGCCAAGACTATACCGGGGTTCAAAAAAGAACTAGATAAATTCATGGAGGATGGGTCCATCAATGGCTATTAGCCAGGATGGGCAGGGATGGTGTCTCTAGCATCTGTTTGCCAGAAACTGGGAATAGACAACAGGGAATGGATCACTTGATGATTACCTGTTCCGTTCATTCCCTCTAGGGCACCTGGCATTGGCCACTGTTGGAAGACAGGATACTGGGCTAGATGGACCTTTGGTCTGACCCAGTATAGCCGTCCTTATGTTCTCATGTATGTTCTCAGTCCTGAGGGAAGGAGGTAGTAAGTAGCAAACAAAACGATGACCAGAAGCAAAATTTAACTCAATGAAATCACTACACCCCTATTTATAAAACTATCAAGAAGAACTGTGAAGCTATAAACCTAATTGAGAGCTCAATAATGGAAACAATTTGAGCAACTACTGCATAAAGTTATAAGTATGCATACATACACACACAGTATTAGTGAAGGATTAAAGAGGGCTCCTCCAACTGAATACCAAAAGTCTGCTTTATAATCCAGGTCAATGAAATAATAAACAGACATATTAGGTAAGAAAGTTACAAGTGGGTATACATTACAGGCCTAGCATGAGATCTAACCACGTGCAACAGTGAACAAGCAAGCAGCAAAGCATACAAGCTTGCAGAGTGCTCACAACTACGCAGAACAGACTGGAGAGGAAACCAAATAATGAAATGCATCACAGTATACATCAGAAAAGTTATACTGGCCTAGAAAAAAAAGTCAGGCAAAAAAACATCTGAAGTGTTATCCATATTTTGAGAACCAATCCACAGAGTCTACTGAAGAAATGGAAAAATTAGAGCAGGGCAAATAGGCTAACCTATAATCCACATTTATATAGCACCTTTCATCCCAGAGGATCTCCAAGTACTTATAGATATATAGGAATAATTTTACCCACCACTGAAATGAAGCCGTTTCTATTGTGAAACGTGCCAGCCGTTTGAAAGCACACAGCAACCCAAAACGGCTTAGATCAGGAAGTGTATCCAAATGAAGTTGCAGAGAAAATTAAAAATGGGAATTTAGCGAGGATATGGAATTAACAGCTTTGTACTATGAAAAGTACTACAGATCTTTCATATTCACAAGTGGTCACGACCCGTTTTACATCTTTTATGAATGATGGAACCTCCAGTAGCATAGCACAACCTAACAGCAGACTGTACCGATCCACAGGGAAGAGAGCCATCTTCTAAACATTAATTTTATCACTCGACATAGCATGTATTGCCATAAAACAATTCTGAGGAACAATTTGGTGTTTCTTCAAGATCCTCCATATACCAGATATTGCTTCATTTATGAAACCTGATGGAATCACAACCTAAGATGGTACGGATGCAGGCCAGGATGCTGAAAGCTCTCAGAAGTTAGGGAAAACTAAGGTTATGTTTATTAGACAAAGAAGATTAAGAGGATATGATTGAAGTATACAAAAAATGAAGATGTCATAAGACTGTCCAGCTAAAAAACCCAAAACAAAATACATACCAACGAGAGAAGCTAGTTAAGATTTACAGAAGTGTCCAAGGGTAATAAGGAGAACTCACTTCTAAAGGCAGCAGTAGAAGATGCAATCAAATATATTTAGAGAGTTAGAGAGATGTGTGGGGTTTTCCAAAGCCAAACAGCAAGCAGGTGTCAACGGGCTAAATCCTTGGGAACTGCACAGTAGTGTCCTTTTCTTTGAGGATTACAACACTAGGTAAGTAAGCGAAAAACATTTTGCAAGGAGGCAGGAGGGTATAAAGGGAAAGGGAAGAGTGCCTCAAAGTCATGTAGTAGCGACACATACAGGCTGCTTACGAATCTCTAAAGGGATCCTAAGAGATCTTTCAGTCCTTAACTGAAAGTATAGGTCTCGGGGGTAACATCAGTTCTGCATGTCTTAAGATCTCACACAAACTAACCTTTTTCTTTAGATTTCCTGTCTTGTTCTCGATCTCTGCTTTTGCTTCTGTGCTTGTAGGATTTCCGATCTCGACTTTTTGATCGTCTCCTGTCCCGACTGCGAGACCTATGTTTTCTTTCTGACCGATCATGGCTTCTGCTTCTTCGTCGATCTCGACTCCTTACATTTAGAAGTAGTTGAAAGAGATAGAAAATATCAGCTGTTTACAACTCAAAATAAAAAATCTTCATTAGTTTGTCCCTAGGTTACCATTTTGCTCTAATGCCGGTTTATAAGAAAAGGTTGAATATTTATGAGGAATACTAAGTCTCTCTTATAAACTCGTTCCTTCCAGGAACATTTGTCAGTACTTCACAAGCTCTCTGTCCACCCTTCTCTGCCTTCTTCCCTTATTCAAACATCCACAGCTATAAGAAATAATGCTCAGGAAAAGCTTTAAAACTGATTTTTAAATCAGAGCTTTAAAAAGATTAATACTTAAACTTTATGATGGAAGTGTATGTCAATTATCATGCTTACAACATCAACATATATAAAATCATGGTGTTTTCATCCACTTCCAATATGGAGGTGAGTTTTAATACACAGCAGTTTCTCTTTTGATTCATCCTTTGAAACAGCAAGAATTGGCCACCTCTGGAGAGGTTATAGACCTGATAGACAAGCAGTTTGATCCAGAGTGATGATTCCTAGAGCTTCCTCTAACTCAGGCCTGCACAATTTGTAGAGCGGTGAGGGCCATATTACTCCAAAGAAAACAGCTGAGGGCTGAAACCCCCCCTCCCTGTGGAAACAACCCCCCCTTCCCCAGCGCCACCCGCTCCGTGGAAATAACCCCTGCCCCGCCGCCGGCTCACCTGCCCCCGCCGCCTCGTCATCCCCCCTCCTGCCTGGCTCGCCTACTCACCCCCTGCTGGCCAGTGAGCCCACGCAGGCCAAATGCAGCCCATATGTTGTGCAGGTCTGCTCTAACTGATTTCATATTTTTAGATCAACTAAGTCATATTCTGTTCAATGGTTTGAATGCACCTCCTGTTTTGGCTCACTTATTGTTTAATTTTTAATGGTACAAAATTAGATTTTTATTTTTAAAATCTGTATTTTGTGTTGGATATGAATTATAATAAAGTATTTTCTGGGGTTGAATGAGATTGATATCAGCCTATTCCATTATAGGGTTAGCAGTTGCTGATCAACTGAGAGGAACATCAACTGAGATGTAAATCAGAGAGGAAGCATGGTTCAGTAGTTATGGTGTAGCCCAGGACTGGGGGGAGGGGGGGGAATGGAGAGGGGGACTTAGGTTCTATGCTATGCTCTACTACAAACTTCCTGTATGACTGCAAGCAAGTCACGTATCTTCTGTGTACATCAGTTTCCCACCTGTAAAAGGGAGATAATGGTACTTCCTTATGTTCCAAAACTACGAATACAGAGAAACTTAAGTGTTTTCATAAATAAGGCTAAACGTTTTGCAGTTATATACCACTAAAGGGTTGCAAAACTTTAGGAATGTCTACACTTAAGTGGTATGTAGATTACACCTGCTGCATGCCCAGCTAGCATGGGTATAAACAGTAGTGTAGATAGTGAGGCATGGCTGAGTCAAGTAGAGCGCCCTACACATCTGAACCTGAGGGTATATATCATACATGGTGGCTTTTTGCATGCCCAAGTAGTGCTTCCTACATCTACACTGCTATTTTTAGCAGTGTAGTGTCTCACTGCCAGAGGCTCTCTCTGCTACAGCAAAAGGCTCTGGCAGGAGGGAGGCAGTGGAGAAAAGCTCCAGCACCCTTCCACTGCCACACAGCTACAAATCAGTGACAAGCGCGGACACAGCCTGCCTTTCACTTTGGTGTGTAGCGCCTGTAATCTTCACACCACCGTAAGTGTACATAAGGCTTTTGTACATCAGTAGGCTGAGTACATTACACACAAGGGGCTCTTTGTGTTTCTTCATTCTCTCTCACAAGCTCCCTTTGTGCTACTCTCTCATATCCCTCTATTTCAAACAGTCAATGCAACACAACCCCACGCCAGGGGCTCAGTACACCTCTCCCCCCACCAATTCCACTCTCCTCATACCTTTGTCCCACATTCTTTCCCCATACTAGGGCTTCTGTGTGCCCCCATTCTTCATATAATTCTTATTTCTTTTCTGTCGGTACAGGAGATGTCTAGAACATTCCCTGAATTTTTTGGATCAACTGGATGTGGTATTCAAAAGTTGTTACATACAGCAAAACAGAGAAATGCAATCAAGTTAGCATAGGTCCTTGTCTTGATCGGCCAACAAAATTCTTGACAGCAACCATTCCTTTATATGATTTCAGGCTTCCACCTATAGTTTAGAGGTTCTCATATGCACGGAATGCAATTATAAATTCACTTGAAAAGTCAATAGTCCCTAATTAAGGTACCTGCTTCGCCTTCTCTCTCTGCTTCTTGATCTTTTGTGGTCCCGTGACCGGCTGCATCTTCTGTCAGATGTTCTGCTTGAATGTCTGCTACGGGAACGACTCCTCTTACGTCTTTCTCTGTCACGTGCCCTCTCTTTTTCCTTTTCTTCTTCCTCACGTCGTCTCTTCCTTTCCCTCTCTTCTCTTTCACGCTCCCTCTCTTTTTCTCTCTCTTCTCGCTCTTGTTTCTCTTTTTTTAACTTGTCATCACGTTCAGGTTCTTCGGTTCTTTTTCTTAACTTTTCCTTACAAAAAATAAAAGTGTTTACAGCAAGGATTTAATGAAGATAAAATTTATTCAGAGGAAACTATTCGGCATCATTAAACCGCTATAAAAGGACGAGGAGGCATATTAGATTTCAATGGGTTACATGTGATTGTCAAACCAAAGCGCAACCTGCCTAATAGCACTTAAGTCAGCTGGACAAGTCCTTTATTCATCAGAGTGGTTCATTCACTTGGGCAGTACCTAATATTTAATATTAAAAAAAAAGACTTGGGGACCCCACAAAGTAGACCTTGCAGAAAGAAAGAAAATTTTCTGAATTCCAAACAAAAATAAACTCTCAGCTAACTAAAGTTGGATACATCCCATATTTCAGGCTCCAGCTGAGTCGCACTTTTAAGTTTCACCAGGATGATGCTAAACTCTGTTGGAGTTCATAAATTCAGAGTTCCGTTGCAGTAGAGTTTAGCTTCAGTTCTTAAAAAGAAAAGGAGTACTTGCGACACCTTAGAGATACATCCGATGAAGTGAGCTGTAGCTCACGAAAGCTTATGCTCAAATAAATTGGTTAGTCTCTAAAGTGCCACAAGTACTCCTTTTCTTTCTGTGAATACAGACTAACATGGCTGCTACTCTGAAACCTTCAGTTCTCAGGAGCCTAACACCAACTCAAGGCTACCATTCCATGGTGCATCCCCAATTGCTTGGCATAATATTGATTTCCAGTGTCTGATAACACCCTGCTAATGTCAGGAGTTCTATGTTTGTATGTGATTAGCATATTTCCATTAAAGTAAAAACACACAAACAGGTATCCTTGTACACTGGATATTGTACATAGAAAATTGTTAGGTATGAAAACTCCATTCTTGTAGTTATTTTATTTCACTCTAAATGTTTCATTATAGTGCGTCCCTGCGTAGACCTAAGATATTTTCGCAGTGATATCTCATGTATTTAAAAAGAGCTTGTTGGTCACACTCTTCTGTTCTGTCTATAGGGAAGAACCATAGGCAACTGTCTGCGGGCTGTCATAAACGAATGAACATAGAATATTTTAATTAACTTATTCCAGCGAATACTTTAACCAATATATTTGTAATATTCAGGATACTGCACACTGGGATATACCAGTGTGAACCAGGAAATATACCAAGAGCATTACACACACACACACAAAAATCATAAAAAAGTTAATTGAAACCATGTTGTGTTGAATACCTTCAGAAGCCTGGTTAGCGGGGGAATTCAGCACAAAAATCCAGACTTAATTTGAATTTCATTTTTTGTTTTGTACTTGAGGTAAAATTTTCAAAAGCACATAAGTGATGTAGGAGTCTGAGTCCCATTTTCAAAAGGGACCTAGGCACTTTGGAGCCTAAGTGCCACTGCTAAAATTACCTTTCACCTTTAAATAATTCAAAGCTGTCAATGCTTGGCTGCCAAAAAATGGATTTTGAGAACCTGAGTTTATGTATGTAAGCATTCTGCTAATGATTTGGTTCTCAAATAGTTTATATAGAAAGAATTTCAGTTTACCGTTAATTACAAAAGTTATACTCACTTTTAATTCTTCTACAGTAGCTTTAATTTTGGCATAACCCATGTGCTGTTTTCCCATCAAGTGGTCATCCACCCTGGACTGTGCATCTCCTACTATTAAAAAGGCTCCACAGACTTCACAAACTTCCATTTGCTTTTCTTGAGCTGCAAAGCTCTCAATTGTCTGGAAGAGAAGGTAGTGGTTAGAGCAAAGAACAACAGAAAAGTTTTAATCTGGAGCCAGTTAAGGCACTTACTACTTCTTACTGTATCAACTGTTCTTCAGTGTTGTGAAATTACGAATTTCAACTTTAAAAAAGAGCTTGTAATTACTTGCTTTAACTTGGCACTATTATGAAGTAGCCTACACATTATGCCTAGTATGAAAAATAACTCAAAAGAAAACAAATTCTCACAGACTGCAAGACTAACCATGCTAACTCAATGCAGATGAGTATTTAGAATCATACTAGGTTTTGAAAAGACTTCCATAAACTCCTGAATTATAGCCTTCTTGAACTATGCTATGGTTTTATAGGATGGCAGCCTCTCTGACTTCTGCATACAAGACCATTAGAATTAAAGAAAGTGATTTAGGAACTAGTGTAAATGCAACATCATACAAGGAAGACTTAAGAAAAATGAACTGCTTTTGTTGTTTTCAAATACAAGCTGGAGGGAATATCTCCTCTAATTTCTTTCTGGTGCTAGAACTGCTTCTAATCAGGTCCAGCTTTAAACATGTGAGCTTCCAGGAATCAAGTAGTCTAGTAGCTCAGAAGATAATCTGTTGCTTTTCTCTGAAATTATCTATTGAGATAAACTCCCTGTCATGGGGGAGATTTAAAGAAGAGAAGCTGCTGACAGCCAGGAATCTAAAGATCCTTGAACAGACTCTGGTTTACTAATCGTTGCTAGCAAGAAAGTTCTCAGTTATAGAGAGTTAAGTGTCTTCACCACAATAAAGGTTGTAGCCACATTTCCATTTCAAGCAGGATTTCTGACTTTCTCAAAATCTTTAAAATGCTTTGTGTCCCATTGGAGGGGTGCAAAAGGACTAGTGGGGTAAGGGAGGGTCAGAGGTGACAATGGACAGATGTCAAACTTCAATTACCGTGTATACTTGTTCATAAGCCGAATATTTTTGGTAAAAACATGATGCATCAAAGAGCAGGGGTCGGCTTATAAATGGGTCTACACCAAAATTTGATGATTTTAAACTCTATGAAATCATTGAATTGAATATCTAATACACTGTCGTTTTGTTTACCTAGAGCATCTGCAGGCATGGAGCCCCGCAGTTCCCTGTGGCCGCGGTTTGCCATTCCCAGCCAATAGGAGCTGCGGGGCTCCGTGCCTACAAATACTCCAGGTAAACAAAACATCCTGACCTGCCAGCAGGTTACCCCGACAGGCCAGGAGCCGAAGTTTGCCAACTCCTGAAATATAGGGTCAGCTTATGAAAGGGTCATACAGCTTTTACCATTTTTACTTATCTATCTTGGGGGGGGTCGTCTTATATATTAAAAAAACAAAGTCTCTAAACTTTTATGGTTGAGAAGAAACACTCTGGCCATGTTTTGATTCAGTGATGTCTGACTGACTTCTCACAGTGCCAGCACGATAGCTATGAGAGGTGAATTGCTTCATTCATTTCAGTGGGGGCCAACTCAAATGGCCAATGATAGTTTAAAATATTTGTATTGTAAATTATTTCACCGTTCCTTGATGCATGCAGGAAACAAAGGAAGCATCATATTATGAAGATCTCAACTAGTGTTGCTTAAAATGTGTGATGCACCCCAACATGTGGGGATACAGAAGAAGGTGACTAGCTCACCAGCCTATCAACAATACGTGATCAAGTTGAAGACGGATGCAAGTGTTTTCATTTTTCTGAAGAGGGCTTGAAAATATTCTCAAATTTAAGATGTTTTGGCTCAAGCAATGCTTAGATGGAGAGGTTTAAAAGTTAAGAAACTTTTTTAGAAACTTGGCAAAAAAAATTTAACACTTCATTTTCTGAGGTCTTGCATTTTTACATTTTCCAATTTAGTTTTCGTTTCAGGTTTTTACATTAACTTAGAATAAGTTTCCTGACTTTCTAATTTTTTAGCTATATAAGCATCTTTGATGTTTCATCTTCTGTAAATTACCAACACATATTCATAAATTCCCAACTCCAATTTAGTTTTGGCAAAGAACACTAATCTAAATGAGTTTACAATTTAAATCCAAGATTTATCTATCTCACAAAGTACATGATATTGAGTAAGACTAACTGGAGTTTTAAATTAATGAATGTATTGTGTGAAATACAGGCTGGCCTCTCATAAGGAGTAGTATTTAAGCCTGTTAAGTTTGAATGTGAGAAACAGAAATTTTACAAGAAAGCAGTAACTGGATTGTTGTAACTTTTAAATCCTCTGATTACATAAGTGGCAAGCCTATTTGGTCAGATTCTGCTTTTGCACTGAGCCTTGAAATAACCCTAACAGAGCCCACACAGCTTTTACTTACTGAAGTTGTAGATCTCAGCAACTCTCTCTCTTCTTTTAACTGTTCAACAAGTTTCATCATTCCTTGCGCCTCTTCCACCTTTCCTTCAGAACCCAATTCTTCAATCTAAAGGAGAATAAAAACCCTGTCAGGGTCTTTTAATCTGAGCATTTGATTAATAATGTGTTAGAAGGTGACTTTTACCTGTTGTAGAAGTACATCGATTTTGTCAGTTAAGACCTGAATCTTCTCTTCGTTTTTACCAGTAGGTCCAGCTGCCTGCTAAATATTAAAAAAAAAAATTCAGTCACTAATCAAAGGATTAAGAATGGGTGTTTTTAAGAAACTACACACCTATTAATATTTTTCTCTAGAATTACATACTTGATATCAGATAAATAAGTAGATCGAAGTACAGAGTAATCCAAGTGCTGCAACATGTTGTACTATCACTTTGTGGGAGGAAAAGGAAATTTATTCACCTTTAATCCTATTTCTCTGAAGGCATCACACACAATTGTAACTCCTGAGTTTTAATTTGATAGCACAAGAATGGCAGAATACCACTTACTCTTAACATTTGACCCCCTGAGAACAGCAACAGCAGGGTGGAGCATGAGCTAAGCCCCTGGCTGACAGCCATATACCACCCTCTGCAGAGAATGTCTTTCAAATGTTTCTTACTCTGCATATTTTTATTTGGGGGAATCTCATGAACAGTATACAGCAGGGGTTCAGGATCCCTCAGGGCGTCATGAGGTTATTATAGGGAGGGGGGTTGTGAGCTGTCAGCCTCCACCCTAAGCCCCGCTTTGCATCCAGCATTTATAACAGTGTTAACTATATAAAAGTGTTTTTAATTTATAAGGGGGGGGGGGTTGCACTCAGAGGCTTGCTGTGTGAAAGGGGTGACCAGTAAAAAAAGTTTGAGAACCACTGCAGTACAGCTTCCAGGAAGGTGGACTGAAGTTCTAACCAAACTATTCCCCCAAAATAAGCATCATATCTAGATGCCAGGTTCAGAGAACCGTGCTGAGTCAATGTGTGACCAGAACTCCAGTTAGCAGCCCTACACATTTCTTGTGGCATGCTACTGACACTGCCTTGAGCCTAGTAGAGAATGTCCCAAGCCACTTAGTTACTGTTAGCCTAGCTAATGTAAAACAAAAACAATGTAAAACAGAGGGTAATCCACTTAGACATAAGTTGAATGGCAATGGCATTCCCTTTACACTGATTCCCCAAAGCTATAAAAAAGCCTAAGGACATGTCTACAGAACAAAGGCTACAGCGAGACAGTGACAGTGCTCAGATACATCAGCCGCATAGATGCTTGCTACAGCAACAAAGGGGTTTCTCCATTGTTGTAGGAAATCTGTCCCCAAGAGGCAGCAGTTAGGTTGACAGAAAAATTCTACCTAGCTGCATCTACGGTGGAGGTTGGGTCAACCTAATGTTGCACAGGGCACAAATTTTTCAAAGCCATGAGCAATGTAGCAAGGTCAACTAAGTTTTAGGTGTAGACCAGGCCTAACTGATTTTCTAAACGCCCTGTCCGAATAGGAATGCAAATCTCTTCTGACACCCAGAGTACTGAATTTGGTTTCCCTTGGTTGAGAATAATATTTTGTGAAGAACATTAGGAAATTAACGGTCTTATCAAAGCAGAACTCAGACTTCACTTTTGGTATTAATTTAGAAGGATGCAGGATGACTGTCTCTCTGGAATACAGTGAAAGGAGGATCACCCATTAAAATCTGCAATTCACTCTTGTTGTTACAAGTGCAATTAAAAACAGGAAGAGCCTTCCATTAGGCAAGTCCATCATCCTTGTCAAGTAACAACTACCTCGCTAATTAGTTATTTAACTACACAGAAGAAACCAAAAGGAACAGAGGAAGAGTGTGTGTGCAGTGAACATCCCACATTCGGAGTTCACTGTGAAGAACAATTCTTTGCTTCAATATAGGCTTTTGTACTTACACCTGATGACTGCTGGTTCTGTGACAGTGCCAAACGAGCATGCCCTCTTCGAATCCTCCGTTCTACCTCTGCAAGTAAGCTCTGTAAATACCGCAGGAAGTCTCTTTCATAGCCCACTTTCATAAAACGAGAGCTCTTCTCATATCTGATAAAAATACACAAAGTTTTTTACTGAATGATCATGTGTCATTCTTAATACAGAGGTGTGACAAAACATGTAAAAACTGCTACGCTTTAACAGCTCCAGCAAAAATTACAACTTTGCAAATTATACTGGGGCTGCCTCAGATCAGGGGAATGGACTAGATGACGTCAAAGTCCCTTCAAGCCCCGCATTTCTATGATTAATTTTTGAATTACTTTGTGATTTTTTAAATTACTTTTCATAAAGAAACGGACAATGAAAAGTACACGGTAAATGATTTACAGCTTATATATGAAGCTGCTCTTAAATTATCTTCTTATCTGGTTCTCAACACCAATTTGAACAAATTTATAATTGTTGCATTAACTTATGCTAAAACAACTTAAATACTCACTGTTTACGCAGATTTTCATCATGAATTTTTTCACATGGACCTAAAAATAAAGGAAGGCAAGGCTGAGTGCATGCTCTGGGAAGCCACACAAACTCCTGAAGAGTTAGTCAGCATGCTTTTGGGGCTAGGTTCACAAAAAGACTTAGGCACCTAACTGCCACTGTAGTACCTAAATCCCAGAATCAGACTCCACTGGAATTCACAAAACCCTCGCTCAGCTGCCACCAAAACCTGTAGGTGCCAAATTACTGGGCCAGAAAGAGACAGAAAAAGCGCACACAAGCATGAAAATGATTCTGTAGTCTGGTGGCTACAAAATTCACCTGGGAGGTGGGAAACCCAGGGTCCAGTCCTCCTGCTTCCATGAATTTCCTGTTTATCCACAGTGGAACAGTTTCACAGTACAGACTAAGAAATCACCACACTGGAATACCAGAGCTCAGTGGTTAGGCATTCACCTGAGAAGTGGCAGATCCCCTGTTCAAATACCTTCTCCCACTCAGGCCAAGGGAGGACTTGAAGCAAGGATCTCCCACATCCCAGGAAAGTGTCCTAAATGTTGGGCTAGAAGTATGAGGGAGGTCCTCCTGACCTTCTTGCAAAAACAGCACAGAGAGGGGTTTGTAGCTGAGAATCCCAAGCAGAGGGAGGCATCTCTCTCTAGCCTGGACTAAGGCATTGTACTTCCTGAGAGGGATAGATCTTAGGTCACACCCTTTACCTTAAAAAGAAAAGGAGTACTTGTGGCACCTCAGAGACTAACAAATTTATCTGAGCATAAGCTTTCATGAGCTACAGCTCACTTCATCGGATGCATTCAGTAGAAAATACAGTGGGGAGATTTTATATACGCAGAGAACATGAAACAAAGAGTGTTACCATACACACTGTAACGAGAGTGATCAGGTAAGGTCAGCTATTACCAGCAGGAGAGGGGAAAAACAAAACAAAAAAACCCCACAACCTTTTGTAGTGATAATCAAAATGGGCCATTTCCAGCCATTGACAAGAACGTGTGAGGAACGGGGGCGGGGGGGGGGGGGAGGGGGAGAGAGAGAGAGAAGGGGAGGAGAATAAACATGGCGAAATAGTTTTACTTTGTGTAATGACACATCCACTCCACTCCCAGTCTTTATTCAAGCCTAAGTTAATTGTGTCCAGTTTGCAAATAAATTCCAATTCAGCAGTTCCTGACGTCTGATTTGGGTCCATTTATTCTTTTACGTAGAGACTGCCCAGTTGTTTCATGTTGTCTGCGTATATAAAATCTCCCCACTGTATTTTCTACTGCATGCATCCGATGAAGTGAGCTGTAGCTCGTGAAAGCTTATGCGCAAATAAATTTGTTAGTCTCTAAGGTGCCACAAGTACTCCTTTTCTTTTCTCGTTACAGTGTGTATGGTAACACCCACTGTTTCATGTTCTCTATGTATATAAATCTCCCCACTGTATTTTCCACTGAATGCATCCGATGAAGTGAGCTGTAGCTCACAAAAGCTTATGCTCAAATAAATTTGTTACTCTCTAAGGTGCCACAAGTACTCCTTTTCTTTCTGTTGTGGTGTGGCCATTACTGGAGATTTGTAACCATTGTAGCCCATTCTGCATGATCCTCTGCTAATCTCTTTGTGGATGAATAGTCCTTTTGATCCCCCAGGACACCACATCATCCACCCAGGATCTTCTTTTTCTGCCATCCACTTTACTTTCCAGTGCCCATAAACATGCACTGCCCGCTGAACTTCTGAAAACGTACCCTGCAAATCTAATCTTTCTTTTCATAAAATCTGACTAGATTTTGCTGAGTTCCAATAATCTCCAATACTTTTTCGTTGGTTATGCAGTTTATCCATGATATTATATCAACATTGCTATTGCTGAAATCAAGTTACTGGCAGACCTGAAAAAACTAGTTTTACAATGTGTTGACAGAATATACACTAAAGAAAATGAATATCCCATGTCACAGAAAAAAGGTAATTTGTAACTACTAATCTGGAAGCAGAAGGGAGTTATCAGGTGACATATCTTAAATTTCATTTTAACGACAGTGAATGACACAGCCCCCCGCACAAACGAACACTTACCTAAGTCAGAACGGGTATTTGTAAATAATTCAGCTGGACAAAACCCACAAAGGTAGTATTTACAAACCTAAGAGAGAAAGAAAACAAATTAACTATTTTTCTTCTTATTTGGCACTAGTTTAATAATCACATATATGTTCATTCTAAGGTAAAAAGTGAAACTTCCTTCTATACTTATTTCTATGCAGTCTACAAAGTTTCTTGGAACACAGAACGCACACAGACACGTGCTCCTTGGCTACAGCAGAGAAGACAGCATGCCTTCCTGACTACCCCACGCACATGGATAAATCCTCTTTTCCATTGCAACACACGGCGTTCCTTTATATTGTTGTTAAATAGTATGTTCCTGCATCCAAAATAGCTGTCATAAATAGCCAGCTGACCATACTGGCTACACACGCCAGACATGGTCTGGCTTGGAGTAGACAGGAGATAGTGGAAGTCCTGGGCCTGTGAGGAGAAGAGACTGCACAAGCACAGCTACAGCACAGAAACGTGGACATCTACGATCAGATTGCATGGAGGATACAGAAGGGGTACACAAAAGGGACCAGCACCCGTGTCAAGTGAAAGCAGAGGAACTGCGTCAAGTGTACCAGAATGCCAGGGAGGTTGACAGTCAATCTGATGCCAGTCTGCAGACCTGATGCCTTTACGAAGAGCCGCATGCTATCACTTGGTGAAGACCTCCACACCCCCACAGGCTCCTCTGAGAAGCCCAAGTCACAGGCCCCTGGCATGAACAGCAAAGACTCAGAGGATACGGGACATGTGACTGGAGGGGGTATGCCTATGCTGTGAGCCAGGACCTGTTTGAGGCTCCACCACAGTCCAGTCAGTCGAGCATGGGTGAGCCTGATGCAGGGGACAGAATCTCAGGTAAGTGTGTAAATTTATTTCCCATTACAGTGATGTTTGAACCAACTTAACAGGACAGTTATTGACTTTTCATTAATTTACTTGTACTAGAAGAGGTAGCGGTACAACAAAGGAGGTAGCACTTATCTGCTTTTCATTCCTCCGTAGAGTTAGCAAGGGCGGGGAGGTGTCAGGAGAGGCAGTTTGTTTATGTATACAAGGACGTCCTTTGAAACCTTCTGAGAGATCTCAATGGGACTTTCATGGAGGTGCTCTGTTATCCTCTTCCAGAGGTTTCTAGGGATGGCAGACTTATTTCTTTCTCCAAAGTACAACAACATTTTCCCATGCCAGTCAGTGATAACTTCGGCGGGAACTATTGCAGTACCTAGGCTAGCAGCATACTTGACTAGGCGGCTTCAAGATGTCAGCAGCAGCTGTGCTCTCTCTGCCTTTGCTATCCTGAGAAGTGAGGTATCAGCTAAAATCACCATTGCCTGAAGGTGCCAATATATTGTTGTTGCCCTATACTCAGTTTCAGGCAGCTGAGCAATTCCCGCCTCATTTCCCTCACCCCTGATGGGCTATACTCACCACAGCTGCTGTGAATGGCACCGTGCACAAGCACTCAGAAGCAGAAGTGCCAGTAAGCATATTTTGTTGAAAACTGTAGGGGAGCAAGGGAAGGGAGTTCTGAAGATTACACTTCACTTTTTGTTGTGACTATGTGGACATATGTGTTTTATTTGCAGCTGCTGCAGCAGCAGCCTTGAGGGATTTCCCCTTCACACCTGAGCGAAGTAAGGAGGAAAAAGAAGAGGAATCAGGATGACATGTCCAATAAGATCCTGCAAGCCAGTGCTGCGTCAGACCATGAGCAAAAGGCCCGGAGGGTCAACGCAGCAGACAGCCTGGAGAAGGAAAGAGCAGACAGGAGAAAGGCCCAAGGGTCCCTGCAGGAAAAGAAGAGTGAGATGCACAGGACATAATGGGGCTTCTCCAGTAGCAAACACAGATACTGCAAACTCTTGTGGAATCTCAGTTCAACAATCACGGGCTCACCTCCCTTTGCAGTCCATGAAGAACTGCATTATAACACCTACCTACACCCTCCCCCCCCCAACATTCCACATGGCATCAGGGGGGCATTAAGGACAACCACAACTTCATCTACAGCAACCGTGGCTTTCACAGGTCAGTGTATGTGCAGGTAAAATGTACATGAATGTTCTTTCTCCTCGTTAAGTTCTGTTCCAGTAATATATTAGTTTATGTATTTGCTTTTAAGTTGCACAGATTTTTTTTGCATTGGTTTTGTTACTGAATAAAATTCTATTATCTGGAAAACAAGTAATCTTTTAGTTCACAACATATGCTGCAGAGCGCCTAGCAGCTCTGAGCCCACTTACTTGTTAATAAACTGTGACAACCCACAGGATCAGTGACAGTGTAATAATCATAAATGTGCAACAAGCACAGGAAAATTAATAGGTGCACTGACAGTGGTACAGTCAGATGTACAAGCACCACACAATTTCTTACAGGCCCGAAAACAACACAGCAAGGTAGTCCATAGTACACCAGAATGCATTACTGTGGCTCGCTGTTGAAGTGCTCTTTCAAAGCCTTCCTGAACCACCTAGCTCCTCACTGAGCTCTTCCAGTAATCCTTGTGTCTGGCTGATCAAACTCAGAAGACAGCCACTCCACCTCTGCCCTTCACCCTGACGGCAACTTTCCCCCTTTGCTTCACGGATATTATGCAGGACACAGTAGGCACCTATAGCCATTGGGATGTTTTTTCACTGAGATTCAATCTTTGTGAACAAACAACACTAGTGTCCCTTCCATCTACCAAAAGCGCATTCAATGTCATTCTGCACCTGCTGAGCTGATAGCGGAATCCTTCCTTGGTGCTGCCAAGGTGGCGGGTGTATGGCTTCATAAGCCAGTGGGTGCAAGGGTAGGTTGGGTCACCCAGGATCCCTACTGACAGGTAAACAACGACAATAGTAATCTGCTGGTTGGGAAAGGAAGTCCCTGGTTGTAGCTTTCTGAACAGTCCTGTGTTCTTAAAGATGCAAGCATCCCTGACCAGCCAACACTGATATTGGTGAAACATCCCCAGTGATCCACCAATGCTTGCATAACCATAGAAAAGTAGGTTTCAGAGTAGCAGTCGTGTTAGTCTGTATCCGCAAAAAGAAAAGGAGGACTTGTGGCACCTTAGAGACTAATCAATTTATTTGAGCATCAGCTTTGGTGAGCTACAGCTCACTTCACTGTAGCTCACGAAAGCTTATGTTCAAATAAATTTTTTAGTCTCTAAGGTGCCAAGAGGGGAGGAGGGATAGCTCAGTGGTTGGAGCACTGGCCTGCAAAGCCCAGGGTTGTGAGTTCAATCCTTGAGGGGGCCATCTAGGGAACTGGGGCAAAAATTGGGGATTGGTCCCGCTTTGAGCAGGGGGTTGGACTAGATGACTTCCTGAGGTCCCTTCCAACCCTGATAGTCTATGATTCTATGAAATAAGTACTCCTTTTCTTTTCATAGAAAAGTAGCCCTTTCTGTTGATATACTCTGTGGGGGATAGGCATGCCATCTATTGGGACACCACACAGTTCAGAGACTCCATTACTGCCAATCCTTCCACTATGTCCTGCACATTGCTCAGAGTCACAGTCCTGCATAGCAGGAGACGACTAATGGCCCTGCACGCTTACATGACAACGACCCCCAGTGGATATTCCAACTCCAAAATGATTTCCCACTGACCGGTAGCAATCCAGCACTGCAATTTTCTACACTACAATCACCACTTGCTTTTCCACTATCAATGAAGCTCTCATTCTGGTGTCCCTGTCCTGGAGGGCTAGAGCAAACTTGGCACACAGATCCAGGAATGTGGTTTTTCATATGCAAAAGTTCTGCAGCCAATGCTAACCACCCCAAGCCTGCATCACTATAGAATCCCAACAGTCAGTGCTTGTTTCTCAAGCCCAGAGGCAGTGCTCTATATTGGCAGCTGCTCTGTGAACACCACCGACTTTGAACTGGTCCTTGCTATGTCCCACAGCAATCTGTCATCCAAAAAATAGTCATATTCCATACTGATTCAGTTGTTCTTATGGCTCTGCAAATACCACAGGACCGTGCGTCCTATGCTTGCGATGCTTATGACAATAGTGCAGAGCTGTGCAGGTTCCATGCTTCTGTCAGGGATGGTGGACAGTGAGGAAGTCTGTGCAGGTCTGTGGGATTTTTTTTTTGCAAAAAATTATCGGACATAGATGACATGATGAGATAAAGACAGCTGCATGCTGGGAAGTTGACTCCCTGCTCCCACACACCCCGTGTGACGCATTTCTGTCCCACTGCCAAAACTTCCCAAAAGACGGTGCCAGTGGTGGGTCAAACATTGGGATACCTTTCAACGGTTCACCGCACTATGCATCGCCACATGGAATCCTGGTAAGCATGTACAGCACCAATGCAAGGAGCCAAGTGTGCATGCACACTAATGATATACTAACAGCGGCTTTATGCCGACATAACTTGTGTCGACCAAAGTCTGTAGTGTAGAAGTGGCTTATGTGTAAAGGATATATATAGTTACAAATTAACATGTTTTCATGGTTACCAACCAACAAGAATCAACCTTTCTTTAGGGAAATAACTAAAAAGTACAACTGGAAAAAATATTTAAATCAAGATCTCCTCCTTACTGATTTAAGGCACTTTGATCTAATCAACCCACCCTGACTCAAATCCAGCCTACTCCTTTGTGGTAAGTGGATTTTGAGCTGTGGTGGGGGACACTAATATTCAAAAAGTTACCTAGTTTATTATCCAGTTGTTTTTCCAGGCCTCACAGTAATGCCTTTAAAACCTTTATTTAAAGGTGACCTGCAATAAAAAAGAAAAAAGAAAAAGAAAAAAAAAGTGGCCTTTTTTACTTTTTAATATGGAAAAATTAAGGCTGCAAACATTTTTTCTACATCCTCTGACAACAAAAGGTGCTAATAAAAGCTTGTGTTTTAGATTGGAAATTCAGCTCTTGACTAGGCTGGAAAGTTCTATCTTCTTGCTCCTTGTATAAACTTAAGATTCCTGAAAACCCCTCTTATATTCCATTTCTCCCAGCAAAGAAAGACCAATCTTGACATTCTTGATATTTGTAACGTAAAAGACACAAAAAGAAAAAAGAAAAGGAGTGCTACAGCTCACTTCATCGGATGCATAGCTATGTAGATGTAGCTCACGAAAGCTCATGCTCAAATAAACTGGTTAGTCTCTAAGGTGCCACAAGTACTCCTTTTCTTTTTTCTTTTTACGAATACAGACTAACACGGCTGTTACTCTGAAACCTGTAAAAGACACAAAAACTTTCAGACTCTTTATACATCATAAAGCAGCAAACAAAAATATCAAGCTCACTCAAATCCTCTTACCCCCACAAAAAGCCCAAAGGTCACCTTAATTAGTTTTTCACTAGAGATTTTACCTCTATCAAAATGACTGCCAATTAACTTGAATTGTTAACACATTTTTAAAAGGCTAGTCTGGACACTCTCCAGATATTTGTTCCAACCTACAAAAATTGTAGTTTACCTGAGGGGTTATCATGGGTATTTACTAGGGAACACTAGAAAGTAGCCTTTACAATTTAATTACTTTGAATTAATTGGAAGTCAATTAATTAAAGGGTTCAGAGTAGCAGCCATGTTAGTCTGTAGTCGCAAAAAGAAAAGGAGTACCTGTGGCACCTTAGAGACTAACAAATATATTTAAGCATAAGCTTTCGTGAGCTACAGCTCACTTCATCGGATGCATTCCAAAAGTTTGCTACAGTGGTTTGCAAGCAATGTAAATAATTAGCACTTATTCAATTGTCTTGCAACTTTTTACTGTTACAACATGTGAACCTTCTAAAGTCCCGCAACAGAATGGAAAAGGTCCAATATACTGCTGAATTCTCTCTCTCTTAAGTCTCACATTTGAATAGACTCTAGAATGGCAGAGTGCCACAAAGAAATACTTAACACTTTACATCCAATTATCTCAAACCTGTTCAGAAATCTTAATCCTTGAACACCTCTATGCAGTAGGCAAGTATTACTCCCCATTTTACAGATGAGAAAACTGAGGCAGAGAAGTACCTCACCCATGGCTCCCACAGCAATTCAAGGGCTTGCCTACATAGAGAAATTAAATTTACTGGCAGAACTATCCCAGTATAGCTCCCTGCATAGACATTTATTCCAGAATAAGAGTGTCCATATGGGGAGTTATACCATGAAAACTACAGCCGTACAATTATACTGGTATAGTTCTGCCAGTAAACTGTCCCATGCAGACAGGCCCTAAATGGAAGGGCTCAGAATAAAACCCAGTAACTTGAATGTCTGTACTGAAAACATTAGAAAAAATTCTCTCATATGAGGAAGTGCCATGGGGACCTTAATGTTCATGTATGTCAGAGGGAGGGAATTGTTTGAAAGAATCTTATAAAAAATAAAATCCTTATCAACCCTAGCAACATCAAAATTCTATAACTCGCAAAGAATTAAATACATCTCCCTTTGAGGAACAAAAAAAAAAAGATTAAAATCTGTGGTTTCAAGGGTTCTAAGTGCATCAAACCTATTTAGATCCTAAAACATCCCTCGTTAGCCACTAAGAAGCAAAATAAATTTAATGTTTAAACAGCTAAGGCCTTTATCAAAACTAAACTAAGTTTTCAGTATAAAGAGAATTTATGGTTCAGCCATTTGAGAAGGCTTACTCTCTCAGTCATTACTACTCACATTTATTTGGCCATGCCTGTCTCCATCCTGACCCCCCAAATAGCTACATTTTCCTTGAAGAACCCAAGATCACCTCATTAGATGTGCAACATTTTATTCACACTTGAGAACCACAGGTTTGAGTATCATTGCTCTATAGCAGAGGTTTCCACACATTTTTTTGCTGAGCAAGCCTTAGGAGCTTCATGCCCCATGTGTGCCCCCAGCTCAAGTGAGTGTGACAAGAACCTTACCAGGAAGCAGGTGGGCCTGGAAAGTGAGCCCACCCTAAAAATCTGGAGAACCAGGTTCTCTCAATTTCATTTCATTTTTTAACACAGGGCTCTACCTAACAGCAGTCAGATCCTTGCACGCCACTGATAACCTCGCTGTGCACCTCTACACCAGAGCCATGTTTTGTAATCCAGTTCCATAGCCTCACCAGAGAGTACAAGTTACAAATATACTTTGTATTTTTGGTACCCTGCCTTCATGGGAGGATCTACAGAAATAAAAAATACATTCTGATTCAATGATTACGCAACGAACACCCAATTAGAACAGAAAGTAGGATTCTATTTAATGCTGACCAGGTTAAGATGAAAATACCTTAATATATTTAAGCTCTCATTGAGTTTCATCTTACATACAAAATAAAAAACTGATAGTCTTAAACCTAGAACTAACCTTATCTCCTGCTATTTGGAAATATACTATAGATGGCAACAGGAATCTCAAAGTTTTACATCAGTGTGCACTTTACTCTTGTCAAAGTTAAAAAAAGTAAAAACCATAACTGTCTGACAAAAACAAAGAGGTGAAATCTGTCCCTGAAATGTTTGAAGCATGTTTTCCACTGGAGTTTCAAACCAAGATCCAATTACCACACACAATTCAGTTCTTACTACATTATTTCAAAATAGCTTGAACAAATTATAAAGACATAAAAATGAGTAACCTCATGAGAACTATTATCACAGTGTTTAATGTTTTGTATTGTAATGCTTTCACTTTGTTCCCAAGTACTAAAACCCACATACTTTGCAATGTTTTCCAACTCCAGTGAAATCACACACATTTCAAAATGCTAACAGTAGCCTATGCTTTGGACATGGTTCTTTTCATCCTCCTCCTACCAAAAACCAAAGGACTCTTGGCAATTACAGGATAATGGTTCCAAACTTCCAGAAGACAAGAGTACACTATTATCTAATAACAGTTTGATTATTTTTTCACTAAGCTGGCATGAGAGAGAAAAATCAGCCTTCTAATGGGAGCCTTGCTTTAACCCTACCTGAACTATGCAGAGATGCTAGACCTACAGATTACTGAGATCCATTGTTGTAAACGTACTCCTCTTGCACTACCTAATGCCTTTCATTTAGATTGAGTCCAAAGCTCTTTATTTATGTTTTTACAATCAGTGACATTCATAAATGCAAGAGAATTTGTATGCATTGTTAGGCTATGTCTATACAATGCAGCTTTTGGCGACACGACTGCGCTGCTACAGCCTTGCCACTAAAAGGCGTGCAGTGTAGCTGATGTTTGTTGGCAGGAGAGAGCTCTCCTGCCAACAAAAAACTCCCACCCCCCAATGAGCGGTGTTAGTGGTGTCAGCAGGAGCGCTCTCACCGTTGTTCACATTGGTGCTTGTCGTTAGCAAAACTTTTATCTTTCGGTGTGTGTGTTTTAATGCCTCTAAACGACAAAAGTTTTGTCGTTCACTTGGCTGGCAGTGTAGACAAAGCCTTAATGCCACACAGCTAAAATTTAAAAAACAAGAAACACGAAGTTTAAGGTTTCTACAGCAATGTTAACGCTTTCATGTTGCGCAAGGAATATTAAATATCAGGGGGTAGCCATGTTAGTCTATATCCACAAAAACAACAAGGATGCAGGAAGTGGTTTTTTACTCACGAAAGCTTATGCCCAAATAAATCTGTTAGTCTTTAAGGAATATTAAAGTTATTTCTTGATTTTTTTTTTAATTTGAACTGTACAACGTTAGACCTGTATTAGCATAGGAAAACACAGTAAAGAACACCCTTGTATTCTAAAAGAAATAAGAGAAATTATATGGGTAGGCAGCTTCCCGGAGGCACAGCTATGTTTCTGATAAGTACATTACAATTGACTGCGAAGCACACACTCCCTTAACTGCACTAACCTACATTTCAAGGAGTGTGCATTTAATAAAGACATTAGAGTGGTGCTTACATGAATTGCACAAATGCTTCTATGAAAGCAGGAAGGAAGCAGATTTAATAATTTTATTAAGATGATGCTGAAGTAAAAAGAAAACAGTACAGAGTTTAAGCATAGAAGTTTCTGGTTATCAGGGAATAAGGTACAGATTATCAAGGGGTGTGAAATTCGGTTTAGGAATGAGTGGTGTAAGGAATACATAATCTGCAATCTCCCTGATTGGTGGTAAAAGTTTAATGGGTCAAAGTACAGACACTGAGATATGGGAGTACGTTGTCCATATAATGGCTATGGACAGGTGTGGCGTATAATTAGTGGATACGATGATGAGGATGGATTTACCCTCATTTGGTGGGATTTAATGTTCAGTGAGTTTTACTAAACACATTTCCCACCAGACTGAAAGGGTTCAAACAGCAGTCTGTGAATTTCCCACTGGCCAGGGGAACGGCAGCAGACCCCCCACTGCTCTCTAAACAATAAAGAGAAGTAGCAGCCTGAGGGCTGATCTCCAAGACCTTGTCTATATAGGCAAAAGACCTATGTTCTTCAATAGCATCAGTTTAACTCAAGTGAAAGTTCCCAAAGATCTTCTGTACTTTCCACAGTATGCATCCGATGAAGTGAGCTGTAGCTCACGAAAGCTTATGCTCAAATAAATTGGTTAGTCTCTAAGGTGCCACAAGTACTCCTTTTCTTTTTGCGAATACAGACTAACACGGCTGTTAGTCTGAAACCTTACTTGAACGAAAACACATACACTTCATCCCCTCAAAACATGTTTTTTACCTGCATAGATATGGTCCAATTCATCTATTTCAAAGTACCAGGATCTAGTACAACCAGTGCATTCTGAGCTCAAAACCACAGGGAAATTTTGAACTGAATGCCTGGCTGAATTACATGTTCAAATAAAATAAGAATATTATGAAAAGCATGCATACTTCTTGAGTTGTGAATCCTTCCTGTAATACATACCTCTAGATGTAACATTTTGCACAAGTAATTTGTAAACGGATATAAACTTTTCTAAATCAACATTCCACACAAAGATGGACTACAAGCCGTCAGGAACAGTATCCCCGATAATGTCACGGCAAACCTGGTGGCTGAACTTTGTGACTTTGTCCTCACCCATAACTATTTCACATTTGGGGTCAATGTATACCTTCAAATCAGAGGCACTGCTATGGGTACCCACATGGCCCCACAGTATGCCAACATTTTTATGGCTGACTTAGAACAACGCTTCCTCATCTTCCTAATGCCCCTACTCTACTTGCGCTATATTGATGACATCTTCATCATCTGGACCCATGGAAAAGAAGCCCTTGAGGAATTCCACCATTATTTCAACAATTTCCATCCCACCATCAACCTCAGCCTGGACCAGTCCACACAAGAGATCCACTTCCTGGACACTACGGTGCTAATAAGCGATGGTCACATAAACACCACCCTATATCGGAAACCTACTGACCGCTATTCCTACCTACATGCCTCCAGCTTTCACCCAGACCACACCACACGATCCATTGTCCACAGCCAAGCTCTACGATACAACCACATTTGCTCCAACCCCTCAGACAAACACCTACAAGATCTCTATCAAGCATTCTTACAACTACAATACCCACCCGCTGAAGTGGGGGAGGGATAGCTCAGTGGTTTGAGCATTGGCCTGCTAAACCCAGGGTTGTGAGTTCAATCCTTGAGGGGGCCATTTGGGATCTGGGGCAAAAATTGGGGATTGGCCCTGCTTTGAGCAGGGGGTTGGACTAGATGACCTCCTGAGGTCCCTTCCAACCCTGGTATTCTATGATTCTATGAAGTGAAGAAATAAACTGACAGAGCCAGAAGAGTACGCAGAAGTCACCTACTACAGGAAAGGCCCAACAAAGATAACAACAGAACGCCACTAGCCATCACCTTCAGCCTCCAACTAAAACCTCTCCAACGCATCATCAAGGATCTACAACCTATCCTGAAGGACGACCCATCACTCTCACAAATCTTGGGAGACAGGCCAGTCCTTGCCTACAGACAGCCCCCCAACCTGAAGCAAATACTCACCAGCAACCACACACCAGAACCACTAACCCAGGAACCTATCCTTGCAACAAAGCCCGTTGCCAGCTCTGTCCACATATCTATTCAGGGGACACCATCATAGGGCCTAATCACATCAGCCACACTATCAGAGGCTCGTTCACCTGCACATCTACCAATGTCATATATGCTATCATGTGCCAGCAATGCCCCTCTGCCATGTACATCGGCCAAACTGGACATTCTCTACGTAAAAGAATAAATGGACAAAAATCAGATGTCAAGAATTATAACATTCATAAACCAGTCGGATAACACTTCAAGCTCTCTGGTCACTCGATTACAGACCTAAAGGTCGCAATATTACAACAAAAAGACTTCAAAAACAGACTCCAAGGAGAGACTGCTGAATTGGAATTAATTTGCAAACTGGATACAATTAACTTAGGCTTGAATAGAGACTGGGAGTGGCGGTGTCATTACACAAAGTAAAACTATTTCCCCACGTTTATTCTCCCCCCCCCCCCCCGACGTTCCTGTTAACTGTTGGCAATGGCCCACCTTGATTATCACTACAAAAGATTTTCTCCCCCCCTTCCCCCGCCCCGCTGGTAATAGCTCATCTTAAGTGATCACTCTCCTTACAATGTGTATGACAACACCCATTTTTTCCATGTTCTGTGTGTATATAAATCTCCTCACTGTATTTTCCACTGAATGCATCCGATGAAGTAAGCTGTAGCTCACGAAAGCTTGTGCTCAAATAAATTTGTTAGTCTCTAAGGTGCCACTAGTACTCCTTTTCTTTTTGCGAATACAGACTAACATGGCTGCTACTCTGAAATTTGTCTATCAGGGTGTCAGTATTGTGATCAATCCATTAAATCCTAACCTACAAAAAATGGAAAAACCCGATCTTAAGCAAAGTTTTGAGCTCAAAATGGCAGAAGTATGAGAGACTCCATGAAATCCACTATGAACTTTGCTATTGATTTTATGGGGAAGGAGCTGATTCAGTTGACTGTGATGGGTGACAGTAAAAACTCTTAAGGTAGATACCACTGAGTAAAACAAGAAAGTATCTGGGAGGGAAAAAAACTCCTCTTCTGAGCAGTTTAGTACAGGAAATTAACATGTCACAGCCACATATAAAGGAAATATGAAAGCATATTCCTAAATAGTAACAATATTGTAAATGAAAAATCCAGAAGTTCCAAGACAAATTTGATTTGTGGAAATAAAACTCTCACATCAGCAAAATCTTCATTTCCAAAGGATCTCAAGTTCTTCATTATCCTCTGTTCTTTAGGTACTTAGCATGTCCTCTATACCCAGGGTAGGCAACCTATGGCAACTGGGGGCTCTGCTGCTGACCTGGGGTACTGGCTGCAGGCCACAGGTCCTGGCCACCGGTCCGGGGGCTCTGCTACTGGCCTGGGGTCCTGGCTGCTGGCCTGGGGTTCTGCAGCTGCCCACAGCTGTGGCACACTGGCCCCAACCTGGGGCAGTGAGGGGTGTAGCTCAGCACTCCCACATTAAAAACTGTTCCAGCACCACTGTACTGGGATTTTTAAAGTCCTGCTTACATCACTATCACGCCACGTGGAACAGTGCACTGCATCTGAAGTTGAGATTAGAATGTACATGCAAGAACTGGAATCAGAATTTTCTGACAGATTTCAAGATTTCCAGCGATTTGGCCCAATGCTTTCTTTTCTAATTAAACCCGAAAAGTTCAACGAAAGCTACTTGGATTTGTCTGTATTTCAGAGGATAGGTGTTGAAGATTTCGAAATGCAGCTCATTCAGTTAAAAAAGCTCAGAATTGTGGGCATCAAAGTTTGGAGATCTGCAGAGTGCACTTGAAGCTCCCAAGACAGATCATGGGGCCTCTATTCTGACCTGCTGGACATCCCTGTTGGTGAAATTTAACTGTTTGAAGAAAATTGTGATTGCAATGCTTTCAGCATTTGGTTCCACATACCTGTGTGAACAGATATTTTCACACATGAAATCTGTCTTCTGTCCCTCTCGGAGCCAGTTAACAACTGATCACCCAGAAGCCTGTGTGCAGCTTAAAGTATCCAAATACGTGCCAGACATCAGAAAACTCAGCAAGGAAAAGCAAGGGCAAGGATCACACTAAACTGATAAGACCTGCATTTTGATTTAATTTTAAATGAAGCTTCTTAAACATTTTAAAAATCTTATTTACTTTACATACAACAATAGTTTAGTTATATATTATAGACTTATAGAAAGAGACCTTATAAAAACATTAAAATGTATTACTGGCATGCAAAACCTTAAATTAGAGTGAATAAATGAAGACTCGGCACACCACTTCTGAAAGGTTGCTGACCCCTGCTCTATACTATTCATCTCCCACCCCAGCACAACCAAACTGCAGTAAGACCTACCCAGAGACTTCCTCCTCCTCAAACTCAGGAACGACCCCTTAAAAAACCCCTCCACATGCCATGCACAGACAGGGTTTAAGAAACTTTTCCTTCCATCCGATGCAAAAGAACTCTCTCCCGCATAAATAGCTAAACACAGACCCTCCCACCTTCCTTCCTCCCCTCGGACTCCCGCCATAAGCAGACCCCCGCCGCCCCAAACCCTACGACCGACTCATTTTTTTTTAACTAGTTATTTCTTTACCGGCACAAATCGCCTCACATAGTTAGCAGAAATCCCTGCACTAAGTTCCGAGCAGAGTCACGAGAGAGCTCCCCCCACCCCCAATCCTGGTGTGAGCAGACCCGTCCCTTTCCAATACTCCTCAGTCAGGCTACTACGGATCCCCTCCCTCCTCCCAGGCGAGTCCTCATAAGGGCTCCGGCCCCCCATCCAAGCCTAGCCAGGCCCACCGCACTTTCCTTCCCAACCTCCCGCCTGCTCCTCATCCCCCAGGGCCATGAAGGGCCCCAGCCCGATGCAGAACCTTGGCCCCAGCCTACTCCTCCCAGTCAGAGCCCCGCAGAAAGCCCCCCGCCTAGCTCCCTCGTCTCTGCGGCCACAGTCCCCTCCCCGGGCCGGCGGGGCCCCTTCGGTCCTCCGCGGCGCGTGTGGGTGATTACGACAAAACCAGGCCTTGGGGGCCGGGAGGAGGCGGCTCCGTTTCACTCACGCTCTCGTGGTCCCACCGCACGTTGCTGCGCTTCTCATCCGGGGCCAGATTCCTGTCCCGGCCCATGAGCTCGTCGAGGAGCTGGGCGGCCGATATCATCGTGTCCTGATACCCGAGTGGCCCCTTGCCAAGCACCGCCGCCGCCTTCGCCCCCCCCGCCCCACGCTCCTTCCCCGACCGACCGCGCACTCGCGCTACCGCCCGAGTGACAGAGACAAAATGGCGGCGGCGGCGCTCCTAGCTCTTCCCACAATGCAACGCGCGCCCGCCGCGGTCTCGCTAACCGCCCCTGGGGCCTGTCAGGGCTTGGGCCTCTCAGTCACATAGGCCTCATCCTCGGCCTTGCTCGCTGGCGCGCGGTGCTGTCTTTGTGACGAGGGCCTCGCTGAGCTGTCTCTCTCCCATGCACCCCGATGCGGAGGGTGGCAGTAAATGTGCTCAGAGCCCCCTCTGCGTGCAGAGAGCCCTTCGCATTGCAGTGCCTTTCTCTGAGACAGGCCACCGTGTCGGCCGTCCATCCCGCTATGGAAAGACACCTCCTTCGCCATGCAGGCTGGGGCTTCACGGCAGCAAGGGAGGTGCCCTCCGACAGCGAGATCGGCGCAGAGGTTGTATGGAACCTTGGTGGAGCTAGTCGATGCCAAGCCTACATCCCCCAGCTGGGAGCGGCTTACCTCAGCTAGCTGCATGGAGGTACCACTGCCTGTGCCTTGTCTCCACTCAGGTCTGGTCTACGCTAGGAACTTACATCGGCATAGCTACGTCACTCAGGGGTGTGAAAATCCACACCGGAGAGACGCAGCTGTACCGACCTAACCCCTGGGTAGACAGCGTTAGGTTGACCGCGTTGACCTAGCTACCACCTCTCGGGTCTGGTCTACACTAGACTTACATCAGCATAACTACATCACTCAGGGGTGTGAAAAATCCAAACCCTGAGCGACATAGTTATACTGACCTAACCCCCGGTTTAGACAGTGCTATGTCGGCAGAGAGCTTGTCCCATCAACATAGCTGTCGCCTCTCAGGGAGATGGATTTACTGCACTGACAGGAGAGCTCTCTCCCGTCGGCATAGAGTGTCTTCATTAAAGTGCTACAGTGGCAGAGTTGTGCCTATGCAGCATTGTAAGTTTAGACCTGCTCTCAGGGCGGTGAATTACCTATGCTGATGGGAGAAACCCCCCCGTTGGCGTAGGTAGGGTCTGTACTTAAGCACTCGAGCAGTGGTGCAGCTGCACTGCTGTAGCATTTTAAGTGTAGACATACCCTCACACCTGTTAACTGTCTCAATGTCAAGTCACAGGTGGTTTTGCAGAAAAGGCACAGTCACGCTGTTGGGAGACATTGTTGCACCACCGCAACACAACTAGACTTGGCACCTCTGAGGTCACAAAAACAGGACATCCCTGAGCTGGATTTGGGAAGGGGAGCACAGAACGAGGGAAAGGAGATGGTTCCTGGGAGGGAGCGGGCCCTCCTGGGCAGGGTGAGGAATGGGCATTGGGGAGCTGATGTCATGAGCTCTTTTTTCTGCTCTCAGCAGCTTGTTGGTCAGGTAGAAAACAGCAGCTGTGGCTTAAGGGCTCCTGCTGGGGAGCTAGCGGAGCAGCCTGGCGGGAGGAGGAGCAGCATTAGCACCATGGAGGAGGAAGAAGATGCAGCAGCCTCAGATGGCAAAACCCAGGACTTTAAATGTCCTAGGAGGACTTACAGATTTCCTAGGACACCATCTGAAAAAAAGGTCCGATCCTAGGAAAACCTGAACAGGTAGCAACCCTAACCAGAACACAGTGAAGAGATGTGTCACTGCAAAGCAATGAGGTGCCGTGGTCTCATGCGAGGCCACAGTGACATGGCACAGCGTTGAGAGATGTCACTGGCTTCAGATATCATTGTCTCTTAGACATATCCATCACTGTGATGTTGATTATTTATAATTATTACATTGATTATTGAGCATCAATATTATGTTCATCGTTGCATCAACACATCTGTCCTGATCAATGGTTAAAATAGATCAAATCAGGAAGAGGTTCTTTCATCAAGGAGGAAGGGGGAGATATGGAGGGAGTGCTGTGTACAAAAATCAGGGGGAGGAAGAGATGCTCCTCTCTAGTTTTAGGAAAGGAGGGGGAGTTGTGCTGTCCTCCACTACTTCTTTCTTTAAACCCTAGTCCTGACCTTGCCCTCAGAGCCACATTAATGCTGCCTTGTCCAATAGGAGAACTGGACAAGAACTGTCTCATTGATTACAGAGGCCTGGCATAACTCTACAACTGTTGGACTGTGTCAGGTACTGTATGTCTGGAGTGTAATAGAAGTTTGCTTATATATTTTTAAAATTACTTTTTGTTTTGCTTTCAAAATTCCCTTATAGTGTTTGCAATCCAAACATTGCAGCCTGATGCTAATGCATGAGAACCAAAAAGTGACACTGAGAAACATGTAAAAAATGACTGTAGTCTATTTTAATGTTTCAAGTTGGATGAAGTGCAAAAAGTAAATACACATAATAAATGATGTAATGTGAGATAGACAATTACTATTATTTAATTAAATCTAAAATATTAGGTGTGATTCTGCTCTCGTGCTAGTGTATGCCGGGAGCACCTCCTCTAAAGTCAGTGTACTTACCAATATGAACTTAATGTAAAATCATAAGAATTAGGTCCATTACTCAAAACAGTGGTAAAAAAAGTTGTTTTTTAAAAATAAGATTTTTACGTGGATTGTGTCTCCATGTTTTGTAAAAAAGGTGGCTCTACTGATTTAATTAATTACTAGTCACATAGGCCCTGATTCTCTAAAGAGAATTACATCAGTAGACCCCCTGCACTTGCACAAAACCCTGTTGAAGTCACTGGGGTGTGTACAGGCCCAGGGGTCTGTCCCCACAGTTCTTCTTTCAGGATCAGGGCCATTGACGCTTTATTTTTACACTATCAGACATTACAGAACAAGTTATTTTAAATAGCTCTAAGTAATTGTTACAATCATGTAATTACTTACTTGAATAATTCTTACTAATGTTGAGATCCCATTACTTCAGTGAAACTATTTGCATGAGTAAGGATTAGGTCATAAAGTCTTTGAGTTTATTTTAGACTAAAGGCCAGATTCTGGCCCCTGTGCTGGTCCTGTGGCCCAAAATTGCTTTAAAGGTGCTCTAGCTCAGTGTAGCTGTTATGAATTTTACCGGCATGTAGGACTCCCCAGATGCCATGATAGAGCTGGTGCAGGTCAGCTGGATCTGAAGATGGAGTCCTAAGTGTGTATTTTAACTTGTGTTCTATAATAAGATAGTTGTGAAATAGTGTTTTTCTCACCCATATCTCTCATTATTTGACTTAGAATGAATAAAGAAAATTAGCACAATAGTAAAAACAATGTGAATTGGTGGAATCAATTGTGGCCCCAATCCTACAAATTGTTTTGCTGGATGGACCCATGTTCCCCACATGGAGACTTCACTTGATTTCAATGGGGTTACACATATGGTGCTGAGCTACCTAGGCAGAACAACTTGCAGTTTGGGGTTGTAGGAATAAATAATGTTTGGTAGAAGATATTGTACATTCGAAATTCTTTGTATATTAAGCAATAATTCATTTTAGTTGAATAAAAATAATCAAGTAGGAGCCTGAATATATCTGATGAATCATACAGCAAACAGGACAGCTACAGCCAGGAATTGCATGCAAGGCTGTTGGTAGGAACTAAATATCTAGGTCAGAGAGTTGTCACAGATAATAGAGTCCCCCTGAGAAGAGTTTAGGAAACAGCAACAATCTAGAGATACTGTACTATGCAGTTGTCTTTAATGTTCTTCTGAAACGTGTGACTCTATCTGATTTAAACGTAACAGACAGAAAGTAATCAATATATGAATTTAAAATTAAAAGAATAAGAGACACCTCTTGTTATACAGGGTTAATTTTATCTTTGACTTGCTGCTCAGTATGTTAGCTTTATAAAATGTTAAATCACCTTCAGTTGGCAGCTGCTTAACAATAAAGTGACCTTAGAGAGATGACAACTTTTATAGAGGAGAAAGAACTCCAGGAGAGACTGAGAGAAGCAGCTGCTTTGGGAGACATTGGGGAGGTCCAAAGACTGGTGGAATTCGGAGTGAATGTCAACTCTCAAAATGAAATCAACGGCTGGTAAGCCTTTAACAGGAATGAATTACGTGTATTTTTAAAGGTTAATAAAACTGACAATTTCAGATACCGAGAAGAACATTTTAAGAGCCTTTTATTCTTTGTCTGCTAATGATATGGTGGATGTTATATATGTTTTTCATATGAAATATATTAATGCAAGGCTATCCAGTTTTGACAGTTTGAATTCAGAGTGTAATTTAAATGTCCTATTTAAACCCATTGCCTAATCCTCCCTCACTAGAGATGCTTTAAAATTATTCTAAAAGGAGGAAGTAATGGTACTGTTGGTAATTGCTGTTCTGAGCTTACATTATTTTGTTTCAGAAGTTTTGATCCTTGGTTTCTGATTTTCTATTAGTTCAATGTGTTGCCACCTTCTATTACTTATATTGATGGGATTAGGAAAGCTGGCTGCACAAACACAGCACAGTAAAATAACATTCAGAAGGTAAACCTCAGACTGGCCAAGCTCGCTCATTTTTAGAGAAGCTTATTCTGGATTACTTTTAAGGCAGCTTTTAAAATAACTTCCTGTTATGAGAAAAGATCTTGCAATGTGTTTCAGTGAGATACATAAAGCCTCACAGATTTTTTTGTTTTGACATTTCATTCAAATACCACTTGACAACCCTAAATTCTGAAACTCTTCTATAATGAACCATACCCAGACTAGTCATAAAAAATGTTGTTTTTTAAACATGATTTTAACAAGTCAGACATTCTTGAAGATTGTTTTACCTGGATTAGATTCAGTTTATATCTTTATGTGAATTACTGCGCTGTGCTTACATGAGTGAAAATAGGAAGTATGAAACAGAAAGGATAATAAACTAGAATTTTAAAAACTAAGGGCCTAATTTTCAGAAGTGCCAAGTTCCCACGACAGCTGTTACAGTCAGTGGGGGCTGTGGCTGTTCAGCACTTGTGATAATCAGGCCTTCTATGATTTGCTTTCTTTCTTTGTTAAAGAGTAGAATTATGTAGTGATTTTTCTCCCATTTCACTTTCTCATTATTTCCATATGCATAATAAACTGCTGCTCATTACCAAATCAGTTTGTTCAAAAAACTGGCATTAAGACAATAAATCAAAATCTGGCATAAAATATATTTTCAAAAAATTGCTTCTTGTTCTGTACTTTGGCTGTAATCGTGTCTTCCATATCTTTGAGTCTGTGTGCAGAAGCTGCATCTCTGGAATGGGTCTCATGTATAGGTCTGATCCTGAGAAGTGCTGAATACTTGCAGCTGCTATTGACATAAATGGGATTTGTGGGTGCGCAATATCTCTCTTTATTAGACTGCATGAAATCCTCGTGAAATGGTCAGAATAAAACCCTAAATTAGGCCAGAGTTGCTGAGGTTTACATACAATTGGAGAAAATAGTGGTTGCAATTGTGCACCGAGAACCATGTGGCTGTATCCATGCACTTGTGCAGAGCTCTGATGTTGTCATTGGGGCTCAGCATGGCACAAGAGTGTATCTGTGGAGTTCTCAGTACAGGCTCATAATTTAAAGTGGAAGCTGTGTGAATCTAAGCATTTATATCAAACATCTCCTTAGTACCTGAAGCTTTGTATTGGTACCTATTTTTTGGCCCAAACCCATCATAGGGCCTAATCACATCAGCCACACTATCAGAGGCTCGTTCACCTGCACATCTACCAATGTGATATATGCCATCATGTGCCAGCAGTGCCCCTCTGCCATGTACATTGGCCAAACTGGACACTCTCTACGTAAAAGAATAAATGGACGCAAATCAGACGTCAAGAATTATAACATTAAAAAACCAGTCGGAGAACACTTCAATCACTTTGTCACTCGATTACAGACCTAAAAGTGGCAATTCTTCAACAAAAAAACTTCAAAAACAGACTCCAATGAGACACTGCTGAATTGGAATTAATTTGCAAACTGGACACAATTAACTTAGGCTTGAATAAAGACTGGGAATGGATGGGTCATTACACAAAGTAAAACTATTTTCCCATGTTTATTCCCTCCACCCCTACTGTTCCTCAGACGTTCTTGTCAACTGCTGGAAATGACCCACCTTTTGATTATCACTACAAAATGTCCCCTCCCCCCCCCCCCCCGCCCTCCTGCTGGTAATAGCTCACCTTACCTGATCACTCTCCTTACAGTGTGTATGGTAAGACCCATTGTTCCATGTTCTCTGTGTATATAAATCTCCCCACTGTATTTTCCACCGAATGCATCTGATGAAGTGAGCTGCAGCTCACGAGAGCTTATGCTCAAATAAATTTGTTAGTCTCTAAGGTGCCACAAGTACTCCTTTTCTTTTTGCGGATACAGACTAACACGGCTGCTACTCTGAAACCACAAAGCCTGGTGACTTGGTCAGAATTTTACTTCTGAACTCAAAGTGACATGCAGGGGGCTTGAATTCAAACTAAGAAAAGGTTTTGCACCAAGTCCAAAGAAACAAAACAGCCAGAGCTTCACAGACCTCTTCTCAGATGCCATGGGATTTTTGTTGTAAATAATATAGGAGTTCTTTCTGTTGAGTTATAACAATTATTTCAGCACTCTTAAAAATAGTGGCTTTTACCTCAAATGCATAGTCCAGTTGTGGAATACAGTACTTTACAGTAACTGTCATGTCTTATGGCATTGTCTCCAGCTGAAAGCAGATGATTTGCAGTTAAATTCCTGTGAAAAGAAGGAAGTTATGGTGGGGGACATATCTTAGTCTTATCTAACTATCTTGAAAACTCCGATCTGTGCTGCTTTTATGTTTTTCCATCTTGTACCCATTCAGAGCAACCCCCCTCCCACTCCAAACATTAGTATATTAACACATTCTGGATATGAAGTTAAGCACACAAAATCAGGAAATTTTAAAATGATGGTCCTTGCGTTGTAATATACATATCTATGTAACTTTTATGATTCTTTACATTAAATATATATATTGAGGCATACATCTAACAACATATGCTTAACATTGGGGCTATGGTAATACAAATAATAAATAATAATAATGTAGATACAAGGGAGCTGAGTCACAGACACTTGTTGTGCAACCTCCCCTTTCTGGCTTATCCATTGGGTTTTTTGATTGTTTGTTTTTTTAAAAAATGCCAGGTATTTCACAACCCTGACTCAGACACCTTTATCGGAAAGCAGCAGCATCTGTTCAATGCAGCAGGGATGGAGGAATTAAAAGTCCAGATCCCCAAAATTCTGCTTTTGAAAACATGACTGCTTCTTTCTAGATCTCTAAAAGGGAGCTGAACTCTTTTGAAAATCTTGTCCCAGTTGTGGACGGTGAGCAGTTTTGAAAATCTGGCTCTTAACATTTCATATGGAGACTTATTCCGATTGCAGACAACACTGTAACATTTTGATTTTCACTCTCGGAATTTTTGTACAGGAACTAATTTCTGTACAGGATTTCCATTTCTAAGTGAGTTATCCATCAATTTAATCAAATTTCTGTCTGAAATTTTTTCGTTTATCTACTATTGTTACAAGTAGCTCCTAAAATTACTACAACTAAAAGAGATTAAAGGGTGGGAAATTCTCTATTTCGTTTTCAGTTTACATTGTGCATTTGACATCACTTTGTGTTCAGTCATCTTTGATGGTTGTTTTTCTGGGACTTTGAAACAGCAATAGGATAAAAAATGTTTTAAAAATGGGAAAATAGTATAAAATTACTAAAATTGGCAAGTGATAAGTTTAGTTCTAGCAACTGTCTTTAACACAATTTTGAACTGAAAAAATATTAAAAATAGGTGAACCTCCTCAGGAACAAAAATTTGAGAATATTGTGTGGTTTTATAAAATATACGCCAAAGATAACCAAATGATACTTGTTAAGACAGGCCCTAACTTGCTTCTATATAACCTTTGATAGGGACTAATTTTTGATATAATTAAAAAAAAAACCCACATTTGTTTTAACAGCTGTTATTTCTCCTAAAAAGAAACATTGCAAAGCACATCTGAATGACAAATGATAATTGAAAAATACTCATCAAGAGAGGTAGTGTGGGCTAATGAATAGGCAATCGGCTGGGAGACAAGAAATCAAGGTTTTGTTCCTGGCTCTACGACTGCTTGTGACCTTGCGCAACTCATTTCACCCCTCTGGGTTTCCATTTCTTTTCCCATCCTTTGACTGTCTTTTCTGTTTAGATTGTAAACCTTTTGAAGGAGGGACCTTTTGTCTCTTATTATGTGTATGTATATTGTCTAGCACAATCAGGCCCCAGTCTCATCTGGGGACGCTAGGCACTACTGTAATATATATATTACAAAGGGCCTAATTACAAAGGGCCTAATTGTGCAAATTCTTATCACTGGGTTTAGTATTTCTTTGTGGAAGAAGCCCCACAGAATACAAGGCAATAGGATTACTCACTGTAGTAAGTGCTGTTGTGTAGAATTGGGGCCCCGATTAAAAAACCCACTACAGTAGTGGGTTTTTTAATCGGGGCCCCAATTCTACACAACAGCACTTACTACAGTGAGTAATCCTATTGCCTTGTATTCTGTGGGGCTTCTTCCACAAAGAAATACTAAACCCAATGATAAGAATTTGCACAATTAGGCCCTTTGTTTCTTGCAGGATAGTCTTAATCATACTGACATATAAAACAAGCAAGATTCTGTGTGTACTTTGCTTTCTCTTGCTTTAATTAGTCTGATTCTCACATGCATGCATCAGGTTTTATAGCTATTCTACTATTTCCTCCCATCAGACCCTTCTTCAGGAGTAAACAAAACCAAACAAACAAACAAAAAAACCAACAAGAGCAAAAACTCTTGATGTGTCAGAGGTGGTGCTGTTGGGCAGAACACAACATATTCTAAATTTTAAAGTCAGACAGGTGTGACCACACCTTTTCCTTAAAAAACAAATGCTTCCTGGAGAAGGACTTTGGACTGAAGTGAATCTTTTTAACCACATAAGTTTTCTAAGAGATTTTACACCACTTCTTTCTCACTCTTCTTGTATGTAACTCTAAACTCCTAAGATTCAACATCTTTTCCTCTCCTTGCTATTAGTCTGGGGAAGGATTAAGGGTTTTCATGCAGTTTAAAGAACAGCATTGGGAAGGGTGGTGGAGAAACAGCACTAGAAAATCTCTGAAACTAGGGTACTGCTTTTAAGCTGTGATATAGTGCTTTGTGGGGAAAATGGGATGGCCATACAGTTTTTGCATATTATAACATGCAGACACATTGTAAAATCTTATAAACATCAGGGAGACTGACCCTCCCCTACATTTCTTCAGGGGATCAACTCTGGGGATTCCTCTAAAGAACAACCACTATCCAGGAAAATGTGCCTTTTGCCTGAACCAAAACCACAGACCTTCTCTGTGGGTGAATTCTTTTCTTCACCAAAATCTCTGTCTGTATGAAGTAGGGGTATGTTTTTTGGAGTATATTTTTTCTCCCTTGCCAGTATCTGAGAATTTCTTTCTTGTGGTTGTTATGCTGACAAATCCTATATTCCTTACTAGGGGTTTTGCCTGAGTAAGAATGCCAGGATCAGGATCTGACTCTAATTGCATTATTCATTGTATCTCTGTAAAGCCACTAGGACTACAGTTTATATGAAAGTTGTAATGGAGAAAAGTGTTGAAATTGATCCACTAAAAAGTTAAGAGTTCTGCAAAGCTATTTATTGGGAATTTACCAGTGTTTGTGTCAGTGTGATAATTTGGTGAAAACCAGTGTAATACGAAAGCTCAATTCTTCTTTTGGTTGTAAGGTACCGCAAAATGTCCTGGTGAGGAGTTATTTCAGAAAATAAAAATTATTCTAGTCAGCTCTGTTTTGAGATTTAATCAAATTGAAATCAGTTCGGTTTTCTAAAGATCTTTGCTCAGGAAGTAGTCTGTTTCATTTTGGTTGGAGTGGTGCAGAGAAAAAAATTCTTTTTCTTTTGATTAACAAAATTAAAACTATTTCTATGAATTTAAATGATCACTTGAAATATGGTTCTGCTGTTAAGCTTATAATATATTCTGTCATCTTCTTTTGAAAAAACAAATGTAAAAAGATACAGAAGGATGACAGCTATTTTATATTTTTGAAATTAGTTTTAGTTTTTAAAAGCTAAAAGTGAGAGATTTAGTTAAACTTTAAAGCAAAAACCATCTGCTGTTGTCAAAAATAGTAACGTTGGTGGTAAAAGCATTACTGCAGGGAAAGACTATCAGCAGGTGTCACTGCAGACTACAAGAAATGTTCAAAGAATATATCTCAGCTTGGTAATGTATATTAGAAATGAATGTTGTTCTTTTTGGGGAAAGCTAGGCCTTGGCTTTTTTATACACAGTGGTATGAATAAAACTAATCTCCTGTAGGGTGGTTATTTCATATAACACCAACATTTTCCTTGTGCAGGACTTGTTTGCACTGGGCATGCAAACGGAACCATGCTCAAGTGGTGTCTTATCTGATAGAGTCTGGTGCTGATAAGGAGATTCTCACAAGTAAAGGAGAAATGCCAGTCCAGTTAACCTCAAAGAGAGAGATTAGGAAAACATTGGGAGGTAAGTTGATTAGTTAATATAATAACTTTGAAGACTCTGGTAATGACCAATTCTAATAATTATGGTCATGTTCTGTTGTGCTTTTGCGCGGGTGCTGAATCTGTATTTAAAAGCTTACAATTCTGTGGCAAAAAGAAAAGGAGTACTTGTGGCACAACCTTCATCGGATGAAGTGAGCTGTAGCCCACGAAAGCTCATGCTCAAATAAATTTGTTAGCCTCTAAGGTGCCACAAGTCCTCCTTTTCTTTTTGCGGATACAGACTAACACGGCTGCTACTCTGAATTCTGTGGCAGTAATTCCCATTTGGCCTTCAGAGTCTTTACTGAGAAAGAAACCACAACTTCAGGAATGTTGGTTCCATGGGCTTTTATGGTGACAATTTTTTTTTGTATGTGGGAGGGAAAAAAGCTTAATTTTTCAAAATTAAACTGTCACAGAACATGTTCACTACAAACAATTGCGGCTTGATACATATTTTCAAATGGAGATAAGGGGAGGGAAATCTTGCTTTTATATATATATATATATAAAGCCTTTAGTGTATATGACTGATAATTCCATAAAATATCAGGAAGCTTATTTAAGGGGTTAACTGCATTGATCTCAATTGAAGATTAGTATTTTATTCCATAAAAGTATGGTGATAGAGTAGCAGCCCCAAGGGATCCATTGGTATATTGTGCTTGTAACTGTCAAAGTAACAATGTTGCTACTAAACATGAGAATTAGTTTGAAGCCTGTTCAGAATCTTTAAGTTTTTCCTACTTTTTGCACTCCTTTCTTTCTGATTTCTGCCTTTGTTAATATCTATCTGCTGTTGAATCAGTAGTTCTTTCAGTTCTAAATATATTGTATACTTTTTCCCCCCACCCACTCTTTTGGTATCCACAGCAAACCCGAAAATCTACTGCCCTCCATTTATTCCTCTGGTTTATGTCCATTATGAAGACAATGAAGTTATGCCAGCTGAGAATATGGCACAAAATATTGGCCACAGGACATTTTTCTTAAAAGATGGCAGATTCTATATCAAGTCCAAGTGTGTAGGGGGAAAGTAGAGGTGTTTGTGGAGTATCTTAGTCACACAAGCTTTGTTTTTATGGAACCTCTTAGCACAGTTATGTGTACTGTGCATAGAGCTTTAGAGCTCTTTGTTTTGTTTCATATCCTCTGTGTGGGTGTGTGTAAATAGTCTGAATCTAAAAACCACGATGTACTAGGACAACTTTAAGTTCTCCTTAACCAGTTATAACTAATTTTGTTCACTGGACATTTTTTTCTTTCCTCTATAGTGGAAGACGAACTTGCAGATTTGAAGCAAGACTCAGACTTGCCAATTGTCCCGAATTATTTGGCTAATCCACCTTTCCCTTATGTTTATAACACAATGAGTAACAGCATTCCAGACCCTTCCACTGGCTCGCTGAATGGAAACTTCCCCATATCCTTAGAATTGCAAGCTGTAGATTATCCTACTTCATTACCTCGAGTCAAAGCATGCGCTTCTGCAACATCACAACATGCAAATGCTGCTTCTGCAGTGGCTGATAATGAAGATATGTCGACATCCCCTGGAGCCTGTACCATGCCAGAATGCCCAAAGCCTGTAGTCCAGAAGGGTCCCTTTCACCAGGCATCTGTGCCTGAGAGCAGAAGTTTCCCTTCTCCAGCTGCATCTAAACAGCCTGTATCTCAGCAACAGAATGGCTCATGTATGGGGCCTATGCCAACATTTCAACCATTTTTCTTCCCTGGAGCTTTTCCATTTAATATGCAAGGTAACATTAAATTATTATTACAAATTTTAAAAATTAATTTTACTATTCCTTTTTTGCTCTGTTCTTCCTGGAAGCAGTCGTGTTGGAGAATGCAAATAGACTAGTCAATGTTATTCATGTCTATAGTACTTCTCTAGTCTTTCACTTTCATGTTCTTATGCATGAGGTATGATTCCATGTTTGTGTCTCAGACATTTCAGGGAATGTTTAAAAAAATTGTATCCACTGGAATTTTTAATACAAATATCAGTGAAAACATTTCTTACTCATCTAAGGTTTTGTAAAAACATACAGATGCGAGGGTAGTCTAACACCATAACTGTGGTACAGAACTCTAGACTCTAATACAAAACACAGGCCTATGTCCAATTAATTTGAAAGAGAAGCTTTGTTAGCTCAACCTGTACAGGTAGCTGACCACTTAAATGTACAGAGAGGAAGTATTATTTATCATTCCTTGGGGTTAATATTATATATATTTAGTAAAATCACCCCATCAGTTGAGTGTAGCCAGTTCTGGAATTGCAGTTAAAAGGTCCAAACCTCTATTTGAATGGGAGCTGTGAGAAGATCCATATGAATTTTAATGTGTGATCACCAAAAACAGAGCACTGAGTTATGCAATATTGGATTGCTCAGAAAATTGGTAATAGAAGATAAAAATGTTGCCAGATGAAATTCAGTTCAGAGCAGTAGGAAGTGGGTTTTTTACCCATGAAAGCTTATGCCCAAATAAATCTCTTAGTCTTTAAGGTGCCACCGGACTCCCCGTTGTTCAGAGCAGTAGTAACTCAATTATACTATAATTTTATAAGTAATATTGTCTGTATTTGATTATTATGGGTGTCTATTGGCCTATATAAAATAAACTTGACTATCTCAGATCAGTTCCTAATGGGACTCCACAGAAACAGCTACAAATGGCACCTTTGCAGTAGCTTCTCTGTGAAGGAATGAAAAACATGGAGGCTGAGCTACCTCCTCTCCTCTAGAAGTTGTCCTTTCAGACATGGTGGTTGTGGGAAGTTGATGAGTTATGTGGAAGCTTACATGGCCAGTGCCTGTGCTGTTCTTGTCCTGAATAGGATTCCAGTCTCCAGAGCTCAGAATTCAGCTCTTTTCACCTACCTTTGCATTAAATAAAAATAAATCAAAAGTAATGAATGAAATGATTTTAGGGTAACATTTTGAGATTTATTATTATTACTGATGTAATGAAGTCACATTTATTTTTTTCCAGTTCTTATTTAGATCTTGCATACTTATATGTATATAGGTATTAATGTCTGTATGTTTATCTTTTACTAGAACTGGTGCTTAAGGTGAGAATTCAGAACCTTACTCTTAGAGAGAATGACTTCATTGAAATTGAACTGGACAGACAAGAACTAACATATAAGGAACTGCTCAGAGTGAGTTGCAGTGAACTGGGTATTAATCCAGAACACGTAGAGAAGATTCGAAAATTACCAAATACAGTATTAAGAAAGGTAAGAACCTTCAGCTTTAAGCAAAAGTTATTTTTATTGCTGTTGTGGGCATCATTAAAAATGCATCATTCATCCCTCAAGCAACCTGCAATATTCCTTATGTCTTTGAATATGAGATTTGGCTTACTGCTATTGTTGCAAAGTGGCAAACATCGTGTTTTTAACGGTGTTCCTTGTCTTAGAGAAATATAGTAGATCCATAACCAGTAATTAACTTTCTTATAATCCCCTGGCCATGGAATAAGTGGGCTGTTATTGAATGTTTCAGAATCTATAGAAGAAGAATAAAACTTCTCAGTCAGATGCATACAAGACTGGTGGGAGTACGTCTGATGGTCAGATCAGCCAATCATGCATAGCTATGGCATAGTTTAGGCCTGCAGCACTGAAGAAAGAAGCAGAGTTTGGATGGAGGATAAGAGACCATCCAAGGGGCTGGGACAAGGGAGGCACTTGGTTATAACTGTACTGTCAGTTACTCTACTGTTTAACATCATGTAAAAGACATTAAGGAGAAGTCTTTGTATTTTATATGCCTTTCTTCCTCCTTTCCCTCCATCGACAAGTTAGGTCTAGGGGACAGAGCAGAAGAGTGGAAATCAGATCTGCATTCTGGTTCCCCATCTGACTCCTTGTGTGACCTTGGGCAAGTCAATGAACTTTTCTGTGCATCAAGATAAGAGGGGGATTGTAGTAGCTGGGTAATTCAGAGGGTTGTGGTGTTTGTAAAGTGCTTGGAGATCCTCATATGACACCCTAAAATCAAGATATTCAACTTTACAGAATTACCTAATTTTTCCTCTTGCCTTCCAATCTTCAATTCGTGTTTCCTAAACTAGAGGGTTGTTTTGACTGCAAAGTATCACAGATCCTGGGTCCTACAGTTAATGGTCCCCATCAGCATATTTCTCAGTTTGGAATTGATCCATGATCAACCCTTGCACTCACTGATAACGCTATATTGCAAATATTGTGTTGAACAGTATTCTTTCATATTGAGAGGTTACAGTCAGAGCATCAACTATAGCTGAATTGCCTTGTTTTATTGACATCACCTTACTTCTGTGCTTTGAAAGACCTGCACTGATTTTAGCTATACAATACTTGTAAGCCACTGAGAGTTGTGTGGTTAAATAAATCCTCAAGCAACTCTTTAAACCTTTATTTATACTGGATTTTTTTTTTTTTGGAAATAGGTTCCTCTCTGTAAATTGTACAGTGGAACATCTTATTAAATGAGAGTGCTTTGTTTGGGCTGCTGCCATTTTTCCTATTTAATAAAATAAGCTCTAAACCCTTAACTTCTTGATGGCTTTCCTGCACTGACATTCTGTACTGTGTGACTTATATTTAACTATGTTCAGAAATTCAGTGTAATAACATACCCCATGACGTACTGTCATGAATGGTTGAAAGGTTTATGATACTGAGGTGAGCCTTACTAATCTAATTAAACTTTAAACATTCCTTTTAAAAAGCAACTAAATTATAGGGAAAACGTTCTCAATTAGGAACAGTTTGTGCAGTCCTTACACAGGCAAATGTCCCATTGAAGGCAATGGGACGTGCCTGCATAATACATGGAAGACTTGGACTTTTTGTATCTGTTTTCCTAGTTCACTAGTGACCCTTCCTTCACCCTCAAATCCTTAGGACATTGTTGGCGTCAAATGGTGGAGCTAATCTGATTAGTGCTAGATTAACAGACTTCAGTGGACCGTACCTGCACCCAATATAAGAAGACATTCTGACTCTTTTCTTTTAAAGATTCATTTCTTGGGTTGCAAAGGAATAAGTAGTTCCAAAATATGCTAGCTAAGTCTGATTGTTCAAAGTGTCCTCTGTAAGAGTGTCGCTAATTCTTAGAGATTTTTGTCAGCAAAACTGGAGGACACTTGTTTTCTGAGATTTCAAAAAATTTAATTCTTAATGCTTAATTCTAGTGACAAAGTATGGCCACTCAGGGGATCAGAGCCTGATAGCTTACTTACTGTTTGCGACTGCCTTCTTTTACTCTCTCTGACTTGCTTCAGCTAGGTCAGGAATGGGGGTGGTCAGTGTGCTGCTCCAGAAGAAGCTGGCTTCAGGGCCCCTTGGAGAGGAAGCATGGATCAATGTGAGAGGTTTTTAATGGGTTGGGGAGAAAGAAAGAAAGATTATTGGGGTGAGGGGTCCCAGAGGACCCTCTTCCAAGCTGCTTATAGATAGTATGCAATAGATCTTTAAAGCACATAATACAAGCTTTAATTCCACTAATAATTTTCATTGCCTGTCAGTAATATTGAAGAACTCCCTTGAACTATAAATCTTCCCTTCATCTATTGGTAACCTTAATTTTTTGTACTTGCTTGGCACATTAGTCTACAGTTGATACTGCATGTTGGAAACAAAAAGAATTAGAATTCCCGAAGAAGGATTCGGCCAAACCCAAATCACATGACAATGAAGCCAAACAGACTGATCACAAAGGGGTCAACTGAGCTTATTAATACTGTGAACTTGTCTGAGGATCTCACTCCCATTTGTATACATTTAGTTAACTAAGGGCTTGTCTACACTGGCACTTCACAGCTCTGCAACTTTCTTGCTCAGAGGCGTTAAAAACACCCCCTTGAGTGCAGCAAGTTTCAGTGCTGTAAAGTGCGAGTGTAGACAGTGCACCAGTACTGGGAGCTGCGCCCCTTGTGGAGGTGGTTTTTTTAGAGTGCTGGAAGAGCTCTTTCCTAGCGCTCTGCTGCGACTCCACAAGCCACCTTAAAGCACTGCCACAGCAGCGCTTTAATGTTGCCAGTGTAGACTAGCCCTAGGCTCACAGCACTCCTGTGAGAGGCAAGATCTGCATCCATTTAACAGATCAGAACACAGAGGCAGAGAGCAGTAAAATGACTTTTTCGGAGTTACACAGTAGCAGAGCCAGGAGTCTCCAACTAGGAAACTTTCTCCCACTTAAAATAACTACATTTAAAAAAAAATGAAATCTAAAGTAAATAGAATGCTAAAGTAATGCAACATGCAATAGGAGTGCCTGCTTGATAGCTAGATAAGCAAAACTGAGTCAAACTGCTGGGTAAATACTTGCCCCCTGCTAGCATACATCTGTTTTTTCCTCCTTAAATCTGCCTAACTGAACTCCTGTATAATATTTATTGTGGATGCTACTAACACACTGCATTTTTAATTTATTTATTTAAGGACAAAGATGTTGCAAGACTTCAGGATTTCCAAGAACTGGAGCTGGTTCTAATAATCAACGACAATAACTTTCTGTTTAGAAATGCTGCATCTACATTGACTGAAAGGCCTTGTTACAACAAGAAAGCATCAAAGCTGACTTATTAACTATTTAAAGCAGCATCAAACAAAATATTTGTATCTTGTGCTTTAAGCAATGGATTCAATGTTCAAGCATTGAACTTATAAGGGCTAATATCCTGAAAAAATCTATTTTATTACTTTTGAGATAAAGTTGACATGTTCTGCACAGTTACAGCCTACAGCTCATGTCAGACTAACTTGCTCTGATATGAAACTGTGCTTATGAAAAGAAAGCAATGGTAGAATTCTCAGTCTATTCATGTAGCTAGCATTCTGTTCCTTACCCAAAATAATCCCTGACTTCAATCACTGTAGAGTTAGAAGCTCTCAAGGAAAGGCTTAAATTGTTCTAATAATTGTTAGCTATAAAATAGCAGAAGCACTTATGCTAAAGGACAGAACATGAATCCCATTTAGTGTTTGTACCAAATTACTTAATGTGCACAGACATCCCACTGTCATTAATAGGAGATACATGCGTGATGTGACAAGCAAACACACCCCTTGTTTAGGAGGAAAATGGAAGGATTTAAGTCTGTGGAAGAAGCACAAAACTCCATTTGTCTCATTTCAGTATTAAAAAGTTACTAATTAGATGTGGTTTCTTAAACTGCATTTATAAATATTTCTCAGGTTGAAGATAAAATATTACAGTTGTTACCCAAATTGTAAATATACCATTGACCAAAATAGCTAGGGTTTTTTAAATCTCATGGTTGCTTGTCAACACACGGTATTGAAATGTTTGATAACAAAAGGTCCACTCCCTCTCTCTTTTGTTGCTTTATGGTCAAGAAGTTTCTCTAATGCTTCTTTAAAATGCCAGTTATTTTTCACTCCATAGACAAGTCAGTGTGAATTCCATATGAGAAAGGAGCACAAATATTGCAGTTCCATTTTCCTCCAACTCATCCTTTCATGAACAAGATCAATCCTTGAAACCGTAAATTTATTATGTAAAAAGGAAACTAATCAAATGCTTAGCATTTTAAAAACTGGGATGACATTTGAATCTTGGGCTTTCTAGGCATTTTTTTTCCTTTTTCAAAGACAACTATTTATGTTTCTGATTGCATGGTCACCTTTTCACATTCCTGCTAACTTAAATTCAGTATTATGCTCCTCTGCTATGAAATCCTGGAATAAATACATTGGAAAACATTAAAGTTGAGTAATCTGTTAAGGATTTTTTTATCCAGTTTATTCACTCTTTTTTTAATTTACAAAACCATCCTCTTTAGAAGAAAGGATCTAATCTGTTTACCTAGCTATAGAAGTATGTACTGTACTGAGAATTAGATGGATTAAAGCTCTAGATAACAGGGAGAACATAGTTGATTGCTGATTTGAACTCCCCACTATTAAGATTTTTTTCTTAGTGCCTTTCTTTTCCAAAGAACCTAACTTCCTAACTCTTAGTTAATTGGATTTAAGCAGTACACATTAGCTTAGGGTTTATAAAATGGATAATATCAGTAAAACAGACTGTAACAAGATAAGTCTCTTCTCATGGCATAAATGTTAAAGTAGAGATGCAATGCAGCCTGATCCAGTGACAATCTATTTCTTTTATACCAGCTTACTGATGTTGATCTAACCACTGTGATGGAAGTTTATATAGTAGAACAATTGCTCACCATACAGTTACTGACCTGCATTCTTACTCACTGACAGAAGAGACTATTTTAGGCTTTTGCCATTCAGAAGCCATTTTTTCTGTAAAAGTACTGTAGTTTTTATGAATAAACTGGTATGCTGTACCAGTGAAAAGATCAGCCATTGGATTGACTGAATTCATTTGCTATACTGATGATTATATTACGCAGTTGCTGGTAGCTATCTATGCATTCAAAGGAATATTTTTATACTTTATATCTTATGCAATTTATAACTGAGCATATTAGCTTTGCTAACTGAATTAATTGGATAACTGTATCATGTGAACATTTTTGTGTATGACCATCAAGGATTCATTACCTTTGTGCATTGCTACATGAAAACGTTTAAGTATTAAATGAATTGCTTGGCTCTAGATTCTTGTTTCTATTTAAGTTGTATTCTTTTTATAATTAATAAATTATTATTTTTATGTTCTCAAAGATGGACATAGAATTTTTCTTTAGGAAAAAAAATTGCAACTTTTCTACTACATAAACTGCTTTCTGGGGTGGTTGGTGTAGTTGCATGAGTTAAGTGTGATGAATCGACAGCCCTAGTACAGATTCCTACAGACTTCAATTGTTTGGTTCTATAAGTACAACTATTTGCAGGCCTTAGATTGGTGGGAGTAGAAAGGAATGTTACAGACCCTGATTCTGCACGTTGTTCTGGCCTGCTGGCCCAATGAAGCTCCACCAAGGCACTGGAACAGGCTGCAGTGTTGGGACTGCAGCGTCCAATGCTCTTGCCCCAGGGATATTTACTTACACAGGTGAAACATTCCTTGATTACTTTATTTTTAATGGCGTCATCACAGAACATTGTCAGTCTTCCCATTTTAAAACTGTGTTTCTGTACAGAAGACGGACACAGGTGTATTTTATATCACTGGTTTTACTTTACTAATGATAAACCAGAAAACAATACATGTTGGCTTGCGATACATACATTTCCTTGGCAGGATATTTGGCATTCTTTTAAGAAAAAATAAAAGCAGTTAATAAAATACTTTATGTATATATAAAATATTTTAAAAAATATAAAATTCATTTTCTCATCATTACGAGTGTGTAACAATTCACGTATCACAAGTTTAGTCTATTACAAAGACTGTTCTGTAAAATACAGTACATTCGTGAGTCACTTTTTGGGATGAGTCAGTCATTCAGTGGTATAAAAGTCTTGCTAAGCTAGTCCAGCATCTTTAGCCATACTGTAGAAGACACCCCGGGATTCTATAAGGCTTGAAGGTGTATCAAATTCAGCTACTGTTCCTTTGTCTAGAACGAGAACCCTGTAAAAAACAAAAGCAGAAAACTGATATTGCAGAAGCTTTCCTTATAGGGAACTCAGTTCCTTCAACCACAAAAATCAGGCATTTTTCCAAATCTTCTCTCCTTATGCTGAATCATTTTCACATGCTTCAACGCAATAGGCTAGACAGAATACCTCTGTGTGAGTTTATGCCTAATTTACAGAAGCACCAAACACCCACAGCCTCCAGAAAAGCCAGTCAGTACCTCAGCAATTAAGGCCATTAATTCCATGGTTTTACCAGTCTCCCAGTAGTAATAATCCATTTAAAAAACCTTTAACATGCAATAAATCTATCAAAGAACATTACACCCATTGCTGGTCACAACAGATCCATACAGGAGCTGGAGATGCCTCAAAGGGGTTGTGAAACTTGTGCAGTGGTAAGTTAACTAACACAGGACCTGCTCCTAATTAAGTCAATGGAAGCAGAATCAGGCCCACCTATTCAGTTATACTGTTCATAACCTGATTTGTAGGTCTAGAAGCATAACAGTGTGACAGTGAGAATTTCTGGTAATATTTTGATGTTCCTATGCATGCCTCAGTTTTCCTCTGTGCTTAGCATTGTTATCCAGTGTCGGCTCACATAGCTATCTGGGGTGAAATGAATGGATTAAAGGACTGGCTGAAACTGACCCATATAAATGGAGAAGCTGGAAGACAATGGGGAATCCCAATGGCTAAGATGTTCACAACTAGCAACTAAACATCAAGAGGAAGGAGGTTTCTCTCCACCTCTTAGGAAAGCAGAACAAAGGGGAAAGGCGTCAGCTGGCTCGGATAAGAGTCACATCTGCTCTTTCTTTTGACTGACAAAAAGCCAGAAGGGATTCCATGGCAACTTGGCTGGGTAGAACGCTGGTGGCCAGAACGGACTGTGTCTGAACCATTATTGCTCTATACTAACCTAAAGCACAAGGTAAGCAGTGTGTCAGAGGATTAATAAATCCTACTCTGTTTTGAAAAGGCTGGCTGGTGTCACTGCAAATACTTGCCGAGGTGCACCGGTCTCTCAAGACAGCATCTCTTGAGGCTGCGTGGCCTACCCTTAAGGAGCAGTGGGATCCCTTGGGCATCTGGCATGCTGAAGGGATTCCTTGGAGGGACTGTTTAAAAGCCGGGGCATAGCACAGATCCTGTAGATTTCTGATAACAGGATCATACAAATTCACTGAGAGGCAAACTGGGGCCCTTTTGAGTGTTTCTTCCTCCTCCAATTATATGTAGGGTGACCATATTTCTCAAAGTAAAAATGGGAGGGCCTGGGGCTGGCCTGGCCTGCCCCAACCCCCCCACAGGACTCATAAGAGCCGCCCTCCCTGTGCCACCCGTGGCTGGGGCTGACCCACCGAGCCCCGCGTCAGGTAGCAGCCACCGCTCTCCACTCTCCTGCTGGCAGTCAGCGCTGCCTTCAGCTGACCTGCTCTCCGCTCTGCCTTACTGCTGGGACAATGCGCAGTTTTTGTGAAAAAGTAGGGACAGAGCTGAAAAAGGGGACTGTCCTGGCCAAAACAGGGATGTATGGTAACCCTAATTATATGTTAACATAGGAACATCATGTTCCACTCTGCATCATGAACAGACAGGAACACAGAGTGCACCCTTCAACTTCATGCAAGCCTGCTCTTATTTTTAAGAGGCGGAAGAGAAGAAAAGTTGGAGATCGACTTACAGAGAAGGGAAATAGTATAGAAGTTTCAGAGGTTTCCCAGCACTCAATACTCTTATCATTCCTATCTGCGTGCAGGGTTACACTGACAAGATAGGTTTCAGAGTAACAGCCGTGTTAGTCTGTATTCGCAAAAAGAAAAGGAGTACTTGTGGCACCTTAGAGACTAACCAATTTATTTGAGCATAAGCTTTCGTGAGCTACAGCTCACTTCATCGGATGCATCCATGAAGTGTGCTGTAGCTCACGAAAGCTTATGCTCAAATAAATTGGTTAGTCTCTAAGGTGCCACAAGTACTCCTTTTCTTTTTACTGACAAGATAACTCTTTGGGAGAGATGGGCGGCACTGAATTTGAATTCTGGCACATTGCAGAGCAGGAAACAAACTATACCACATAGTTAATTCACGCTAAGGCTAACGCCTCTGCTGTGTGAAACAGTTCTGAGATAAGCCATCTGTTAATTCTGTTTGATGCTGACTACTGAGCTTTTGATGAAATTACAAGTTTAGTTGATAGAATGAATAGCAACTTTGGTGATAATTTGCTTGATAAAGATAATAATGTTGATGTAATATAGTTATGCTTCTGTAAGGTACTTGGTACTAAAACACATTTTGATTAAACTTGAATGATACAAAAACCAACATGGCTAAAACCTGACTGACAGGTCTCAAAACATAATTGCAAATCATCATTGAGCAAGTGTATTTCACTTGGGGTCCGACAGAAATCGGTTCTTGGCCCTACATTATTTAATATTTTTATTTGTGATCTGTGTGACAGTGTGCTAGCTAGGAAACCCTGAGCCAGCCCTCTGTCACACCAGCTCCAATTACGAAAGGCGAATTGGAGTAAGCCCAGGCCTAAGGGGCAAATAGGGAACAGCTGCCGGCCTTGTTAGCTGGGGCTATATAAAAGCTGACAGGAAGGAAGTCAGGGGGAGAGGAAAGGGAGAAGCCAGAGGCCACTCTCCCCTTTTGGCTGCAAGCCTGATACTGTCTGTAGCTACAAGGTGGTGGGAACTGGTACTGTAAATAAAGAGCATGGGTAATTGCACCAAAGCAGAGGTCTCTGGCTGGTTTGTGGGTGCAGAAGTGGCAGGAGATAGAGGGGTCCACGTGTGCCCTGTTACAATCTGGAAGAAGACATAAAATAATTACTGATCAAGTTTGCAAATGATACAAAGATTCAGGAAGTGGTAAATAAAGAGGACAGAGTCACTTGTACAGAGTGATCTGGATCACTTGGTAAGAGTTGCAAGCAAGCAATATGTGGCCAAATGTAAAATCAACAAAGAATGTAGGATAGAGGACTTTATCATGGGAAGCAGAGTCTCGAAAAGGACTTAGAGATGATGGTGGATAATCAACTAGACATGCGCTCTCAGTGTGACATTGTGGCTAAAAGAGCTAATGGAATCTTTGGACGTATAAATGGGAATATTCAGTAGGAGTAAGGAGGTTACATTCTCTCAGTATTGTCACTGGTGCAACCGTTAATGGAATACTGTGTTATGGCAGGGATGGGCAAACTTTTTGGCCCAATGGCCACATTGGGGTGCGAAACTGTATGGAGGGTTGGGTAGGGAAGGCTTTGCCCCCCAAACAGCCTGGACCCCGCCCCCTATTCGCCCCCTCCCACTGTCCCCCTCAGAACCCCTGACCCATCCAACCCCCCCGCTTCTTGTCCCCAAACCGCCCCCCTGGGATCCCACCCCCTATCCAAACCCCCCTGCTCCCTGTCCCGTGACTGCCCTGACCTATCCACACCCCTGCCCCCTGACAGGCCCCCCCCCAGGACTCCCATACCCTATCCAACCCCCCCTGTTCCCCAACCCCCCCCATCCTACCGCCCCTGCTCCCTGTCCCCTGACTGCCCCCCGGGACCCCCTACCCAACCTTCTCACTGCCGTGTGCGCGTGCCACCGCCACTCCCTTACCATGCCACTCAGAGCGGCAGGAGCTTGCAGCCCTGCTGCCCGCATGGCGGCATAGCTGCATGGGAGGGGGAACAGCAGGGGAGGGGCCGGGGGCGAGCCTCCTGCGCCAGGAGCTCAGGGGCTGGGCAGGATGGTCCCACGGGCCAGATGTGGCCCATGGGCTGTAGTTTGTCCACCTCTGAGTTATGGTATCCCACTTCAAGAAAGATGTTGCAAAACTGGAGAGGGTTCAGAGAAGAACCAGGAGAATGATTAAAGGATCAGAAAACATACCTTATAGCTAGACACTCAAGGAGCTCAATCTATTTAGCTTACCAAAGAGAAGGCTACAGAGTGATTTAATCACAGTCTGTAAGTACCTACATGGGGAACTGTAATTTAATAATAGAGGGCTCTTCAATTTAGCAGAGAAAGGTATAATATAATCCAATAGCTGGAAGCTGAAGCTAGACAAGTTCAGAATAGAAATAAGATACATTTTTAACAGTAAGAGTCATTAACCCCACACTGGAACAATTTACCAAGGGTTGTGGATTCTCCATCACTTGAATTTTTTAAATCAAAATTGAATGTTTTTCTAAAAGATCTGCTCTAGCTATTGGATTTGAGGCAGGAATTAATTCAGGGAAGTCCTATGGCCTATGTTATACAAGGTCAGACTAGATGATCACAATGGTCCCTTCTGGCCTTAAAATCACTAATCAATCTACAAATTCCAAGGGAAAGCCGGTATTGGTGTTTAGAAATATGGATTGCAGAAATAAATATTCCTGATACAGGTCAGAAGACTTTATGACTTTCTTACGGATTTCAAAGAGGTGTTGATTAAAAGCTCTCTCTTAGATTTGTCAAAAATTTCTGCAGGGTGATCAGAAAAGTAACAATTTTTCCCGCCCAGAATTATGATGTTCATTCTATATATTTGCCATGAATCGCTCTGCTTTTAAATTTACCTTGTATAATCCATAATTGTGTTCAGCCGATGTGCTATTGTTAGTACAGTGCAATCTTCAAACTGAGTTCTTATTGTCATCTGAATGAGATCATCTGTCTCGAGATCAATAGCTGCGGTGGCTTCATCCAGCACTAGGATTCTTGTTTTGCGAAGAAGGGCTCTTGCCAAACAGACAAGCTGCCTTTGACCGACACTGAAAGCAAAGACACAAGGTTTTTCACAGACAGGCTCTTGAATACGCATATTAGAGCTGGTTGCTGACCAGATAAAGTTATTAGAGAAATAATGTATTTGTCCAATATTATTCAACTATCTGTAGAGCTAATACAAAAAGTGAAAAATAAAAGAAAATTCATCAGAGAAATAAACAGCATTATTCAACCAGCTCTAAAACATACATTTACTTACCATACTACAAATAGTAATAAGCATCATTTCCTTCATGGCTCTGAATGACTATAGCTAGCAAAGGCTTGTTATGCAAAGGGCCAATAGCGGATTTGAAGAGGCGTATCATACTGTAGTTGCTATCCTACTGTATGTTCCCAGAGGCACTTTCATCAAGTCCAGCATTAGCAAAATAGCAGACAAGTCAGACTGGCAAAATTAAAATTTAGAGTTGTGAGGGTTTTTTTTTTTTTTTTTTTTTTTTTTACAGTGAATCAAGTGCTTATAAAAGGAGCTAGGTTGGCATCTCTTACTTATCCAGGAAACGGGTATAGTAAGGGCAACACAAACTTTGCCCACATGCCCCACCAATGGGTCTCAACCTTACCCCGGAGACAATACCTTTGGGGTATATAAGGGAGTGGAGTCTCCACCACCCATTTAGTCACTGGCTGAAACAGTGCTTTGTCATGAGAAAATGGTGTGGCATTACAACATGTTTTATCTTTCCTGGTCGTATTTGTACCTTACCGAGTTCTCTTTTGTACATTTTAATTGAACGGAGCCCTTGAAGATAAGGTGCTGACTTAGAAAAGCATCCTTGTTCAGTCCATCCTGAGTCGGGGGCTCAATAGAGCCTGGAGAAGAGAACTGATATTCCTTATGACACCAAAACCCCCATGGTGTCTCAGGACATTCATTACCTGAGATTTTCTCCCCCTTCTGAGCATTCGTACTCCAGCGTAGCGGACTGACTGCTGACAAACCTCTTCAAGTGCGACAGCTCAAGAGCTTTCCATATTTCATCCTCGGAATATTTATTAAATGGATCCAAATTCATTCTCAGAGTTCCAGAAAAAAGAACGGGGTCCTGTATAAATAACCCATTTTCTTTAGACAAGAACTTTAAATGTTTTACATATACAAATGATAACATTTCAGTTATCTGCTTTAGGATATCCCAGTTCATTAGCCGCGGCATTGTGGTAGCACCTACAGGCCTCAATCTAGGATCAGGGCCCCTTTATGCTAGGCATGGAACAAACAACGAATTCGTACCCCAAAGGTCTTACAATCTACAATACGATGAGGGACAATAGGTGGATAAAACTAACAGAGAGATGACAAGATAGCAGTGAAGAAGTTATGACTAGCATAAGCAGCTGTGGTCTTAGCACACTAAAACCTGATCCAAAGCCCATTGAAATCAATAGCTGTATTTTCATTGATTTCAGTGGGCATTGGACCACATCCCAAAGACCTAGGAAGCTTCAGTTTCAGCTCTAAAAGCATCTTAAATATAACCTGTTATGGATTTGGCCACAATAAGCCAAACATCAAAATGAGCCTCAACATTTGTGCTCTCATAGCAAAGGATATAGGTTAGTTTATTATTATCCTATCTGTGTGCCACAGAAACACTAAGATACATTGAAATACAAGGTCCCAGCTCAGCAACAACATATTCTAAATAGAGCAGGGTGAATTTTTTTCAGCTAACAGTTTATTTGCCAAAAAATGCCATTTTGGGATGTTCAGAACTGTTCATGAATTTGGGTGGAAGTTGGCAAATAGTTTCAGCTGGAAAAAAGAAATTATTTTTTTAAAAAAAGTCTAAATGTTTCATGTTGACATTTTAGAAATAAAATGTTCTGACATTTTCTTTTGAAATGTTTTGTTATGAAATTTAGCTACATTTAACTAAAAACAAGGCTCCCCCCACCTCCCAAAAAATTAAAAGAGTAAAAAACACCCAAAGATGAAGCAAAATGTTTAGTTTTTGGTCAAGTGAAACATTTTGTGCAACCTGACATTTTTTTATTTGGTTTTATTTTTCCTTTCAGTGAGAAAAGCCACCAAAAAAAGGTCAATTTGAGTGGACCCGAAACAGGAGTTTTTTGTGGATTTGTCAGCTCGGCAACTGAACTGAAAATATCAATTATTTGCCCACCTCTAAACTGTAAGCTCTTTGGGGCAGGGACTGATGCTTATTATATATTTGTCCAGAGTCTTGTGCAACGGGGCCCTGACCTGCTTGCGGCCTTTAGAAATGACCACAATATAAATGTTAAATAATAATATTTTCATGCTCACAAACACTCCCCTTAGAAAAGGATATTGACTTTCAAAGGCTATAGCATGGCTCCATAGGCCTGATGAGGATTCCTTGAATGTCAGAACAATATTCATTTCCTAACAACAAGGCACACACGGGTAACTTTATTCGTGGGAGCTGTGCCATTAATTGAGTCCAATAGGACTTCTTTTCTGAGTCAAGCAACTCATGCAAGAAAGTGTTTGGAGGGCGAGGCCCACACCCCAAACTGATCTTTCTGACACTTACAGACTTTAGGGCATGCCTTTGCAAGTAGGATATTTTCCCCTGCTACATTTTAGCCGGTAAAAATCCAATAAAACATTTAAACTATACAAAAAATAAGTCATCCCCAATAATTACACAGTGTTAATAGAATGTGTAAACTTTAAAACAATGTAGCTATTAGAAGGGTCAAATTAAATGGGACATAGTTCAGGCCACTAACTTACCCTTCCACTGTTCTTTCTGCTGAGCTTAAGAACCCCAATCATAGGGTGAGGTTAGAACTAGTTGCCTTGTTTACTTTTTGCGAAGTCCAATAGGGAACAGTTACCTACACTATGGTCCTCTTTCACAGCTTGATTAAATCCTTTACCTTGACTTTCAATTTACATCTGAAGCATCCTCAACTGGGAGTGTTATAAAACAGAGTCATGGAAAAACAACTTTGTTCTACCATAGATGTGTACACATATGTAATGATCAATTACTGATTTTGTGGATACATTATGTGGTAATTTGCTGTTTGCTAAGTTACTAGAATTCAGACCCTTTACCACAGGTGCCCATAGGAAAAATCGGTGAGTGCTCTGCACCCACGGGCAGCTCCCCACCCCCAGCTCACCTCCGCTCCTCCCCTGAGCGTTCCACGTGCCCGCTTTTCCCCCCTAGCTCCCAGCGCTTGTGCTGCGAAACAGCTGTTTCGCGCGGCTGGGAGGAGGGGGAACGCAGTGCGCTCCGGGAAGAGGCAGGGCCAGGACGGAATTGGGGCAGGGACTTTGGGGAAGGGGTTGGAATCAGGGCAGGGCAGGGGCAGGGAAGGGGTGGAGTCGGGGCGGGGCTGGGGGGTGCGAGCACCCACCGGCGCCGGGGAAAAGTTGGCGCCTGTGCCCTTTACTATGAGACACACAGAGAGGCACTGACTTACCTGAGGAATAATTGTTATCTTGGATCGTAAGTTGTGAAGACCAATCTCTGAAATTCTCACACCATCTATTTTAATTTCTCCCTTTGCAGCTTCCAAAATCCTAAAGAGGCAGAGGGTCATGGAGGACTTCCCAGCTCCAGTTCTTCCAACAATTCCAATCTAAAACACGCATTGGAGAATTAGGAACAGAGCACATTTATATATGGGGTATTAGCTTTACTGAAGGAGCAATTATACAAGATCTGATCCTAAGAAGAGAGACTAGAACCTGTGATCTTGCTTACTTCCTAATGGTCCTTATGTCAAATGTGTCTCAAATTATTCCCAGAATTTGAGCAATATCAACTATAAATAGGTACATAATGTATGAATTTGATGATGTCATTATGCAAAATACATATTCTCACATCTAGAAGGTGGCTCCCATTCTGGATGCTTAGCTCAAGGGCTATTCTCCCTCTTTTTTAACCATAGCTTCCTAACTGGGGGAATCTCCCAGGAGAAACAAAATAGGGTTGTTGGGGAACATCATGCAAGGCCCAGCACTTTCAAATATACTCAGAAGGAGCAAAGCCCACAGGATAAAGCCTTTGCTGGATGCTTGGGTAAGAAGAACGGAGGCATTTGGGCCAACAGGATCACCTCCACCCATGCTAAGAGTTGTCAGACACCGAAACTGACTGGAATCTCTCTTTATTCAGGAATGGACTATCCCTCATTCACTCAGCACAGACAGCGGTGGTAGCAACTTCACAGGATGTTTCTAAGGCATTGTGAACACATCAGGCCAGATTATCAGTTGGTGTAAATGGACATAGACCTCAATGGAGCTGTACCCATTTAGCCTAGCTGAGGATCCAGCCCATCCACTTTTGTTATTGCAAATCCCACATGTACCATCAGCAACAGATTCACATATGATAAATGGCTGTACTCTACCTTTTCTCCACCTTTCACTCTGAGGCTGAGGCCTTTCAGCACCAGATCCAGGCCTTTCCTATATCTTACTGAGTAATCAACAAACTCCACCTCCCCGTGTGTTGGCCAGTCTTCCGGTGGCCTCTTGTCTTCAATTATCCAGGGAGCCTAAAGGAGAACAGTAGCTAGAAATTATTCCCTTAAGTTTTTAAAAGTTGCAGGCTGCGATTTAAAATATTAAACTTTTAGGGTTACTAAAATCTCACCAGGAGACTAATTCCCTTCTGTCTGCTTATTATTTGATATGGTGGAATAAGCAGCCAGAAAAACAGATTCCTTAAACAGAGCTGTGCCATTTTACACCAGATGAGGATCTGGTCCATAATGCACTCTTGTGTATCTTGTCTGGCTTCCTCCTCTCTGCTACCATATCAAGTTCAAGCACCTTCTCTCGTCCTGTATACCCTAATCCTTACATTCCCCTGAACTACAACTAATCAAGTCCGAAACGTCAACAGAGCAGCCTATTTCCAGGCATAACCATTTATCTACCAAGCTGCACAACTATGTTTATGTCAGTGTGCTTTGAGAAAAGCTGGGGAACAATCGCATACTGCCTCAGCTGCTAGCACTGGGGGCAGAGGACTGAGGTGTGCTTCTGAATAAAAATGTGGGAGACAGGAGAACCGGCTAAGGTGGTTAAGAGAAGAACCTATATAGAGCTGGAGAATTGTGTTACAACCCTGCTCATGAGCAAAGTCAAAACCCATGGTTATGAACAACATGTTAACAATATTATACGCAGACATGGACTGTGGGCCAAGTTTTCTGTTGATGAAAAATGTTCCACTGACTTCCATGGAGTTGCTCCCACTTACAACTGCAGAGAATTTGGGCTCATGTTTAGCATCAACTATGTTACAACCTGTTAATAAAGACAGTAAAACTGAGTAGTACAGACAAACCCAAACTAGTGTCTAGAACATCATATTTGTCTAGGTTACGCTGTCAGGTCCTCAGAGTAGGGTCCTCCTCTGTCTAAGCGTTGAAAGAAACAAATGGAAATTATGGATTTCTGAGAATAAACATGTTAATTGTGAACAGTTCAGTAGCTGACCTCCGTCTCAGTTTCTGAATACTCTTTCACTCTCTCGACAGCCACAATGTTGGATTCTAGGTCCGAAGTCATCCGCACCATCCAATTCAGAGACATTGTCACCTGGACAATATAAAGAGTAAAATATTACCCTTTGAAGAACAGCAAAAGTATGCTTTATAAAAATGCTGTTTCTAATATCGGTCTGTTATATATTGTTTCTACAGCTACTTCTTGAACTACAATATACATAATTAACTTTATGTTAAGAATGATACAGACCACAGGGCAAGAAGTTTACAGAGAGGAATTATGGGACTTGGAAGACCTGGGTTAAATTTCCACCTCTGCCATAGCCTTGCTCTGTGACCTTGGTTAAATCATTCCTTATGGTGGAATCCACAAAGTTACTTTCGTTCCCAACTTCTATTTAGGCTCCTAATTTCAACTGAAATCAACAGAATTTAGGAAACTAAACAGAAGTTAGAAGCTTAAGTTGCTTCGTAGATTCTACCCTTGTCTCTCTGTCCCTCAGATCCCTATCCCTAACATGGGAATACTACTACTTCATTTCTCCCTCCTACTGTCTGTCTGTGTATTTAGACTGCAAGCTTTTGGGGGCAGGGACTGTCCCTTACTGTGCATATGTATAATGCCTAGCACAACGGGGCCCCAATCTTAACTGGGACCTCTAAGTGGTATCACAATGCAAGTAATAATTACAGTAAAGTATACTGATCTTGGCTAGTCTTCCACTGGAAGTGACCAGGATGGACTATGTTTTCAAGCAGTAGGGTCAAACCTACAGATCACCATTTCACTTTGCCTTTGCCAGTTAAATCTGTAGAATTTTGAGGAGCCTTGTATGCAAACGTCTAACCTACTGCAAATTCTCATGAGGCATTCGGAATGGAGAGGTCTTGTAAACTACGATTATCGGCAGGTTCTTGAAGGCCTTTCCCTGACTGTTTTAGCATCTGGATTGTCCCTTTTTAAAGAAAAAAAGATTTGGTCTAATTTTTTTGGAAATCTTTGACTGATCCCCAGATGATGGAAACCAAGATGGCTCTCTCTTTGCCCCCCACCATCCTTTCTTTCCCTTCATTTTTTTGTTCATTTGTCTTTTTTTCTGCTCTCCTCTTATTTTCAAGAAAAACATTCAATGAAATATAAATTAAGAGACAAAAGATTACAAGGGATAAGTATTTATTGGAGAGTAAGGCTGGTGCAGTGGTCAGGTGTTAGCTTGGGGTCAGTTCTCTGCTCTACCACGGACTCCTTGTGTGACCTTAGGTGAGTCACTTTGCTTCTCTGTGCCTCAGTTTCCCATCTGTAAAACAGGGACAATAGCACTGCTCTGCCTTATGGGGCACTGTGAGGATAAATACATTAAAGACTATAAGAAAAGGAGGACTTGTGGCACCTTAGAGACTAACCAATTTATTTGAGCATGAGCTTTCGTGAGCTACAGCTCACTTCATCGGATGCATACTGTGGAAATTGCAGAGACATTATATACACAGACACCATGAAACAATACCTCCTCCCACCCCACTCTCCTGTTGGTAATAGCTTATCTAAAGTGATCATCAAGTTGGGCCATTTCCAGCACAAATCCAGGTTTTCTCACCCTCCGCCCCCCCACAGACAAACTCACTCTCTTGCTGGTAATAGCCCATCCAAAGTGACCACTCTCTTCACAATGTGTATGATAATCAAGGTGGGCCATTTCCTGCAGAAATCCAGGTTCTCTCACCCCCCTCCAAAAACCACACACACAAACTCACTCTCCTGCTGGTAATAGCCCATCCAAAGTGACCACTCTCTTCACAATGTGTATGATAATCAAGGTGGGCCATTTCCTGCAGAAATCCAGGTTCTCTCACCCCCTCATCCCCCTCCAAAAACCACACACACAAACTCACTCTCCTGCTGGTAATAGCCTATCCAAAGTGACCACTCTCCTTACAACCTGCATGAAAATCAAGGTGGGCCATTTCCAGCACAAATACAGGTTTTCTCACTCCCCCACCCCCATACACACACAAACTCACTCTCCTGCTGGTAATAGCTCATCCAAAGTGACCACTCTCCCTACAATGTGCATGATAATCCATGATAATCCATTTCCTGGATTTGTGCTGGAAATGGCCCACCTTGATTATCATGCACATTGTAGGGAGAGTGGTCACTTTGGATGAGCTATTACCAGCAGAAGAGTGAGTTTGTGTGTGTATGGGGGTGGGGTTCATCTGGTCTGGTGATAATGTGGGAGTTCCTGGTAGTGGAAGAGGCTCTCTCCCATTCTGCTGCAGTGAGCTGATGATGTTATCAGCTGGATGGAGAACATGCAGTACTGCCCAGAGAGGATTTCTGCTACATAGTCAGTGGTGGGGCACATCCCATATATCCCTGAACAGTGGCAGGTTTGGAATTTGCTGTATCTTGGTGATCAGATTGTTGGCTGCACTCTGACATCAGATATGAGGTGGAGGAATATTGACTAGGACTGGTAACAAGTTTTGTTGGCTTCAGTGTGCTTCTGATAACTCTTATGATATGATTAAGCTCCATGTCCACTAGGCCTACTGACTTGCCAGGTGAACCCTAGCAGTTTGTTCAGGAGGCAGCTTTTGCTCTTGATCTTTTTTTAAAAACTACATTTGTGAGGTGGTATTTGGAGGTCAGTGCATGATCTAGAGTGACCCTAGGTACAGTGGCTTTAGATTGATGTTAAGCTCAAGTTGGCTCGGACCATGGTGTACACGAAAACAAGTTGATACAGTTTTTGATGTGCTTGGTTTCAGTCTCCATTTCTTGCAATAGTCACCTGTGGCAGTCACATGACTGTTCAGGTTTTCTTCTACCTTTTGGAAGTCATGGACCCTTGAGGCCAAGCAGAGACAGTCAGTGTCCTTGAGCTGCCCAGAGATGGTGTTCAGTAGGTCACCGGTGAATACATTAAATACAGTTAGTGCCAGCACTAAGCCTGGCAGGATTCTGCCTTTCTGGAATCTCCAGATGCTGATTTTGTGGCCCAGAGCCAGCTAAAAATGTCTGCCTCAGAGCCCTCAGCTCAGTTGCCATGACAACTCATCCAGGAAGAACTCCTGACATCTTGTACAGCAGACCAGTGTGCCAGATGGTGTCATAAGTTGCTGTAAGATCAAAAAAGACAGTTCCAGTTTTCTTCTTCTCTTGAAAAGCATGTCGTGGATGAAGATGGACAACCAGTGCTGACTTATTTCCCCAAGATGTTATAGTAGTTCTTGTGATATCACTGTCAAAGCTGCATGCTTTTCCTATTTTCACTGATTTCAGTGCTTTTCTATTTCTTCCCTCGAGACTGCCTGGAGTTTTCATCTTGGGTTTGAGCTGTGGAGATTGCCTGTTTTGATGCCACTCTTTTTTGATTTACCCTTCGAATATTTTGTCTTTGGTCTGTTTTTGTGATGTTGGTCAGGTGTCTGGCAACACTGTTTGGAGAGACCTTCTACTGCCATGTATCTGGTGGGTTTTATGCCTGCCTCTCCCCTACCATCACTCCAGCATCCTTCCATCTATGACGGAAACTTTAATAACCACCATACCAGATGGACCTACAGAGAATCTCATCAAAGTGAAATAGACCTTGCAAATTGGGCCTCCCGCAACAAGTTACACCTTCTTCATGACCTTAAGCAACCAGCAACTTTTCACTCTGCCCGCTGGAACCAGGGCTACTCCACATATCTCAGTTGGGTTGCTTCTGCTGGGCCTGCCCTCTACCAGCCACCTGCAGGGTCCTTGAAAATTTCATCCACAGCCAGCATTCTCATCCAAATGAGGCTTACCATACCTATAGTGACCACTTGCCCAAGGCTACAGTGGAACTACAGAAAGGCAGACAGGGACAATTACACTAAGCTCATTGATCAATATATCATTTGTATCCCGCATAATATTTCAATAGATCAAGCATACTCAAGAATTAGCAAAGCAAATCTTTAAGGCCGCCACCAAATCCATCACACGTGGCTGTCAAAAAACCTTTACACCATGTCTGGACAAGGAATGTGCAAGTCTCCTTAAACAGTACCAAAATAATAATAATAAAAAAAAATCTAGTGATCCAGAAATAGCCCACCCCCCGAAGAGCCTGAATGCAGCCTGACGAGCACGCTGGGAAAACGCAGTCTTGGAAACAGGCATGTAAAGACCTAGGAGGAGAGCCTGGATACTCACTAGGAAGTTTGGGAAGTACAGTATATCCTGCCTACCTAACTCCCTATGGACCGTCATTGGAATAAGATAATTTTCTTCCCTTCCTGTCTTAAACCATTGTGCAAGGTTGCTGTGGGCTATTAAAGAACAACTGTGATCAATCTTAAAGGTGACCACATTTCACTGGTGGGGGAAGCAAGTCCTATATACTGTATGCATTTGTGTAGCACGTGGGCATGTTTTAAGTACTATATATGTGTATGTAAGCTATTACTATTATAACCCTGACCAGCACTACTCACCTATTAACTCCGGCTTTTAGGAGTGCTTATTTAACCTCCGTCATATAATAGTGCCCTGTATGAGTTAATATTCAGCAACATCCCACAGCAACGTTATACACACCTGTAATGCGTAGGATACCGACAGTCCTACCAGGCCAGCATTCAGGCTGTTTTTACTTAACACAGCAAAGAGGGCAGCAAACAGGACAACACAATTTCCTATTAATTCAATTCGAATGCCCAGCCACCTGTTAAATAAGCAAACAGGGGTAAATGATCACTTGAAGGATTATGGAAAGATATACTCGCTTCAGCAAGGATGACATACCACTCTGTGCTGGTTTTACCTGTTGGAAACAATGCTAGGAAAATAACACTTCTGATTTTCATCCACTTTCAAGTCACTCAGGTGTACAAAGGAATTTTCTCTCCCGTAGGCTCGGATGACACTGGCCCCTGTGATTGTTTCCGAAAAATGGGAATATATGGGGGATCTGCTGACAGATTCCAGGCGCTTTAACTGGCGAGAGGTAGCCACATAGAACCGCTGCCATAGTTAAACACAAACACACAAAAGAAATACTAGTAATTTATGCGAATGAAGAAAATAAAATTATACCTGAAATAGTCCAGACGTTAACACTAACGGTAAAGAACAACAGTGATTAACCACGGCTACTTAAATAATAGTAACAAGGCCACTCTCTAAAGGTTTTCCATTGGTTTCAGTGGCCTTTGGATCAGGCCCTAGTTGCATCCACATGCAATCAAGGAAAATGGCATCTCACTGCCAAAAAGTTGTGAACCTACCAAAAAATTCAGAATTGTACCCACAGATACAGCATACAATGGCAATGCAGGCCTGCCCCAATGCCCACTTAACGTGACTTTAGCATGACTTAGAGGCCCTGCATGTAGGAGTCAGAAGGGAATTCAGTCTCCATGGCCCATTCATACATCCTAAGGCCAGATGGGACCTTTGTGATCATCTAGCCTGACCTCCTGTATAACACAGGCCAGAGAATTTCACCTAGTCATCCCTGTAACAAAGTCCAATCATTTGTATGCAGTATCGCTGTAGCCATGTTGGTCCCAGGTTATTAGAGAGAAGGTGGTGAGGTAATATTTGGTATTGGACCACCTTCTGTGGGTGAAAGAGACAAGCTCTCAAGCTTACCCAGAGCTTTTCTTCCATCATTTATGTTAGACTAAATCATATCTTTCAGAAATGCATCCAGTCCTGATCTGAAGACATCAAAACCCAGCACCTGCCTCGACAGTTCATTGCAGTGGTTAATCAGTCACACAGTTAAAAATTTGTGCCTTATTTCTAACTTGAATTTGTCTTGTTTCAAATTCCAGCCATTGGTTCCTCTTATGCCTTTTTCCACTAGATTAGCCCTTTAATGCCTGGTATTTTCTCCCCATGAAGGTACTTACAATACCATAATCAAGTCACCTCCTGATCTTTTTCATAAGCTAAACAAAAGATTTAAAAAGACGAGTCTCCTACCACTGCCCAGGGGAGGCCATTACCAGTAATATCAGTGCAGAGATAATATGTTCCAAGCTCCTAAATTAAGTGCTCTAAACTAAAAAGAGTAGGAACAGTACCATAATGATCATCAGGTTGGCAGTCAGACATAGTTACCTGTACAAAGAAATATACAATTGCTAGAGGTATTATAACCACAGCGAAGAGCGGAGTGCTCGATATGATTACAATCATAGTTGACATAGAGGTGAAGAAGGTTCCTAGGAACATCAGGATAGTGGGTGGTATCACTTCATCAATCACATATATGTCCTTAGAGAAGCGGTTGATGATTCGGCCTGTGGGAGTTGTGTCGAAGAAAGACTGTGGGGTGTGAAACTTGTTCTCCAGCAGTGCAGCATGGAGTGTTCGAGCTGCATTGATGCCACCCATTGCCAGGGTGAAGGAAGAGATCAGCACTAGCAGGCCTGTTAAACAAAGAAGAAATTTGCAGAGGTTTGTGAATACGCCATTCACAAGATGCAGCTTTTGACTTTTACTGATCCAGCAGCTTTTATTGTGCCAGCAGACTTTCCTCATTACTACATCAGGGCCCTGTAGTCTTCAAGTACATTCTGGGTGATTTAACCATTGACTTCAGTGAGATTACTTATAGGATCCAGACAGCCAACCCTTATTGTCTATAAATATAGTTTTCCTCACCCTTTTACAAGTTCTCCACACAGCGCGCCTCAATCCTGACCTCTGCATCAACTCTACCATCCAGGAATTCACACCTTCCTGTACTTCTCAGCCTCTTTCCCTTCTCCCCTCCTTCTCAGTTTCCATCATTCTCCAGCCTTCTAATCCTTCCTTCACTTCCACCATGCAGTCTTCGAAGTGTGGATTCAGCCAAATTCTACCAGCTTTGTGGTGTCCTACTGCCCTTGCTCAGGTTACAGAGTTTATGAAGCTCAGAGCCCCCCGTGGCTATTGTTATGCTTTTCCCAGTATTCTCCTCTTTGCTCAGCGAGGGTGCAGCTAAATATTTTAACTGTATTAACTGGAGAAACGCTCATACCTTGCAAGAGTCCCAAAGCAGCATATACTCCGACTCGCATGCTTGTATTCTGCTGAGTGCCGTTTATGACAGGTTCATTGGTCCAGTCACTGAGCCATACATTGGCCCCAATCGCAGCAGCATTCTGACAGCCATACAGGAAGCATATAACTAAAGAAGTCACGAGGCCAACAGCCTTCATGTACTGCCAGAACACTGTCAGCTTTACCTGTAAGTTTGTAAAGCACGATATATTTACAAAGTACATTCAATTGCTGTCTGGAGTTCACAGAAATAGTAAGAGTGACCAGAGAGGAAATTTCTCCAGTAGATGGCCCAGTAAACTGGAAATTGCCAAAAATACTAACATATTGTAGTGCAGGGAGTGCAACTTATCTGACTGAGCTCAACATCCAGGTCGCTGCTTTAAAACAGGTAGTTCTGTTGTATCTCTACTGAGAGTCAATGGTGATTGCTGTGAAATATTCAGATCTCTTTTCTCTTTTCCAACTAACTGTATTTTATTACAATGTTTAAAGATATAGGGTGAAAGGTAGCAGAGCAGAGCTGAGGACTATAGAAGGCAAAGGTCAAGATTATCAGGAGTGAGTAGTGATTTGGGGTGATTTACAGAAAGTGCTGAGCACCCCTTGAAAAAATCTTTACCACATCTCAGGTTGGGCACCCAACATTCCTGAGTCACTTTTGAAAGTCTTGGCCAAAAGTTGGGGGGGGGTGGGGAGGGGGGAAATCACACAAAAGCACTTGAACAAAAGAAACTTGTGAAGCAAAGTAACAGGGTAAAACTTCTATCTCCAAGCTAACAACTCTGGCTCAAAAAGTCATTACTGTGGTAAGGGACAGAGGGGCCCCAATGAAATCTCAAAGAATATAAGGGGAGATTATTAGATACACAAATCCCATTGATTTAGGTGCTTTTCAAAAGCTCATAAAGACAAATCGACACCACCAACAAATAATGCTTAACCAACAGCTCCCCTGATGTCTGTGACACTGAGCATCTACAGCATTTAACATGTAGCAAATACTCACACTGTTGCTCAGTTGTGTGACATTCTAAGAGCCTTCTTTGGTGACACAAACTCCCTGGTTATTTTCATTATATTTTCTTTCTTTCCTGTGCTCAGTCTTCTCAATCCCCTCCACCCCCAATTTAACCTGTCATCCTTCAATATATCATAGTTCCCAATCCAATGTGGCAAACAGGCTGCAATACATACTTGTCTCAACATTTGTGTGAAACAAAAATCTCTCTCAAATGGTAACCAAAGCTAAAATTTAAATTAAAATAAACATGTATTCACATGACATGAAGTTGGCCCATAGAATTTGCTACTGCAGGTGGTGAGAATCAAATCCTACAGCTGGATTTAAAAAGGGATTTGATCACTTTGAAACGAACAACATTTAGAGCTAAGCCGAGTGAAGATGGAGTGATCAAACATCATGCTTCAGGGCATAAGATGCTCACAGCAGGACCAGGAAGAAATTCTCTCCCCTAAATATATAGCACAGGCCAGGTGCAGAAGTTGCTGGAAGGACCCTAGATTTAAAGAAGCAACAGCCTACTCCAGTAGGACAAATGCAATAGTCTTTTTGGCTTTTGCAATGCCAATGTCTCTATATGTTAAATGAAACATTTAATAGAATAGCTTTTTATATATGTAATAAAAAGTGACCTTTTATAATTGGAGAAAAATAAGGGAAAAAAAACCCAACAGCCCCCTACCGTTCCTGTTTCAGAGGTTTCTGCCTGAATGAGCTTGTCAGTGAGAATTTTTTGTGGCGGAGACAGCTCTGCAGACTTCTTTTCACACACTCTTTTTCTCGTGGACATTTTCTTGGGACATTCTCCCTCTGACGAGATCACACTAATTTGCCTAGTAGAAACAATGGATTTATTAGCTTAGCGGAGCGGAGGCATAGCATAGCAGTTCAAACACAGGACTGGGGCACAGCTCCCAGCTCTGCCTGACTCCCTCTGAGACCTGTGGGCAAGTCACAGGTGTATACATGGGTGGCCGAAGGTCAGACACACAAATCCATCGCTAGACACCTACTTACGTGGTCTGAGTTTCAGAGACGTTGAGAAGACAATTCCTATCGAAGTCGATGGAAGTTGCAAGTGCTCAGCACATCTGAAAATCAGGTGGCATATTTAGATGCCTAATTTGAAGGCCAGCATTTTGAAACTTGGGTGCCTAATCTCGCTCTTCTTCTGTTTCCACACATGTAAAATGGAGCTAACAAGGCTCACAGCACCTATAGTACCTCCCAGGGGTGTTGCCAGGCTCCATCCATTAATGCTTTTATAGAGTTCCGAGATACTCAGATGAAAGGTGCTACTGCAAAGGCATATTATTAATCTAATCAGCAGCAGATCGAAGCTGTGTGTGTGCAAATATTCATGGCGGCACTGTCTGAAAACTACAAAATTGCTCATATGAATACACTTCTCATTAATGGGTTCATAGGAGTACAGGTTTTGTCCCCTGTGCTATATGTTATAATTTAAATTAAAAGGACACAGGAGGCTTTAATACAAAGAGGAAACTAAAGTCTATGTTGAAAGATGCAGAGTACAGTGGGGTCAGACTGGAGAGCAACATTAATTAGCTGCTTGTGTTAAAGACGGGCTCCTTAAAACGTGCTTCAGCTCAGCTGAGGGCTTTATTCACAAGGGGACATCAGGCCTACCTAAGGAACTGCTTGCGGACCTCGTTTGTCACAGGCTCGTTATCTGCCAGATCAGTGTGGTTGCTGAGTGTATCTTCAGCGAGCAAGACCTCTTCATCCTCCAGCACTGCAATAGAAGATTGTATTTAACTTTCTGCTGAGGGCAGCTTATAGGAAACTGGTGTCAAAATCCAGAGGCAAATATGCTAGCTGAAGGATAAGCGTTATGAAGCTGACAGTGGCTTCAGAAGTCTGTTTGAGACTGCAGTGCTGCGTAACTGCAGGGAGCTAGTGCGTTTGGTAACTTTTGCAATTCTGGAGAAAAGTGTGATCCGAACACAGAACTAGCAGCAAGGAGCTCCTGATTTCTAAAGCTAATTCTGACACCAGCTCCCTCTACAACTTGGCTGATTCACATCCCCTCTATGCCTCTCTCTCTCTCCCACAACGCTCCCATCTCACAGAGCTGTTGAAGATTAATGTGGGTAAAGCACTTTGGAACCTATGTGCTGTAAGAGCTAAGTCACAGTAGTATTGTAATTAGTTTTAACCAAACTCATGAGCAGAATCTGCCCTGATTTCCCATTATCTTGGGATGAAGGACTGAGAGTCTAGGAAGCTGCTATTGTTGCTAGAAGAGGTTGTGTACAGCCTCTGGCATCTTGTTTGTCAGGACATACACTTCTGCTGCCTAACATTATGGGAATACAGCCATACATAGGAAACGTTTGCCAAAATACTTTCATCTTCCACCATCTAATCAGGGACAAATTAGGCCTAGAAGAAATCCTAATTAAAATGACATTTGTGTCATGCTATGTAACAGAAATACTGTGCTCTGGGTACCCCTTTGGAAAAATAGAGTCCAAAGGGCACTACGTTTTCCCACTGATCCTGTCTTTGCCAACTATAAAAAGGATTTCTCTGTATTAAAAACACGGAGGGAAAGTAATTTCTTACATTATCTTAGAATACAAGTACTTAGCCTCAGGCAGATTGGGTAAGTCCTTTTGCAAGAGGAAAGAAATAGGTTTGCTTACTTAAACATCAGTATTACCAACTTGCATTCAATACACGGGATGGGTTAATTTACACCATGACAGCTTAGTAAGCATAAAAAAAACTCCTCATGGTACATAACATTTTCATTACTAGCAAGAAAAATAAAGGAATCTAAGGCTGGATTATTACATTTCCCTACAGGCATGTATCGCAGGAGCAGGTAACATTTATATGTAGGGAAATTCATGACCTGACTGATACAAAAGCTATGATTTAAGATGAATAAGAACTGCTGTACTTGTTAGCTCATCCTCTTCTATGTCTTCATCAGGTGCATAATTTCGAAGAAATTCTGCAAAAGCCCCATTTTGCTTCAAAAGCTCTTGGTAGGATCCCATTTCAGAGATTTTGCCATCCACAAGGACCACAATATGGTCCACCTGAGGCAGAAAGGTGATGCCATGGGTCACTAGCATTCGGGTCTGTATGGGAGAATGAAACAAGTCAGTGCTACCAAGCCACCTCTGGGGTGGAACGCTGCAGCTGTTTAACAACATGCAGCCAATCACTATGTAACATTTTTAGGATAAAGAATGAATATCAGGTACGGTTGAAATATCAGGAGGAATTTAGACGGAACGTAGTGGAATTTGGCTAAGACACTAGGTGTAAAACCCCTGACTCTTGTGAAGAGAATTAAGAAATATTTACTGGCGACAGGACCTTGGCTTTAAAAGAGGTAGTAGCCCACTAACACCACAGTGGGAAACTAGCTCAGTGCGGACTCAGCGGCGAATGACAATTGCTGAATCATCAAGACTGCTTCCTGTAAGACTGTTTTTCTTGTGGTCTCTCCTCTGAGCTCTGACATAGCGTGATGCTGCATAGGAGATCTGACAAGACCCTGAATCAGCGACCTTTAGGCAACAGAATACCACAGAGCTCTGTAGACACGCTAAATGGTGCAGAACATTCCCCGCCTCCCATCCCGGGCTGCCCCAGGACAGTGACCAGCAACACTAAGGACAGGACTGCTCTAAATTCCTCCATATATTTTGTTTTCAGCAGTGTCAGGTGTCAGTTTCCAGGGGAGAGCAAGTTTCCACAGGACTTGAAGAAACACTATCCAAGCTTAAGAGCTTTTCACATCCCCACCCTTGGGCATGTCAAAACAACAGCTCTCGACTGAGAATCTGGCAATGGGCACCTTTTCCAAAAGTACAATGAAATGAAGAAATCAGGGAGCTATTCAGAACTCAACTCCCAGTGTTAAAATAGCAGGCCAGTTCATCCCCCTGATAGTTCTGGGGTGGGGGGGGGGAAGGGGAGGGGAAGAGTGTGTGTGTGTGTGTAAAAGAGAATCCAAGCACAGGCATACTTTTCCTTTAAGTGCCCCTTCTGGTCCAATAACATTGTCAAAGATGTGCTTAGCAACGTGGGAATCCACAGCTGAAAGAGGGTCATCTAACAGGTACACATCGGCGTCACTAAACACAGCGCGAGCAAGGCTGACTCTCTGCCTTTGGCCACCCGAGAGGTTGATGCCCTGCAAGGTGGAAGGAGAAGACAAAATACATCACCTACAACACAATTTAATCCAAGCAATAGCAGGGATACCCTTACAGCTCACAGGCACTCAGATGCTATGGTAATGGGCACAGTAGAAGGGCCTGAATAGAATAGCACAGGTAGAGTTGAAGTGGGAAATGGAACTCTAAGAAAGCTGCGTGTGCATGCACTGCTATCGGAATGGAAAGAATTTGGCAACTTACAAATGGAAAATTCTTTGTAGCAACTTACAAGAGCCCTGGAACCAAATGAATTCTTAAATGGGGCTGCTAAAAACCAAAACCAAAACCTGCCAAACAAGACACAAAACACAAATTCAAAGCAAGATGCAGCTGAAACGGCAATGTTTTGCCACATTGTTCCTGCTTTCCATGTGATTCACTATATCCACTCACGTTCGCGCAACACTGCCCACGCTGGCATGAAACCTGTGAGCCTCTGCAAAACCATCTTTAGTTTGGGAAACAGTTGTGTAACAAGCTGATTTCTATTTTGAATAGACTTAGGAGAGGATCCGATGCCAAGCTTGGTGTGAGTTGTATCACATTCCCTTCATGTGAAGGAGCCTGGATTCTGAAACTGCCATGGACAGAATTCCTTATCACACTCAGAACTTAATTGGGAGTGGAGGATGCGCCGTCTCTCACAAGATCAGGTCTATGATCCCCAGTCAGCAAAGCACTTCCACACACACTTAAAGTTAAGCTCATACTTAAGAGCTTTGTTTAATAGGATGGACTTAAACATAAGCTTAAAGTTAAGCATCTGCTTAAAAGCTTTGCTGGATCAGGGTCTAAATATAAAGCATTATTTCTACCGCACAGACAGAGCAGCCATCATCATGCATGTTTGCCGTTAAGGGCCCTACCTTCTCTCCTATCTCGGTATGATCTCCCCCTGGAAGTACTTCAAGGTCAGTTTTTAAAGCACAGGCCTCCAGGACATTTTGGTACTTCTGTTCATTATGTTGTTGGCCAAACAAAATATTATCTTTCAGGGTGGCATTCTGAATCCAAGCTTGTTGTGGAACATAAGCAACAGATCCCTAAAATGAAAAAACCAAACCTCTGTGATTTACTATTCATTGTGGAATTGATTTACCTTTAATGAGCTGTGATTTACAATTACAGAGCTAATTCAAATCTATATGTAATATGCACACACACAGTCACACACTACAGTACATATGAATTGTACATACACATGCACTAATTGCTGACGTACAGTAGAAATCTCAGGAAAAACCACTACAGTTGATTAAATTGAACAGTTATGAGCAAAACCCAAACAAGCATGCAGAGAAGTTGGTAAAATTACAGACAGCCCTGAATTCTCTGTCCAGGCAGACATACACTAATACACTATGTGCATGTATACAATATGCTAGGTGTGTTAATACATTATTTTGAAGCACCATCGTAACTAGAACCCACCTTCACTGCCACTTGTCCTTCTAGCTTTTCCATTTCACCAAGAAGAGCTGATACCAGTGAAGACTTCCCACAGCCAACATGGCCAACAACAGCAACCAAAGAACCACTGGGGACCAACAAATTTATACTGTGGAGGAAACAGGCTGAAAATTAATTAAACGTTCATTTACTAAAGACATTACAGCTCCTTTCGTCAGGTCTGATGTACGCACTGACAATCCCCCTACCTCAGTAAATGCACATAAAATGATACAGTAAATGTAGCTGGGTTGTTGGTTCCCCCCCTCCCCGATTTCTTTTTAAGCATGCTTATTATAATTATTATTTTTACTGCGGTAGCACATAGGAGCCCCTGTTATGATTCAGGATAATTTCCTCATTACCCTTGCAGTATGTGTAACCCACACGCCTCCGGGATGTGGTGTTCTGTCCCATCTAGTGGCACCGAGACCACTTAGAGAGATTAATGAGTTTGCTCTACAGTCAGTTGGCTTTTAGCTCTTGCAATAGAGGTTCATGCACTAAGCTCCAGAGATTCCAGGTTCGATCCCGCCCGCTGATGATTGGGGTCTGTCAGCGTTACATATGCACCAAATTCATTGAGAGTATCAGGAGAGCTGGTAGCAATGCCTATAGATAAGACTGACCTACTCTTTCCATTATAAGATCCTGTTTTCAAATTATATCAGTTTATTGGGTTACAAAGGGTTAATAACCTTTTTGGAAGGATTCAGCTGATTTCAGGGCCTTTCTCAGTAAGAACACCTGCCTGGAAATGTTGAGGGATTAAGTGCCTTGTTTAAAGACATTTAAGCCATTTAACTAAAATATTTATAGTGCTAGTAAATAGAATGGACAATGACATGACAGGGGAAAGCAAAATGCTTACAAATATAATTTTCTTTTTTTTTTAAAATGGTCTAAAGTCTTGACTCAGGCCCTAATCCTCCAGCAGATCTGTATGATCAGACCCCTCTACCTTTACATAGCCCCTCTGAAGTCAAAGCCAGCCCCATATGCAAAGAACTAGATGGAGAATTGGGACCAGAGCCATTCCTCAGACTCCTTTCATTACCTACAGGAGTTTTTCATATGTAGCCAGACTTTCAAAAAAGCATTCAAAGCAGGATTGACCACCAAAATTCAAAACCTGTCCTCACTATCTTCCATATCCAGTAGCATATTCCCCTCACCAGCATTTTAAGGGACAGTAATTTTGGTGGCTAATAATTCTAGTTACAGCTTCATGGATCTTTCAGAATGAAACCCCAGAAGAAGGAAGTTCCCCTGGTTTCAGATTTTGTTACAAAACACAGGCTGGCTCAGTTGAGCTTTTTGCAAAACCTGAGCTTTTCAAGCAGGTCTGAGCCACGTCAAAGTTTCTCCTTAAGCATTTATAACATGTTCAGCACACTGTAGCATGAGTGCCTTTGATTTTGACCTGAAACTAGGCAAAATGTGCAACTTTTTAGCCACAATTAGATTTGACTTTGTTCAAGCAGGGAGTGAAACCAAAACTGGGAGGCTGGGGGAGAAAGCTGCAACGAGATTCTCAAAAAGACCTGAGATATCACGGTGATGGGTCTGACACAAAATCCTTAACAGAACAGAAAAAGTGTTCTCATGTCCATGAACTAAAGTCTTTACGTCCCAACATGTACATCCCAACTCTCTTAATAGCACTACCAGCAGCCCATCAGATAATCTGATTTGCCTAGTCAACAGATTGGGCCAGTAAATATGTATTATCTATATTAGAAATTAATTTACTCCATCTGTCCCTTAATCTACCTATGATATGCCAGTCACTGCAGTTTCTAGGCTCTGTAATATTTAGGCTTTGTATAGCATAATAATATGGGACAAGCAAACTGCTCTGATGTTTATAAAACAAAGACATGTGCAGGAGATCGGATAATATAACTTTGTAACAATGAAATTGAACACACTACTGGTTTAAAATTAAACAACCCTGAAACGGATCTCGCTAGAGACAACAAACAGAGGGAAGCAGGTTGATGCTGTACTGGAATTGTATAAAGAAATCTTACTCTTTCAGAGATGGCTTGAGCTTCTTTGCCCAGCTGAATGTCCCATTTGTTACAGTGATGGCGTAGCCTGTGCAACAGAACAGAAGAGAGACGGTGGAAAAAGTTTTGCGCATAATGGTGCTGAGTGAGGCTTTTGTACTGAGAAGGGAGAACAGTTGGAGGGCGTTTATTTCTAAGGAAGTTTTGCGTCCCTTTTCTCTGGGCATGGGAAGTAACATTTGTGATCTGCTCTGTCACAAGGGAACACTGTTCAGAGTAAGTGAAATCACAGAACTGTAGAACTGAGACATGAGAAAGCTGTTTATCTCCCTCCCAGGCAGGACTGGTCCCTAGAGCAGCTTATCACCTGAATCGTCCAGTACAGCTTTCAATATCCCTCTGTGATAATTACATCACATCATACCACTCAAGGGACGATTCCATAGTCAGTAAAAGGCTGACAGTTTGCTGGGGAGGTCGATGTAGAAGTTTAGGCCTGCCTGCCTCTGAACGGCTCTATATTGTCAACCTAACAAGTTAGGGATGGGCAGGTTTTATTCACCTCCTTGTGGAATGGTAGGTATGTAATAGTAATCACACGACAGCTGCCTTGCATCTCTTGCCCCCTTAGAATCTTGAAGACAAAATAACTTTTGATCTTTTGTCTTTAAATCAAAGAACAACAAGGGTGTGTTACAAGAGAACACATTGTGAATCTTATGAGATCAGACCGTTTTCCCACTGAATCTGGGATCCTGTACCTCTGGCAGTGGCCAACAGAAGCAAGCGACCCCCTTCTTCCCCGCCCCCCCAAAACCTCCATATCATCCCTATGCATTTATGCAATGCCAAACATGGCCCTGCCTGGCCCCTGATGATCAGCTGATGCCCCGAAGCATGAACCATTACATTACAAATACAGACTCAAATACAGAGCATTTTAAAGGAACAGCTCATGCCTCGCAAATACAGCCCAGAAACCTTGGTAGTTTCCACATTGTCTCGAGGGCAAACAAGCATTTTCCAGGAAAGGACTTCCTTTCTGAATTCAATGACTTTATCATTAACTGATTCTTTTGTAATCCAAGTAGCCTAATGATAAATATTGCAAGTTTAGGGTTTTCTATGCACTCTCCCTCTCCAAATCCACACGGACACACACATGCACACCCCCATCATCCACATCATCTCCTCTTTACCTGGAGTAACCACCTTGGTTTCCACACAATTTGGATCAAGCTCATCGTGACTCAGGAACTGCTGAATTCTCTTCAGGGAAACACTTGTCTAACAAAAAAAGGGAGGCATCATTTCACAATCTTTAAAACGAGAAACCAGTCGCCTTCCTGTCGGAAGGGAAGCAGGCTCATGCTTTTACTGTGTGGAGTTCGTGAACCATGACTCATTCCTTCCCTGGGATGGGTTGTATCCCAAACGTCAAGATCTGAGCTATGTCATTTCAGAGATAAAGTAAATTTGCTTAAGTGAAGCAAAACTCACACGAAATGCCACAAAACACAGGCTCACTCACAGCAATGAGGCTGCTGATAGTGCAGTGCTAATAAAAGAACATTAAAAAGAGTACGGGAGACACCTGGAATTGTCATATTTCACAGTTCAGTTTAAAATCAAGAGAGATCATTGTTTTTTGCATTTGAAGCAAATAATGAACAAGACCTTCCTTACCTGTGCAAGGTTGCTAATGACCTGGGGAAGCATGTTGAGTGGAAACCTTAAGATATTAAACAAGGAGAGGGAGACAAAGGCTTTCTCTGCATCCAGAATATTATTTTCATTCACACTGACATATACTGCAAATGTGGTCAGCGCAACCTGAAAGCCAGAAAGTGTGTTTGATAAACAAAACCTCTTGATTTGTTAAGAGCATTCAGGCCTAACTGCTAATGTTAGAAATAAAATCATCGGAGTCAGAACTGGACCAATTCACTACTGCTTTTTATCTTTTCATATATCAAATCCCAATGTGCTTTAAAAGATAAGCCATCGTACCACACAAATGACGCTAATGATTACCAAAGTCTACAGAACAAGACTATCTGCTGATTACTGTTGATTACATTTCATTGACAGCTGAGATTTAAAGGTGAACTGCAAGGCTCTTGTGAGTACATAAAAGTTTAAGGTGTATTTATTCGGGTGTGGTGTGTGTTCTGGGGAAAGTTCAGGCCACTTTCTTGTTCCTTCCACTCCAATTTGCCCACTGTTAACTTCAGTATCATTGGCCATTGGAGGCTAACCACAAAAATGTAAACTAAGGAGTCTTGGCAGAAAAGCAAAGGAGAAACTCATTTTCTAGTAAGTCAAGAAGGCATTTCTTAGCATTTACTGCACAGGATACTTGGCTTCTATTCCCAACTATGCCACTGACTCTGTGTAACCTGGTGCACCCCTCCATAAAATAGAGCCAATAATATTTACCACTCACAACATAGCTGCAATCACACGCAACAAGTGAGTGGGGATCAGTGATAAGAATGCATGAGATCCACAGCTAAATCAAAGGGAATTTAACAGGAAAGTCTGAGAGGGAGGAGAGAACGTGGCTAGCTCTTCATCTGCCCCCAGTGTCTGTGTCTATGTCATATGTCATACAAGGGCATAGTAAGGAGAACTGCTCAGGAACTTGGAAACAAAATATTTTTTCATCAGAAAAATGCCAATTCAAAACCAACCTTTTCCCCCACAAACAATTTCAGTTTTGATGACAAAGTTTCCTGTTAAATTTCAGAATTGTTGACACTTCCCATTTTGACATTTCCAGAATGAAAAAAGTTCAGTTTTTAAGGTCAAAATGACTTTTCATTTAAAAATTTAAGTTCAAGTAAAAATAAATAAATACATACAATGAGGCTGAAATCTATACAAGACATTTTGATTAACCCAATACAAAATTCCACACCTCCCCCCGATTTTTGGTGCACAATATTTTTCAAGATTTCGACTTTTTGTCTTGATTTGGGACGGGAACATTTTTTGAAATCTCAAAAATTTCCACAGGATCGGAAAGCTATTTTGTGCCCAGCTCTAACTGTGAGACTTCACTGAAAAATACTTTGATACCCTCTAATGAACAGTGTCATAGAATAGTAAAGTATTCAATTGTTTTAAAGCGCATGTATGATTTTTAAATATACATATTTATTCCAATACCCATTTGATATGCAGACAGTCTATTTAAGGGCTTTGTATTTCACCTTCTATTTTATGCCTTGATAGCTTTCAGACCTATTTGTGTAAGCAATACAAATGATGTTTACCAGAAATGGTGCGCTGACCCACGCAAAGGTGGACAAAGAATTTAGATATGCTGCTTTCTTCAGAACACGGAGCTCATTCTTTCGTATCTCCAGCACTTTCTCCTGGAAGGATGGTTCCCACGCGTAAAGCTTCAGTACCTTTATGCCACTCAGAATCTCATTCATTAGTTTAATGCGGGAATCTTTATACCGCATCTGTTCCACCTAAATTATTCCAAATAACATTGTTTAAAAAAAATCTGTCTATATTTTTAGGCAGACACAAAAGGCAGACAGTGTATTACATAATTTGTTAGAAATACAAGTGCATTCTAATCAACTTTACTGTCTAGAGGTAAAATTTTCAAATGTGTTGGGACTTGGGCACTATTGAAAATGCTACCCTAATTCTTGCCTTTCTTTAGTTAGATTTTTACTGATGTACAATTTTAAAAGTGCCTATTTATATGTCTGGGTGCCCTTCATTTCTTTAAAATACACTGATGAAACAAACAGTCTCCACTCCATTACCCCCCAGATCAAATCCCCAGGATAGAACGTGGATATAATGAAAAATTAAATGTAATTCCTCACCTGCTTGGAATCCACACACACTGCTACTCAACCCTAACCATCTCCTTATAGGTCAAGGGAGAAAAGAAATGCTAATATTTATTAGGTAGTGATTAACTGGCAGATCTGTTGGCTGTCCCAAGGTTTTGTGGAATGTAACTATATTGTTCTGTTACTAAAGCTGAAGCTATTATCACTATTTACCTTTACTTTTAAATTCTGACACTATTTAACCTCAAGGGTTGGGCTCTTTACCTCAAAAAAATGTTCCAAACAGTCACTAAGAGATTACGACATCCCATTACTCAGCATAATCTTGTAGCTGGAAAAATCCAGCTAAGAAGCCAAAGGACTTTGTTGCATTAGCATTGCACTACTCATGGAGTGTGAATGACCACGCAGATTGCTAATGGAATAAAGGTTCCTTTCAGCTTAAAGTCAGCAGTTCAAATTTGGCCAGGGTTGGCACTGATGAAAGGCATCATCATCTGCTGACTGTCCAATGGTCTACAAGAAATGAGCAGGCAGTTTTAATTTCTACCACAGAGGATAGAAATCCATAGCACAAGTACACCAACACCTCGGCCCTCTTTCTAGGCACTCTCAGTAGAGGCCACCAAGTGAATGGGTATAGAGATGAGGGAATTATCCTCTTGTCCCAGTAGAGGTCCCCATCAGACTGGAGGTTGCTTGGAAGAGCACCTGGCATCATTCTGCACATCTTTCGCTTGAACAGTGAATTGTTCAAGTTCTCAATTTTCTTGCTTGCCTAGGGAAGGCCTGTGAGGAGAACTGGCTATTTGAATTATTAGTGCAATCTCCATTAGTATTAAAATCGTTAGCACTAACTAAAATGAAACTTGTTCAGTTTAGCTCATGCATGGTAAGAGATGAGAACCTGCAGAGAACGTGTAACAATTTAATCTGGACTCAGTCTGGATCACAGCCTCTGTCTGTCACTAAGAATAGCTCTTATATTTGCTCTTATGTACTCAAAGCAAACAAAATAATAGCCTAATCTTCTGTATACATTTGTCCTTTTTGTGGCCCTGATCCCACAGAGGGATCCAGCCTTGGAGGTCTGGCTTATTAATTACTTGCCCAAGCTTTCTTCAGGGCCCCTTTCATTTAATCTATGGCTTTGATCTAAAGTCAAATCAAAGAGCCTCTTACAAGGGATTCTCTCAAGCAGCTGAGGCCCGTTGTTTAAAAAAAAAACATAATAGCATTTGGCTTGTGTCAGAGAATGTAATGGTCAGCTTCAATATTCAAGCATAGTGAAATGCAAAACAGGACCCAAGCAACATCAGTGGAGAAATGTAACATCAGATTTTAAAGATTCATGAAGTTGAATCACTGAGTTATTTGTAGTAACACAGAGAAGGAATGTAAAAAGAAAAATATGGAGTGGGATTTTCAAAAGCATTGGCCGCACTCTGCTCCTATGGAAATCAGTGGTAAAACTGTCATTGACTTCAATGGGAGCAACAGAGTTAAGCCAACATTGGATGATACTGAAAAGTCCCATTCATGATTCTTTTGACTGACAGCATCTCATCCAACGTACACAAACACATTGCACTTTCGATGTAGGAACTAAAAAGACTGTGACTCCTTCCACTTTTCTAGAAGAGCCACCACCTTGGGTTATGGATAATCCTTAACGTTACCTACCTGGAACGCTCTGGTTTTTATAGCAATTGCAGCATTCAATGGGATTAGTAAGATCATCACTGCAACCCCTGCCAACACAGAAGGCCCTAAAGTCTTGATAGGAAAAGAGACCATGTAAGTTATTGCTCTCCATGAAATGAGGTCAACTCCGGTAGACAGCACTGAAAGAAGCTGGGTTTGGTAAAAGAGTAAGGCTTGGCTTCACTAACACGTAGTTGAAGTGACAGTATGAATTTCCACCCCCCATTGGGGAGTTCTGACTCAGCTTCCCCTCTTCTTGTTGTATAGTCTAGATCACAGTATTGATCAAGAGCTACCAGTACTAAACTAGCATCGATGACATCTGAGAGCTCCTGCAATTTATTTGCGAAATTGCTCCTGGCGGAAGGGGAATACAGCAGTGGACTAATGCAAATAGAGCATCTTAACAGATGTAGAAAACAACACCACAAACCTCATAAAAAAGAAAATACAGTCCATATATGAAAAGATACCAAATATTTACAGGCAGGGAATGGAGAACCTAGAGGGGGGGCATTTCCCCGACTTCTCTCTGATATAGGGAACAGCAATTGACAAAAAACCTCAATCACCCTGAATGTTAATACATGAGGGATTGCATCCTCAGCCTGAGTCACAGGATCTGTCTCTGTATTTGGTCATAAAATGCTACGAAGTCACTAGTGGCTCATTACGTCGCTATGTACCCCAAAGGTAGATTATTTTACAGCACTAAGAAAGAGAAAACCTCTAAAGCAGTGGTCTCCAACATTTTTACCCAAGATCACTTTGCCCCAGCCCGGAGCCCCCTTCTATGCCTCCCCACACCGCTCCCGGAAGGGGCCAACACACCCCTGTGGCCCCAGGGGGGAGGGAGGGCGCAGGGGCACGTGGCTCCGTGCGCTGCCCCTCTCTGCAAGCACCGCCCCCCGCAGCTCTCCCGGCCAATGGGAGCTGTGCACAAAGGACACAAAAGCAGTGCACAAAAGGACACCTCTGCCCCCCCACCACCGGGGCCACACTAGCTGCTTCCGGAAGCAGTGTGGGGCCGGGGTAGGGAGTCTGCCTTAGCGGCAGCCATGCTGGAGATCGCGATGGACTGGGAGATCTTCTAGGATCGACCAGTCAATCGCAATCAACCAGTTGGTGGCCACTGCTCTAAAGGGTGTAACAGCCCGAAGTCCATGCATCCAGGGCACATTTAGTCAATCAAATGCAGGAAAAACTAATTTCTTTCAGAGCCGACATCTGCACATACTCCATGCTGCTCAAATTGCACATAACCACCAGCCACAAAACATCCGCTCTCCATACCCTGCCACTGATTTCCATGCAGAATGCCTATTCATTTCAATGGTGGTACACTGCAGTTTTACGTGGGCAGAAGATGCAGCATTAGAGAGGAAGGATAGTCTTGTGAGTATGGCACAGAACTGGGACTTGGGAGTCCTGGATTGTATTCCTGCCTCTGCCCCAAACGTCCTCTGTTAATGAATCACTTAATCGCTCTGTGCCTCAGTTGCCCCATGTGTAAAGTTGGACTAATAATCCTTCAGTTTCCCTACCCTTTATCTGTCTTGTCTCTTTAGACTGTAAGTATGTGTTTGTACAGCACCTGGCACAAGGGGTCCTGATCTCAGATGGGGCATTCGGCTTGGAGCCACTGTCTTACAAATTAAAAACATTCAATTAGCATGAAAACATTTCAAGCGGATGGAAGTCAATGCTTTATACACACAGAAGGATAGTTTCCACCTTGGTTGAAGTGGATGCAACTTCACTGAAGCAAATGGCATGGTATTTATACTATTTATACTAGGGTGGAATTTGGTCCATACTTAGTGTTTTGCACATTTCCTTAGGAAGCATAATATTGACTGTCTACTGTAGGATAGCTGTACAGATTTCATTTCCTCAGTAATGTTTGTACCATATGTATTCAGCCCTCACTAATACATATAGAAAGTCATTTGCATCAGCTGCTGGGAACTCTGTTATGAACCATAGGTTGTATACGACAAACCACAGTATGTGGCAGTAATTAAGAGATTAATTAATTTGGTAAGTTGGTGTCAATCAGTCTATGCCAAAACAAGACAGAATGAGAGGAGGTTTCTGAAAATGGTGGAGAATTCAACAAAAACCAGTCTGCGTGTCACTGAAATAAAAACTCGGACAAATGTGATGGTTCCTGTACCTGCCAGAGGAAGTATAAAGCTAGACAAATCTGAAGCGGCGCCGACCACAACATGTTCAGGAAAGTCACCAAATCCATGAACCGCTGGGCATCCACTGACATCAAGTTGACAATTTCTCCAACAGTAGAGGAGCGCTTTGCTGAGTTTGTGATGACCAAGGACTGAAAAGTGAGAGACCCTGACGATTATCAATCTTAGACACATGCGGAGAAATGCAGATAATAAATCCTCAGGGAATAGGAAAGCCAGATAGCCTCAGTAGATACTTCTTCAGTAGGAATAAAACAATTAAGTCAATCCTAAATCATCTTTAATTCATTTGGAGAATAACATTTCATGAGATATATTTTGTTTTGAGCTCCTTCATCTTGATCAGTACATGATGCCTCTTTACTAGATACAATTATTTTCTGAGATAGTCAAAACACATTAAGGATGCACCCCTTGATTTTGAATATTTAAATAAAACCAGTCTTTGACTGTGCCATGTTTGGTGATCCAACAACACACGCACACTCAGCTGCTACTTTCTTTGAAAGTACTTTAAGGTGCAGTGAGGCATGTTAGAACACTGAGCATTCATTTTATTTTCCAGGAGACTGCTTTCTCCCCATAATCATGGTCCGGTTCTCTCCTCATTGTCTAATGGCTAAGATCACTCCTCCTTGGCTATATATAGTTACATTGACCAATTACATGCTTCCAGTCTTACCTTTCTGTATATCATCCCAATGATGCCAGTTCTCAGCCTCATCCCAGTAACAAAGCAGTACTGGAAATGTTGGTGAAGAATTATAGTCTGCAGCACGGCAGAGAAAAACATCAAAGCTGCAATCAAAAATCCCCACCAGGATGGGGCATCTTTATCCTTAATGAAGCCAATTAATATGCTGTTTTTAAGAAAGTTGGGGAAGAAAAACAAAACAAGGAGAGAGATTAATGGGACATAACATAACACACAGCTTCTCTTATTTATAGCAGGCTGCCACATACTCCCTTTTCTCTCAAATGACAAAAAAATTCTCCTGGTTACAAGCTAGGTTATGGCTTTATTCAAATAACATTAGATACAACAGCTAAACATTAGGTCTTGCCAGGGAGAAAGCCCAGTTGTGAACTAACTAGTCAGAGAGGGAATACAAGGCAGAACATCAGGCTCTGCTGAGCTCCAGCCTCTATAATGCACTGTTCCCTATCTGGCCTGTCTATCTAAGTAGCTCCATGTAGTCATGAGCTGAGTGATGCATGCAGTGGGACACCAGCCTGTCTACTACATAAGGCAGGTGTAGGAGACTGTACTCACCCTAAGAGCACTCCCTAGCGTCAGGTTAAGGCATTACAGGGACACATCTCTAATGCCCCCATTAGCGGCCACTTCCACGGCCCCACAATAGCGTGTCTCCATCTGGGCCTTCTGTGGCCTGGCCCTCGGGAAGTTCAGTCCCCTTCTGAGGCTTTGAAGTCCAATCAAACAGTCCACACCAACATGCCAACACAAACCCAGTTTCTGTCTTTTTGAGCTAATTGTGCTGCTACCCACTGCTTCTTCTCAGGATTTTCTCACTGCATTCCTTCCACAGAGATGCCAGCAGCTTCCCCCAGCAATCTCCCCATTTCTTCCAAGTCCTACCTCAAGGCCTTCACAGACAAGAGTCTATTTCACTCACTGTGACTCCATCTCTGCTGGAGAGCCCTGGTTCTCCGGCAGCTCTCTCCCAGCTGAGCTCCCTCAGCCTACTTACAAATGCCAAGGGGCTAATGGATCCCCAGCTAACTCTGCCCCTCTGGCAGAAGACAATCATTCAATTACCACACAGGTCTGGAGCGTGTCTCTAATTTTTTTTTCTTCATCTCCTCCAAAACTCCATCACAGCAGATCATAGTCAAACCATCACCTCATCTTAACCTTCTTCAAACTCCTGGACCACCAGTGCCTTGGGCTGGCTTTTCCCTCAGGGAAATAGGCTCCAAACCCCATTCTCCTAGATGTATCCATAAAGAACTGACGTTCACGTCTACCTTTTAGCTAAATGGTGGTGCCATTAAACTAGCCATTTATCTTCATTAATAACCCTTGACTTCTACTACACACAATTGCTTTCCCAGTGAGGCCTGCATGGTAAAGATATGGCTAATAAGCAGAAAATGTCAAGTAATGCACAATAACCCCAGTAACTGCATTTCCAATTTCAGGTTACTAGCCACGTAAAGTGGATCTGGCACTATGAATCAGATAATTAAGCTCTGCCACAATAATTCTGCCTTTTCTTATCAGAGGAAAGTGGGACCTAAGATTTCATTCAAAGGGCCAGAGCACCAGCTGCTGTGAACTGGCATAGCTCCAGGGACTTCAGTGATGATTTGCAAAAGCTAAGGATCAGGCCCCAAATCACTTGTTGCAAAAGAATGGAGGCCAGGGTTAACATTCCTTTTTGGCCCCAAACCCACCTTCCCCTGAACAGCTCCAGGCAGTATCAGCGGACTGAGACATACTAGGCGGGGAGCTCTGTAAAGGCTCTTCCTGATGAGCCCAGCATATGACCTAGTGATCTTTCTGGAAATACAAAACTATTGTTTTGCATGCATCAAAACTTGCCAAACAGCCCTACTTTTTCCAGGTGCTAGAAACAAATTTCCTGAGGCTGCTCACAAGAGTTTAGATGCTTACATGAATGCACGGCAATGTGCCTTGAGATATCATCGACCAGGACATTAAACTTGTCTCTGAACTGATATAAGTTTGAGAAGCTCCCAGGATATAATGACATTTAACCCACTTTCCCCTTAAAAGCCTGCCAGCGCTCTCCTCTTCCCCCAAGGCTTGGAAAGGAGATATGTTGTAAACAACAACATGCAGATATGGTGGGTTGGGTCCTCCTCTGTGTAACAAGTTTTTGTGCGTTATACAAAGCACTCACATATCAGCAGGATCTCAGAAGACAGCTCCACACCAAGCATTATTTTAACAGAGGTTTTTATACCACATGACCCAGTCCTTTTCCACCCCACCCCCTACCTTCATTTAAAACCTTAATCCATTCTCCACTATTCTTTCCAAAAGCATTTAAAATGTCGGTGCGTCTTTTAAAGATCGAGAGCGAAAAATGACTGCTTGATGGAACGTAACTGCTATTCCCTGCAACTCTGGTATTTCCTTCACGACATTCTTCCGAGTTAATGAGCTGGTGGGCTTTGTGCCACATGAACAAATCAACACAGAAAGAGAAGTGAGATACCACTTTACAAAGACGCACAGCCCTTTCATGACTTGGGCTGGGAGAGCCGATCTCCCAGGGAGACAAACAGCAAAGTATTTTTAGGAGCCTTACTCCATGTAAGGAGAGTGCAAGAGAAGGCGGGAAAGGTGCTACTGATGCCGCTTCTCGGCAAGGACCTTCCTTCTTGTATCCGATCATTTCCTTCTTCTGGAAAATGTATTCACCCCACCCCATGTTCTCACCACTGCAACACCTTTGAGAATACCCAAGGCCTTGGCTCTGACTAGAATAAATCTACATATAAGGCAGGAATTCCCAAACCTGTCCCAGCCAAGAGCTACACTGGCCACCTGCCAGGTGTCTAAGGGCCACACTTCATTTGTATACAATGAGGTATATTGCAGCTGCCTTCATCATTGATATAGGCATCAGACATGCAAAAACTACTGGTCCCAGCATGCAGTGCTCTGCCTGCCTGGCTGCGGATGCTCCTCAGCAGTAAAGAATAAACTACTTTAGGCTGCAACTCAGAAGGCAACAGGCCATTTTTTAGCCCAAGGCAGTGCTCTGGCCATGCCCAATTTATGGGTCTTTTATTTGTAGGTGTCCTAGTCAAGACTGTCCGATTTCCCTTTTAGTACACAAGGAAGAACGGCCACCTTTTGCCATTTCACGACGAAAGCTGCAGGGTGTGCATACGCAACACTGTGTGGGGAAAATAATGCACTTCAAGAAGCATGCTCATCTCTGAAGCGGAGAGTTCATGAGGACTGGGGGTAAAAACGACTGATAGGAGAAACCAACCTTAACAACTGAGGGTTGACGAAAGAAAGCAGATCTTGGAGCAGCTTGTAGAAAGAGCCGATCAAGAAGTATGAGCCAAAGGTTCTTAGCAATGCTTTGAGGAAGGAAGGCTCTTTATGCTGCCTCTTATCCTGGATCAGAACTTCTGCCTCCTCTGGGCCATCATCAACATGGTTCAGCATATGGTTAGATGTCTTCACGTATGCCACCTCTTCTTTCCTAAGGGTATGAAACAAACGATTACGGCAAAAACTCAGGAGCACTATGGCGGCTGTGCGACCTAGTGAATAGAGCCCCAAGCTAGAACACAAGAGATTTGGGTTCTATTCCTGGCTCTGCCACTGGCCTGTTGGGTAACCTTGTGCAAGTCACCTCACCAGTCTGTGCCTCAGTTCCCCCCATCTGTAAAACTGGGAATGATGATACTCCCTTTGCAAAACACTGAGAGCTACTGATGAAACATGTGATACATTTATTATGATAATACTATTTGAGACTCTGGGTCGGATTTTCAGAAGCACCTAAGGGAGTCAGGCATCCAACACGCACTGACTTTCAATGAGAGTTGGGTGCCTAATTCCCCTAGGTGCTGTTGGAAATCCCATCTTCTGTGATACTCTCACTCAACTCTCTCAGAACAGGCTGGCAGGATTTTTTGCTGCCCACCCTCTCTCAGCAGGTGTTGGAACCGTGCTGTCTCACTGAGGCAATTCTGTCTTATCAAACTCCACCCTGAATGTAACGCAGGTGGGTGAAGCCTCCTGGATGTTAGGATCAGCTACAAGGAAGGACAGGAAAAGAACCCTGGGAGCAGCCAGGACTGAGACGTTAGTTTTGAATTAACCTCTTTTGTTAATAACATCAGGACCGGGGCTTTTTGACTTTTTCCAACGACTGAGTAGTTATTTTGGAGCTAGCTGAGGTCTGAAATTTGAACAGGCCACAGATTCTCAAAGTGACAAAGAGTCCAGAGGCAGAAATGTGTTCACATACATCACACCTTGAACAAAACTGTGGAAATTCTGATGTGTTCACAGACCATTTGTGAACAGAAAATAAAGGCTAAATCAGACAAATAAATTGTTTGCTGAAAATAGTTCACTGGGTTTCACAGTTCATTCTCTCGCTCAGTATCTGCCAGGTTCGATTTGCTCAGTTTGCAAGCAACACACTTGGTTTTTTTTCGGGGAGAGGGGGCTACCAGCACTGTAAACTCAGCAAAAGGATCTGAAAAGCCATGATGAGTTCTCTCTGGCTTTCCCTTCACTGCCTGAAAAGGCAGTGGAAAGGGTTTTAAAGCAAGATAAACAAACGTGCAATAGTTATCTTGCTGTAAAATATTAAGTTGAGACAATGCACTTGTGGTGTTTACCAGGAAGGAGCTAGGTGAGATCAGCATTATCTTCCCACCTAGGGTGGACTGCACTTATTTAAGGCTGCAGTGAAACTCCTGGGCTTTTCTTGACTGTGTTTTTACAGCAAAATAGCTAATATACATTAGTTACTCCACAGGAAAACACACACCTTTAACGGTCAGTGCAGACATGCCCTCTATTTCTGACATCATCCCTCCCCAGTTGGAAAGATCCTGCAATTAGATCATAAGAACTAATGATTTTGCTGACACGAGGTTGAATAGATGCCAGCTCCGTCTCCCACAGCCAGATTGGCTCTGTAGCTTGGATAGGAGCAAAACTGTATTTTTGTCAGTAAAGCAAGCAGGCAGGACTTGAAGCACACCCAGGGAGCACATACGCAAATTATAATACCCTATTTTCAATACTTTTTATTATTCTTACAGCTAAAACTTAAATCCTCATTCCTCTCTTATAGTCCATTTACAGAGCTGGTTAACAGCTATGGTTCTCAAACTTTTGTACTGGTGACCCCTTTCACATAGCAAGCCTCTGAGTGTGACCCCTCCTTATAAATTAAAAACACTTTTTATATATTTACCACCATTATAAATGCTGGAGGCAAAGCAGGGTTTGGGGTGGAGGCTGACAACCCCCCTGTAAGAACCTTGTGACCCCCTGTGGGGTCCCGACCCCCAGTTTGAGAACCCCTCAGTTAGACTCATTGAGGAGAAAGCCATGACCCAAAATGCAAAAGTTTCACACCCCGATGGACAGGAACAATAGGAACGTGAGAAACAAACACAGTTCTCTATAAAGTTGAGGCTCTGCCTATGCTAGCCACACACAATTTGTTTGATTTATAATGCAGCCCTGTGTATGGTAGGGACATTTCCAGGCCCCCTTCAGCTCCCCGAGTGTGGCACTCTAGTGTAGACGTACCCCTGTCTGCCATATCATTTTTAATACAGTGTCATATAACCCTTCTCAGAGCAGGTCTAATTGACACAGCATTAAAAACACAGATGGCAGCCACCGGTCTGTCTATACATGGGCTCCCAATGCTGTTAACATCGGTGGAGCTGGATACAGAGCAACTAGGAGCATCTGCTAATCCCTATAAGGTAAGTGTAGCCACCCCACTTTAGCTGTTTTAGAGCTATGTGAAACTCAGTGAGTTTGGGCAGGGGGAGGTTCCTGGAAGGTTCTCTTTTGCTTTAGTTCACTTGCACTCCCTCTGAGGGTATGTCTATACAGCAGCTGGGAGGTAATTCCCAGCTAGGGAAGAGAGACCTGGGCTAGCTGCCTAAAATAGCTGCATGGCCATGGTGATGCAGATGGCAGCTGGGGCTAGCTACCTGAGTATATCCAGGGAGTCAGGCAGGACTAGACTCAGGCACCTAGCCCATGCTGCTGTCTGTGCTGCTGTGGCCATCCTATTTTTAGCCACTAGCTTGAGCAGAACTAGTATGTGTATGTCTGCCCCAACTGGAATTATATTTCCCAGCTGCTGTGCAGATGTACCCTGCATTTCAGAATCACTAGTGCCTTTACCACCAAGTTTTACCAGTTGGTAACACAGACCAGAAATTCCGTCCAAGTTCACAGCAAACTGGCCTGGGTTTGCATGAAAGAATCTCAAAACACAATGAACTTTTTGACAAAACCCCAGGCATGGTTTCAGAATGGAAGTTCTGCTGGGCCCTAGACGTCTCTGTAAACTGTTTGCCCTCATTACACAGATCTGATTAGGGCGAAGTTGGGTTTATGTCCGTGCACCAAGAGGCCAGATCCCACATAATGCACGTTACACCCTTCCATAAAAATAGACAAGTTATTAAAAGAACCGAACAGCCAGTGGTGTTAGTACTGGAAGCTCTTCAAATCGCAGCTGCAAAGCAAAAACTCCCCCATCACATTTAACCCTGCCAAAAATACTATTATGAGCATTAATACTATTAACCCATAATGGGGGCTTTCCAACTTGGCATGATTGCATGGAACAGGGAAACAGAGGAAAACCTCTGTCCGGAGAAGAAATAGATCCACAATTAGAGGAAATGGAAATGAAGGACCCACTTATTGACATTTCTGACTATAAGCACATCCTCAGTGAGATCTATTTATTTAGAAGTGCTTTCTGACACCAGTCAGTGGGTGAGAGAGACATAGTCACAACAAATAATTGTCCTTTTAGATCAGATTAGGACAGAATGTGCGATTGAAAGGACACCTCATCTAGTGTGCGAACTACATGCAAAGGCCAAGCCGGATGCTAGCTGCCCGTGAAGACAAGGGGAATTCTGCCCCTAACTTCGCTAGGAGCAGGGGCCTCTTTCATAAGCAATGTTGGTCATTTTTAAAAAACTTGTTATTACTAGTTGAAAGTGAGAAGCTGTACTAAGCATCTCATCCCTAGTTCCCTATTCCTCACCCCAGGAGCTTATTCAAAGGCTGAAGGTGGTGTGAGATGTGAAAGTCTCATGCATGTGCGTGTGGGGATTCCTTTTGTTTCTTAAGATGCACATAAAGTCTATTCTGAAAATTGATTCAGAATGAGATCGTCAGGCTCCAGCTCTATTGTCTCTCAGAGATTCCAGATGAAGTCTGCTCAGTTTCGAGTAAGGAGATCTTCCCCCGCCCAAACTGCCACCCTTGCAAACTCAGCCTGGTCCTTTTGGCTCACACACCACCAGTGGTGGAGATTCTGCACTTATACCTAACTTAGCAATTCTACAGGTGATGTCTGAGCCAGAGAAGACCCAGCTCACTTTCTCATAAGTGTGTTGGTTCTGCAGTGCTAACAGGAGTAAAAGTGTATTAAAGCAAGCACACGTGACTTAATACTTCTGGAAAACAGATTGGTTGAGTTACTAGGTGGCCGTTTTACATAGGTCTTGTCTACACTACAAAATTAAGTCAACCCAAGTTAGATTGTAATTACCACGGTGGTTCACGTCCACACACGCCCCGACTGTCGGGGGTGCACATCCTCACCAGGAGAGCTTCCACCAACTTAACTGTGTGGGGCATTGTGGAACACTGACAGCTGGAGTGTCCCCCGCCCTGGGGCCGACAGCCCTAGCTGTCAGCCCCGGGGTAGAGGGGCTCCAGCTGTGTTAGTCTCTAAGGTGCCACAAGTACTCCTTTTCTTTTTGCGAATACAGACTAACACGGCTGCTACTCTGAAACCATGAGGGGCTGACAGCCAACAGGAAATGTAAGTAATGCAGTGTCTACACAAACACTGAGTCATCCTAACTACATTGACCTAAGTGCTGCACCTCTCACGGAGGGGGAAGTTATTAGATCTGTGTAGTGAGCAACTTACATCAGCAGGAGCAACATTGTAGTGTAGACCAGACCTTTGCCCCTTTTCAGAGCAGGACTCATTTTTAACGTATAGACAATTTAGAGACCAATCTCGGTTTGCTAAAATGTGGAAGTACTTACTGTTTCCGTTCGTCTTTTTGTTTATCCCACTCTTTATGCAGCTGTTGTACAATTATACTGGAGGTATCTTCTTTATTCAGAGACCATAAGTCTTTATCTTCCAGAGGCCTCTTATAACCAAGAATTGCCATGCTGTATGAATATAAAAATAATAGTTCCAAATCCATTTGGCTGATAAAATTAAAGACATTTATTAACATTGGAAACTTCAATACCACTTAGCTAACAAAAGTAAGAGAAATCTCTCTCTAAACCAAAAGTGATAATTAGACCCTAAAGCAAAAACTGAGTTACAAACGCAGGGAAAGGAGGTCAGATAGTTTAGGTTCCACGTTTAGGTTTAGTTAATAAACAACATTTTAAAAACCCAATATATTATAGAAATATTGTTGTGATTTTTTTTAAAAGTCAACAAAAACAATTTAAAGAATTGTGATGAATAATGAATAATGAAACCATCTCCAGAAGTGTTTGAGTTGAATTGTACTACTGCATGAGAATGGTGAAGTGTTAGGAAGTTAAAATAACTAAACTAGTCGAGAGTCACTGTCTGAGCTGAATGACGTATAAAAATCAAGAGACCATAAACCACCAAAGGAAAATGGGATTTTTTCCCCACATATATCTGAAAATTATTATTCCTCAATGGCATATTTAGGGTGAAGTTTTCAAAGCTGCCTAGGGGATATGAACAGCTAATGCCCTTTAATTTGTAATAGGAGTTGAGCATTCAAATCCTCTTAGAAGCATTGCAAATATGACATACTTTATTAGAAATGGTCTTACTGGGTTTACACATAGGATAATAAGAGGACATTGCCAATGACAGTGTAACTATTATCACTGAAGCCAAAGCAAAAATTCCAGATGCCACCACCCTCAAAGAAAGTTTGAGTGTGGATGTGAATTTTGCAGTTGGCCCATCTCTCTATCAGGGATGGGCCAAAACTTTGGATCTGAATCCTGATCTGAACTTTGCACCTTGAACCCATGTGTAACACCAACAATTCTATTGTTGAAAGTTGTCATGTTACATATATGACTCGATTTTGTTTCCTTATGCTACAGAAAATCCCCTTACGAACACAGTACATGAAAACTTCCACAGGAAAGTAAAGACATCCCCCCCCCCGGAGTATAAGGGTAGCAGTATTATCCCTGTTGTGCAACATGTTCTTATGACTCACCAACTCTCTTGCTGTATGTTAGCACTCCAGTGCATAGTAAGCAAATTGTATATATTGTTTATTAGGCTACTCTTCAGTTTCACCTCTACAGTTCTGAAAGGTATTATGAATCTTCTTGGCACTTTATAGACAGATTTTTAAATCTCTTTCACTGCTACCACTGGTGTCCTGACACCTCTCAGGGGAAACATTACACAAGAAGGAACAGGAAGCGAGTAACTTTATCCAGTAGATACTACAAGGGAAATTTTTGGTTGTCAGTAGTCCCATATTTTTGCCAACAAAAATGGAGGTTATCCTTGGGGTTATAAAAGCCTTAGAAGGACATAAAATGAAAAGGAAGACTTGTGGCACCTTAGAGACTAACAAATTTATTTGAGCATAAGCTTTCGTGAGCTACAGCTCACTTCATCGGATGCATGCACTGAAGGACATGCTCACCTTGTAAACCACCAAAATGTCATCTTTGAAAGAAAGCCTGAATTTAACTCTGGACATGGATTCTACAAGAAAGTTAAATTAAAAACAAATTAAGAAGTTTAAAATAACATTGCTTCAAAAAGGACAAAACACATTTTAATCATTTTTGATCTATCATGGAGTATAACTTATGCACTATGTGCTAATAATGACATAAAATTATCTCTTTCATTCTCCATTTCATACAGGACTCCTTTCATTCCTTAACAACCACACCTCATACTGCTTTTTAATCACACTTGTACAAAATGAAATGTCATTCTTTGGTTTCAGAAATGTTCGTTTCAGAAATTAATTCAATAATTCAGCACTCTCTCCCAGCTTGGTTCAAACATAAATCCAATTATGAAAACAGCTTAAAGAGAGAGAGAAGCAATTTAACCTCTAGACAGCACTATTGTCTTATCGTAAGGTTATTCCTTATCCATCCTCAAGTCCTATAGGAATGGCTCATTTATTAATAAATTAAAATCCCAATGGCTTCACATATCATTAAGAGGACATCCATCAAACTGAAGTCCATCTCTCCAGAGATAATCCTTGGAACAATTAATATCACATTTTAATTCTCATAAATATATTTGCTGCTGCATAACAATTTAATAAATGAGGTGCGGTATTCTCAGTATTTCTAATAGTGAGATCTATCTTCAGCAACCAACTGCTCTGAGCTGGATTTGAACCAGAGATCTAGTGGTGAAAGGCTCCGTGTATCATTACCAATCTCCTAAACCAGTGTTTCTCAACTGGGGGATCATGACGTGTTGAAAATTTTATTATAATATAAAGCAAAGAAAATCTTGCTCCCCCACTCCCTGCACACAATTCCCCTTCAAGGGCAAGCATTCTCTGTCAACCTCTTGAAACACACATATGAACCAATTACACAGGATTATTACTGTTACTACTGCGCATTTTTAATCTTAGTACATATAATGGGGGGGGGAGGCATGTTGTGAAAATTTTTGACTTCATGTAATGGGTTGCCAACCTAAAAGGTTGAGACACACTGCCCTAAGCCACCCGAACGCTCCTCCCAGTAGAGACTATCTCCCTTACATGTCACCTAAGAAATTCTATAAAATACAATCAGAGGAATATAACAGTACTTACAGGATCTGAATTAACAGGGGAGAAAAATGGAGGGTTTTCTTTAAAACACGCAAGGATCAGCTCAATGAGTATCAGTGCAAAGTAGCTGTAAAATGTGGTAAATCTGAACCTGTCTTTTATTTGGCCCTAGAAGGAGAAAAAACAGTAAAGGGTTGTTTTCATTAGACTTAATTCTTGTAGAAGCTACTAATTTATTGAGCTTCTTTCTGGCAGTGCATTTTCTCCCCTAGGGCTCTATCCTGCAAATGTCTTACTATGTGGAATAATGGTTATAAATGTGGGTCCCTATTCATTAAGGCATCTAAATACGTGCTTAAAGTTAAGCATGTGCTTAAGTTTCGTTGACTTCAATGGGACTTAAAGTATGTGCTTAAACGCCTTTCCTGAATAAGGATACTTTTCTGAATTAGAACCACCTGAAATCTTTTTCGGAGATCGTGGTGATGATATGTGCAGGATCATGCCTTTAATATACAGTCATAGGAACTGCCACACCAGATCAAAAGAGGAATCCATTTAGGCTAGTATCCTGTCTCTGACAGGGGCCAGTACCAGATGCCTTCAGAGGAAGGGGCAAGAAACTTCGTAATAGACAATTACTGTACACTCTTCCCTTAGGGTAAGTTTCTTTCCAGCTCCTCTCAGTTAGTGGTTGACTTACTCTTCATAGCAGAACTGTATAATCCCTTATACAGTTTTTGTTTATATCCTGTCTGATGTAATTGTGCACGCTCTCATTAATCATATAAAATCTGTAATCCTTACAGTCAGAGAGGGGAGTTTCTGGCCACTGATGGTTGCAAAGACAATAGAAGAGACGTTGCCTATGGGTTTGCTTTAATGGTCCAGGTCTGTAGGCCATCCAACCTCTTGATTTAGATTTACTACAGAATTAGCCATTGATAAAGCCTCTCCCCCTCGAAAAAAGCTTTTGGTGCTGCATCATGATGTAGTTCAACATTTTAACTTATTTATATTAGCCAGATGGAATTTTGATTACATTTGAGTTTTAGCCTCACAGTTACACTGTGAGGGTGAGAGGGGCCATAACAAGGAAATTCATTATTACTGTACGTGTTAAATTTACACCAGTTAATTCACAAGGGCATCCCACTCTGGCATGTAGTATTTTCTAAATGAATATTGCACAGACTATCATTTATAGTTCAATTCAAACTCCATGTTTTGTGCAGCCCAGTATATCAAGATCTCTCCTATAGAAATGATATTAAATGAATAAATAATCATTTAAATCACCAAATAGTGCAGAACTCCCATTGACTTTTATTGGACCAGGATTTTATGCTTAGTGTTCTTAACATGCTGCTTTTCTTGCCAGGCCTTCAATTATCTAATCAGTAAATCCATAGGACTTATTCAATAGTCAAATGGAAATTTGCTCGGATCAGGGATACGGCAGTCCCTCTCTCACTGTGGCAGAACTAGCTATGTTTTTAAACATGATCATATCAGCACAGCTTTCTTTTCTCTCCCTCTAACTTTCTGATCTTTGCTCACAACCACAGTAAGAGTGAAATCCGGTTCCCATCACATCAAGAGTTGACTGTGCAGCCCATGGAGTTATACAGTGCAGCCTAACTGTATGATCCAAGCAGGAGTACTGGATATTAAGACATATTGTCTCTGCTACCACTGTTCCTTATTTAAAAGGTGGCTGCGATCTGCTCCACCGTATGTGAAACTGGTGCAGCCCTCAGATTCCTGCCAGGTGTCCAATGCATCCTTTGATTGAGCATAGTCTGGGCATTCCCTTGGCATGCAATGATATGTCTCAAAAGTTCCCTTTAAATTACAATCAGACTGAATTCCATCTTTGGAGCCAAACTTCCCCTTTGTCTGGTAAAGTTCAGGTTCAGATATGAAATCTAAATTGGGTGACTCATTCCCATCTATCCTTCCAAGTCATGGTAATGCTATACCAGCTGTCCCCTACACAAGCACAGTATGTTTACCTGAGCTGTTGCAGCCATGATCTTGGACCGGAAAGAACCCACAGCACAGAGAACAGACAAAAACCAGAATATTATGAGCACTCCTGAGGACTGAACCCCTCGCAGCCTCTCGTACTGAATGAGTACTGTGGCTAACACCTGTGAAAAGTAAACACAGGAACACATAAATACATGCCTGACACTGCTTTCCCCATTCATGCTTTCAGTGGGTGCCCATCATAACACTCCCCCCCACAGCAGCAACACCACTAAAATTACAGGATTACAAAAATGGTTTCTTGTGCACTTAAGGTTCGGTCGTGCTCCCATGGAAGTCAATCGCAAACTTTCACTTGCCTAATGAAAGCAGGACAGGGCCCTTATGAAATAATTTCTCTCCCTGTTTTCATGGGCTCTGATTCAGAAATTTGTTTTTTCTTTTAACCGACATTTCTCTTGTTTGTGCCAAATTAACATTAAGGGTGAACGTATTTTTAAACTTCATTGGTTCTTCACCAAAAAGTTCACTGCTTCCATCTAGATAGGTGGAATTATAACCTGTCTGTGAACGTTTTCATCCCACATAAGGAAGCAAAAGCTTAATGGATAAGGATTAGCATTTCATCTTCCAGTTTGAGTTCTTAAGCAAAATGCTTTTGGTTTCTGTCCAATAAAGAACCAACAATAATATAAACCAGAAGCACAGTTTGACACAGGGTAGAACAATACACAAATAGGGCTCCAATACATTGCTTTGCTCAGGAGAGGTCAAAACAAGCCCAACATAAAAAGACAAGTCACTTATCTCTACACAACAATCACAAGTAAGGTAGCATGGAGAATTTTACATTAGGAAATAAATGATGCAAAACAAAGCCTTCCATTAAACTGACATTACTCACAATCTCTTCAATGCAGACTGTTTGCACTAGGGGCTTTTTTCAGGAAGCAACATTTTTCATACATAAACTCAAAAAATATTAATAATTCATTCAGCAACTTTTTAAAAAAAATAGAGAGAACATTTAACGGCGGTGAAAGGTGTCAGATTGACAATCCTCCCAAAGTTCTGTTTGACCATCAGAGAGATAGAACATGATGAAGCTAGCCATTCTGCTTCACCCCACAGCTCCCTGCCATCCTGCCCCAACCAATAAAAGCATCAACTCGAGAGCTGGGAAGGTAGTTCAGTTTCCATGGCCCAATTACTCCTCAACCTCTCTGCTAAGGCTGTCAACATTGGACCAATTCCAGGGTTTTGGTGATCAGTAGAATCCTGTGGAGAATGCACAGAAAGGTTTTTCTACCCCATTAGTCCACAAAGGGTTACTTCATGCCAGCGAAAGCTACTCCCATTAATAGTCACTGATAGAAATGCATACTAACCATTGTGATGCCAACAATTAGGGGAGTGACAAAATAGACAGGGGATGGGGTTCTGCTTTGTAGGAGTTCATGGAAGGAGAAGAATAGGTCTGCCCAGCACACACACCACAGCAGAACACCTAAGATCTAAAAAGAAGAATAAGTGTTAAACGGGGAAGGCATATGATAAATTTGCCTCCAGGTGCAGATCTGCAGAAGTAGTTATATTTGGATCAACGAGAAGCTGATTTAAAATAAAACAGTGCCATTACTTCACCCAGGTGAAGAAAACCATGAGCTAGCTCAATGGAGGGTACATACACTGATTTATACCAATTGGGAATCTGGCCTCATACTTTTTTTTTTTTGGGGGGGGGGGGAGGTGAATGTGATATGGACACAGACATACATATCTGCCTATTTTCACTATATTAATCAGTTTTAATTGGAAATCCAGTGGCACAAATGAGAGAGAGAGAAAGAGATGGATCTAGTGACAAGTGCTCTGGACTGGGAGCAACGAGTTTTACTCCTGGATTGAACCTGATTCTCTTGTGGCCTTGCAAAAGCTATTGACCCTTTTCACATCGTTCTCTCCTTGGTAAGATGTGGACACCAATGACACTGAACCACCTCACAGGGATGTAATGGGGCCTCTATAATGTTTGTAAAGTTCCTGAAATAGAGAAAGATCTCAATATAAATGCTAAATATTATTAGGCATTTATAGCTGCTTGGAAAATCCTTGATTCTGTTTTACACACATAGGGTGAAATTTACTCCTGAGCAGAGGCCCAGCACAAGAGCTATGTACCACTTAAACCCTCAAAATAGGTCTTAAGTGAGGATTAAGTGGTCTCATGCTGGCCCTTTCCACAGGGGTGAGTTCCAGCAAGCCCTTCTCTCAGGTCTGTGCATCTATCTCCAACATCAAGAGCATTAACATCCTTTACATTGCCGAGGTGTGTACAAGCCTTAATCTCATTATTTTAATCCTTGCCTACTCTCCCTTTCCCCTCCTTTTGTTTACTCCCCTTACTTGCCTCATCCCATTGGCAGGTAGATTCTAAGCCAAGGAGGTTCAATTCAGGGTGGTAAGGCATGAAGTGATTCAACATGTACCTACCTTGTGTACACAGTGGCTGGCTTAATGGATTTTACGGGTCCTCAGTGTTCAGCTCCCGATACTCTCGATACTCTCTCGCAAAGCATTTCATTGTGCTCTATAAGATTAGCTAATTAATATATTTACAGTGTGCAAAGGGAGCTTTTACAGCTACCTGCCTTAGCTCTTGAGCTGGCCATTAGGGTTTCTATTGCCGTTTCAGTTTATGAAGTTATAAACTAATGAGATGACCTCTGTGTGTGTGTGTGTGACAATTTAAAGTAAATTTACCCCTGTGGGTTGCGTTCCATTCATCTGGAGCTAGTACACAGGGCAAGATGACGCAGCGATGTTATATTCTCAAGGTTACAATTCTTGTCAGCATATACACCTGTGTCAAAAACTACCCAAAGACATCGGGGCATAGCAAATCTGTTTGGAGTTCAACCAGCCCAACAAGAGGAAGGCTTTGGGAGGTATGCAGATGGGTTCCACGTGACAGGAATTAAATCTCCCAAACGAGAGATGGCTCACAGTGACGCATGAACTGAGAATGTGAATGGAGAGAAAGGTGGCAGCATCTGCAGGGTACTTCCAGTGTTACTATTCACTAGCTGGAGGGAGCGTGGGAGATATGTCACAAACTGGAGAGGATGGAGATAATCAGAAAAATTTTAGTGAGCATCCTGTGAAGGGCAGTGTGCGAGCCTCCATCGAGAGGACACCTGACCCAGTTGTCATGGTACGGTGACTTGGGAGACCTAGGTCAATTCCCCATTCCACCACAGACAACCCTGTGGGACCGTGGGCAAGTCACAGTGGGCTTGGCTATAGGGTGGGGTAATGCGCTCTACAGGGGTGTGATTTTTAAAATGCACTAACATGTTGCACATTAATTGGTCCTTGTAGACCCTGCTGGTGTGCACTAAATATTCCCTGGTGTGCTTTAAAGCACTATTGTTTCATACAGTACTATGGAACCTTTACTGCACACTAATGCAGCACTTTAGTGTGCTTCAGAAATTACACCACCGTAGTGCGTATTACCCCACCGTGTAGACAAGCCCTCAGTCTCTCTCTGTAAAATGGGGATACTTACCTCACCACTGTGTTGTGATGATACATACATTGAAGATTTTGAAGCGCTCAGATATAGGGGTCATATAAGTGCGACTGATTGATCCATAGATGGATCGACAGATAGCTGTACTAAGGAGATCATTGGGATGATAAGTACATTGACACTGGAGAGCGAACTTTCACTGCACCACCCAAGGAGAGGGAGCTCTTCTTATCCAAGCCAGGGAGAGGGGTAGCTTGTAACCTCTAGCGACAATGCCTAGGTATTTCAGGGATCTCTGTGCATATTGTTACCTACCATGAGCCTGATCCAGCTGCCCTTACTTGCACCCAGACCTCACTGAAACCAGTGAGAGTGGCATCAGCCTAATGCTTTGATCCTGAACCCAGACTTGGCCAGGGCAGAGACTGCCCTTCATTATCAAACATTTGTAAAGCTGTATTGATTTGCTAACTTTAATCTAGAGGCAGATAAAGCCATTGATCTTCCACCTGGTACTGGGTTTCCCTTTTATGTGTCATTTGCCTGGAACTTGTATGTCTCTGTTTCCACTCCCACATGTGACCTCAAGGATACACATTTGTGCAGCGAGTTACAGAAAGATCTTACCGTCTTGAACCTGCTCAGCATGGAGAGTACGATGTATCCTCTTTTGTAATGTTTTAGATAAAGGAGATAAAAGGGTAAGACAGCCCAGAGGTAAATGCTAGGGATCCATGCTAAGATGGTATTCTGAAAACACGGTGTTAGGTCCGGATTGTTGGTGTGCACCGAAATGTTGGGCTCCTGAAGAAAAGATGCATAGACATGAATTAATGGGGAGCCTTGCTGGCTACAATGGCTGTTGAAAGGAGCTACTTCTGGACTCTGCTAGAGGGTGTAGGGGGCATTGAGCTGTAATTCAAAGGAAATGCAAACCCAAGATCCTGACTGTGATGGATTTGGAGCTGCTCTGTAATAATTGATGAACACTGCATGTTGGCCTTGTTATTGGGGTGTTTAGTGTACGAATATAAGGGGTTAATACAGTAGAGGGCTGCCTAGAGAAACAGGTGGCAAGGAAAAGAATGGCACAAGATAGCCAACCTATAAAACTGGTTTGGATGAGAAAGGGTCAAAGCCCAGGAACACAAAAGAACAAAAACAATCCCCCTTGCAACCTATAACGGGGTTTAAAATGGGATTCTCTCTCAAGAAAGCGTAGTTTTTTGGGGGAACTAGATGGAGACTCAGGGACGTGCTAGGAGCTTCTGGAGAAGCTACGCCTACCTAGGTCACTATCACAGCATGGTAATGCGTTCGGCTAGACACACATCCATGTAGATAGTTCGTTGTTTTAAAATCCATTTTTCTCTAAAAGCTTTGTTCCCACTGGTAAAAAAAAACAATACTCCTGCTTTAAGGCGGCCATCTGATCGCTGTACACCACTGGTCCTATAATCCCAACCACAGGTGCTCAAACTCAGTCGGAGCTACTGGATAAGCACCGTGGATACACAAACTGCGATAGCCCAGGGCCCCATATAAGAGTGGGAGAACTGCAGAATTGCACCCCAGCAGAGGTAAACACACAAGGCCTGGCCCCGGTGGGGGTGCACTCAGGGACAAGTGAAGGGACAGAGGTGCAGAGAACCCGGCAACTGTGACACTGACCATTTGTGGTCATTAAAGATCTTGTGACCTTTGTCCCAACAGAAGGGCTATGAGTAATAGTTGTAAATGTTGTGTAATCCCATACAGTAAATTCCCCCAGCTAAACCCAACCTGTCTATTACAATGGTGACTTCTGGCTTTGTAACTTAGAACAAAAATGTACATATTGTATTATGCAAAACCATTACATTTACTTGTATTTGTTAGGGCTTAGTTGGTTCTATTTAAAAAAAGGTCACCGTAATCTATAGTTAGTGACAGTACAGCATTTGTTAGGCTATTCGGAGTCTAGGGCACCCCAGTGTGCATTTCACAGCACTCCCAATTTGCAGTACGACTTTAAAATGACACTTTCAAGGTAAAATCTTAAATCTGAGTGCCCATCTAACACAAGCATCTGGTATTAAGGGAGATCATCAGGTTTAAACAAACTATTTGTTGAGAGTAACTTTGAGAATCTGGAAAAAGGCTGCATTTATGGCCAAAATCTTGACCTTATTGCTAATACTCCCGGAACAATAAGTAAATCCCTACTGTAAACAGAACTCAATAAAATACAGATTGTGTGAAAGAAGGAAAATCTGCTTCCTTGCAAACATCTTTGCTTGCTAGCTTCCTTCCTACACTTTTCATCTGCAACTCCAGATGTTGAGATTCTTGTTCCCAGTTTGTACCTATTGGTTTGAGAGCAACTTCTGCAAATAAAGAAGTTAAGAGGGTGAATAATTTAACTTGTCAAAACTAAGAACCAGACATTTCACTGTAGTTAGTGGGAACTTGTTTTCTGTCTTATCTAAGTTAGCTGATAACACTTATATCTTAAATGCAATAGATAATGTTAAGTTTCCTGTAAAAACTTATCAAGCTGTAGAAGATTTTAACGGGGAGATAACAACTTTTATCTGTGCTTAAACCTCTTGCTATGTTTGACTCTCTCTGTGTTTTTTGGACTTCCAGTTATCAATATAATTGCAAACTTCCAATTAATCCAACTACCCTTGTAAACTGATAACTTCTCCAAATGGGAGGTTTCTTCAAAAGTGCTTCCAGACTATTATATTTGTTTTTCTTCCAAATTAAAAAAAGAGACTCTGAAAGCAACAGCTTCTGTTTAAGTGAATTAAACAGCTGCAGTCTGCTGATAAGGCTTAGAGTAACCATGGTTTCAGAGTGGTAGCCGTATTAGTCTGTATCAGCAAAAACAACGAGGAGTTCTTGTGGCACCTTAGAGACTAACAAATTTATTTGGGCATAAGCTTTTGTGGGCTAAAACCCACTTTATCAGATTCATAGAGTGAAAAATACAGTAAGCAGTATATATACATTACAGCACATGAAAAGATGGGAGTTGCCACACTATCAGGGGCTTGTTCACCTGCACATCTACCAATGTGATATATGCCATCATGTGCCAACAATGCCTCTCTGCCATGTACAGACAGTCTCTATGCAAAAGAATAAATGGACACAAATCAGACATCAAGAATTGTAGCATTCAAAAACCAATAGGAGAGCACTTCAATCTCCCTGGACACTCAACAACAGACTTAAAAGTAGCAATTCTTCAACAAAAAAACTTGAAAAACAGACTTAAACGAGAAACTGCATAACTGGAATTAATTTGCAAACTGGACACCACCATATTAGGCCTGAATAAAGACTGGGAGTGGATGGGTCACTACAAAAAGTAATTTTCCCTCTGCTGATATTCACACCTTCTTGTCAACTGCTGGGAATGGGCCACTTCCACCTTAATTGAATTGGCCTCATTAGCACTGACCCCCCCACTTGGTAAGCAACTCCCATCTTTTTATGTGCTGTAACATATATACTGATTACTGTATTTTTCACTCCATGCATCTGATGAAGTGGATTTTAGCCCATGAAAACTTATGCCAAAATAAATGTGTTAGTCTCTAAGGTGCCACAAGGACTCCTCGTTTTTTTCATAGTAGTATATGGTCACACTGATGAACTGCTAGAGATTAGGAAGTGCTGTGTCAGTTTATGTGATATATAAGGTAGCCCCTTTGACAAACATAACTACAAGATCAGACAGACAAATTTCTAGCAGGGTTGTCTGAATCCTGGTAATCACAAAGCTTAATACTTCAGCTTTGGCAAAGATGAAACAAAGACACCGGGCTACATGCTTAACTGGTATAAGAAGGAACATGTCCTCTGACTTCAAAGGAGTTGTACCCTTTTATGCCACGGTCAGAATCCGACCAGCTGGGAAAACGGTATGGTTTCAAGTATTATGCAAAGATTTGGTGTGAGGAAGGAGGGGCTTAGAAGGATTTCTATTTTACCCAAACTGTTCTGTCCATCCCTACAAGCAACCTCTGTAATGCATAAAGGCAGTGAGAATCATAAAATCATAGAATATCAGGGTTGGAAGGGACCTCAGGAGGTCATCTAGTCCAACCCCCTGCTCAAACCAGGACCAATCCCCAATTAAATCATCCCAGCCAGGGCTTTGTCAAGCCTGACCTTAAAAACTTCTAAGGAAGGAGATTCCACCACCTCCCTAGGTAACGCACTCCAGTGTTTCACCACCCTCCTAGTGAAAAAGTTTTTCCTAATATCCAACCTAAATCTCCCCCACTGCAACTTGAGACCATTACTCCTTGTTCTGTCATCTGCTACCACTGAGAACAGTCTAGAGCCATCCTCTTTGGAACCCCCTTTCAGGTAGTTGAAAGCAGCTATCAAATCCCCCCTCATTCTTCTCTTCCGTAGACTAAACATCCCCAGTTCCCTCAGCCTCTCCTCATAAGTCATGTGTTCCAGTCCCCTAATCATTTTTGTTGCCCTCCGCTGGACTCTCTCCAATTTTTCCACATCCTTCCTGTAGTGTGGGGCCCAAAACTGGACACAGTACTCCAGATTGAGGCCTCACCAGTGTCGAATAGAGGGGAACGATCATGTCCCTCGATCTGCTGGCAATGCCCCTACTTATACATCCCAAAATGCCATTGGCCTTCTTGGCAACAAGGGCACACTGTTGACTCATATCCAGCTTCTCGTCCACTGTAACCCCTAGGTCCTTTTCTGCAGAACTGCTGCCGAGCCATTCAGTCCCTAGTCTGTAGTGGTGCATGGGATTCTTCCGTCCTAAGTGCAGGACTCTGCACTTGTCCTTGTTGAACCTCATCAGATTTCTTTTGGCCCAATCCTCCAATTTGTCTAGGTCCCTCTGTATCCTATCCCTACCCTCCAGCGTATCTACCTCTCCTCCCAGTTTAGTGTCATCTGCAAACTTGCTGAGGGTGCAATCTACACCATCCTCCAGATCATTAATGAAGATATTGAACAAAACGGGCCCGAGGACCGACCCTTGGGGCACTCCACTTGATACCGGCTGCCTACTAGACATGGAGCCATTGATCACTACCCGTTCAGCCCGATGATCTAGCCAGCTTTCTATCCACCTTATAGTCCATTCATCCAGCCCATACTTCTTTAACTTACTGGCAAGAATACTGTGGGAGACTGTGTCAAAAGCTTTGCTAAAGTCAAGGAACAACACGTCCACTGATTTCCCTTCATCCACAGAACCAGTTATCTCGTCATAGAAGGCAATTAGATTAGTCAGGCACGACTTGCCATTGGTGAATCCATGCTGACTGTTCCTGATCACTTTCCTCTCCTCTAAGTGCTTCAGAATTGATTCCTTGAGGACCTGCTCTATGATTTTTCCAGGGACTGAGGTGAGGTGGACTGGCCTGTAGTTCCCAGGATCCTCCTTCTTCCCTTTTTTAAAGATGGGCACCACATTAGCCTTTTTCCAGTCATCCGGGACTTCCCCTGATCGCCATAAGTTTTCAAAGATAATGGCCAATGGCTCTGCAATCACATCCGCCAACTCCCTTAGCACTCTCGGATGCAACACATCCGGCCCCATGGACTTGTGCATGTCCAGCTTTCCTAAATAGTCCTGAACCACTTCTTTCTCCACAGAGGGCTGGTCACCTCCTCCCCATGCTGTGCAAAGCTGAGGGCAGTCATACCAGTATACTGTAATTCCCTAAAAAAAAAATCACTCACCACTCTCTCTCTCTTCTTCTCCTCCTCCCTATGGGAAGGTTTCCTGCAGCTAGGACGAAAGTAGCAACACTCGCACTTTAAGAGACTCATAAGCAAACCTATTCCCTGCTCCAAGCTTACCATGCTTTCAGCTTCCACCCACTCAACCTAACAGGATCACGAAACACCCTAACAAAGTGGCCAGCCACAAACCTCCTTCATAGCAGGAACGTGTCTCTTAACATTTATTTAGTCAGGATCCTTGTTTCCAATTTGAATTGCTAAACCAACTATCCTCTACCCTGTGCTTTGTTTTTGCCTCCGCTAGTAATTTTGTTCACTGGAGAGAGCATGGAGGAGGGATGAGCATTTGAAAGGGAGAAGAATCTCATGAGACCAGCATACAACAAAACAAGACTCAGACATCATTTAATTTATTCAAGGTACATAGAAAGGAAAAAGCAAGGTCCCTAAACTTGCCCTTTTTTATGACCATGACCATGATGAAATGGGTCTCCCTACAATCTGGGTGAGCCACCTATTGGAAGCACAGACTTACCCAGAAATCTGCTCCATCCCTCCATTCACTTTGATCTTTAAACAAAGCCAGTTTATTCTATTGCCTTTGAAATGCAGACTGTATGGCTGTGAAGCCCATTCTGGGTATGTCTACACTGGAATTAGACACTTGCAGCTGGCCTATGCCAGCTGACTCAGGCTCACGGGAGCCCAGGCTATGGGGGTGTTTAACTGGGCTCAGGTTGCAGCCCGAGCTCGGGGACCCTCCCATCGCACAGGGTCCTAGTCCAGACTCCAGGCCAAGCCCAAATGTCTACACCGCAGTTAAACAGTCCCTTAGCCCTAGTCCCGTGAGCCCGAGTCAGCTGGCAGGGGCCAGCCATGGGTTTTTAATTGCAATGTAGACATACCCTTTGTAGCAAGATGAGGTCCTGAAACGTAAGTTCTTTTATCAGAGGCCTGGTATGAGGCCTATGGCCTGCGCTAAAGTAATGGTCAAGACTATGCCGATATAAAACAAAGTTAAACTGTGAGCAAGAGGCAGGCCCTGCTCACAGAACATGACATGAAGAGAGCTGATGCTGCAAAAACACACATATCTAAAAGGTACTGGGCACAAGTGATATAAACACGTGCCAGGATGGTACCAGAACACTCCTGATACTAGCATATTCCTCAGATAACAGGAACATGCTGACCCATCCTAAAGACAGGGTTAAAAGGATAACATGATGGATAGGGTTGTTTTGATCGAACCAACATGTACAAGGTTACAGGCGGCACCTTACTATGTAGAGGAGTTGTACCTCAATATGTCAGTAGTGAGGTGTAACTTGTTTGTACCTGTGTATAAGAATGCACCCCTGAGGGGTTGTCTTTGTCTGGCTGAGGGGGCAGTGGTAAATCCCGCCACTGACTGAGCCGGTCCATTGTCAGGAAGCGCATATGTACTAGCAAAACTGTAGACATCTGATCTGGGGAGCTAGAGATTGTTTCATTTGGCAATAAACCTGGGCGGGTGCCTTCGTACCTTATCGGAGTTGGTGGTCATTGTGGTTTCTCTCGGGGTCTGCTGTGCCAGCTTTCTGCGCAAAGCCGGGGCAGCACACAGAGGGAACACAAGCACACAGCCGACTGTTATCAACATTGAATAGAGCAGAGCACCACACTGGTGACATCTGATGACGCCCTCAAAGGTCTGCATTAGCTCTTATTTAAACAAGGCAAAAGAAATTGCACAGCTACATTCAAACACCAAGGGAAGAATACTCACTGAAAGTCAATGGGGCTTATGTGCCAAAATCCCATTGTTGCTTTGGAGAATCTCCCCCCTAAAACGAAGCCTTTGCTGATAACAAAAGAGATGCTGATCCAGCATGAACAGTGCAGAGAGTACAGAGTAAGTGATGAAAATGAACAAGTTCTTTACAGCAAGGCTGAACTAATGGGGCACGTTTCTGAATAGCAAAGGCTAATCTGATCTTGCTTCCCTTATGCACATGAGCAGCCCCATGAGTTCAAGTCACCTCTTTTCCAGTATCTATATACCATAGTATCTATGCATCTGTAGATAGATGGGGGACTTCAAAATTTTCACTCACCAGAGACTGATAGAAAAGATGGAGACCCCTTAGCAAGAACCATGAACAGCACCCTGCTAAGAATCCCCAGCACCCTCCTCCTTTAGCAACTATGGGTGGTTGCTGAGCTTTCTGGCAGATAATTGGCCAGAGAGCTCACTACTGCGCTTCTGTCATAAACATACAGCTAAGGGTAGCATAAAATCCCTCCGTTACCTGTAAAGGGTTAATCAGTTCCAGAAACCTAGCTGGCACCTGACCAGAAGGACCAATGGGGAAAGATGATACTTTCAAATCTGGGGAGGGGAAAGGGATTTTTTTGTGCTCTTTGTTGTTCTCTCCAAGACAAAGAGACAGACCAAGCACATAATCCAGCTCCTACTGAATGATGCAACTAAAATTACAGAAATAGTAAGTAATAGCAAGGAAATGCGTTAGAGTATCTTTTGCTTTAGCTTGTGAATTTTCCATATGCTAAGAGGAACGTTTATTCCTGTTTTTTGTAACTTTAAAGTTCTGCCTGGAGGGGAATCCTCTGTGTTTTAAATCTTATTACCCTATAAAATTACCTTCCATCCTGATTTTACAGAGGTGCTTCTTTTACTTTTTTTCTTTATAATAAAGTTCTGTTTTTAAGAATATGGTTGGGGTTTTTAGTGTCCTAAAAACCCAAGGGTCAGGTCTGTGCTCACCTTGTTTACTCTCAAACCTCCCCAGGAAAGGGGGTGAAGGGGATTGAGGGGATATTTTGGGGAAACAGGAACTCCAAGTGGTCCTTTTCCTAAATCTTTGTCTAACTCACTTGGTGATGGCAGTGATACCATCCAAGGATGAGGAAGAATTTGTGCCTTGGGGAAGTTTTTAACATAAGCTGGTAAAAATAAGCTTAGGGGATCTTTCATGCTGGTCCCCATATCTGTACCCTAGAGTTCAGAGTGGGGAGGGAACCCTGACAGCTTTCCACTCAGCTTTCATATTGACTCCATAAGAACATAAGAATGGCCATACTGGGTCAGACCAAAGGTCCATCCAGACCAGTATCCTGTCTGCTGACCATGGTCAATGCCAGGTGCCCCAGATGGAGTGAACCTAACAGGTAATGATCAAATGATCTCTCTCCTGCCATCCATCTCCACCCTCTGACAAACAGAGACTAGGGACACCATTCCTTACTCCCAACTAGTAGGTTTACTCCTCTGGCTACTGTGTGTCTGATAGAAGTCAAGGCTTGAAAATGTTATCAATCTCAGTGTCTATCAGGTTGCCCACCATTGTAGTGTTTCAGCAACTTACAGGGGATGAAATAGTTAATAAAACCTAAATATTTATGGCCAATAAAAGATAATGAACATAGGTGGAACGATCTATAAAGCACGGAAAGTATCTAAATAACTGACGATGTTCCAGGGATAACCTAATTTTTTCTTGATGATTAGCTATTTCAGGAGCGGGGAGGGAAATGCTGACATTCTATTTTGCCCTGAATCAATGAGTTAGGTATGAATTTTGTGTCAGCAGGGACACTGGGATCCCTTTAAAATCTGTCATCAGACTAAAGCAATTTTCAGGGAGCAGCCAGTTACACTTTACTGGTGAATTATAACCCGTCACGCTAGTGACAACACCTCCAACACGCGCACTACCACTAAATCTCAGTGCAGAACATCACATCTAAGCCATCGCTGTCACTAAAGAGCCATCAAGCCTATGCGTAAAATGGGGGGACTGCGATCCAGAAAAACACAAGTGCAAAGATACTCCTTGCATCGCACCTCTCAAGCTCCCAGACACCCTGGCCCTATTCGCCCATCTCCTAAACCCTGCTCTGCTTGGCTTAGAGGCTCGATGCATCTCATTCCAATTGAAGGTGAGCTCAGACCCACAACATTCAGGAGGAGGACCTAAAAGCTCAGGGGTGTTCGCATCCGGAGTTTTGCTTCGGCCCATTACAGACAGAAGAGTGATTTGCTAAATTCGAATACAAGCTCTGTTTCACATTTCAAGCCCCAATCCCCACCCCCAGTTTTGGGGATGTCTGCAGTGTGCTGCTCTGCCTTCCTAAAAGTCCTGTGCATTTAGGGGCGCGTGGGAGTTGCACATAAGGGTCCCTTTCAATAACAACGATCGTCACATCTGCCGGCAGCTCGCTCACCCTACAGAAGATAGAGCAGAATCTGAGGAAAGTCACTGAGGGACCACCTCTCTCCCTCAACTGGAGCCGCCTGGGGGAAGGCCAGAGATATTGCTGATTGCCACCTTTTCTCAGAACAGGATCTTCACAAAGAGACTGAGGCAGCCTGCATCTCTCAGCAGAGCTGTAGAGACACTGCTTGTGGCTTGTTTCCGCACAAGCGGCAAAGGCTAAAATAGGATAACTGGCAGCCCACTTCTTCAAAGGAGCTGTTGAGAAGGCTCTGGCACCTCTCCCTACCCCAGACTGCTGGAGTTCCACAGTGTCCCACAGCTCCTACAGCCTGCAGAAGGCAATTTGGCAGCAATGTTCTTTAAGCCTCACCACTTCTGCTGCAGTGATACTGTGCAACCATCTGGATGGCTATGCTGTCAAGACGCAGACTTCTCAGAGCACTAACTTGCCATACTTTTATATTGTTCTGATATTAACTCACTGGCTATGGAATTTATTTACTCTGTAACTGTACTTGGCTATAAAAGACAACAGAAGAGAGACTAGCAATGTTTGCTATCGCATTATGACAGAGAAGGCCTCTCCTTGATATTGCATGCAGGTTGTGAACTTGTGGTTTGTCTGCTAATCAGTCAAGAATAGCATCAAGAACACCCTTCCTCGCTGTGGACTTGAATCACCTCTCTTATTCTAGTCTTAGTCCTTTGTGTTTATCAAACCTCCAGTCAGTACTCTGCCAAGTCAGGATCAGGATTTTGATTACCAAGTTCATTTCACTTGACCTAGATTCAAATGGGAGCCAGACTTCAGGCAGGCCATCGAAAGGGTAGAAGCTGTGAGCTGCATTAATTCGCTGCAGTGCACGGTACGCTCCCACCACCCTTTCCTCTTGCGGGGGGAATGAAATTTCCCTTGAAAAGGTCACTCTTAAATTGGACATGCCCATGACGCACACCGCAATACATTTTACTCTACACTGAGCTACTCACCCAGGGTCACATAGTGCTTTATGGCAGGAGAAGGAGCATAACAGTGAGCACAAAGCTTGGCTGAAAAAAATTAAGAAGGGGAAGGGGATTCTGACCCGTACACGCGGTTGTGTGGGAACTTTCAAGACCACGAATGGTCTTGACCTCTGCTTTAAATCTTACCTATCCTCTGTGCTATGATCCAGATATCAGGCTAATGGACATTACAAAGGAATCCCTCATGCGGGCTTTCAAATGTTGGCTTCACCGTATGTGAAGTACAGATGTTACTGTAATAATACTCCACCATACACCTGCAAGGCAAGCTTCCTATAGCTCAGAACTAGGGGTAATTTAATAATATTTGTTGGGATTTGGGCAATTATTTTCACTGAATTCGTTCATTAATATGTTATTTTCTCACTTTTAAAAACAATAATCTTGAAATCTTGGTGGCGGCATGAGAGTCAAAAGGAAGCATACACACGAATTCACTCAAACCATTAGAAAGGTGAAGGCCATGGGCACAAGCAGAAGATAACCAACATTCACACAACGGACAAGGTTAATATCTACCACACTATTGACTTGTGTTGGTTATCACTATTTGGTGCATTATTTAAGGTTAAAGTCAGAGTGGCAGGAGGTTGACACAAGAGGAGAGCAGCAGAGAAGGAGAAAAAGTTAGAAGAAGGGGAGAAAAGATGAAAGATGCTAGACAGGTGGTGGATCTATGGCTCAATAGGTGATATTTAGATCCCATGATAGATCTGGTAGAATTCATCCATGATACTTTTAAGTGATGAGGAGACCATTTGCTTAGCTCTGTTGATGGGTGAATAATATTCTGAAAAGAGCATTTATTGCAAATCCTGGCAATTTTTTTTGTTTTGCAGTATTTCCCTCTGATATCATCTCACCTCCTCTAAAACAGGAAATGTGGCCTTGTGGTCAGGCATTAGACTGGGACTCAGGAGATCCAGGTTCAAGTTCAGGCTCTGCCACAGACTTCCTCTCGCACTCTCTCCATTTCACCTTTCTTCGCCTGTAAAGCAGGGCTAGTAATGCTTCCTTTCCCCCACCTTCTGTCTATTTAAACAGTAAATGCTGCAGGACAGGGCCTCTCCCTCTCCCTATGCGTTTATACATCACCTAGCACAACGGTACGGTGGTACCCAATTTCAGTGGAGCCTGTGGGCATTACCATAATACAAACGGTGACAATAATTCTGCTCAAGGTCTCTAGTGAGCCGCTGAGTTCCAGAAGCCCTTTCACCTTTGGGAACAAAATCATTTGCATTCCTAAAAAAAAGTTATTTCTCCCTTCTATACGGAAACCACAACATGCTTCACTGATCCCAAGATGATTGTTGTCCAACTGACTTGCTGCACCGAATTCCACAAATTAAAATTTTACCAGGGCAAGGGAATGACATTATCTACTGCTTGCAACTGTATCCTAGCAACTTTGCTTATCAAAGGTGGGGTCAAAAGGAAACAAGAGTTTATATTACCACAAGGCTCAGAGCCTGTTACTTTTTCATGTGTGCGTGCACCAGATCTTAGTTTACAAAATATAATGCTGAGTTTGTTGTCTGTGCTAGTGAAGGACAAACATTGAAAACCTTGAGTTTTCATTTCTAGAGGTAAAAATATAAGGATTTCCTTAACAGTTTATTTTACAGTGTCGAACTGATCTTAACATTCGTAATCCACCAGAGAGAGGACACAATGATGAACCAAATTCTGTCATCAAGAGTCCCACACAGAGTATTGCCAACTCTATGCATTCAACAATCATGGCTCAGACCCCTAAACAATCTTGAGATTGGCTTAAACATCATGTTTAAAAAACCCCATAATATTTGTGTTCTTTCTCTTTGCCTTCTGGCGCTGGACCATTAGGTTACACTGGGGTTGCATTTTCAAGCTTTTCTCTGCAATCGTGAGGGTAGGAACTTTACTCTTTTTTTTTTAAATGAAAGCTGAGATTCTGCTGTAATCACAGGCATGAACTTTAAGAGAAGCATAAAGTATCATGAAGCATGTGATAAAACCGTGAGAGCTCGCAAAACTGCCCATGTGCATTGGGCCAAACTGCCCTTGGATGCAAAAGGGCAAAGACCAAAGGACACAGGGACACATACTCAGAGTAATTATTCTAATAGAATCAGCAGCAGCACTATTGTGGTTTTGAATCACAGGATATTATTGCCTTGGATAGAGGGCAGTATGGAGCAAATAAAGTGATGTAAGATCTTGTGAATGAAAGTCAAGAGCAAAAGCAAAGGGAGTTGGGATCATTCTTTCCAGAAAAAAGAGTCAAATCCAAGAGACCTTACAGAAATTGTTGAAGTTACACAAGGCGGAACGAAGAGAAAGACCTCTGTCAACTGTCCTAACCAGCAGCCTGCCCTCGGATACCGTTCTTGCGGGGGGCAACTGTGCAGGCTGCTCTGCTTTGCTGAATAGAGCATTTGAAGGAGGGGTGTCTCAAACTGAAAAACTTCCCATCATCCTTCAGCTAAGAGGGGGGCAATCTTGACAGTCAGAACAAGAGTAGCTTGGTTAGAAATGGGACTGAAGAGCTAAAATTACAAATGTGGCAGTTTCTGCTCCTCTTTATACCCCCTTTCCGACTCCATTGTGCACTGGCACACCAGCTGGACAGAAGGGAGACAGACTCACGCTCAAGCACGAGATGAAAGGGGACTGTTGGCAAGAAAGTTTCTTAATGCTGCTTGGATTGTAGCAGAAGAGGGAACAGATTCACTGCAGTGCTGATGAGACTCAGTCAGTATATGGTTGAGGCTGTCTTCAATATCACACTAATACGGGTGTTCACTGATGTAGTATCCAAAGGCCACATGCCACTTAAAGTGACTAAGGATGCTCATATTCCTTAGTTGCAGTGACAATCTTCAGATGAATGTCAAGTCTTGGGGGCAACATCTGAAGCAATCAAATCTAGTGGCAGGTTAGAGGTAGAAGATGAAACAGTTTGGCTAAGAGTTTATACACTGAGGTTAAGGCACATGGGATGCCTACAGAACAGCTTGAACTAGCTAACTCCGACTGGTATCGCAGCACAAATCATATGCTCTAAAGGCTAGACTGCAATGCTGATACTCATAAAAATAGGCCCATTTCATTGAAATGTAGTGAAAAGGAGCTTACAAAATATGATTTCAAAAGTCAGGATATGACCCCCTCCCTGACCTGAAAAGTCTTTTCATCTATTTTTTTTTCCCAAGTGGAATTGGCTGCCCTGTCAGACAGGGCAGCCAAAACAAGGAAGGAGGAAAGATGGGATCAGACTATGACCATGAAAGAAAGCGATAATCCTGGAATGGAAACGAGATCAAAAGAAGAACTGGTCTGTGAACACTGTCACATTGTTCTGCCACTGGTTGCGTTCATGTTATAATTCTTGTGCAATATAAATCCATCAGCTTGAATGGGACTCTTGTTAAATAGTAACTAATTTTTAGTGTAGAAGAAATACACTAGATTTTTTGTGGGGGTTGTAATTTAGAATTGATGTCTATAAACCAGATTGACACCTTTCATTGACAATGCCTTGCCTTTCCCTTATCTCTTGTAGGATGCTTTCTCCATACTGGAACAGTATGGTATTGATAGCACACAGAAGTATAAAGAGACCCATCATTGAGTCCATCTCCCTGTGAAAATAAAGGATGTATCAGACATTAGACAAACATGATGCCTGAAGTCCAATGCTGAAGTCCTCATTCAGCTGGAAGTCCTCATCAGCCAACATTACCTAAATAAGAAAATTTTAAAAAGCAGCTAAGTGACTTAGTCCCACTGAAAGATACAAGTGTCTAAATCACTTAGGTACTTTTGAAAATGTATCCAATGTTCCCTAACACTGGTATAGCAATTTTCAACTTCAAAGTGCTTTAAAAATACTAATTATATATAATAAATAAGACAGAAGATTTTTTGTAAACAATAAGATGTAGAGATTTTTTGCAGAACAGTATTTTAAAAGGTCTACAGAAAGAGCAGGCATATCTCTGCAGATTACTGATTACAGAGCACTGGGAACTGTGTTACTAGAAAAACTAGTCAACAAGGTTAGCAGAAAGAGATGGCGTTAGGATATTAAAGTACAAGCTAAGGGTCTGATCCTGAAGTTGGATCTACACAGCAGACCCTGGTGCGCATACAGAGTTCCCTGGCTCCAGTGAGGTTCTACATGAGAGCAACTGTTCAATTTTGTGATGGGAACATAAAAATTAGCCGCTCTTGAAATATTTGAATTATATGATGCTTTTTGTATTTCACTGAAGAGGAGATACTTTGTTCAAAGTGAAATACTGCAGGTCACTAATCAATTCACAATTTTGACCAGTTTGTTTACTGAGACAAAAATCAGGAAAGGCATATAAAAAAGGAAATGCTACATATTAAAATGGAAGCTGATTGCAATTTTTATTTGAACCTTTTTTCAACCAAAAAATGGCCTTTTTGCAAAACTAAACTTTTTTTATGAAAAGATTTGATTATTTTCAATATTCTCAATCAAAACCCAGAATGTCAACATTTTAAATTTGTTTGTGTTTTCTCCATCTTCTTTCCCCTTCTGTACTGAATACAACACAATAGGCGATAACCAGGGTTTGGAGGGTTTTTTCCCCATTTCACTCTCTCATTTTCTTTCTCTCACACATTCCCCCATTTTTCCTTTCCCTGCTCTAAATTTTCAGCAGTTTAGGATGTTTGGAAAATTTACAAAATGGCAAAGAATACAAAAGAGCCCAATCATTCATTCATTCAGTTGCATGGGGGTGGCGAGGATGCAGGGGAAACAAGTAGACATTTTTAATTTCAAAAGTTTCCATTTTTTATTTTTGAAAAAAGATTTTGCAAAAATTTTGGAAAAAATGAAAAAAAACATTACTTTTTGAAACAAAAATGACTTCAACATTTGAAAAAAAATCATGTAAACAGTTTTTCACCTGTTCCAACCAATTCTAATAAAAATGCTATCGGGTATATATTCACTAGCATTTGAAATGGCTGAAAATGGCATGAATCTTGTTAAGCTGACCTCAGCTTTGATCCTGCAATGAGATCAGTGAGGGGTCAGGTGTCTGCCCATATGGTCCTTGCTGCAGGATCAAGGCCATGACATTCATTAAAAAAAAAAAAGATAACTATAAAGATGTCTGGCAGCTGTGACTGCTGCGGTTTCCTTTAGCTCAGCCAAGTAAAGTGTACTTGGACATAGGCCCACCCTGGACAGCTATAATATCAAGCTAGGAGGGGACAGATTTATAGCCATGAGTAAAACTCAGCTTTACTGTATTGAGAAATTAAAGATCCCTCTTTCACAGACTGCCCAGGGGAATTTATTTAAGTTTTTAAACACTGAGGTCTTTTGATTGAATTTTAATACATCACACGAATAGCAAATGGGAAAAAGAGGGAAGTCTCAAATTTTTGTACTGGTGACCCCTTTCACACAGCAAGCCTTTGAGTGTGACCCCCCCCCCTTATAAATTAAAAACACTTTTTTATATATTTAACACCATTATAAATGCTGGAGGCAAAGCGGGGTTTGGGGTGGAGATTGACAGCTCGTGACCCCCCATGTAATAACCTCGTGACCACTTCAGTGGTCCCGACCCCAGTTTGAGAACCCCTGTTTTATACTCTTCTCTGTGGCCATGTAATGAGAAAGTAATCAATTGCTCTGTACACCCACTTCTCAAGTGATTCATGGTTTCATCTCAGATATTGTTTCCATAGGAGAGAAAATTTATGGAATTCATATCTTTCAGACGGTTGGGTGTTTACATACATTCTCAGCATTGCTTAAGCTGAAAAGGTCATAGCTAGAGTTGGATAAAACTTCATGTCAAAACCTGAAGGAATTTCACCTGGGCTTTGAATTTCACTGTGCAAGTCAACTTCCCTGATTGCCTTTAAACCTCAGAGAAAAGTCAGATAGGCCTGGGACCATTACTCTCTCCACGTAGACCCTCCCTCACGTAGACCCCCTGTTTCCAGAATCTCCGTTTCCCTCTTTAGGTGTCTGGTGGGGCTTCTTGTACTATTAACACTTCCCCAAGAAGATTTTTTGGGGCGGGGGGACAATTAGGTCAACCGTCCTCAATTCATTGTAAGAGCCTTCAAGGGAATAAGCTACCTGATATCCCCCCCCGCGAGTAGCATCATATCTGCTATGATTAGATGGCTTCCCAGTAGGAGGTACTATAGTATTTAGGAATTCTCCTTTCAGGATGTGTCTGATGGGAGAGTACAGTGTATGAGGAGAAAGGAACAAAGCCTGAATGCTGCACTGTCTTGGTTCCCTCTTCTTATGCTTGAACACTGAACAGCATCCTAGAATCTCTCCTCTGCTCCTGCTTATACCCTTGCTCATTCCTTTTACCACAGCCTGGCACTCAAGATGGCCCTAGGCCGTACAGCAGTAAGGGATGGGTGGTAAAAGTTAGACTAGAATGGGCCCTGTTCTCTTGCACTAAGAATTGTGACATTTTCAAAGATGGTGTCAAATTGATGCCCACACATTTCTCAGTTTAACCAGACCCGGAGGTGGTGTTTTTCCTTACAAAATACAAACAGCAATACCAGAGCAAGATTATCCTTGTCATGACTTAAAAAAACAAAAACCCTACATTATAATGAAGTGTCGTCTTCATGGGGTCCATTAACTGCCACAGTCAACCAGGGAGTGTCACAAATTCTCATACACTGGAACATTTCTCTGTGCTACATTTTACTTCTGAATCTCTTCTTCTACAGATGTGAAAATACGCATCAGTCCACTCTCTTGACTGCACATAGGAGGATGCTGATGGGTGCAAGTCATTCTAGATTTACTGGTGCATTTATACTATGCTCATCATCATATTATCGGAGTGCTTAATCGGCATTAGTTGCGTTCAGGATATTGAGAACACAACTATCCTTTTAGGGAAGCAAAATATAATAGATTCCAAGGCCTGAAGAAACTATTATGATGATGTAGTTTGATCTCCTGCATAAAATAAGCCACAATAATATAGTTTACGGTGATTCTTTACTAACAGCATCCACTTTTAAATAAATGAAATCTCCTTTTGTCATCTTTGTTGACATAGTAAACATGGGGATACAAGGATCTTAAGCTGCTTTATAAACATTAAACACCTCTCTGATGTCCTATTTGATACATGGGGTAACTGAAGTGCAGAGACCATGTAGTCTAGCCAACATCACAGCAGAAGTCTGTCCCTAAAAGTTGTCCTGCGTTAGCCACTAGACTCCCCCTGTTGGAACTAATGTTTACAGTAAAAGTGCAATGGGATAACTTGAAACTTCACAACTTTATTTGGGCTTTAAATAAAAAACTTTTCCACCAGGGACTTTTACATTGAATTTTTATTTGTTTAAAATAAACTGACTATAGATTTATTGAACTATATCGGCGCTGACTGCGCCAGTACAAAAAGACTCACCCCGTTCTTGAAATAGCCCACTTCCTCCCCCTCACAGCCCCCTGCATTGTTTTGAACTGAAAACGAGGTTAAATGCAACAACATAAGTGGCTAAGAGGGGAAATTACTCACATTTGAGAGGGACGCTTTGTGCAAAATGACCCATTAGGTTTGCTTCTGGAATGACAGAATGAATGAAAGTCACTTGACCCAACTCTGCCCAGTTACACAGCATGCCTGACTCAGAAAGAAGGGATATCATGCCAGCCTGCAGATCATGGAAAGCTTCCATTCTGGTGCCTGGAACTATGCTAAAGACAAGCACAGACATCTTGCTCATTTTCACATGAATTCAGCATTGCCACTGGTTATGTCTTTCTTGAAATTGCATCACTTGAGAGTCCCTGGATAAAATAAGATTAGCTTCAAGTGGGATGGGAAAAATGAGGCATGTGTCAAATGTCAAGGCACAGATTAATCTGGGAGCAGAGAATCGTGGGTTAAACAAGGGTATCAAGAGAGAGGAATAAGCCCTGATCTGATCTCCAAAATGACTAATTAGTTGTTCTCTCATTTGAAACACATCATTTGCCTATCTATTTATTTATAAAAACAGGCAGCTTCTCCTCCAGTCTCCTGGTGCAATTACATTCTATCTATTTTAGGTACTTATATGGCCCCCCAATGCCATAGTATCTGAGTGCCTCACAACATCCTTGTCGTGAAATGGGGATCGGAGGCACAGAAAGACAAAGTGACTTATCCAAACTCGCACAGGGAATTGAACTCAGCTTCCCAAAGCCCAGGTTTGTACTCTATCCACTGGACCATCTTTCCTCAGCTAAGAACGAATTATAAGAAACAACTCACTGTCTGTGATGGGCAGCATCCCTGGACAGCTCTCCCCACACTTGTTAAAACACCCTCGGTGACCCACCCATCAGCAAGGACTCCATCACTCCACTGACCCTCAAGCCAATGCTTGAATAAACGGAAGGCCTCTTGTCTCTGAAGGTTCAACTCAGTCAAACCAGTAAGTCATGACCAACCGACAGGGAGGTATGTCAAGAGCCCTTAGGAAGGGTTGGGGATGATCACCGTACCCCTCTGGGGTCTCTCTGAAAGAAATGATCACAGGCACCTAAAAGCACCCTCATCCACTAGGTTCCATCTCATTATCCACACTCACAAAAGCTGGTTACATAGCTAGTAATGTCAGAATGAGCATCTGCCCTGAGCTGACCATGAGCCAAAAAGCCCACTGCCGACTCCTGAGTATGCAGGTCCAAAACCTGACTAACTGAGGACCATGAGTTACAGAGTTGAAGGCTTTCCTCCAAAAATACCTGGCTTACGCAGAGCTGAAGTAGAGGGACTGCCATAGGAGATGCTCTCTACAATGGGCCAAGATCAGGAACATAGAGGACTTAATAGATTCAAATCAAATCAAAATCTACAGTTATACGCTGAAGCGTCCATGTAACATGCCCGTCCCAGCTTGCGCCATTAACACAACAGGGACAAGTTCTGCTCTTAGTTAGTTGTATGCAACTCCTGCTGACCTGGAAAATACTGCCAACCATTAAAGCACCACACTACTATAAACTTCCTTACGAAAGACAATGCCATTGGTTCAATACAAACTCCACAGATATAAAAACCGTCCTTGCCTGGGCAGACACACTGAACAGAGACAGGGATTGATTATGATGTATTTGTATTACAGAAGCAATCCGAGGCCTCAGTAAAGATAAGAGACTCAAGTACGGTACAAAAAAATAATCACATGAACACAAGGTCTTAATAGCGAGGATAATTAACCACTGGAACAGCTTATCAAGGGATGTTGTGGATTCTCCATCATGTGCAGTCCTTAAATCAAGATTGGAAGTGGAAACCCATGATTGTTTTCACTGAAATTCAGGAAGACAGATAAGGAAACGGTTGTAACAGAAATGTAAAAACACCGAGGGAGATTTTCAGAAGCTCCTCAGGGATCTAGGGTAAAATTTTCAAAAGCACTCAGGGGATTTAGGCTCCTAAATCCCACAGGCTTTCAATGAGAATGGGGCACCTATGTCCTTTAGGTGCTTTTGAGAACTCTACTCTTAGTGAATGGGACTTGTACTTCTAAAGCCCTTAGATGCTTTTGAAAATCTTACCCAACATTGTTATCGCATGATTTCTGCTAACCTGGTCATGCTAGATCTAAATGAGCACACAACTCAAGGAGGAGAACAATGATGGCTTCGAATCTCATATGCATACCCCCCCCCCCAGTCTGGATCTGGCTGTGCACCAGTCCACTCCCCCAGTGCATGCAAGAGCAACTGGAAGACTGCTCTATCTTATGCTAGGGGATCCCTAACCGTAACCCCTCTTGCTGCCCAGAAGAGATGTGTCAAAGGAACTCTGCACCACTGGATGATCTCTGTATGGCTGATCACACTGGCGTTATGGCACTGTGTGCTAAGTTCAGCATAAAGCAACTACAGGACAGCCGAGGATCAGGGCCATAATTGTCAAAGATGTGTGCCAACCAAACAAAATAGAAATCTGACAGACAGACAAAACAATGTAACAGAGTCAGGAAAATAATCCTAATTAATTAGAAAAGATTCACAGATTTTAAGGCCAGAACGGACCAGTGCATTCCTCAAATCTGATCTCCTGCATAACCCAGGTCAGAGAATTCCACCCAATAATTCATGCATCAAACCAGACACGTTGTTGAGCTGCACACAGCATCTTTCAGAAGACATCCAGATCGTAATTTAAGGATTACAGGTAATAAAGAATCCATCACATCCCTAGGAAAGCAGCTCCAATAGTTACTCTTGAAATAGTTAACTACTCTCAAAAGCAAAACTCCATGTGATTATAAAACTTCTACCCCAGCTCCCGTACTTGTGAGTACACTTATGTGTAACAGTACTGCATAAAGTATTAACACCACACCTACAACCTGCATCATTGCCGGTACATTTTACACATAAATATTGTGCGCCCTCCCTCCCCGCACTGTTTTGTTAACAAATATTGCTACTGCAGTTTAGTGCTGTGGACCAATGTTCTCCCGGGAATTGTTAAACAAGAGAATATTTCTTTTATATGTAATCAACATTTTGATCTGTGTGGTGAATAATTGCCAAAACATATTATGCTGTTTTCACTTGTACTTGTTTATAGGGGATTACACTAGTAGTAAGTGGAAATCTTGATTGAACAGGTATTCTCTGTTACTAGCAAGACATAATCCCCCATATCGAGAAATGATATATTTGATAGTGAACTGAACACAGACAAAAGCATATAAATCTCAGTTTCAAAGCGACTTAGGGGCAGATTTTAAAGATATTTATGTGCCTGACAGCACAGATAGGCACTTACTGAGATTTTCAAAAGCACCTAAATTCCACCGATTTTGGGAAGGTTAGGTGCTTAAGTACTTTTGAGAATTCCACTCGGCCCCAGATTTTTAAATGTATTTAGGCATTGGTGCACTCAGAATTGCAAAGCCTAACTGATTTAGGAGTCTAAATCTCTTTCAAAAGGGATTTAGACATTTAGGAGCCAAAATGGGATTGTCGATCATAAGTGCCTAAATCCCTTTTTCAAATGAAATGTAAGCATTGCAATGCTAAGCACAGCAAAGCCTGAATACCTTTAAAAATCTGGGCCAAGGTACCTGTCTGCATCTTTAGACTCCTAAATACCAGTACAAATCTATCCTTAGGCCCCTAAATGCCCAAGTCACTTTTGAAATTAGGACTGAGGGCATGTCCACACGGAACAGCAATGCACTTTACAGGAGTGTAATTTCTATGTTAAAGTGCACTGGGGAACTTTTAATGTGCACCAGTAGGGTCTACATGGACCAGTTAGTGCACTTTAGAAATCACACCCTGGAGTGAGCATCGCTGCTGCATGTAGACAAGCCCTTAGGCGGGTTTGAAAAATCTTATCCTTGCTATTGTATGCACATTAATGAAATAAATACTTTACTGTTCTACAATAACAGACTAGGGCCACAGTTCAGCAAAGCACTTACGTCCATCCCCATTGAAATAGCAATGGACATGCTGTCAAAGTTCTAGGCTAGCCATACCTCTCTCCACGCTGTGGTCTCTCTCACTGTACCCCACAGGCTTTAGGCCTTGTGGCTTTACCTCTCCCAAACTGGAATTCTCCCACTCTTACACTGGGCTGCAGCATCTTGTGCATCAACTGAGCTTACCCAGCAGGTCCGACAGCTTCTGACACCCGTGGCTTTTCCCTTCTGGAGCCTGTGACCAACGGTGAATATACTGACCAGACAGCCTTCTTAAAACCAAAGTATTGTCTATTTTACAGCAGGAACAAAGCTTTTAGAGAAAAAAAGATTTTAAAACAGTCTCTGTGCGTGCCTGTCTTACCATTACCTGATGGTAATCTCCATGCCTAAATTCTTCAGAGAGCCCCCACAGGTGCCTGTATCGCAGCCTAACCGCTCTGAACAACTCTCTCCTCTCTTAAGAGAGTGTCCCATTTTAAAGTCCCAAGATTATTTTGTTCTTCTGCATTCCTGGGCTTTGGCCCTTCTGGTTAAAACCACTCCTGCAGGCTCAGCAGGAGGTGAAGCCAGAGTCCTCAGAGCCCAGGGCTCTGCCCTTGTCCTGTAACAGCCCTCAATTTTTTCTGGAAAGCGGCTTAGCTTGAGTAGAGCTGGGTGGAATTTTTCAGATGAATAATTTATTGGATGAAAAATGCAGTTTCAGTCAACCCAAACCTTTTCCCGTATTTAATACAAATACTTTCGGCCTTTCACAAACCAACTAGAAGGCAGAGACAGTGTTTGTAATGGTGCTACTGTCCCTCTCCTTTTAACCTTTAGCCCAGTGTTTCAGGCCCTCACCTGGGGCATGGGACACCCAGGTTCAACTCCCCACCCTGAAATGGACTTCAAATATTTTTGGAACTGCCACCAAACCAAAAAATCATTTATTTTACCCACTCTAATCTTGATCCATTCTTTGTCCTTCCTGCTTGTTTTTCTCTCAGTAGCCCTCTTATTAAACTAAACCAACATAATTCATACAGTAAACAACCTCATAACCAGATCCTCATGGAGTATTCATAAATTATTACAGAGCAGGTCCAAATCTGTCACTCACACTTGTGTGGCAGCGACTTCATTGAGCTCCATGTGAAGTTTGGGTTTGCCTGTGTGGATCAGGTCACAGGACCGAGATCTAGAGCTCTGAGGTTTATTAACAGCTGTTACTACAGTTTGGGGAAACACTGAAGAGTACATTTTATTAATAACACTTAGCATTTAGACAGGGCTTTTAAATTTCAAAACACCTTACAGTAATGACAACACATCCCACAATTAACACTCTAGCAGGCTTAATATGGTCAGAGTTTGAAACACTCCCCAGACACCCAGTAGCAAGACGAGTATCCTTGCAAGCCAGAGGTGATATGAAAGATGAGACTGGGGAGTAAGGTGTCCCACCTGCAAAGACCAGGGGCAAGCCCTGGTGACAAGCCCAGAGCGTTGTGCCAAACGACCACCACCAGGGTATTGCTCCTTGACCCTGCCTGGGGACTCCATCTTTTGTATTATCTTCTAGCTATTAGGTCTTTGATAAATGTGTAGTTTCCCCCCTAGTTGCTCGGACGGAGAAGGTGATTTCTGTTTCTTTCCTTACTCCACAGCCTCCTGGCTGCTGCAAGAAAGGAAAGGTTGCTTCTATGTTCCTCGCCCAGTGCTACTCAGCTGCTACAAGGGGGACAAGTCTCCACTCTTCTACCATCTCCCCCCTTGCCTGCCTCTGCAACTGCTCAGAACTTCCACTAACAGCAACAGTATGAAACTGATACGGTTCTTGACCCTTTGAGCGATGTTGGCTGGACTCTGAATGACAGTACCTGAGGTACTGTCTGCAGACTCAGGAGAATAACACAGCAGTAGCTGGCATTTTGATTGTGATCTTCTCAACCATAAGGGCTAGAAATAATTTTATAAAAGAATGGAAGCTTAATCTCTGCAGAAATCAATAGACTCAGGACAGCTGTAAGTGAGGGCACTTCTACAGCACTTTCCATCTCAGGGTCTCAAAAAACAACAATACCCAGCTTCCATAGAGTCCTTTTCATCAGATCTCAACGAGGTTTAAGTACATTAAAAATCATTTAAGATGAGGAAACTGAACCAATGAAGTGACTCGCCCCAGGTCACCCAGCAGGCTAGTGACAGGGCTGGGAGTAGGACCCATGCCTTCTGAGTCCCAGCCCGGTGCTCTATCACTAGGCTGGGCTGCATTTTGCCAACAGGAGTGAGCTGAGCCTTCCACACCCCCTCTGTGGTATCTTATTACTCCCATATTTTAAGGCAGGAAAATTAAGGCACAGGGAGGCGAAGCAATTTGTCCAAGGCCAGGGTAGAACTTCGGTGGGAGCCAGAGCTTGATTTGCAGAGGACTCCCAGCTACAGCTGAAGTCAGTGAGAGCTGCAGGCACTCGGCACCTCTGAAAAAGCCAGCCCAGGTCTAACACCATCCAGCCCCAAGAGCACCCTGTAACAGGGCACCAACCACCCATCCTGATCAACCCTGGTGGGTTCATCGGGTGCTGATGCTCTGGGGTGACCGATGAGATGCTGCTGCCTGCTCTCTCAGCCACCCACGTGGACCAAACCTCCCCAGCCTCATTGGGACTGCTCTGAAGTCAACACAGCAGGCTGGAAAAGCTCTATGGTGCCAACGGGGGGTCTTTAAACCCCTCCTTATACCGCTATGCACCCCTACCAGCCTATAGCAGTGAGCAGACACCAGCCTGGGAGCCGCCTCTCCTCCAGGGTCCCAGACTTTCTGGGTTCTTTTCAAGCAGTAGTTTTCAACCTGTGATCTGGGGACCCCCGGAGGGGCCGCAGACTCTATCTAAAATTTTCAACGGGGTCTGCGCCCCCATTCGAAATGCTTTAGGGGCCTGCAAATGAGAAAAGGGGAAGAAGGCGGGGAAAAAAAAAAAAGGTCGAAAACTCCTGCTTTAAGCCCAAGACACATGGCAAATCCCCTCCATCGCTCGGACAGAGCCCACGGGGGGCCTCCAGCGCATCTCCAGGGGCTGGACCGCTCCTTGCTCCCGGGAGCTGTTTTCAGGGACGCTCTCCCGCCCCCACCGCTGCCAAACCCCCAAGCGGTGGGGCTCGCCCCCCACCCCGAGCGCCCTAGCAGGGGGTTCATCCCCCTTGAGCTCCCCCCCGCCGCCCATCAGTACGTCCCCCTTAACCGGCTGGGAGGGGGCCGATGAGCCGGCGGGGGGCTCTGTCTGTCCCCGGGGCAGCTCGCCTGGGACTGCAGCGCCCCTACCCCTTGCTGGCGGGGGGGCACGGGACTCGGGCGCTGCTCCCGCCGGGGGATGCCCCGGCCCGCGGGGCGCCGCCGCTTACCCAAAAGCGGGAGCCGCAGAAAGCCTCCATGGTGCGGGGCCGAGCCGAGCGGCAGGGACAGACCGGGCTGCGCTCGGAGAGGCGGCTCCTTCCCCAGCAGCCGGGCGGTAAGCGCAGCGCAGCCCGGCCCTCTTCCGCCACGCTGGGGCGGGCGCTCGGCTCGCACTGCAGGGAGGTGGGGGCGGGGAGCCGGGCCGTCCGCCTGGGTGGCCGCCGCGGGGGGGGCCCTAGCCGGCTTGGGCTGGCCCCCGCGGCCCGGGGAAGGTTCCAAAGCCGGGGAGTCCCTCATTCAGGAGCGGCTGGATCGGTTACAGGTTTCAGAGGAGCAGCCGCGTTAGTCTGTAGTTGCAAAAAGAAAAGGAGGACTCCTGGCACCTTAGAGACTAACCAATTTATCTGAGCCTAAGCTTTCGTGAGCTACAGCTCACTTCATCGGATGCATTCAATGAAGTGAGCTGTAGCTCAGGAAAGCTTAGGCTCAAATAAATTGGTTAGTCTCTAAGGTGCCACGAGTACTCCTTTTGGATCGGTTACCTGGGTTTAACCAGGGTGGCGGAAATGGTGCTGAACACAGTTTTGTTCTCTTCTGCCCTTTCGGGTAAAGTGGCCAGCACCAGTTCAGCGGCATCTGTTGCGGGCGCCCCTTTATCAGCAAGGGATCGTTTTCCTAGCGTACACAAGGCTTATGAGTAAGGACTGACCCGACTTCTAAATTCTAGGCGCTACGGTGGGTGCTTAACTATTTTCAGAGCAAGTTAGGCAAGTAACCCCCTTTAGAAGGCCAAAGCCCTAATTAAAGCACTTTCCCCACTCCTCCTACCAGTACACCTCAGGGCCAGCTTTGCACTCCCCTGCCTCCTTTGGCAACAGACTTGAGTCCTGCGTCCAGTGGCTCCTCGCTTTAGGCTGGGGGAGGGGCCTTTAGATGGGGGTGGGCTTGCATTCCCCCAGCCCTGGACCCTGGAAACTCAGTAGGTGCCTTTTGGAAACAGGTATCAGAGGGGTAGCCGTGTTAGTCTGGATCTGTAAAAGCGGCAAAGAGTCCCGTATTCACCCATGAAAGCTTGTGCTCCAATATGTCTGTTAGTCTATAAGGGGCCCGGGACTCTTTGCTGCTTTTGGAAACAGAGCACTATATTGGTGTCTCTGGCACTGAACACAACACATACCCACCCATCTACCCACCCCTACCTACCTCCCTCCCTCCCGGAGTGATTAATGTGGGGGAAAATTACCATACTATTAGCAAGACCAAGGCGGAATTTGAATCTCAGATGCTTTTTATGTAATTAGGTAAGTAAAAAACTGGAAATAATTATAGCAGCAGCTACTAACTGTGCTGCTTCTGGCCTCTTGGCTGTGCCTTGACTTCTTATACAGCCTTTCATCCCAGATGCTATGCATGCAAAAACAGGGCAACTCCCTACTCTAACCAAAGCATTATGGCCTCTTTAATATGTACTCAGAAGAGAAGGGATATCTGAGTTCTTGTCTGACTAGTCCCCTTCCACACCATAAACTCCATGACAAAATGTAGAGCTGTGCATGGCAACTCAAAGAAGAGAGATGGTCTCCCAGGAATATCAAGTACTTGAGTATATGGTGGAGGACAGTTCCACATGGGGATGAGATTTTGTTCACTCTCTGGGATCCCTGAAACCTAATTTCAGGAAATTCTCTAAGCTGCACTAAACCTGGCCACATATCCAAGTATCTAAGTAAGTTGAGTAAGTCAGAACCATGTCTCTTATTCATCCACGGCCTCCCCTTCTCTCTATTTTCTTCTCATATAGTCTTTTTTGTAAAGACCATTAGTGCTGACATCTTTCTAAGGCTGCCATTTAATACAATACATGCCTAATCAATGCATCTTTTGGTGTAGTATGGTGAACACAACGTTAACATCACAACCACACAACCCTTGTTTACCTTCCATTTGAACAGGTTCACTCCTACAGCATTATTTGCTTTCCAGCACACACTGTTTGGCCAGCTGGTGCTATCGCACCAGATGATACAGCAATATCACTCAACCTTCCCAGACCACTGTACTGCTTTCAGGGGTCTGATTTGTCTTGCGTATCCCAAGTTTCACCTCACTTAAAAAATGCTTGCTTACAAAATCAGACATAACAATACAAAAGGGACACAGCACACTTCCTGAAAAATTGCTGACTGTCTCATTTTTTACCATCTAATTATAAAGGAAATCAATTGAAATATAAATATTGTACTTCCATTTCAGTGTATAGTATATAGAGCAGTATAAACAAGTCATAGTATGAAATTTTAGTTTGTACTGACTTTGCTAGTGCTTTGTATGCAGCCTGTTGTAAAACTAGACAACTATCTAGAGGAGTTGACGTACCCCGTGGATGACCCCGGCGTACTCTGTCAATTTTTTTTGCAGGGAGAAGTGAGGTTGGAGTTGAGTTAATTAGTTTGCATCCTGTTCCCCACAGCTGCTGCAGGACAAAGGTGCTTTTCACTTATTACCCGCAGGACAGGTGTTCCATGTTAGCATAAGAAGAGGCATGCTGAGATAAAACACAGTGCATGCCCTGTGACAGTCAAGCAAAAGCGAGTCCAAGTTGGATTAGAGGTACTGTATGCAAATGATGGTGAAAGGTACCAGGCTGCTGCCCTAGGAGGAGACTCAAGATTTTTTATTTAGCCACAGAACCAGGTACAATTTGGGCAGCAGCAGTGCAAGCTTCTCCAACCCCTGGATGTACCTCTGATTTGATCTGGAGGCACAGATAGCAGAATGTGTTTCCAGCAGAGAAGCAGGGCTTACTCCCAAAGCAAATCATTTTAAAGAAGAGTCATCCAAATAGAGACCACCTATGAACTTTCTAGCATCAGGACTTGGGACAGCACCTCTTGGATAGTTCTGAGTGTCGGGGAAGTCCTTGGTATGATCCGCACACACCCGGGATAGCAGGCAAAACTCTTTGTCCTTCACCAAGCCTTCTCAGCCCATGTTCACTGAGCAAACTTTATAGTCACTATGCTGTATTACATTTCCTCCATTCCTATTTCTCCAGTCAAGGGCTGTGTAACCTGGGAAGAGTTAATTATCCTGCTGAAACTTTCCTCGGTCATATAAGTCAACAGAGCACACACAATCACAGCGATTCATAGATTCCAAGGCCCCAAGGGACCACTGTGCTCATCTAGTCTAACCTCCAGTATAACACAGGTCATGGGACTTCCCTGCAATAAGTCCTGTTTGAACGAGAGCAGAGGTTTTAGAAAGACAGCCCGTCTTGATTTAAAAATGGCCAATAATGGAGAATCCACCACAACACTTGATAAGTCGTTCCAATGATCAATTACCCTCACTGTGAAAAATTATTTCCAGTCTGAATTTTTCTAGCTTCAGCTTCCAGCCAGTGGGTCTCAGTAGACCTGTCTACTAGGTCAGGAACATGGCCTGCATCCCCCTCACCTAAGAGGCTGCTCTGAACTCCGACCCACTGTGCCAGCAGGAGCACAGGTGAAACAGATGGGTGTGGAAGGCCAGGCCTACCCAGTTGCAATGCCTTGCCTCTGGAATGTGTTCCTGTTGGAAATAGGACTGACCCCAACTTGGCTGCATTTAGATTGCATTCATTGCAAGATACAGGCTTTGTCTTGGCTTTCTATTGCCTCTGAGTGCTGGGATCCCTGGCAGCTAGCCTAGTGGCAGGGTTTTCTTTTGTCTAGCTGTGAAAGTTGCTTTAATTGCTCTCTCATTCTTTAGGTATTCAGGTTCAACATTAGTACTTAAAGGCCCGTCACGGGGAATGTAAGAGTTTGTATTTGCTGGTAATATGCTTCATAAGGCACAAAAACAGAGACAGCCCCGGCTCCAAAAGAGTTTACAATCTTAAAACTAGATATACATGGCCCAGACCCCTGTAGGTGCCCCTTCTGCTGGCATTTAAACCTGTGCACCAGGGGAATAAAATGTTACCACACTAGAATTCTTCATGTACTTTGCAGGTAGCGGTTTAGTTCTAGTTTGTACAGGTGTAAATGAGCACATGGGGTGCCAGGCAGCAGAGACTCAGGCCCCCTGAAGACAGGAAAATACAGGTGGTGGGGATAAATTAGCTCTGCTTCTGCCCATCTCTGGGACCTATAGTTTTAGTGTTTGCCAGCTCTAGATATCAGGATTTTAGTGGCTGCATTGTTCTTTGATGTAAAAACAAATAGTTACTGGAGAAATGTGGCTCAGCACAAGAATATAGTAATTTGGGGAAACAGGTAGACTAAGTGTGGAATCCTGGCCCCATTGTGGTCAATGGCAAAACTCTCATTGACTTTGAGAGGCTCTGGATTTCTCCCTTAGTGCCTACTTTACATTAACTCCAGGAGTGGAAAGATGGACCAAATGGGAGGTTCTGACTGTCTTTTCAGTGCAGCTCCATACAGTACCGAAAGCCTCTATAGGGGCTACCACAAAACAAATAAACATTGATATAACATTTACAGCAATAGCCTGTATTCTCACCCTGTTTTGCTTCAACTGAATACTGGTGGGTACGGGACCCTCCTTACTTTGGCCTATATATAAAGCATAGCCGGTCAACAATTCTTCTTACATTTAATACAACATTAGTAGCAGAATATTGCAAGAAGCATATTATAGACTCACGGGTTCAACTTATCTCAAAGCTTAAAATGTACAGTTTTTCTAGTAATTTCTTTAATTGATTTTTCTCTTGTTTTATGTTCAGTGTTTTCATACTCATAAGAAGAGCTTTTCTCATTTGCAATACAGTCAGTAACTGATTCCCAGAATTTCCCTTAATATTTTGGGTACAGAAGGGCGCAACCCAGACCCCTGTACCTTAAGACCCATAAATTCCATGAGCATGCAGTGGGGTGCACTCAGATCCACATTTGGCAGGTGACCCTTATTTGTGTCTTACAACGGGCTGATCAAAACTCCACGTCTGAAGTTTACCAAGTTCAACATTGAAATCCAGATCTGAATTTTGACATTCCCACAACATGCAACTTTCTTCATGTTGTTACTTCCTAGTTAATAACAGCAATCATAATTGTCTCCATTTTCCCCCACCCCAAACTCTATTGGGTGCCAGTAGGCAAGGGAAATTATTATTCCTGAATTAACTCCATTTTAGAATCCTAGCAGACTTATGACCATCCACACACATGACCAATTTTTAGTACTAAGACATGTATTCTTCTCTACTCCACTCCCAATTTGTCTCAGCATTTCTTTGGCTGTATCTGTTCCTCAGCTAGTCATTATGAATTAATGCAACATTGTGTTTTGATGTTTGGAATATTTCTGAATAATTCTTTCTTGTTGGTTTTTGGGATGTCACTTACACTATGGCTGTTAATCGAATTGCATTAGTTAGTTGTAAATAATTCCAGGGCAATGGTTTGCTGTTATCATTTTGTTAGTGCTACAATTAGCAGGAGTTGTTCCTTTTGAAGTAGCTGGTTTATTTTAAGCTCTCTCTTTTGTAAGACACGTCAGGCAGTTTGGAAGGGGCAAGTTACAACAGATGGGGCACCAAACTGAGTGAGAGATCAGGAAACTGGGGTTTTACTCAAACCTCTGCCCTTGACTTGCTGTTGGACCTTGGGCCAATCATGTAGGGTTATTTCGTGCCACAATTCAAGGGCAAATGCACCTGCATTACTCCTCCATTGTCCACCAAGGGCACAAATTTAGGGTTCTGGCTCCTCAGCTGTCTCCTCTCTTAGATAGAGATCTGCATCTCTCTCCTTCCTGATTGGGGCTTTTCCGGTCTGCTCACATCCCTGCCTACACTGTGACAATCCCAATAAGCTGGACAGGCCAGCATCTGCACATTGCTTTCTCTTTGAAGGCTATGAACAGCTGTGATTGCCAGCAGTTACAAGTTACCACACAGCTCTTTGTAAGCAAGCACATTTATTCTTAAGGTGAAAGCATTACAGAAAAAACATAAAACAATAGAAGTTCCTAGACATGTGCTATTGCCCATCAGTCTTATGGGGCCTTGGGAGGCCGAAGTCCTTCCAACCCTTCTCAGGAAAGTCCTGACAGAAAGTCCTGCCTGTTTGCTGAATCAGAAGAAAGGCCCTGAGTCAGTTTAGACTCATGCTGTTTATCCAGGAGTCCTTTCTCTGTCTGCTGGTCTCTGGAGAATCTGATTTGAACTAATATACGTGATCTACCCAAGAGGTGATACCTCTCGGGGTGGGAAGGGGAAGATTACAGCCTGGTGAATTTTCTGTAATCACTACCCACTGTTTTTAATCCTTGCAAGAGCTGTGGTAGTCCTCTGTCAGGGAGTAGAGCAGTGGTTCTCAACCAGGGGTCCAAGCCCCCTGGGGAGGCACAAGCAGGTTTCAGGGGGTCCGCTAAGTGGGACCAGCGTTAGACTTGCTGGCGCGCAGGGCAGAAAGCCAAAGCCCGGGGCTCTGAGTCCTGCCACCTGGGGCTGAAGCAGAAGCCTGAGCAACTTAGCTTTGCAGTGCCCTTGTGGTGTGGGGCCCCAGGCAATTGTCCTGCTTGCTACCCCTTAATGCCAGCCAAGGCTTTTATATGCAGAAAACCATGTGGCACAGGTGGGCCATGAAGTTTTTATAGCATGTCTGGGGGGCTTCAGAAAGAAGAAGGTTGAGAACCCCTGGAGTAGAGCACAACCCTGCATAAACTATTAAATTTAAAACCAAGGGACCCCAAAGATACTGCATGGGGTTGCAATATTTGTCACAGCTCCTCCATAAAGAAGTTACACACAATCCTGACCCTCCATAATACATACATTTCATACCTAAGGGCTTTCAAGGATATTGCAGGAAATTGACATATCTGTCACAGAATCATAGACATGTAGGGCTGGACAGGGACCTCAAGAGGTCACATACTCAATTCTGCCTCATTGTGAGGGATGGACTATGCCTAGACTATCCCTGACTGATGTTTGTCTAACCTGTTCTTAAAAATATCCAGTGACAAAATTCCACAACACCCCTAGGTAGCCTATTCCAGAGCTTTACTATCCATATAGTTGGATACTAGGAAAAACTTTCTAACTTAAATCTCCCTTGCTGCAAACTAAGCCAATTACTCCTTGTCCTGTCCTTGGTGGACTTGGAGAACAATTGATCACCATCCTCATTATAACAGACCTTTTACTTATTTGAAGACTTGTCAGGTACCCCCCCACCAGCCTTCTCTTTTCTAAAGATGCCCAATTCTGTCAACCTTTCCTCCCGGGTCCTCCCTCAATCATATTTGTTGCTCTCCTCTGGACTCTGTTCAACTTGTCCACATCTTAAAGTGTGATGTCCAAAACTGGACACAGTCCTCCAGCTGAGGCCATATGGCTACGCATAGTGGGAGCAGAAAGTAAGGACTTCCTCTCACCACAGGTAACAGAGGAGGTGCAGGGGCTGTTACCAAGTTGCTCCCCTTGGTACCAACTCACTGGAAAGGAAATGGGAGGTGGGGGGAGGAGACAGTGTGCTTCAGCTCCACTCTCTCAGGTTCTAGAATGCTCACTACACCAGGAGAGGGCGGGTAACCCTGGTAGCTCGGTGCTGGCTAGGGAACCCCCTTTTGGGGGAGGTGTCCCCGGGGGCTGTTTCTATCCCAGATCTGCATCAATGTGACACAAAGCAAGAGAGAATCAGGCCCCCTGACTTTATAAATATGAATCCTCTACCACGCTGCATATAGCAGTGATTTCCCATAATGTGTGTTTGCTGCTACATTTCATATTGAAAGTGACAAACAGGATAAGTAATAAAAATGATCTAGCCATGGCTGAGGGCTGGCCAGTGTGTCCTGCAGAAGCCACTGCAGCAGCACCAGCTGCCAGCAGAGCCGAGACCAGCGGCACAAACTCCCAAATGCTTGTAGTATTTCACTGTCACTCAATAGATTAATTCTGTGAACATGCTTGTAAGTGTCTTAAGAGGTTAATTAAACCCCTGGCAGGTGTAACATACCTCTGCTCATATGATGCATCCGATGAAGTGAGCTGTAGCTCACGAAAGCTTATACTCAAATAAATTTGTTAGTCTCTAAGGTGCCACAAGTACTCCTTTTCTTTTTGCGAATAAAGACTAACACGGCTGCTACTCAAAGTTGGGTGAGGTAATAGTGGGTGAGCTAATATATCTTTTATTAGACCAACTTCTGTTGGTGAGAGAGACAAGCTTTTGAGCTCCATTCTCCAACCCCAGAAGTTGGTCCCATAAAAGATATTACCTCATCCACCTTGTCTCTATAATTAGAGAAAGACAGTCCATTCAAGACCTTTGAACCCTTGCCAGTTACAGCATCCACTGGCTCAAGCAATAATACAAAATGTCAGGGTACATTAAATATATTATCCTGCAAACACATGCAAAGAATGTAAAATGTTTTACCCAATGTAGAAATAACCTTCAATTCCAGTGACTGAAATACCAGAACACCAGTAAGTTCATGTCTTTAAATGAGGAAAAAATTGAATAAATAAAAGCAACTCCTCCAATAAATTTAAAGTTCAACTCAAAAATTTCAGCTAAAATGCTGTACTCTGAGCAGCTCCCTCTAAATTACACTAAGTAGCATTGCCATCTAGTGACCAGCACGTAAGCTGAACATGAGCAAATTTGTCCATTTGTCTTTTTTAATCTATAAAGAACACTGCTCTAGCTCCCTTCTCCGAGGATCTCAGAGTATCGTCAAGCCATGTAACACCTGCGAGATACAAATCATTATTCTAATTATACACCTGGGTAAACTGAAACACAGCACAGTTAAATGATTAATCCAACATCACAGTGAGTCAGCAGCAGAAGTGGAAATAGAACCAGACTTCGACTCCCTCAGGGAACAGATGGCCAGGATCCCCTGGGGGACTAACATGAAGGGGAAAGGAGTCCAGGAGAGCTGGCTGTATTTCAAGGAATCCCTGTTGAGGTTAGAGGGACAAACCATCCCGATGAGTCGAAAGAATAGTAAATATGGCAGGCGACCAGCTTGGCTTAATGGTGAAATCCTAGCGGATCTTAAACATAAAAAAGAAGCTTACAAGAAGTGGAAGGTTGGACATATGACCAGGGAAGAGTATAAAAATATTGCTCGGGCATGTAGGAAAGATATCAGGAGGGCCAAATCGCACCTGGAGCTGCAGCTAGCAAGAGATGTCAAGAGTAACAAGAAGGGTTTCTTCAGGTATGTTGGCAAAAAGAAGAAAGCCAAGGAAAGTGTGAGCCCCTTACTGAATGAGGGAGGCAACCTAGTGACAGAGGATGTGGAAAAAGCTAATGTACTCAATGCTTTTTTTGCCTCTGTTTTCACCAGCAAGGTCAGCTCCCAGACTGCTTTTTTTGCCTCTGTTTTCACTAACAAGGTCAGCTCCCAGACTGCTGCGCTGGGCATCACAGAATGGGGAAGAGATGGCCAGCCCTCTGTGGAGATAGAGGTGGTTAGGGACTATTTAGAAAAGCTGGACGTGCACAAGTCCATGGGGCCGGACGAGTTGCATCCGAGAGTGCTGAAGGAATTGGCGGCTGTGATTGCAGAGCCCTTGGCCATTATCTTTGAAAACTCGTGGCGAACGGGGGAAGTCCCGGATGACTGGAAAAAGGCTAATGTAGTGCCAATCTTTAAAAAAGGGAAGAAGGAGGATCCTGGGAACTACAGGCCAGTCAGCCTCACCTCAGTCCCTGGAAAAATCATGGAGCAGGTCCTCAAAGAATCAATCCTGAAGCACTTACATGAGAGGAAAGTGATCAGGAACAGTCTGCATGGATTCACCAAGGGAAGGTCATGCCTGACTAATCTAATCGCCTTTTATGATGAGATTACTGGTTCTGTGGATGAAGGGAAAGCAGTGGATGTATTGTTTCTTGACTTTAGCAAAGCTTTTGACACGGTCTCCCACAGTATTCTTGTCAGCAAGTTAAGGAAGTATGGGCTGGATGAATGCACTATAAGGTGGGTAGAAAGCTGGCTAGATTGTCGGGCTCAACGGGTAGTGATCAATGGCTCCATGTCTAGTTGGCAGCCGGTGTCAAGTGGAGTGCCCCAGGGGTCGGTCCTGGGGCCGGTTTTGTTCAATATCTTCATAAATGATCTGGAGGATGGTGTGGATTGCACTCTCAGCAAATTTGCGGATGATACTAAACTGGGAGGAGTGGTAGATACGCTGGAGGGGAGGGATAGGATACAGAAGGACCTAGACAAATTGGAGGATTGGGCCAAAAGAAATCTGATGAGGTTCAATAAGGATAAGTGCAGGGTCCTGCACTTAGGATGGAAGAATCCAATGCACCGCTACAGACTAGGGACCGAATGGCTAGGCAGCAGTTCTGCGGAAAAGGACCGAGGGGTGACAGTGGACGAGAAGCTGGATATGAGTCAACAGTGTGCCCTTGGTGCCAAGAAGGCCAATGGCATTTTGGGATGTATAAGTAGGGGCATAGCCAGCAGATCGAGGGACGTGATCGTTCCCCTCTATTCGACACTGGTGAGGCCTCATCTGGAGTACTGTGTCCAGTTTTGGGCCCCACACTACAAGAAGGATGTGGATAAATTGGAGAGAGTCCAGCGAAGGGCAACAAAAATGATTAGGAGTCTAGAGCACATGACTTATGAGGAGAGGCTGAGGGAGCTGGGATTGTTTAGTCTGCAGAAGAGAAGAATGAGGGGGAATTTGATAGCTGCTTTCAACTACCTGAAAGGGGGTTCCAAAGAGGATGGCTCTAGACTGTTCTCAATGGTAGCAGATGACAGAACGAGGAGTAATGGTCTCAAGTTGCAATGGGGGAGGTTTAGATTGGATATTAGGAAAAACTTTTTCACTAAGAGGGTGGTGAAACACTGGAATGCGTTACCTAGGGAGGTGGTAGAATCTCCTTCCTTAGAGGTTTTTAAGGTCAGGCTTGACAAAGCCCTGGCTGGGATGATTTAACTGGGAATTGGTCCTGCTTCGAGCAGGGGGTTGGACTAGATGACCTTCTGGGGTCCCTTCCAACCCTGATATTCTATGATTCTATGATTCTATGAACCCAGGAGTCCTAGCACCAGTCCCCTAGACCCACCACTGCATTTTATTCCTGTAACCTAGTCTTGCAGTGCAGGGTTAAGGTTTAAGGTAATTATTGAGAGTTGTGTTTAGGTTTTGAGTTAGTATTAGGGCTTTGGGGTAGGGTTTAAGATCGGGTAAGTAGTGCTAAGGTAAACTGTGCTGGGGTAAAGTATAAGCGTTATGTTTATGCACAAAAGATTTTTTAAAGACATTTGTATGTAAAGTATTAAGCAGATCCTAGGGGGAAAAAAAACATTCCTCCTATAGCTAAGGAGGACAAGTAATTGAGGCTAGTCATATAACATGTTCCAGTAAGATGCGGTGACACTTAGTACTTCTCACACACAAAAACAAGAGCAGATACAGTTAAAGGTGGCAAATTCAAAACTGATAAAACACTTTGTCACATAAACTGTGGAACTCATTGCCACAGGACATCACTGTGGCCAAGAAATTAGCAAGATTCAGAAAGGAATGAATATTTATATAAACAAGAGTATCCAGAGTCATAATTAATGATAGACATTTTGGAAGGGACATTAAATCTCACGCTTCAGGACTTAAGCAAATCTTTACCAGCAATCAGGACGACAGTGTGTGTGTGGGAGGTGTATTTCCCATCTGCCTATTCTGGGGTTCTTACAACCTTCCTCTGAAACCATCAGGTACAGGCCACTGTCAGATATAGGATATGGGTCTGATCCAGTCTGGCAATGCCTGCCTACCTACCTCCACAACCTGGGAATGAACCCTAGTCTAACATCACAGAAATAAAACAATGGTGCATTTAATTGTAAAGTGTGTCAGGTTCTGAGCTGGGTTCTGCTCCCGTGGCTTAACTGGAATTAAAGGGGATATTGAAGAAGGAGGGCCTGATTTTGCTCTCAACGTGCTGTGAATCTGGGTAACTCTACTGAAGACAGTGGAGTCACACTACTCTTAAAATAGTGTGAGTGAGAGGACATTCAAGCCCATATATAGTGTTATCAGTTAGGCTTAGTATCAAATTCTGTTCTCATTTATGCTGCTTTAAGGATTAGATCCAAAGGCCATTAAAGTCCATGGAAAGATTCCCAGTGACTGTAATGCTCTTTGGATGAGGCCCTACATCGTGAGTAATAATAATAAATGATATCTAGCTCTTATATAGCAGTTTTCATCCACTTAACAAAGGAGGGAAATCACATGAAATCCACTGACTTCAATGTAAGCGAAGCAAATTTGTCCCCTAATGTGTCAGTTAGGTGGTTAGAGGAAAAGGATTAAAGGGGACCATTGAGGGAGAAAGTTGCAGTTTATACATTAAAGTTTTATGGTTACCCTGAAAGATTCAAGGTTAGTTTATAATTTCTTATAATTATCCCCAAATATTTGACTGTTGCTTTAAAGCTGAAGTGTTAAGACAAAACGGATACATTTGAAAAGTTTGAGTATTAAAAAAGCCCTTCATCGCCCAATTTATAAATAAAATACAAGTTAGTCCTTGTACAGTCAGCAGCTCTCAGTGCATATTACCTTGCTGTGGGGCGACCCCTCTGACTTCAGTGAAGTTCTATGTCATCTCGTTGCAGAATCGGGGTCTAAAACATACAGTCGCAGTGGATATCAAGGGTCTATTTATAAATAGCTTATATAAGGCTAATAAGCGATTAATAGATGTGATAAGCATGGTAATGAGCAGTATGTGTATACATGGTTACAAGCAACACCAAAAGAAGGTGTTAGAGATGGCCATAAGCCATGGTTATAAGCAAACAGTTAACCTTTTATAACCCATTTATAAATGTATTCTTAATATAGAGTATGACTGATATATCAGACACTTTGTTAAATCATATTCCATACAGCCCAGTTCTGGTCTGCCTAAACACATCTGCACACTCACTAAGATATAATTAGCAGGTTTTACTTTCTGAAGCAGGAATGCTTCATTTTGAGCAAGAAACCGCCATCAAAAAGCCCAGCGATTTTACAGCAGTAAAATGAAGCAAGATCAACTGTTTTGTAACAGAGGCAGCAAATAGGAAGGCCCGTGAGGGGAAGGATGCTCCAGGGGTTAGGGCACTGGCCCGGACCTGGGTTCAAGTCCCTCCTCTGCCACAGACTTCCTGTGTGACCTTGGGCAAGTCACTAAGGGCTTGCCTACACAAACATTTAGTTCACAGCAAGCCGGAGTGTGAATCTAACCTGCCACGCACTAACTGTCCACGTGGATCCTGCTGAAGCGCACGAACAGTTTGTTAGTTTGCTTTAATCTACTCCCACTTCAAAGTGGAGTAGATCAAAGCACACTAATGAAGTGTTCGTGCACTTCAGCAGGATCCACGTGGACAGTTAGCCTGCAGCAGGCTGGTGGGTGGGGGAGGAGAAAGGAGGCTTTAGCTGCCTTGTGCCTCAGTTTCCCTACTGTAAAATGGGGATAATAGCCCTGTCCTATTGCATAAGGGTGTTGTGAGGATAAATAAATTCAAGCATGTGAGGTGCACAGTTACTATGGTTATGGGGACCATGTAAGTACCAGAGAGAGAGTCTGGACTGGTTTCATCACCTAGTCAAACATGACCTGAAATAATGTCTTTGGTTTGTTTCCACTGAAATTGGAGCATGAGCTGTCTCTTCATGTAGAATGACTAAATCAGAGGAAACACTGCAACCTAAAGCTCCTTTCAGTCAATGCTAGAAACTCAGAAGAGCTTTTAAATCAGTAACCCTGAAAATAGTTACTCACATCAATGAAACATTGCATTAGTTAATTATATCCAGTATCCAATTAACCCAGTGCACTCATTTGCTTCTTTCTACCAACCCAAATGTTTGGGTGAGCTGAGAATTAAAGAAAATTGCCAATTAATTTTCCCAGCCATTTTGAGAAAAGTGATGCATTCAGTCATTAAATAAGTAACAAAGGGTAGACACAGAACAAAGTAATCAAAACTAAGCATGTAGATTAACCTGATATCAGCATATTGCAGAGAAAATTTCAGAAGCAGAGGGAGGTTGACAGGGTCTGTTCAAATTAACCTGGCTTGTTTATGAGATTCTATTTACTTTAATTATAAAACCAATTTGTTAGCACCGGAGGATCTCAAAGCACTAACAATTAATTAAGACTCATAACACCTTTGGGAGTCGGTAAGAGAGGGGGGATCACCTCGCTTAGCAGTGAAATAGAGCCACTTCTGGGAAGGAATGCAACAGCAATTTGACAGTACACAGCAACACTGTATACAACAGCATAGGACAGGAAGTGAAGAATGCCATTTCAGAGATGCAGGCTACAGTTAGCCGAGTTTAAAATCAGGACAGGAGGCCAGGTTTAAACCTTTTGCTCATCTTTATAATCAACCATGTATGTTTAATTTCACTGTTCTGGCATGTACATTTCACACATTCAAATAAGTGTACTGCAATGGCTTTGAAATCAAGGTAGGTGTGTATGGCTGGGTGACTGCTGGCTCTGCAGGCATCAGTCAGTGCAATGAAGGGTCAGACACCTCCATGGTTGTATAGGGTATTCCCGTCCCCCTCTCCCCACGGGAAGACTGCTCTAGGTATCTGGAGTTCTTGGTGGGGCAAAGGCAAGTCAAATGGGTGTGTGTGCGCATGCACATTGTTTCTTCACCACCCTTACGTATTATCTTTGTGTGTGTGTGACTTCACACCACCAATGCTGGGGAGACCTCTTGAAGGTCCTTGGGACAGCTGCCTTCTGCAGAAGCCCTAGCACTGGAGCCGTGCTGCTAGGGAGAAAGGGAGCTGCCAGAAGCCCAGAACTGGTACAGGTGCTTAGGGCAGCTGCTTGGATGTCCTCCTGGCTTTGCGCAGATCTGGAGAGGATTGACAAAGTTTGTGGGCTGGCCCAGCAGCCTGTTCCATGGGTCAGCATACATCATGCCCACGGTCAGATAAATCTCCCCTTTTTCTATGGGTTTTCCCATTGGAGGAGTCCATGGGACTTGTTTCTAACATTCAACTTGTTTAAAGAAAGACTGTGTAAGTGAAGCCCTTTCATCATTATAGTGCTGCCTCTGGGACGCTGAACTAAAAGCCAAGTCACTCCATAAATAGTTTGACTGAGTATCAGCCAGAATCTTTCTTTCAAAGATGATTTTCCCTGTACCCAGTCAGCAAGAACACGAGTCAGTTCACACAACCTTTTATTCCCATACATCAGAAGGAGCTTGTAAAAGATACCACCAAATCCTCTAGGTGGCAGCAAAAGTTTCCTACAGTCTTATTCCAAAATCAGGATTATTTATGTTGATTTTAGGAGTTTACCCACTAGTAGAGGACTGTAGTCAGGAACATAGCACACGAGACAGGGATGCAGGAGACCCACATTCTAGCCCCAGCGCTTCTACTGTCCTGGGGCAAACCACTTCACCTCTGTACCTGTTTCTCCTACAGCAGTGTGAAAAATTGATTTTTGGGTTAAAAATTGGTTTCAGGTCAACACTAAACTGATTATTTGATGAAATGAAAATTCTGGAAAAAACTGATTTGATTAAAAAACCTTTATAAAAATAAAAGCAAAGGAAATATGGGAAAAAGAGCTAGCTCCCCAAGGGACAAAACAGAGGAGGTGGCAGCATTATCCCTCCTCCCAGTCGTCCCAACTCTCACTCCTTCCAGCTGTGTGCTCCAATCACCTGGTGAGAGAGCGTGTCTCTCTCTGGCCCAGTGACAATGCCAGTATTAGTACAAAGAGGAACAGCTTCAAAAGGAGAGGCTGAGAGAGCCCTACCCACAATACCTAACAGCCTGGTGGTTAGGTCCCCTCATTTGTGAGGGCGAAAATGTGAGTTCAGGTTCCTGCCCCAGGTAAATGACCTGCCCAATGGGCTAATGCACAGGAAGGGGGAGGCAGCACCTCTTCCCCCTCAGTTTGGTGGATGCCCCTTGTGTCTCTAGCCTGGAAAATGAAAATGCTTCATTTCAACATTTCTGAAAATTTTTCCCCCTTCCCCTGACCAAAACAATTTGGCAAAATCCACGCTCACTTGGTAAGCATTTCGGTTGTCCATGTAGAAGGGTGGGTTCACCGCTGGGACGCCCCCTCATGGCACAGCCGATTCTTCATCTAGCACCCCTGCAGAGGAGCTGCCCTGCAGTGGTCTGCTTCTTCTTGTGACTCAGCCCTCCAGCTAGGTCACTTATAGTCCCCCCAACCCTCACCCCTTCTGGGGTAACAAAGCCTTCTCCAGCAAGCAATTCCCAGACCTTATGCCAGGTCTCCAGCCTCTGGGACCAATGGTCCTTCCATGCCTTTGCTTGGGGCTTCACGACCTTGCCTTCTTTCTAGGGTGCAGAGCCACTCAAGGCTCACCCTTTGTTCAGGGCAGGGCCTCGCAGGGCTCCCTTCTGGAGTCCCCTAGTAAATCTCAATGGAAAATATGAGCAAACCACCATGGCCCTCCTCAGGCTTGAGCTTTCATCCCTCCCATGTTCCCCAGCTGAATGCCTCCCAGGGATTTCTCCCCACAGATCCAGATCCTGCCCCTTAATCAGAGCTCACAGCCAGAGCTTGCTCTACCCTGGTAGCAACCCTGCTGACTTCTTGCCACATTTCTCTACTCAGGAAAGGATCCCAGGGTCAATACTCACCTAGGTTTCTTCTTGGACTCCCCTGGTCTCTCCACTACCAAGAGGAAGGATGCAGCAATTGGTCTGTCTCTCCCCCCTATGCCGCTTCCTCTTTTTACAGCAACCACCCTGCTAGGCCTCATCTTTAACTGGGCCTGGGCCAACCCCCAGGTGACAGTAAGTGCTCTAATTTAGTGCTCCAGCGCCAGTTAACTCTTTCAGAGCCAGTGTGGCGTATACACCCCGGCACAGACACGAAGCAGCATTTTTCAGTGAACAAAAAAAACGTGGCCAAAATTTTTTGCTCAGCTTGATTCCAACCTTTCGTCTCTTTTGTCTGTTTGGGCCAAGACTTTCTCACTCTGGGCCTAGCGCAGTGGGACCCTCCAGGAGTGCTACAGTCATAAAGAAAAGCAGAATGCCTTCGGTTTTTCAGATTCCTTTTTCTCACCATGTTTTCTGAATGACAGCAGCAGAGACTGCAGTGAAGATTTTTTTTTTTTTTTAAAAAGCAACATTTGCTTCGCCTCCACTAAATAGCAGCATCATATTCTCTTGCTTTGTGTCATTAGAATACATGGTATGCCAATAATTATTATAAAACCACCGGTAGGATTTAGTGCACCAGGCATGTCGTTCTCCTTGCAATGGATCCCTCCTGTTGGAAAAACATGACAGTTAGCTGAGCCCGCTTTCATTGTCTTGACTGAGCTGAGAAAAAGTTGTGTTCAAAACACAGAAGCCCCTGGACCTAGCAAACCAAGCCAGTTTGTTGTGGCATCCAAATTACTTAGCTAATGATACCAAAATACTAAGGGGGACAGGAAGATACAAAGAAACAGGGAGCGTTCCCTCAACCACCAGTCTGGATGGGAGCCTTCCAAAAAAAAAAAAAAGGCCCAAACAAAAACAAAGTTGGAAGGGTTTTCCTGGAAGCGCTCACAAAACAACTTCCTGCCCAGTTCAAAAGCAGTTTTCCCATGAGGATGGTCTCTGAACCCCAGTCTCTGCGCGCACATTGCCTCAAATCCCTTTCCAAATGGAAACATCCTAAGGGATAAATCCGCCCCTGTGTGGAGAGAGCTTGATCCTGCCAGCAGCTCTGCACTGTTATCCCGATCCAGCAGAGCACTTAAGCACATGCTTAATTTGAAGTCAATGGGATTGTCATATGTGTAATGTTAGACTTGTGTCTAAATGCTTTGCTGGATCATGGCACCTTGCAGGGTTGAACCCTCAGCCTGCAGAAGGCATATGCACCAGGGAGCCCAGCCGAAGCTGTATTGTGAGGGCTTCAGTGGGCCTCTGGGGGTGCATAGCCTTGCCCCAGTCCTTTACACAGGGTGACATTCACCCTATAGGAATATTATAAAATCAGCTGTTATCTGTTTGATCATCATTTTCAGTGTGGAGATGAACCTGAACCAAAGCCCTGGATCCAAACACACTGTGATGGGCAGATGCTCAGCTGGAGCAGGCCCCATTTTAGGTTTGAGTGCACTTACCTCGATGATGCCAGCCAAGTAAATCAAACACAAGAAATACGCTTGACTAAGTATAACACAGTGATCAAGTTTGCTGTGTACCCTCTCCACTAGATGGTATTCAAAAGATAAGCAGCTATGACTCCTAGCCACTAAATTGGTGGAGATATGGGCTGAACAGGTACAGGGTTCAAATCCTGCTTGCTGATGACCCATAAAAAAAACAGTTTAACCTATAAGTGCTGATTCTCCATTGCTTTGCAAGTAGTACAGTCATTTTCACTGGGTGCAAAAGGCTACCACAAAATCAGACCGGTAGCACTTTATACCCCAATTGCACTCAGTGTGCACTGGTGTAAATGACTGGATGAGTTGCAGGGCAGCAGAGAATGCTTCAGGTACCAAACCAGCAGTAGTAACTCAGAGAGAATTCTAAAGCTTCCTTCTTAACAGCAAAAGAAGATTTCAGGGCACAGATCAACTCCGTCCCTCCTAGCCCCTTTCTCCTGTGTGCCACTGTCAGCCTTCACTGAAGTGCTTATTACCAGAAAGCTCCAGAAAAAGTCCTGTCCCTTTCCTTGCGGATTTTTTATTATACAGCCGCTAGCCAAACTGCATTCAGTCCCCGTATAATGCAACTGCTAACGTACAACTGACTACCTTGTTTATAGCAAAGCAACACACACCTGGTAACATGCTGGGCCAAACTCATCTTTGGTGTAATGCCAATCACTTCACAAAGGATTGACATTTGCTAACCATCCTTTAACCCTGCCAGTCTGTTTCAGCTGAGTTATACAATGTCCCCTCCGTCATGTTTACAATTAGAACTTGGGCAGACCAAAGATCTGAGCAGCCTGAACAATAAATAGATTAGCATCATCAACAGCAAAAGAAGTGAAGTGCGCATTTTTCTTTTCAAAAGCTTTTAATAGGACATTTTTTTTTGTCATTTGTAAAGATTTACACTCTTTTTTTTTTAAAAGAACATTTTAACCCAATTTTCCCCTTTAATACCATCTTTTGTTGCCCTGATCAAAGACCGAGTTTTTGGTCTATATACCTGATACAGTATAACAATATATTAAGTATTAAATACAAAGTTCTATCATATATGCTAGATTGTTACGGACATTGCAATGGTACTGTGCCTACTCTAGTCATCTCGTGTAATAGTGTACATGGATTATTATAGTCAAGGGGGCAGAAAAGGGGGACCAGGGCATAGCCTAATTTACAACAATAAATCTTTTTTATTTCTTTGTGCCTTACACCAAACCTTGTGTTGAGTGCAATCTATAGAAGCCAAAAACAGTGTATCCCCCCCCCAAATTATCTACAGTTTAAATAACCTGTACTCTGTCTATGAATAGTTATGTGCAATGGCTGCAACTATGGAATTTACATTTTTCCAGACACGATCACCATCTCTTTTCCTCTCACACATAAGACTGGTAATGGCAGAATATTCTATTCCCATCTGTTTACAGTAAATCCACAATATTAAAGTGCTGGTGTGCTTCGAATGAACTGGAGCGCCATGTTACTGTGTATTAGCGTCAGGGCTGGCTGATTTCTCAGGGTGGACATGGTTTATACCAGTACAGTTCTTTAACAGTGTAGCACTGCAATATCCTAGAACTTTAGCTGAGCTACTCACTTCTAACCATTACCTTTATGCGGTCTTTGGAACTAGGTTATAAATCTTGGAATACACTAGGTCTGGCCCCAAATTTAGTAAAAGAAAATATTAGACCTAGCTGCTTTTCTTTCCAAGATGCTATGCACACTTTTAACAATTTCTCTACAGATTTCTACAAAAATATAAAAATTCAATCAACATAACCATTCTACAGAATTCCTGTGGATTTTGTAGATTTTTATTTAAAAAAAGGCAACTTCTATAAAACCCCCCAAAGGTATTTAAAATTATTTTAAGATTATTGCACACTCTGTAGTACATATATTTGTTTTTCAAAAGGGCAGCTAGAAAAAAAACTCTTATCAGTTAGAAAACAAATGATTTTACATGCATTTTTTTCCTGAATGCATCTTCGTACAGTATGTTTCTACTGATTGGTCTTTATTGAACATGAATGTATGATGTAAACTTTGTTTTATTGTTATTCACACAATCCTTGTCAGTAGGCAAAACCCCGAGTACTAAAAATGGAACAGTTTTTAAGTTAAACAGTTGTTAGGCTTCCTGTTACAGTTGGAGCTGTGAGCATGGATTGACATTACCTCACCTTCTTGCACCATGATTTCATGCTAACATATTGCATGTTATATCACAAGGAAGGTACTGTGTTGTGTAGACCTCTTATTATGCAGCTCCACTCCAGCTACAGAAACACATTGCTAGTCATTTAGCAAATTTGGGTACAGTAATTTTCGTGGACCAACCATTTTGCTGGGTTGTTTGGTATGCTCAAAAGGAAAGTCTAAAGCTCATTAAGAGTGTAAAACCAAAAAAGGGATTAAGAATATTTCTCAGGCTTAATGCACTGTAATTTTATTATTTCCTTAAATGGGATCAGGGTGAAGCACTAATGAAAGGTTTGTTTGTAACAATTGCTTTAATTGGGTTTAGTTTTGGATTTGGACTCGGATTATGAGAGAGAATGCTTTATGTGAGGGCACCCATTAGGACTCTCGAGCAGGGTAAAAAAAAAAAAAAAAGCCCACCATTCTAGCCAAGAAATAATCTATTTGGAAGAAACAGTAGAGAATGTTAATCTTTAAAATAAACTGATTACTTCCTGCTGTATAATCCCTGGGTTTTGTACAAGATTTGCAAAATCAATGGTGATTGTTTAGGAAAGTAAACTTCCTCAAGTGAAAATAAAAGTAACTTAAATCTTCATATAGATCTATTAAATATAGGGCATCTTCCTTGTCTATATTTATTTGACGCTAATCTCTATACAAAAAGGAACACTGGGAGAATCTCTGAGCCCACCAAAGGGCTTGGAACCAAGGTCTCCTAGGAGTTTGAAAAAAATCAGTGGTGCTCAAAGGATTTCGATCTCCTCAATGAGAGAACTAGTCATCTTGAATTAAAGTACCTCAGATCCTTCTCTTAATTACATTGGTGTAGGGCTAAATCTGCAAAGTCCTGTAAAGACTTATGCATGTGCTTGACTTTAAGCATGTTAGTAGTCTCATAAATTTAATTGGGACTACTCCCCATGCTTGAAATTAAGTGTGGATTTGTCTTTTAAGGAGCCTCAATCTGAAGTCGACTCTACTGAGGCTCAATGAAGTTCACTTCAGATTCACATCGGAGTAGCTGAGAGAGGATTAGGCCTATTGGGCCAAATTCTGCAGTGCTTTATATTCTGCGTTCTCTCTCTGACTTCGATTTTACAAACAGAGATTTGCACGGGGCGTTAGCACAGACTTTAGCCCATGAATTTTGGAGATGATTGACATTAAGGACATGTTATAAACATTTGGTAAAAATTCTATCTTAATTTCTTCTCATACCACAATTGGAAAGAATTTCTGGTTAAAGCCTTTCCAGCTTGGAAGTAAATTGAAACTAGGGCCTTACAAATTAGCTCCCAGTTGTGGCACTGAAAAACTTCCCTGTTTTACTTAAGATAAATAGTTGTTGTACTGCAGGTTTCCCTACTCCTTTTGGTAATGACCTTCAGCTAGGCTCTGATTTTGCAAAGCATTCTTATTCAGGAAAGCATGTAAGCATATGCTTATCTTTAAGCACCTAAATCCTATTGACTTAAATGAGACAAATACATGCTTAAAATTAAGCTCATGCTTCAGGCCCAGATTTTTAAAGGTGTTTAGGCATTGCTGTGCACAGCATTGCAATGCCTAACTGATTTAGGAGCCGACACCTAATTTTAAAAGGAGTTTGGGCACTTAGGAGCCAAAATCCCCTGGGCAGTTGATGGTATTTAGCTCCTAAGTGCCTAAATCACTTTGAAAATGAAATGTAGGCTCTTAAATCAGTTAGGTGTTGCAGTGCAATAATTCCTAAATAATTTGAAAAATCTAGGTTTAAGTGCTTTGCTGGACAGGGATGGTCATAAGAACATGTTTAAACGCTTTCCTGAATCAGGGCTATATGGAGTTTAGCTAACCGCAGATCTTACTTAGGGGTTTGATTCTCCTCTCTCACAGGTGCAAGTAGGAGTAACTCCATTGAACTCAGTGGACTTAGACTAGTGTAAAACTGCTGACATGAGAGCTCGGGACTCGGTTCTACGTATCTAAAGATATTGGGTAAAATTTTAAAAAGTGCCCATGGGATTAGGTGTCTAAATCACTTGGGTGCTTTTGAAAACTGCATCCATTGACAAGTTTTTAAGAACCACCATTGTCCTCAGTGGCAATATATTTAATACCTTTTTATAAACCAATATTGTGTCACGCTAGTATGGAGTTAAATTCTCTTTGCATTAGAAATCTTCGTGCATCTGTCAACATACTGTACGTTCCTGGTCTAGTGCACCTGCTTTGACTCTGATGGGTGATTTAACTTGAGTTTGGAAAATTATTCGATTATTAAAAAAATTCCATTGCAGTTGTAAAATATTCAAATGACTATTTTCCACAGAAAGCTGTTGAGTTTAAAGGGGGGAGGTTACATTACAGTTCAAAATTATTCTCCTTCCTTGTTGACTGTGGGATATATTTCCTCTGTAATGCACTAATTGGCTCTACCCTGTGCTTTGCAAAAAAACCAAACCAAACCAAAACAAAAAAGGATTAAATATGTATTTTTATGTTAAAATGTCCATAAAACCCAAACCTTATCTCAGAAATATTCTGAGATACATAAAATAGAAGAAAATTAAACAAGATTTTAGTCACAAAATGTACTACATCCCGCAATACTAGAGTCAATTAATTTAATAAAATATAATATACATATAGATTCTGCACAATGTATTGCTTTTACCTAAGCAGAACATATGCTTAAGTAAGCATGATATAGGTTAACCACTCTTTAACCAGCTGGTTCTTTCAACTTTCTTTGGAAATTTTTACCCAGTGCCATTTGAGAATACAGAGGGTTTTTTGTTAGTTTTTAATTTGTATTTTTTTTTTTAATTACACGAAAAGAAGAAAATATTTGGCACCAACAGAAATATAATTCAGGGGTCCATTTCTGTTTGATCAAAGGAAAAACTAGGAAGTGTCAACAAGTCTGTCTTTGGGGTAGGAGATGTTGACATACTGTCTGGAAGCAGCGAATCTCCTATATCCATTGAGTCCTTGGAATCACAAGATGGAGCACGCCTTCGCAGGCAAATGTCTGCACTGGGAGGTGAAATACCATGAGATCCTCTAGGTAACAAACTTTGTCCATCTGGTGGATCTATAGATATACACGGGGGGCTCAGTTTTTTCTTCTGCCGTGCTCCTTGCAAGCCTTCCATTTCACTTAAGACCTGACTTATGAAGCCAGAAGAGCTAGATGTGGAATGGTGCTGAGGGCTGTTTTGCATGGAACAAATTTCTATGGAATGTCTCCTTTGATCATCTAACCAAGATGATGGTTTTCTGAGAAGACCCTGGGTATCTACACTGTAGTATTTCTTCAGGTCCTTCAAAGTAACATTGCTGCTATTGCCTAGGTTCCTCTTAGGAGTTAGAGGTGGAACCACTGAACAGGCACTCAAGGCTGTACAAGTTCCTGAAGTGAAAGGCTCCAAAGAGCTGTTTATTTCAGATACTTCTTGGTCCATCGAGTCTCTAAGTGTCTCTTGATATGAGCCTGTACATGCACACAAAGCTGGTGTGTGCTTGGATATATTATACCAATTGTGGGAATGCTGAGTGCGAACACTTGATCGGCCCCAGCAGGCCGATTCGCTTGCTTCTGATGGCGTCTCTGTGGATACAGCTGCCACATTTGTATCAGAGAGTTCATTCACCTCAGCATGCAAATTGTCTTTGCTTTCAGAGCAATACATGTCCAAGGAGTCATTCCTTATTGCCACCTGTAGCAGAGTGCCACGGAATTGGGGAGGAGGATAGTTGTCAGATAAAGAGAGACACACCAAACAAAGGTTAGTACAAGGAAGGCACAAAATTAACAAGGCAGGTTGTTGTGCCTGGGGCCTAACTCTGCTTTGAAAAAACACTAACACAAATGCAGAGAAAATCCAATGACTCCTATATTCTAACACAGAATACATATTATAGTAACTCCATGACTTCATTGGAGTTACTCTGGGGTTACACCAGTACAAGTTAGAGTAAAATTTGGACTTTAATGCTTTAAGAATATCAGCTCTCAGGTTGTATCTCTAAAGTATATAGGATTAGATAATCCAAACCAAAAAACTCATCAAAACTTTTTCCAGGATTTGGCTTTATTTTTACTTCTGCAAATGAGGAAGGGGTTAATTCAAAGCTCATGGAAGTCAATGGGAGGTCTTCCATGGACTTCATTAGGCACTGGATCAGGGTTTACTTTAAGCACACAAATTGTCCTGCTGAAATCAATGGGATTACACATATGCTTGAAGTTAACTTTGTGCTCAAGTGCTTTGCTGGGCAATGAGCTGAAGTCCTAAAAAAAGGGAGTTTGGAACACTGTTAATGAAATATAAACACCCCTCCCGCCCCACACACTAAGCCCTGCTCCTGCCAGCCCATACTCACGTGTGTAGTCAGAGTCCAATAGAGCTACCCCCAGCATACCCATCTGCGTTTGCTGTATCTGGGCTTAGTTATCCTACCTCTGCATTCCCAGTGTGCCCTATCCTCTATGCATTCATCTTTTTTAGCATGCAAATCTAAACAGTACTAGAACAGTGCATATCTTTGGCCCTATCTAGGGACTGGTTTGCGTAAGAACGCAGTCAGTTACTACTGCCAGCCACTGCTCTCGCTCAAGCTGGCAAGGCACATGCTTTTAGCACTCACATGCCAATGGTCAAAACCCACTTGAGACTGAAGAAGGGAGAGGGGGAAATTTTATATAAGATCTTCAGGGCAAGGACTGTTTATTATGTGGCTGAAGACATTGTTGGTGCTAAATAAATATGGGCCCAATCCTTGATCCTAAAAATGCTAAGTGTCCCCAAATCTCAAATAATTGTCTGGTATTGAATACCTTTATGTGATATAGAATTACTTGAAAATTCTTGTTGGTAATATGATTTTTATTAAAGTGAAATGGATACCTCTACAGTGATGCATCCATAATTATTTCCACCTATTATAAGTGTGAGTTCAGGCTCCTCAAGGGAGGTTTTGCCTGTTTGGAGTCAGATACAGGCTTATTTTCCCCCTAGCTGCAAATTGGCTCTGAGCAGCACCTTTACATGGCAGTTTTACCTCCCCATTTTCAGCAGTCATTGTGTTCCATAGTGCTACGTGCCCCTTTGCTAAAGGATTTATACATCATTTTAATAGCTCTTCATGCAAATGTCTCATCTTGGGGAGATTGCTTATTTTCCTCTTTACAATATTTGAAAAAAAAAATGCAGGTGGCCCCACTTTAATATACCAGGATGAAGAGATGGGCTATTAATTGTAATAACACTTGTCATCTAGCAGCTCAAAATTACTTTTTTAAAATGAAAGTTTATGAACTAGTCCATAAATATCAACCAGTTCATTTTTTTTCTAGGAAAATCTCCCACAGACTACAGGACATACACCGACCCTGATCAATGTTCCCTCTAATTTTTGACAGGCCGTGTACGCAAAAAATTTCTTCTGTGCAAATTGTTGTGCTCCTGTGCAAATTTTTGTGCGCATGGTATTTCGCTGTGTGCGCGGGGTTTAGGATCTGTGTGCGCACGCACAGCTTAGAGGGAACAGAGACCCTGATCCTCCAAAGGTTTATGCAACACACACACACACCTCCCCTGCAAAGATGTAAGCATGAGCCGTCCCTTTGAGTTTAATAAGTCTTCCCCTATACTTCAAATTAAGCATGTGCAAGTATTTGCAGGAAGGTTTACATACACAAATATATATATGCACACATATACATAATAATATAAAAATACGTTCGTGTGGGTATATGTTCTCACACTCAAATATTTGTGTGTGTTTATATTACTAATATGTATCTGGAATCTTGATAGAGTTTGCATGCTCACCTCTCTTATTTGGACCACAAATTAGAAATTCTGTATTAATGTGCTTAAATGATAGACTGCAATGTTTATTTGACAGCCTGGAGTTAAACTCAAGCTGCTAACCTGAGTTAAAAGCCAAGCTGCCATTTCTTCACTGCTATTTTAACCTGAATTAGCTGGTCCGAGCTAAGTACACCTTTTGCTGCAACGTAGGCGTACTCTGGTCTGTGTTCCCATTGAAGAGAATGGTAGACTTCCCATTGATTTCAATGGGAGCAGATTAGGCCAATTCTCAACCCTTTTGAAAATCCCACATGTTGTGACATAGGATAGACTATTGGGAACATTCTGGGTCAGACTACACGCTCGTACATGTTTGCATCTCCCACTGGTTTTACCTGGAGTTCTGTGTGTTAAATTTAAGGCATTAAGGCCTGATCCTCAGCTGGTGTAAATTGGCATAGCTCTTGAAATCAATTGAGCCATGCTGATTTATAGCAGCTGCGGTTCTTGCTCTTGAAGTGCAAACCAACATTCTATTAAGAATTATCCTGTAGTCTTATTCAGCAGTAACCACTATGGGAAATGTGAAGAAAATGGAGTTAAAGAAGATGGCTAACATGGTAATTTATATTAGAAATACCAGCCAAAAGGTTGGAGCTGTTACCCATCAGAAGCTGAGGGAGGATATTCATGAACTGGAAACATTAAATCAATTAGTTTCCCCATTAGTGTCGACTGGGCTGCCTGGCTAGCCTGGTGCAGTCTAATACACATTGGGAATTTAACTTGTCAGTTTAATATTACAGATTAATGTAACTGCTAACCTTAGTGCCTCAGATTCATTTTTAGGGCTCAATAAATTAACTGTCTTATTTTCTCAGCGTAAAAAAGGAAGATCATTTGAATAAATGAGGATATATTTTATTCAAGTAATACGTTATTTGGGGAAAAATAAAAATGATCCACTCTGCATTTTATTTATTTACACACACACACACACACACACACACACTATATATATATATATAAAATCAGACACAGGAAACTAACTATTGGGTAAAGATGAGCTACAAAATTAGCCAAATATATGTCTCTGATTCAGCAAAACACTTTTAACATGTATTTAATTTTATAATGTGAGAGTTAAGCTTATGCTTAAGTGTTTTACTGAACAGGTACAGACTTAAACATATGCTTAAAGTTAAGCACATGTTTAAGTACTTGGCTGAATCAGGGCCTATATCATTGGCAATTAGACAACTGATATGCGGCCAAGAATAAGTGTCCTCAAAACCCAATAGGGTTTTGGTTAAGGCATACATTTGTTAGAAAACAGAAGAAATTAAACTAAAGGCAAATTTTCCAAAAGTTCTTAAATGACTTAGGAGCCTCAGGCCCATTTTCAAAAGTGACTCAGCACTTCGGTGTCTGTCTCACTGAGTTTCAGCATCGGCCACATCTACACTCCAAGCTGGGGTGGGATTCCCCTGCTCACGTGCACATACTCCCGCTGGCTCTCATTGAGCTTGCACTAGTATAAATTGAGCTTGCACTAGTGGCCATGGCAGCATGGGTCGCGGCAGCAGAGGCATTCCATACCCGTTGGTTGCAGGTGGATTTGTATTCTGCATGGCTCAGCCACGCCTGCACTGCTGCTAACCATCCTACCACGGCTACCTTGCTATTTATACTTGGGCTAGCACGACTACGTGTACACGAGCAGGGCAATCACAACCCTATCTTGTAGTGTAGATGGAGCTTTGGGCTCCTAAATCACTTAGGCACATTTGAATCCCCCCCCATCTAATAAGGAAAATACTCTTAGTTTAGGTAAAAACAAAAGTAACTCAGCTTCGTATCCCTGCTCTAGAAAAGGTACATTTCTCACTTCTGCTTGTTCAGACATAAAAGGTCTGGCTTCCTTAAAGCAAAACACATGTTTCCTTGTCAAAAGCGATAGCTCTTCCCGATGAGAGGAAATTACAGCAGTCATAGAGTTGATTGGGGAGAGTTATCTGCAATCACTGTGCACTCTCAAATGTTGGGGACAGCATTGCGTAGCGGTTCGGAACTAGTTCAGTGAACTCCAGTGACCCCTAAGGAACATTTGGCTATATCAATGAAAATGCTAGGAAGGACAAAGTATTAATCAAATGGAGAATGTTTAGGCCTATTGCCAAAGGAGTTGTAAGCCATCACGTGGCTCTTTAGAGAACACTGAATGGGTTTCTCTTCAAAAAAAATCAACCAATCTTTTTGGGATTATTCCTAAATGAGGGTTACAGAGCTCATGAAATTGCGATATAAAGGTTAGTAACCCATCAGTTAACTTAGTAAGCCACCAGTTTTGAACTACAGCAGGTTCACAGTCACAGCTCTGCTTACCTGCCTACGAAGTAATCTTTCTGCAGAGGGAGAATGCACAGTTGGGGGGATCTTGGATTTGTTTTCCCAGTCCAAATTGCCATGTGGTCTTAGGTGGTGGAAATGATCTTTTGGGATTTGCAGGAGAGAACTGGTGTCAGCAGGCTGCGACTGCACAGAGGCTGTTGAACCTTGAGAAAGGGACAGGAAACAGGAATGTGACACACATTCATCTGTAGATATCTCCCATAGCTTAATAACCTTTCAGTGAAAACTCTCCCATTGGACCAGACAGGCATTGCACAATGAATACTTTTTAACATCCTGATTATCACTTCAAAAGTTTTTTTTCTCCTGATAATAGCTCACCTTAATTGATTAGTCTCATTATAGTTGGTATGGCAACACCCATTGTTTCATGTTCTCTGTGTATCTATATCTTCCTACTATATTTTCCACTGCATGCACCTGATGAAGTGGGTTTTAGCCCATGAAAGCTTATGCCCAAATAAATTTTAGTCTCTAAGGTGCCACAAGGACTCCTCGTTCTTTTTGCTGATACAGACTAACACGGCTCCCTCTCTGAAACAGGTAGGAGTTCACTTCACTCAGCACTGAAATACAGCCACTTTTTAGATGGAATAGGGCAACCATTTAAAGGGTACCAGCAACACTATACAGCATCTCAGAACAGGGTGTGTAGAATACTTTGTCCAGTTAAAGCAATGGGAATTTTGCCAGGACACCGAGGCAGATGTAAAACATAAGGTATTTAATTGGTTATAACATGGTTATGAATAGGACATTAGTTTTCTCTGATCAGAAAACAGTACAGACCGCCCCCCCCATGCTGGGTCACTGGCTGAGGGCTGTTTCAGAGGGAGGATGAATGGCTAGGATCATTTCTTGGAACATCTCAGGTTTTCCTCAGAGGTCTCCAATCCAAATCCTGACTAGGTCAGACCATTCTTAGCTTCTAAACCCTAGATGATCATAGCCAGAAAAAAAAACAAAACACATTTACCCTAAACACTCCTACTTCCAATACCTTGTTTAATCTGAGCTACTTAACAAGTGATCAAAACACAGTGCATCAATGGCCAGCACAAACTTCAGGGTCCAACGTGGCTTTGAAGAATCATGCAAGAGCTTTTCTTAAATATCTGCCCTACTTCCAAATGGGACTATTTATCCAGGATTCCCTAGGGAGTAATACAGGCTCCTCAGATTCAACTGGTGTCAGCCAGTGCTATTCATTTTACCAAGATGGGAACTGAACAGTGCAAGTTCAAGGTAAACAAAGGACTAGGAAGAAGCCCGGGTTTGGCTTGCAAGCTAGCTCAACGTAGGAACAAAGACACCTGGAATAAGCAGCAACATGCACAGCACCAGAAACTCCCTCCACAGCAACATGAGGATCTTTTTAAAAGCCAAGGAAGTTTCAGTGACCTTGGGCTACACTGACACTAATCCTGGTCCCATTGAAGTCAAAGTGAGTTTTGCCATAGATTTTAACGGGCTAAGATTTCACCCCAAGTCTTTCCATTGATGTGAATGAATCCTTTAAAGGGACAGTATTTGTCCCTAAGTCTTTCATATTATGCCAATGCCTCTTTCCAACCCCAGGTTCATCTTGCTCTGTTGTCTCCATATTTTATTTCTGCTGTTAAACTATAGCTGTGCATTTGAATTCCTATTACTCTGCAAATTTCAACATCCCATTTCTAATCTGTTCAAATCTTGTATCATTCTGAACAGCTCTATGAAATTATGCCCCTGTTAGAAGCTTGCAAATGGTAATGCTCGGGAAAATCTTTTCTGCCTTACCTAGGACAAGAGCCTACAAACTGTTGTCTATTAAGAGCAGGTGCAGATAAATTAAAGGAAACTATATTAACTGACCAGCAGAAGGTATTGCATAGCCTACTGTGCAACACAAGAATTTCTGCCAATTGCATCCCCAAAATATTGACCATCACAACAACAGTGAAATCCTGATGGACAATACGGTCCAGGGGTAGCACCTGAAAAAAAATGCAAATGTAAACCTAAGAAAATACCTGCACTAAGGGTCCCTTAAACATACACTTACCCATTTTGCACAGATAGATGCTACTGTAGCTGCAATTTGTGGCACCAGTCTATGGAAACCTGGCCCTATATTTTAATTGAGAACTCTTCTTGTCCAACCCAGTCCACTCCATCAAACAACCTTTGAATGGGAAAACCCATCTTTGAACTGTAATTTACATTTTAAACACAAACTCTACCCGGTTATTTCTCTAAACCAGCCTGTCAGTGTTTTGTCACTGCACAATAACACAACTTAGCATTCCCTGGTGTGTTCCATCCCAGGATTTCAAAGTGCATTACAAACAATAAGTCTCACAAGCTCCCTCTGTAAAGAGGCATCTGAGGCACAGAGAGGTTAAGTGACTTGCTCAAGGCCACATGAAGTATTAGTGGCAGAGCTGAGAATAGACTACATATTTCCTGACTCCCACTCTGTTTAGCCACAAGACTGTGCTTCTCTCCCAAGCATGACAAACATTTAGCCTATTAGTACTTCCTTGGAGACTCTGAGAAACATACAGAAAAGGACTTCAAAATTCTCCTGAGGGAAGAATGACCATTATTTTGGATTTCATTTTGATGTCATGGTTGGTTTTACAACAGGGATAATGTGTACTACTTTGTAATGAGCTCCCAGTAAAACACTTTGGAGACTGATTACAGATATCAGCTTTGCTCCAATGCTTTGGTCAACCTTAGGCCACATTCATTGCTTCATATGCTATGAAGAAGGAAAGACTGCCCCAATACTCCAGTTTATTGTTCTCTCTAAAGAATAGAATTCATTATCTCTCTTCAGTCTCACAGGAGGAACCATGCCCCTGTCAATCCAGGGAGGGGTGAGCTAACCTGAAAATGTTCTGAATTGGGGATCCATTTGGGAGAATGTGTCTGTGACCAGGTATATTTGCCCTGCCCTGGGCCAGAAGGGGTTAACCCTGTACTTTGGACTAAGGAAGCCTCGCCCCCTCTCCCTGCTGGGCATGCTCCAACTGGAACTGCAGTCTGGGGAGGAGAGAGGACGGGTGTTGCATGCTCCTGTCTGGAAGCTGTTGGAGCCCCAGACTGCAGAGGCTATGTACACTGAGACCCAGGTAAAATCAGTGGAAGCCCACGAGGAAAAGGAGCCACTGGGAACATCGCCTGCTGAATACTCTGGAGAACCAGAGGACCTGTAGACTATGTAGCAGGAAGACAGAGTTGGAAGTAGCCCATGGGAACCAGACATTGATCCGGTTGTGGTACCAGGAACAGAGTCAGCATGTTTCAGTGGGATCTGCGCTGCCCCTAGGCTAGGACCCGGTGGAGTAGGGAGGGCCCAGGTTCCTCTACCTTGGCCACCAACCTACCCCTGGGTGGTGGCCTACTTCCCTTTTGGCCAGTAGGCCATACTGCCTGGTGCAGGAGGGCTGTCCTATTAACTCTGACTGGTAGGCCATATTGCCATGTGCTGAAGGACGGATTTATTGACGCTGGCCGCTAGGCCTTGCTGCCCTAAATCTAAGGACAGCCCCACTGACTCTGACCATTGGGCCACCCTGCCCTAAGAAGAAGAGCGGTTATTTGGACAGCAGGACAGGCTGTCACGATATTTCAGAAACAAGAAGTGAGGAGACACTCCTCTAAAGATAACTTCTGCTGGGATTTTCATTCACGGGTCTTAGTTTGCTGGGGTGAGACTGGTGGAGCTTCCACAGTTCTTAAGAATTCTGACCCCTGAAGGCAGCGATAGGAGGGTAGAATGTAAGGCGGGTCCACTGCTGCCAACCACCTGCCCTCCCAACAGTCCAGTCACTTCCTTTTTTCTGAACCCTTTAAAAAGTTTTGGTTCTAAAATGGGTGTAAGGTTCAGATGGAGAAAGTTTTTATTCTAGACTGGCCAAATTCGTTAGTCTATACCTGATAGATGGGCTTTTCAAAGCCATTTTAGGCATCTAGAGACCTAATTGCCATCAGAACTGATACATAGCTATATAGGTAGCTTTGATACAAATGATATGTAGCGACATAGGTAGTTCCGTAGCTACACTTTGAAACCCCCAGGCCTGATATGGTCAGCGTGGAGAGATTTGTACCTGACCGCGATTTCTGATGAGATGTGTTCCTCTCAGCCTGGGAGTTGGCACAGGAGCCAGAGTATGGAGGCTGGAACATATAGCTGTCATTTGGCAAAGAGTGGGTGCGACCTACGGAAGGCTTTCTCACACTCAGCAAGTCCTTGCTGGGGGACAGTGTCAGAGTGTCATCTTTGGAGAGGTGATCAGTCTACGAAAGAAGAGAGAAAACATCACAGAGTTGGAAGACCTGGAGAACCTGGGACCCCTAGCAACAGCCATTGCAATAAATATGGGGCATGATGGTGCATGCAAATTGTCGATATGTACAAGGTCGACTGAAACAAAATGAAACTTGCACAAATGGATCTACTAGGAAGCTATTCCCCTAATTTTATAGTGTCACTAAACCATCACACAGAATGAACCAAATAAAATACTGGGAAACAGAGGAAAGCAACACTGCAGTAATAAACCATGACTATTTCAGGAATAGTTGAAACAGGCATCATGCCTCAAGGCCCAGCAATGCACACATGCTTTTTGCATAACTCTGATCATATCAAAAGATAATCAAGCCTCCCATATGTGCCCTCCCAAGTCAGTTAGACTTTTGCAAAGGTAAGTACGTAACAGTCATCCCCTCTTCTAAGAATGGGGGAACAATATAGTTCGCAGAAGATGTGCCCTGCTTTGACTTCCACTGTCATTTTATTGCTTTTTCTTTCCTTTTCTAGTAATAATTATTATTGACACTTTTTTGGCAGGACATTAAATTTGATTCTTCAGGGCATAAACCAATCTCTATTAGAGATATAGATAAGACCTAATGTGGGGGGCTGATTATCCCACATCTGCTAGTGCAGGCTTCTTCCAAGCTTTCTCTGAAGCATTTGGCACTGGCCACCATCAGAGACAGATACTAGATAGACTTTGGGTCCGATTCAGTAGGGCAATTCCTATGTTCTTGTGTTCTAAAGAAAATTATAAGGTGTTATCAAACATGGAAATAATGTAAGCCCAGTGATGTATTTCTAACAAAAGAACTACCTCCTTTATAAAGGACTCCATAAGAAATCATAGAAAACAGAGAAACATGCCAATGTAGTTCAGTAAAGTACATCTCTGATCCCCTTCTTTCAGAGTAGTTTAAAAATTATCTACTGGCAAATTTATCTTCCACTTACTCTGAGCATTACTATTTTTCTGAAATAGATATTCTGAGGTTTTTTCTAATTTAGTCCTCTAACAGAAGCAAAATTTCATTAGTGTGTTGTGTACACAGTAAAACAGGACAAGATTAAATGGAATTTACAACAAAAAAAAGAAGAAGAAGAAGAAGAAAAGGAGGGGGATCACTGTTGTAAAATTGGCCAACTAAATCCAAGTTCACTGCCATAAAAAATTGTTTTCAGTCTTCATGAATTTGCTGATTTAGATATAAATGATATTCATTAGGGACTGCAGTCTCCTGCTATAATTCAAATGAGGAGGGCAAGTTCAATTCTGGTAATGTTGACACTTCTGGTTTGAAATCCTCCTCACCAACCTGCATGCACACACCTTTCTCTACACATCATTCTGCCTAATACAAGAGATGGTCCAAAAACTGGAATTTCACATTCAAATCCATTTGGATTTGAGAGCAGATCCAAATCCACTCTCCTTGTCTAGGTTTCCAAGCAAGATCCAACTCAGAAGGGGCTTATTTTCCAGTTCAGATGCAGCCAAACTCTTCTGAGATTTCAGCCTCAAATAGCAGAAATCTTGAGAGAACAGCTAATTTCATGAAAGCCATTTAAAAGCCTGAAAGGTGACCCCATGAGAAACAGCTCACACAGACTTCAGTGCTGTCAGATTCCTAATCTCTACCCAATCTGGATCCAGACTGGAAAACTGCGCTCCTCAGCCCACCTCCACTAGATATCTTATTTTGAAACAAAATGTTCCATACAAAATGTTAAATGTAGTTTACAAAATCTTTTGTACATGATGCCATGAAGCATGATGGGAAATATTGTCACGGTTTAAAGAAGGTGTAGCCCAAATAAATATTAATTAGGATGATAGAAAATTTATCAACAACACAAACATCCAGAGATAGGTATATGGACGACATATAAAACAAGAATGGATCCAAAAATGTTGGAAGAGAAGTTATGTCTGTTGTACAGCAGAAAAAAAGCACTTGATCGCTACACATCAGCTAAAAATGTCTAATGTTTCAAAAAGAAGATGGTTAAAGCAGGGCTCAAAATACTGGTAATTTTTTACAAAAAAGAGAAAGGACTCCAATACTGGTTGCTAATGAGAGTTCACAAAACAAGCAGCATCTCTGAGAGATCCGCAGCGGGTGTATTTCAAAAAAGTGTATCTGGCGCCCATCCCCAAAGCACTGAGGGCACCTATGTTCACAAAATCTAGTCACTTACAAACCAAGGGGATGTAGATAATCCTTCTGCATCGGGCACATGAGTTATTTGCTCATGGGTGTGTCTTTTATGCACACAAACATTGATTTGTTTCAGATGCAGAGAAAGTTTCAAGATTCACAACATCCATTTTTCGTGGGTGGGTATTTATTTTTTTTGAAGATAATGTAATGTTTTTACATATGATGCAAAAAATAAAAATAAACTGCCCTCTTCAGATAAAAGATTAGGTGCTATTTGGAGATAGAGCTGGACCGAAAATACCATTGTGATTAACCATGGGACAGCAGTATTTAGAACCCTGTAAACATCAGAATATATAGTGACCAGTGTATGTACATTGCTTTCCAGAGCATTAAGTAAGAGTGTGTTAGTATCATCAGGAAAAGAGTCATCCGTCAGAGCTAAGGACCAGGACTTTTCAGAGAGAATATCTGACGTCAGAGACAGAGCCTCCATCTCAGCTAGAGGGATCTAAACAAGGGAGAGATGATTAAGCATAAGAAACCAGGACACAAATCTTTTGAAAAAAAGTATCATCGTCTAAATACCGAAGCATTATCCCTAAAATAAGAGCATCTATGTCACGCATGTCATTGCGGTAGATAAAACCGTAAGGAAATGGGGTAAGAAAACCCATTACATTCAGCCTTAAATACTTACAAATAACTCACAACAGATTTTACAATTGTACACTAAAGGTGCTGTGAGAAACACTGGTTTCTATGTGACAAATCGAGGAATAATAAGAGTAATAATACCTGGCTCTTATATAATGTTTTTCATCAATAGATTTCAAAGTGCTTCACAAGTTTTAATGTATTTATCCTCACAACACCAACCGGAAGTGAAAGTAACAGTAGCTTAGGTAGTATGTAGATAAATATGTATTTTTATTATTCTAATGACATCTAAGTATTAGAGGCATTGAGAACCTCCAAACTTCGCTGATATCTCCTATCCCTAAATGCTGTGGCGATGTTGCAGTTGTGTTTGACTCTAGCCTATCTTGTTTGGATCCTCATGGGATACTCTCGAGACCAAAATCATCTGATTAGGATGCAGTCAGCTGTTCATGTATGCATCTTTAATGCAGTGTAAAGAATGACACCTATCTAGGGAGACTTTCATTATAGGATCTCAATCTACTTTCCAAATGTGAATTGAGTCTCTGCCATGTGAGGCAGGTAGCATAACTTGTTTACAGATGGGTAAACTGAGGCATAAAGTCTTGATCCGCGGTCTGCTGCAGTCAGTGAGATTCTTCCCAGTCACTTCAATGGTCTTTGGATCAGGTGCTAATGGGCTTTGAATCATTTATGGGAGTTAGTTAACCCACTTAGGTGCTTTTGAAAACCCCATTGGGCATCTATATGCATCTTTAGACACCTAAATATATTTGAAGATCTGCCCTCTGTGACTTCCCCAGGGCCACAGCAAGTCAGTGACAGGGTTAGTCCTTTCTAAAAAAAGAATCAAGCAAAATATGCAGCCTTCAGTGGAGGGCGCTCTCTCTTGAGGCGCACACAACCATCTAATGGGAAGCACAATGTGTCACTGCTTTGTGCTTTGAGGTGGCTGTCTAGACTGCCCAAAAGAAAGGCAGTGTTCTCCTAACAAAGCAGAGTCACTGTTGTCAGCAGCCTCAAAGCCAGATGCTGGATTTAAAGCGTAGGCTTGACTTTCTAAGCACTCTCTCTCAAACCGGATATGTGTTTTACCGATTGTCACGTACTTCTCTATGGGTGTGTGGTTAGCGAAGGGAGTGTTTTATAGGCCTTATATAAAACTGATTCATGCACAACTACAGCTTCTACATCAAGACATAGGTCCACAGTGCTGCCTCTAGGGCTCCCAGTACGTCAGCATTTCCTCTCTTAATTCAAAGGATTAGCACTTTTATCTTAAGCGTTCAAACAGTCTGTTTCCACAGCAATGCGTCTTTCAAGAGAAGCTGTGGAGACCGAAGCCTGCCATATCCAACCTCGCAAAGAGTTGGTTTCTCCCACATGCCTGCTTTTGGAAATGGTATCATACTATTTCACCTGGGGCTAATTAAATCTAGTGATGGATGAACCTCAGAGATTTGGTTGAGATAATCATGAGACTGATTGTTCTTTTGAACTCTATCCAAACCCTCTCACCCTCTGAATCTGTGACACAGGGCTGGCTAGCAATCTTACTGGACAGGCTTTCTGGTGGGATTTCCAGTGTGTCCTTTGGAGTCAGGAATACAATGAACTGCCAGCGGCAGAGCTGTTCTAGCATCAGTCACGGTATCCCAGAGCTTCTGTCTCTGGTTGTGGATGGAACCAGGAAATGTAGATCAGAGGCACTTGCAGCTCTTGCACACCTGAGTCCACTAGAACCCAGCTGCCACTGAGGCAGCACAAAGGAGCCAGAGAGACGCCCTAATAGGGCCATTGAGAACTCCCCCAGCATGGCAGATGGATTCCTAGCTGGCATAGGACTGATATTAGTAGCTCTATGCCAGCCGCTATGGGCCCTCCTCCACAGTCTAAGGGCATGGTGAGGAAAAAGGGGATGTGGCCAGTATGTTGGATGCAGGTAATTCCTGGCTGGTGTAATGGACCTTTGGGGGCCATTATTAGTTGGGATAGTTTAGAGCAGCCCCGAAGCTGCTCTAAGTTATGTGGACAGCCATACAAGCTCTCAGCAGTCCCCAGGACTGAGGAAACGGAAAAGGTAACAAAGCTAGCTTGTCCCTTCCATCACAGGTTTTAAGGGAGACCTCTGTCTGTTGGTTAATAATCCCCAGCATAATGAAAGTGATAATTAACAACTAGGGGGTAAAAAGTTATCCCAATATTGTGAAATCTATAAAGGTATAGTTCTCATTGTATCCAAACTTGTTCTCCCTGCCTAATGAAAAGAAAAGATGAATAATTTATAGTACTCAATGAGCTGGTAAATAAATATACTAATAATTTAATAAGAAATCTTCAGATATTTTTATCTGATAAAATAAAGAAGATATTTTTAGCAAAAATTACAGCACTACTGGATTTCGCTCAGTCAAAATGAAAACAATAAAAAATGAGGGTATTTGAATTAGCCTATGTCATACAAAAAAGTGTTTGCCCTAAGGAGTAATGGATAGGAGAAAGCAGGAATTTTATTTCAACTACATTAATTTAAAAAAATTGAGTGGTATTATTTTAACAATTTAAGGCCCCAGTTCAGGAAAGCACTTACACACATGCTTAAGTCCACTCCTACTGAAGACAGCACTTAAGTACCTGATTAACTTTAAGCACATACCCAAGCTTCACTGACTTCTTTGGGATATAAGCACTTGCTAAAGTGCTGTCTTGCTTTCTCGAATTGGGTTCAGATTGGAGATCAGGACCCAGTCACAAGAGGCCTATTTAGAGAGACATATGGGGCTGGAGTGTAAATGGGCATCGCTGCAGAACGGAGAGATGCCCCTTCACACCACCCTCTGATCCGGTCCATGAGCTCCCATCCTACAATCCAGTCTGCGCGGTTGGATCCCAGCATCTGTGCAGTTGCAATGCATGAATCCAATCTCAGGATCTGGGCTACATTTGGTCATCATCCTAAGGCCACTCATATATAGAGAAATTTAGCTTTGGATTTAGTACATTAAGGAGGGGAGATTAAATCCTGCACACTTGTTCTAGCATGGATATATAATATCTTAAACAGAGATAAGTTAACTTGCCCTCCCATAAAATAGCCCTGATGACTTAGGCTTCAAAATCCCTATGGCTAGTATCGATTAAACCCCACCCCCAACTTTATCTTTTCAATACAGGTCTCAGTCAAATTGCCTTGGACAGAGACTGTGCAGGAAATTAGGAATATTAACCTGTTTCTCAGAGTTGTAATATTCAGGAGCTGGAAGGGCATAATGATGGCACACAGAGCCTGACAGGTTGTCCATCAGCTTCAACTCTCCTTCCAGAGATTCCTGGATCAGCAGTGATATGGTATCAAACAAGTGTCTTTCCTGGGAGGGGTGCCGTATAGCATGCAGAAGGATAAGGCAAGCCAAAGAGAGAGAAAGAGAGAGAAAGTGAGGGACAGAGACAGAGGGAGAGAGTAAAAGGACAGGGGAAAACAGGAAGAAGAAAACCATAGTTTTCAGAGAGAGATTAGCAGTAATAGAAATGATCAGGAAGGAAAAGGATGAGATAGAGGAGGAAAGAGAACAGTGCAGTAATTTCACAGTCAGAAGCTTTCTCAGACATCACTAGAGACAGGACTGAAGCCAGATGCCCCGGGGAACTGTGGGACATTTCAGGCTTGGGCCCATTTTCAGACATTACTCCCACCCTGAACGACCATTACTAGTTATTCTGAGTTGCAGGAGTCTGGCAGGGCCATTGTAACAGACTCCAATTGCTTGTTACTGAGAACTTCTAAAGGAAACTATTGATGTAAGACGTCTATGAAACACTTAACGGCAACATTTTCAAACATGGGAGTCTAGCGTTAGGCCCCTAAATCCATACCTGGGCACCACAGAAATGAAAGCAGCCTGACTGTTGGAGGTGCCATGCATTCTCTAATCTCACTGACTTCCATGGAGGTTGTGGATGGTCAACACCGGTGACTATCAGGCCACTAATTTAGGTGGGTTGGGTTAGGTAAATATGGGTTTAGGTTCCTAACTTCAAGTTCCCACCTTTAAAAACGTTGGCCTTCGTGCATACAGCAGAAATATTATATATGATAACATATAATTTTCACAAACAGCACAGGGGTCATTTAAAAGTTGTCCCTTTTGTGCAGGGAAGAGCCAATATGTACAATGAAATGAGGACCTTTGTTACAGTCAAATGGCACGCAATACAAATATTCTAGGGAATACGCAAGCAAAGGCGCATGCTGACCACATGACCTTGCAGAAGCGCATTCTGAGAACTGTATTCCTCTACCACCATGTATTCAAACACCAGATTCTTTGTGGAGATTTTGATGGGAAAGAAAGAAAATCATCACAGTTATTTCAGAATAAAACCGTCCTGAGGTTTTCAAAGCATCTGTTTTGGTGGAAAGAGCAATGAATAGAGTCTGGAAAATATACAAGAGGGTGGAATAAACATCCTCCATGGCCACTCCAAATAGAAGACAGGCCAAATTAAATTTGTAAAGCTTCTCAAACAGCTTCTCCACCTAGTTGTTTGCTTAGCTTGGTTACTGATCTGTGACTATGCTGAAGATGACTGTTTGGCCATACTAGCTGTAATATTATATATTTATTTATTTTATATTAGAGGATGCAGAATAAGATCAATGTAGGATAATCCTAGAACAGACTGAACCAAACAGACTGAAAAGATAAAGGAAAAATCTTGCCGTCTGCTGCAGGGATGCTCAAGTGTGGAGGAAAGGATGTGGTCTATACACTTGCTCACCACACAGCAGCAGGGCAGGATTGCAGCTCTCTGCTTGAGAGAGAACATTAGGTTCTGAGACTAGGTACTGCACTGGTCAGTGTTACCCAAACAGGGCACAATCAAGCCCATCGCTCCCCAAGCACAAAAGCTGCGGTGTGCAGTATGTGCTCAGAGGGTGTGGATGTGTCTGTCTATGGGGGAGTGGTGGGGGCTAGGGGGGGTGAAGGCACAGTGTTTCTTTGTAAGGAGCAGTAAGATGTAATTTACCAATGAGGTCCCCCTCATTACCCTGAATCACGTTGCCTTGATTCAGCTACAGCACTATGGCCCAGAGCCTGCACCATTAAAGTCAATAGGGACTGTGCCATTGAATTCAATGGGAGTAGGATCAAGCCCTCAGAGGATTCTCCTATTATTGAAGTAATCTTTTCCCTGGGAGCACTGGTTCCGAGAGGGGGTAAATATTAAACTTAGTTTATATAAAATATACATTTTATTTAGCATTTAAAAGAAAAAAAAACTCAGCAAAATTTTATTTCCCCCCCCCGACAAGCCAAAACCCTGGATTAGAACATCCCCCAAATTTGGAGCCAGATGTGAACTTTGTGGCTTGGGCCCATCACTAGAACAGACACAGAGCTCTTTGCACCTGAGCAGAAGTGACAATCTGGTGCGAAGACTGGGTCAGGATCTTTACATTGTAGCATAGATTATCAAAACATGCAGCAATTCAGTCAACAGATAGTGAGGAATACAACTCCCCAATGCACTGTACACTCACTCCTTCACTGGAATTCGTGCATATCCTCCCTTAGCAAATATGCAGGCCAACCTGCTCTTCACCCTCCACCTGAGATTCTCACCATAGGATAAAATAATGAGAGCTGAGAATCCACCTTGAATTGCATAGGATTGGTACATCCTCTGGGGCTCTCAGGCCTTTCTCCACCATTACCGCCTGTCCATGCAAAGAGGTCTGAAGTAGGGACTGGGCCTGGGGTGATAGTCTTCATTTCCATCTCCAGCTCCGCTTCCAGCTCTGCTTCCTCTTTGGCTTCCTTGTTGCTCTCTTCCAGGTGCTTCATGAGCACTGCAATTACCACGTTCACCAGGACGAACTGGGCCGTCAACACAAAGGAGACAAAGTAGATGGGCGAGATGACTGTGTTGTAACAGGTGGACTCCTGGTCGCAGTCGCGCAACGTGTCCTGGTGATAGGGGGAAAATGATTATGGAAACTGAGGAAGCTCCAGTTAACCGAAGAAGGCCTGATCCTGCCATCCGATCACTCAGTGCTCCCGCATAAGGCCCAAATGGATTAACCATCTATTGAGCACACACAGATGATCAGACTAGTTTCACGGACGATTTTCAGATCTGTCTAGATGAGCAAATGACCCCCCAGCAAAACCTCACTCATTGGAGTCAGGTGTGACACTGGAGGGGAATACTGCCTTGCGCACAGGCTCAGAGAAAACACCAACTAGTCTCACTGCATTCCAACAGGTGGCGCCTGTCTGCTCCTTTATACTCCCAGAGGATTGGCTTATCCTAGATTCTCCATTCTGAAAGGCCATTTTGCAAGGCTAAAGTGCAACTATCCTAACCTACCCAGACCTCATCAGTCGCACAGTTGTGTTATTTGCTCCAGCGAAAAATAACGAGCCTACTGGAGACTCTAGTTCCCTGTACAAAACAAGCTACTCAGTTGAACTAATGTCATAGAAAACTTTCCATAGAAAACTCCCTATATTGCCCTCCTTGTCCTCAAGCCACCACCTCAGGAAAAGCCTGGGAACTTACAATGCATCTGAAGGCCAGCAAACCCAGGCGCTGTCAGGCAAGAGGAAAAAGAATTGCTTTGAGAAAATGCCCAGGCCCCGAATCAACAAGTGCAGGGGCCGTCCCAGCTTGAGTGCCCCAGCTGTTATTGGTTTGAAACAGTGACAGACAGCCTGTAAGATTAGAAATGATCATCAATATTCCTTCTCCAGGGATCTCTTACCTTCATTATCCCATTCCAGTTGTCTCCTGTTGAGACCCGGAAGAGAGTTAAAAAGGCCATCCCAAAGTTTCTAAAAGTGGCGTGCCGCCCTAGCCCCTCGCAGTGGTGAGTGTCATCGCATTCTGTGTGATCAACCAGAAGAATCTCATTTAGACAAGAGCTCGCTCACATTCCCCCTCTATGTAACTATTTCCTCCTGCTTCCGGCAATGCTATGTCTGTGGAGAACTTACCAAGGTCGCCAAATAGCTCCACTCCAAGAGCTGCAAATATGAAAAACAACAACATGAAGAGAAGACCGAGATTCCCCACCTGGAAAGAGAAAAAGAAATGGTGGTGGGGGGGAACAACAACGTTAATTGATTTTTTTCCAGACCTGCTTCTCCCCGTATTCTTTCATACAAAAGTTAAGGGGGTAGGGAGAGGGGAGATACGACCTGGACAGCATCTGAGACTGAGTTTCTAATGGGAAATGCAATTTTCCAATGACAGTGAAGACAAAAATAAGGGGGACGGTCCATGAGCAGCCTTCTGCAATAAGAATGTAGCTCTGGTCCTGATGAGATTTTTCTGGGAAGGCAATGAATTACCTGAGGCAGTGCTTGCATGACTGTGTCCAGCAGGGCTCGCATCCCTACAGCCATCTTCAGTAACTTTAACACTGCAGAAAATGATAGGTTCATAACATTACTGCTGCAGCATTACTGTGGAGACACAGATTTTGAGAGAGGAAGATCCCTCAAGCATGAAATCACGTCACATGCTCTCCATTAGCAACTAAAGCTCAAGGCCTCGTTATAGAGCTCTAGATTGTCCAGATGCTTGTTAGAATCCTGTGAATAGCAGCATCGGGTGCCTTGAGGCTTCGGGAAAGAATCACCATTCTCTCGCTCTCTCTGAATTGGGTAATGTTGACACAATGCTAGGAATGTAAGAATGACCTTTTCTCCTGACAGTCTCTTCTGCTGAGGGAAGTAAACAGTTTTAGAAAGGTCAAGATACTACCAGATGTACATTCCTTTAGAATTCTGCTTACAGCTAAACAAATAGGAAGCCAAATTCACCCCTGTTGTCTTCAGTGGGGCCTATACCAGGGATGAAATTTGGCCCGTTAGGGTTTTCTCCTATTTGGGTCTTGAATCCAGTACTAAATATACAACCCTGAAAATATCCTTCTGAGTTACCATCCCTGGATCTCTTTTTCCTTCCTCTTGGTTTGGACTAACTACCTTCTGAGTTCCGCGGCTGCCTACCTTCATGTTTGATTTACGCAGGCATTGCTTTGCATGCCCTTGTCTGTAAGATTGAGTTTCCAGGTGGAAATTGCAAATGCTTTTCCTTTTGAAATGTACCTAATGTGACAGACGTTTCCCTTTCTTCTGAGGCTTCCTTTCTGGCTTCAACTACATTTCATCTATTTCCATTCTTTCTTTGTTCCAATTAGAATAAATAATAATAATGATAATAACTTGGCATGACAATAATGAAGCTCTCAAAGCACTTTACAAACTTTGGAGCCTGATTTCCAAAGGTGTTGAGCAGGGCCGTCCCTAGACATTGTGGTGCCCTACGCAGCCCTCCTGGCTCTAGCCCTCTCTGCTCTGCTCTGCTCCCCAGCTCGTCTGGTGAGCGTGGGGCGCGCCCGATCACTGCCGCAGTCCCCTGGGACGTAGCTCAGGGGAAGGGGTGGAGTGGGGCAGAGCAGGGTTGGGGGCTTTGGGGAAGAGGTGGAGCGGGGGCAGCTTTCCTGGCTGGCTCAGCTGGCCCGGGGATGGGGCTGGCTGCTGGAGCAGCACGCAGCCGTGTAGTTTGCGTATGGGTAAGGACAGCCCTGGTGTTGAGCACTTGCAGCTTACACTGACATCAGTTGGGGCTCCTGGTGTTCAGCTCTTCTGAAAATTAGACCCTAACTAAGTAAGCCTCAGAGATGCGGTAGGTATTATCATCGTCATCATCGCTAGGGTACATCTGGATACAAAGCAAAGTAGACACGTTGTCTCACACAATACCCAGAGGTCACGTGAAAAGGGAAATGAAATTTATTAACCATCTTGGGTTTTTTTTTTAAATCAATTGCCAACTCTCTAGCTTATGGCTGTGTTGCGCCCTGAAACCCCTATCTAGTTTCCAGATCTTTGAGACATACTTGATTTCACGAGCATGCCAAAGTTTGCTTTTCCAGGTTCACCCATCAATGAAATTCACAGTGGATTCTCTTTTCTAAGAAGATCTAGATCTGCAAGTGCTCTTAAGAAATGCATGGCCAGTTGGCTCAGCTCCTTGGCTCTTCTGCGATGTTTCCCCTTCTTTTGTTCTCTTATTTGTTTACAGTTTGTGGATGCCAGAACAAAGTGCACTGAGCAGGGCATGTGGCATGCAGTGGTTTCCCAGTCATGTCCTGGACAGAACTGCTCACTGCACCTCAAATAAAAATGATTTTCACATTGACTCCGTCTTACCTCGAGCAATCCTTAGCACCCTCATTATCCGGATAATGGTGGGGTTAATGGGCAATGACGCATTCACCTCAATCTCTTCCAAAGTGATACCCATGATAGACAGCAGCACTATTGCCAGGTCTAATTGGTTCCATCTGAAGACAACACAAAATCACATCTACTGAAGTATTTGCAGTGTGCGTTGGTTTGTTTTAAACAAATTCCAGTCATGTCAGTGGTGCTAACGCTCACAGACACAAACTTTTGAAACTTTTTTGAGGGGAGTTGCACAAAACCATTATTTTTAGATTATGGAATCAGCCAACGCCAAAGAAAATATAAAACCATGACTGGGCTTATACCCGATGATCCAGACATTAGGCCAAATCCTACAAACTTTATTCAGCCTTTTGTTTGGCAAGGCTCTCACTGAACTCAACAGGAGTTGTGTCCAAGTAAGAACTGCAGGCTTTGATCCAATGTCCAGTCACTGTAACACAGTCACATTGGGCAGAAGGAAACATACCAAGATTATACCACAGTGAAAGGCCCTCTAGAAAGTCTTGAGTTAGATAGATAGGATGAGCACAACAGAGATGTCAGACTAGCTAGAAGTTGGGGATGAATGATTTTCTCTAGGGAAGAAGTCTGGCATGAATCCAATGCTCTTGACATTTGACTTGAGGAAGACGAAAAATGCGAGGTCAGAGGTTTGAGGGGGGCCAATATTAAATGTATAAATATCTTAACTCAGTTACAGCTCATCCTAAGCCAACAGAGGCAAATGTCTGCAGTTCCTCCTGGTCTGTTGATCTCACCAGGACAACTCTATCCAGTCCACAGTGGGAAGAAAGATCAGACTTGCCAGCTGTCTGGTAAGGCGAGAATTCATTTCATGATATAACAAGAACTCAGGGTTAGATTTAGACCCTATGCAACTCCTAAGGAAGTCTCAAGGCCAAATTCACTAGTGACGTAAGTTACACATCAGGCACAAGTATGTCAGCAAGAGGCATATAAAGCAGTAGCTTGCCCTGATTTGCATCACCCCTGAATTTGGCCCATTATCTATTGAGTCCCTGCTGCTGTCACAGACGTGCAGGATTTAATCTTTGTTACCTGTCTTGAAAGAACCGGCGAAACCCAAAGGCAATCAGCTTGAAAACAGATTCCAAGACAAAGATGACAGTGAAGATGTAATTGCAAATCTTCAGTGCTTCATCAAGAACCTGCAACATGGATACAAAGCTGAGGTTAGTTGTTGACTTGGCTGGACGGTTTTGCTGCCGTCCTGTTTTCACCAGAATTATGCATTTAATAAAAAATAACTGATGACTGACGAAGGAGAGGGGATCAGGGTTATGGCCCCTCTTTCTCTCTGCTCCCTTCAGTCCCAGGAGGAGCTAGTAAGGAGAAGTCCCTGCATTTAAGTGAGTGCAGAGACTGCAATTGTGCACAGCCCCTGCAGAATTCACCCCTGTGCAGAGGGCCTGCACAAAGCCTATGCACTACTCAGGTCCCTCTTGAGACTGCTCGACCGCTGGGAACAATGCCGTCTGTAGTCTGCAAAACACTTAAGGACCATTTAGATGAGAGTGATTCACCAAGGAACTGTTGCATCCGTGGGCCTAAGTGGTGCAAAGGCCTTGTGCGCTAGCGCTCTGCATGTTCAAGGCCAGGGGAAGGCACTTTGCACCATACCTGCCCTCGTGCACCAGTGTGAGAGCCGCAGTCTGGCCCTAGGTTTGTACAAATCCTGGCACAAGCAACAGGAAATTATGGCTTATGGCTAGCGCCTCACCTTGAGCTCACAGCAAGGCACAAGATAGGGATAAAGCATCAGACAATATCGAATTCCCTAGTTCTTTCCCCTTTGCTTGTGTCACAACCTTGCCACTAATGATAGTCATCACTGCCAGCAGGGCACCTATTACACAGGCGATTGCTAACTAATGGCCGAAGTGGTTTTATTCCAAAGGTCATACTGGTAAAAGAGGGCAGCGGTAATAGCATCTTAGATTTCCTTTGTAAGCAATGTGCATCATTTTTCTCGTTGCTGAAAGGTGTGACAGCAATAGCTGGGTGTGGGCCATTGGGAGGTGATGTGGGGGAGGGTAATATTACACAGATCCCGAGCTAGGGCGTGAAAGTTTGTGTCATTAAAGTTCGGTGAGAAAGCTGCTAGTGAGGTCATGGCATCCCGTGGTTTATTGCTAAGTAATTCAAGAGATGATGATAGAATTGGATGTGTTTCCAAGGGGTATGTAAGGCCAGGTGGGTCATGGCAGTTCCTTTTAAAGGATCATCAGACGTTTCACAAGCTAATGCCATGATTGCGAGCCATCGCTGGGCAGGAAAGGGGTGATGGGGAAAGAGCAAGGCCCTTTCTCCCACATTTTGCCCCTGTACCAGGGCTGAGCACTGCCATAGTTCCATTGTCCTGTGATTCTATGGTGCTGTGGCTTTCAGTGCTGCAATCCTCTGCAGTCTAACTGGCCAAAAAGAATTGTCCAAGTCCAGCGCCATTGCTGGTCCCACGCTCTCATGTGAAGCAGAGCTGGCTCCGTGGTGACAGAGAGTGCACCTGCTCCAAAGGCAGCAGCTGCGCTCCCCAGGAGGCACTGCGTCTACCAAGAGCTTCTCATGCATCTCAGTCAGATTATGGCTTCATGGCACAATTTACCCCAAATATTGATCAAGAGAAGTCACTTCACCTGTCACTGAAATGCAGCCACATCTGGGGAAGAAAGCCACAGCTATTAAATAGCTCACTGCAACACTGCAGAAGAGTTTAACTCTGCCCAGCCAAAACTGCACCGGTAGAATGTAATTAGCCAATACAGAATTTGACTAATAGTTGTTCAAACTGTGTATGCCTCTATCTGTACTGCAGCACTGCTTGTAAAGTGGCCGTTACTCAGCAGCAATATGTACTGGATTTTGACTGGTGTCCTGATGACAAAAGTCCTTTCCCATCCATATCCCATTACCAATCCCGTTCACCATCCTGGTGAATTATGATGTTGGATATAAAGCTCTTAAGCACATTTATCTGTCTAAACATCTCCAGGATAATAATCAAATTCCAGATTGGATTTAGTCACCTGGGCCCTGATTCAGCAAAGTACGTAAGCACATGCATGACTTTAATCAGGCAGGTAATCCCATTCACCTCCGTGTGACTATTCTCATTCTTACATTATTATGTACACATAGGACATTGGGGTCTTAGATAAAGAATTTTACTTTCCTTAAGGGAAAAATATGAATGTTTTTACAATACAAGTAAAAATGTCGCTGTGAAATGACTTTAATAAGCACAGGCCCTAGAGTAATTCTAATACAAGCTTCTTAGCTAATGACTGATTTAATCAGAAAGTGACTGAATGTCATAATGTGCTTCCCAGTGTATTTAAAGGTGACCTGCAAAGGAAAAAGAAATTGGGCTTGTGCCCTTTTACTCTTTGGCTAGCTTATGATGGATGGATGGATGGATGGATGGAGTGTGTGTGTGTATGTGTGTGTGTCTTTTTTCCCCTTTACTTGTTATTTACATTAGTCATGCAGGTCCTGTCTAGCCTCAAAGAATATTTCACCCTTATTGTGATTTGCATGTATTCATTTTGAAAGGAGCTAATAAAAAGAATTACAATTTATACAGCAGTGGCAGCCATTTCCATCTCTTTCTTCGGCACAAGGCAGTCATCTTCCCAGTACAGGTTGTTCTTATTATCTTCGGAACAGGCCCAAGATACAGGAGCCTGGCACGCTTAATAGATTAAGAGTCTGATTTTCCAAAATGCAGGGTAGCCATAACTCCAACTGAAGGCAATGGTATTCAGTACCTTTGAAAATCAGGCCCTACATGTATCTGCTTGCTGAATGTACTGGGTAGGCACTGAGGCAAATCTCCCATTGGCCATGTCTCCATGAGGAAAGGTGCATTTTTAATAAGTGTTAGATAAGGTGTTAAAATCCTAGCATAGGCAAGGTGGTTGTAGTTATAATGTATATGTTCAAATATACCTCTTTTCTAGTGTAGACATGAGCAGCGGGAGATTTGCATGGGTAAAGATTTCAGGAATTGACCCAGAAAGATTACAGTCTTCTTACTGACTGTTACCATAGAAACACTTAGTCAAAGAGAAGATTTCAAGAAAAAAAAAAATCACTGGCAACTGGCTAGAGGAATTTTCATCCCAACTTTTACTGCTATGGTAGGTGTTTTGTTTTGTTTTTTTAATGTTCTTAGAGTATTTATAAAGGGTGGGTAAGAGATGGGGAAGCTGAGGTACAGAGAGAAGTTACCTCATCAGCTCAAGTAACAATAGCAGGGAAGCATGGGCTAGAGGCACCCTCCTGGGACCCTGGGCACATACTCAAGCATCTGGCCCAGGCCGCCACAGCTTTACTGCTATTTGATACCTGCGCTAGTTTTGATCTGTGTTTACGTGTGTTGCAGTCACACCACCGGATGGTTGTAGAGACCTACCCTATGTGACTAGTTAAGGACTCAAGCAGTAAAACTGGGAACAGAGGCCAGAACTTCCAACTCCCACTCCTCTGCTCCCACCACATTGCCTCACTGGCTAAGGCATGCAATGCTGATCATGCAAAACCATCACCCAATAGATGAAGTTCTGTAAAACTAACCAGCCCTGGTTCTGCCCATCTCTAGCATTCAGTGAAAGCTGAGACCATTTCTTTTCCCCATTCCATCACTGGCTATTGCCAGCTGCCTTGTCTCCCGGTACCTTCGGCTGCTGGTAGTGCTCCATGGCCATGGTGATCACATTGAGGCCGATCACTCCAGTGATGAACAAATCCAGGTAATGGCTCGTGCACATCTGGTGGATCAGGAGCCGGAAGCGAGAGTAATCGGAATAGTAGGGTTTACACTGTGCTTCTGAAATGGGGGGCGGGAAGAGTGGAGAGGCAGATCAGCTCATTACTCTGTGTCTCTTAAACATGAGTTCACCTTCCCTTTGCAAACTCCAAAACTGAGGCTTTCTACATTGATCACAATAAGGCTTTGGGTTTTGTTCCTGGGTGGTATGTTACCAGCCTTAATATGTAGCAAGGCTACCAACAACATGGATCCATTTAAACATCTTTAATGTAACATGCACAATACTCAGCTTTTTAGTATTAGAGATGAGGTGAGTACAGCTGGGACTATTGTGGGCTCCAGGAACTGTTTCATTGTAAAGGAATTAAAAAGCCCTACTTTTTTTTAACTTAATGTGGAAACAAAAACAATAAATGGACAAAAACAGCAGCCGAAGAGCCCGTTCAATAATCAAATACTGCACAAAATTGGTATTGACAATGGCTTTGAGAACACAGGCCCTTCATTTATTGGTCTTATTTGAAGAGACAGCAATAAACTCATCTCATCTCCTTCGCAGTGAATTATGGGGTGAGACAAAATTTGACACTTCAGCTGTCAGAACTCTGAAAAACATTGAATAAATACTGTGGAGAACTGATCAGTCTACTTTAATGCCTAGAAAAATAATTCTCCATTTATATACAATTACCGAATTGTAGATTTCACTGTTAGATTTACTTCCATACTCTGTTGCACTGGGAATGACACATGCTTTTCAGACCCTAAATGTTCCAGGAGATAAACTAATTTACTCACCTAATCTCTAATGAGGAAATGCCAAGGCTGAGTATATAATTCATTACAGTTTTCAAGGAGGCATTATAAGGCAGACTGAAGTGGAAAGGACTGTCTTGAATACGTCAGTGTATAATATTATTCTCATAATTAGATAATCAACTGGTTATAAAAATTATTGAGCCGAGAGAATTACATGGCTTGAGATTTAGCACTGCTGAACAAATGCGGGGTTTGATACATTACTCCAAATAGAAATTTGGGCACAATGAAGCCATGAACTATAGGTATCAGTTACTCCGAGGGAAAACTAATTTAAAGTTTTGCTGGGGATATAATTTGGTGTGTAGATAGCCAATGATTCTGCAACCAAAGCCACAGGTTTAACATCACTGTACGCTCATTGCTTCATGACATGGGCTCCTAAAAAATCACAGAATTTTTGTTTTTTCACTGAGACAGACTTTTCCCCTAAAGCTTAAGAACCAGAGACAAACCATTTAGCAGCTTATATGGTAAGGGTTTGGAACTCCCAAAATTCTGCTCAAGTGTCATAAAATAAAAGGCAGTATTAATATTCACTTTTGGATGTGCAATATGCGGAAGGTGATCTGTACTGGAGGGCAAAAGCATAACAGCAGTGAAAAGGTCTATAAAATACATTTTAATGCTGAATCTATTGAGCACTTAACAAAAGCCAAACCGGTGGCTTTGCTGACTCACATGACTTTTTGTCAGGGATCTCAAATCCCTGCATAAATCTCCATAAAGCCACGATATCTTGATCACATTATGCTAAATTATGAGTAAGAAATTAACTAAAATGTTTGAATACAATTAAGTTAGCAATAGGGCCTAGTTATGAACCAGGTTATAATTGCAAAAAGAAACACCATCATAATTTGATCACTGATTTCTTTTAGGTTTCTGCATAATTCACATTCAAAAAAGGAAAATGTCAACATTTCTGCCTCTTCTTGCAGTGGATTTACATATGAATAATTATACTGGAATTCAAATGTTTTAGCTTTGATTGGCAGGTCATTCCAAATCCCACAGAATAGCACTGCAGCTCTTAGAATATAGCAAGGATTTACAGAGAGGTTGTAAAATGTTACTTGTGCAGAGATCCTGCATCTGGACTAGTAACAGCATGGCCTTATAAACAGGGTTGCCAAACCTTCCCCAAAATATTCCCTTTTTTTAACCTTTCAGTGAGCATGGCCCTGGACTTTGCAATGTCAAATGCTTTTCCTGATTGAATTTGAAAGTCAGTGTCACTGACACATCTGGAACACTACTAATTTACAGACTGTAAATATTTTATCCCCCGCCTGTAAGGTTATTAATAGGCGTTTTCTCAACCCGGTTTATAAATCATACTACCACTTGCTTTCCCTTTCTCAACATGCTGGTCATGCATATTAGCAGAACACAGATATTATCTTGAAATGAACCACAAACAAATATACCATGCTGCCTGTGGGCTACAAATTAATAGCTACTGTATCAAGGTAGGCAGGGAACTTTTTGAATATAGCAGTTGCTTCTTTATGTCATCAGCAAGAAAAGCCATATTTAAGATGGTTTGCACAGATTGGCACTCTCCAGGTGTAAATTCCATGCCCCCTATCAAACAGCAGTATTCATATTTATTGCAGAAAAAAAAATCTAAACAATACCAACATCTTGGGAAATACAGACATCTGTTAAGCTCCAGGTGGTGAATCTCACAACTAACACAACACCACATTACTGTACTGTTACAATACACTGTGTCAAGAACAACAAGAGCTCCAGATTAGTCTAGGTTATTACTGGAAAGGTTAAATCACTTCCTGACACACAGAGAATTAAAGACAAAGAAAAAAAAATGGCAGAATAAGACTGCAAGAGGATGCGAGATGCAGCAAAAGCCCACGACAAATCTGGCAGGTAAACAGGTTCTAAATCAAGCTGCTTTGCTGTGGCTGGGTGAAAAGTGGGATAGGAGAAGGAATGAACTCTAATATTTAGATACAATTAAACTGGAAAGATCAGCTAACACAATGAAGGTCGGGCAATCTACTCATAAGTCTCATTTCCCTACTGATCCTGGGAAATGATGCTCTAGCCTGATGGGCAGCTGAGTCCATTGTCACAGCTGCCCAACATTATGGGTACTTCTTTTTAGTTGGTCATGTCCAGTGGCCCTCATCCAAACAGCTTCCTGAAGAGGGGTCCTATGATGATATATGCGCCATGCAGTGGGGTCGTTATTACAAAGGATTGCCTTAACAAGTGCCAGGAAGTGGAACCGATGAGTCTAATGGGGGTCGGTTCCCTCTTAATCTTGGATATTAGTTAAACCGTGCTTGTAACAAGTAACTATTAAAGCATGGCTTCCCTCTGGAAAGTGATTCCATAATTCACTGATTCTTACTATCAGTGACTCACTTGCTCCGTGTATGAATAAAAGTGATTTTTCTAACTGCCAGTATCGTAACTGAAAGTCAAGCTCCATTCTTTCTGGCTTGCATAGCACCAACAATTAAGGCTGTGTGCTTGGAATTCAGCAAACGATACTGTTGAGGATGCTGGAGCCAGAAGAGAATCCAGCTCCCTTTCTAATAGCTGTGTTCACTCAGTTCACACAGCAAGAGACCAGGTTGGACTCTGAATTCATCCCTGAAGAGTAGGAAGTTGCCATTTTTCCATAGTCGCTTTTCAGAGTAGAACAGTGCTGAACTGCACCACCAGTGGAAACTGGAATGCACAAGAATGGTATAGTTCCATGAAGGAATGCATTTCTTTGTAAAGGTCTACATTTATTCTAGGGATATAAGCAGGAAAACAGTGAACTTTGAACACATTAAGCAGCTGGATTTACAAACTGTACTGAGAGAATTAGGTTTAAAATGTTTTGCACTGAAGGAACGTCTACATTTAAACACATTGTTTTATTCAGCTTTTATCACATTGAGTGGCATTTTTAAAGCAAAATGGAAATGATAAATTATTCCCACTGAGAAGTTTCCAGCTGTGATAGATCCAAAATAATAACAGTAATCTCCACTACACACCAGTAAACAGCACAGACACACAGTACCCCATCTCATCTTCACATAAAGATAAAGGAAGCCTTTTGTAAAATACAAAGACATATGGAAGTTCTGGGTCCTCAGCTTAGGATTTCTCATCATGCTACAGAAGGTTTGACTGGTACAACATCAATATTGATTCCCTAGCATCACACAACGATTCTGAAAGAGAACTTTCTATTCTTTCACTTTGATGACTGAAGACCAGCACAAGCACATTCAATAATACTGGTTCCAATAAAAGACAACAAAGGAAATACAAAAGCACAGATCTGACAATCACACAGTTTTAAAGGTATAAACTATACGTTTCTTTCTGAGTCTGCATTGGATAATGGCCAGTTTTGGAATGAGATCAAAGCATTAAACAAAACAAAATAAAACAAAAACAAAACAAACAAAATGCTAGATGAAGCTCTTGTCGATCGGAAGAGGTCTTATGTGGTGAAGATGCTCACAACCAAATTAAAAAACAAACAAAAACAAAAATAAAAAACCTAGGGCCTGCTTCTTCAATCCTTCCCCAGGCACTGATGTCTGATTAAGGGGTGGAGGATTGGACTCCTAGCAATAACAGAGAGGATGAAGGCAAGGAAATTAAAACACAAGGAGTGGCAATGGTGAGGAGATTCAGGTTCATTAAAGCAAGTTGGGTCATTTTCAGCCAGGACTTTATAAGAAGATCAGGATGCTCCTTTTGCCTGAGTTATTTCTCACCAATGAACGAGCAACATTGATTTTCCATCGGAGTTTTGCCTGACTGAGAACAGCAGGATCAGGGCTCATTGTCTTAAACGGGGTGTCCTTTCACTGGAACGGTTTTATGGGCACGTAATTTTCCTTGAATGCACTTACGCATTTATTTCAATATTAACAAACCTTTAATTATTCAGACTAAAATTCTTAACAATTCATGATTTAAAAAAAGAACTACTGCTCAGATCAAAGCTGCTGCTTCTTAAAAAAAACTAAAAACAAAAATAAAACCAGAGAAAAGATCTGAAGCCTGAAGCACCTTCTGGTGAGTAATGAATGAAAGGAGGAGAAGTGAGTTAAGTAGATAGGAGAGGGTGAGATTAGATTCTTAGCAAGTCTAATCGAAGTTCGCCCGTCTTCTTCAGGACTCTGAAGTTTGTTTCACCTGACTTACAAGATCTGATGTACTACGGCTTGTAGCTACTAATGAAACAAACATTCTTTCTGCAGACAGGGCTGTGGTGTGAATCGAACTGGTTAGAAATCAAGAAAATGTTTTTTCCCAATTGAAATCTGAAAATTTGGTTAAAAATCATTACAATTTGAAAAGTTTCCACTAGCTCTAGTAGGGAAATAACAGTGAGAATAAAAGGTTTCAGAGTAGCAGCCGTGTTAGTCTGTATTCGCAAAAAGAAAAGGAGGACTTGTGGCACCTTAGAGACTAATCAATTTATTTGAGCATAAGCTTTCGTGAGCTACAGCTCACTTCTGCTAACCTCACATTTCCTTCCCCAGCTCATCAGGGGTTAATGGCTAACCTTCCATTGACTCAGGATCCCATTAGCATAGAAATAAGGCCATTCAGTGGGGCCCGTAGCCAAAACCCAGAATTCAGTGAGTGACCTCCCTACAACTTACTTCATACAGCTGTGCTCTGCCAGATGGGGGAAGGTCCTTGAGATCCACAACAGAGGATTTGTCCACATATGGCACATGTACACCTCCCCAAGGTGCTCAAGGTATCTGCACAGAGCTCTCAGCTGGTGTGAAGAACCTTGTGCCCTACCCAAGGCTGTTATCTTCTCTACTGGTCCCTCATTGAGCTGGACCCAATAAACTGGGGACTTCCTGTGGCTGCAAGTTTGACAGCATGGAGAATGAAATCTACCCCGATTTAGATTTCCCACTTCCAGATTTAGGTCTATGCACTAGCTTTATGCACAGGGGCTGGGTTTCGCTCAGGTTAGCCGGTTTTCTCTTACTGGAATACGAGCAATGCAACAAGGTAGTCCTGGAAAAATACCCTACTCTAGCGAGGTCATTTGGCTTCCAGAGATACCGCTGCGGAATGTTCAGCACCTCCTAATGGTTTATGGTTAGCAAATGAGTGTGGACAACACAGGACCCATTTCAAAATCCAGTCACTATTCTCAAAAACAAAAACAAAAAGTCCGACAATGTTTGGACGAGGACCGGAAAAACGACTTTAAAAAACAAACAGAAAAAAAAAAACCCTGATAAAAGGTGTAAATTAAGATTTGCAAGTGCCTGGCCTGAGCCAGGTCTGCAGACCTGCCACTTAAAAATGATATGCCTGCGCCATGAAGTAAGCAAACAAGACTTCCACCACACGCACAGTTTAGTGGGATGCCTCACAGCAGCATTGGCCAGCCGTTAGTTACACAGCACTGCCATTCACGTGAGACGAGACGTTAAGATTTCCCAGTACCTTGCACTGCACTGGCTGAGCTCTCCATTATTACATCATCCAGCATTAGATCTAAAAGAATGAAACGACATTAATCATCTGGCAGGACGCGTGGCAAGAGTTTCATTCCCCTTCAACTGTTTCTACAGTTCTCCCGTCAACTAGACAGGTCTGTAATGGCTGTAGCCCGAAAAGTTCTAATAATGTTCTCTCCTAGATATCTTTTATGGTGAGTGGAATCTGCTATCCCTGCCCCTTCTGATACAGTGGGGTAAAACTAAGGGCCAGATGCTCCTCCCACTTACGCCAGTGCTACCGCAATGGACTCCATGAGGTTGCAGCGTTTAACTGACAGAACTTTGCCCCCTTAAAAATTTAAGGCCAATTCACCCCCGCATAAGACCTATATACCAGTTAGTTAGTCCTCAAGACGGGGTTTGAGTAGGATTTAAGCAAAAGCCTTGGCAGAGGATGAATTTCACCCTAGCAGAGGAATAGCACAATATGCTGCTTGCAATCCTGCATACTACACAACTAGGTTCTGCATCTGTCATGTAAGCACTGTATTGGTATGCCCACATGTTTCTCTTTTTCAGATGCAGCAGGTTGTCCTAATATAGGAATAGACTAGCATTTAAAAAAACCGACCATGCAGTCAGTTAAACTAATTCCGACTATTAGCTACAACAAAAAATCAGTGACAAGGCCAGCTTCGGCATAAAGGAAACCCCAATGACTGCAATGGAATTGCTATCATGGATCTGAGGGTAGAAGTGAGCCCCTTATCCCAAAATGGCATACCAGTTACAACTACAGATGGAAAAGCAAAGCAATGACACTTACTTGTCATTGAGAGCAAAATTGGACATATCCAGTCAAAACCAACATTTTCATTGAATGTGAACTGAGAAAAGCTTTGTTCTAAAGCTCTTTGGAAGGCTTCATGTCTTTCTTTTTTAAGGAAGTTTAGCACTCAGCAGTATTCTGTTCCTCGATAGACGATCTGGCGATTGCCTCTTTAATTAGGCATTTTACAGAACTGAATGCAAATATCCACATCTCCAAGGATGCTTTGTGATTCCTTCACGGACCAGCCTTATGTCTGATTCATCTTTTTTCTCCTAGCATTATAAATAAGGTCATTCATAATATCTATATATATTTATTCTAATGACATTTAGAATGTTTTCTTTCCAAAACCAAACTATACAAACGGGACATTGGCATCCAGCGTGTAGCTGTATGTTCTAAAGAAGCAGCTGTCACTCAGCAATTGTGTCTGGGAATTCAGACTACCCTAAAGCGCTTTCTATACATATTAATTGTTTGGAGGGAAAAAATCCTTTGATATATCAGCTGTATCCCATTTAACTGAGACTGACTGATAAGATCCATAGCTATGAGCTTTATTTATTGCGTCCACACTGTGTGGCTCTTCACCCAGTACTGGTTACATCTCCCAAAGTTCACTGGGCTCATTGTAACACCCAGAAAGGAACTGGTCACAGTCTCTTCTTTGCTTGATCCACAGTTCTGAGCAGGAATCTGGAGATGCTATAATGTACCCAGGATATTAGAATATTCCTTCTTTAGGGCCAGATCCTGCAGTGCAAGCAGTAGGGTGCTGTGCAGTTGCAGAGCTCTGGCCATGCCATTCTCACTGCAGGATCAGGGCGTTAAGCCCTGATTCGGAAAAGCACCATATTTGGGACAACACATATGCATTGTGCTTAGCTACCATAGAAATCAATGGGACTTAAGCACATGCTTAAGAGCCATGCTGCAAAGGGATGGACTTAAGCATGTGCTTAAGTGCTTTCTGAATGGGAGCCTTAGTTAGTGATATTTGTGCTGCAGTAGTATAACTAAGCTCATCGCAACTTTATTAACCTTTCAGAGTTAACATGACCAGCTTTCAGATTGCTAGCACAAGCTCCTGATCAGAGACAGACTCTTAAACATCACTGACGTGCGTCGAAGATAAAAAATGAAATGTGAAAGAAGTGGAGACAAGTAGTAAGGAGTCAGAACGGGAGAGGGTAACAAGAGAGAGATACCATGAAGAGATGGGCACTTGAAAAAAATGCAACCAGAACAGAAAGCATGCAAGATGGAGAAGAGTACCTCTGGCCTTTGACCTCTGACCTGAATGTGATTTCCTGCTTTTTCAACCAAACCAAAACTGAAGTAAAAAGAAAAAGGTCAGGTTTTTAGATTTTTGACAGAGTGTGTAGGTCTAGCATCCTTCTATCACGCTAACAGAATTTTTAAAGCTACATTATCCTAAGAGGGCCACAAGTTTGTGTCAAGCTTTATCGTTCAATTTATCTCACATCAATGACAGTTCATCTGGTTAATTTGTCTTATTGAATTCTTTTTCAATCTGTATTTCTCAAGCAAACTCATTGATATGTATCTATAGGGTGTTTTTTAAAAGCATTTAAATGAATTTAAAGCATTTTAGAATAAGATGCCTTCATTATTTTATTACATCCTTGAATAGCCCTAGAGCTACTTTGCCAACAAATAAACCTGCCTGATAAATGAGACAGGTAATGTTGCTGTGGCATTACAAGGCTGTAATAAACCAAATAGTGAATCCAGTTATCAGCAACAGTGCTCAAGACTTGGAGGATTTATGGCCTAGTCTGACACTGTTGATCTTTACATTTGTCACTATTTGTGTAACGCTGAGTTGTGCTATCCACGAAGCTCCAGGTTTGGGTTTTTGGGTTTTAAATAACCTTGTATGAAAAGGTCATTGCAAATCATGCAGGCATCGAAAGGTTTCCATGGCTTCCTGCTCAGCCTAACATGGCGCTGTTTCCTTCATGCAAATTTCATAGCTTGGACATGCTTTTTTTTGGAGGAGAATGATCATCAGATGCTAGGCAGGGGTTAGGGGATTGTGTCAAAGGTCAAGCAGGACTCAGAAAGATGTGGAAAGACTACCGACCAGCCATCTGTTTCTCCTTACTCCTTCTCTTTTTCTCCAGCCGGCGAAGTCTCTTCTCCTCCCGTCTCTTGGCTTCTTCCTCCTCCTGGTGCTGCCGACACTTGTGGAAATTCTCCACCACGACCCCCACGAACATGTTGAGGACGAAGAAGGCCACAATCAGCAGGAAGGAGATGAAGTAGAGGAGCATCCAAGGATTATAGTTCATAACTGGCTACAGGATGGAGGGAGATAGATGCCAGTTGAATTACAACAGGCAGAGTATGGAGCAAACTGAGGGTAGACAGATTCTTGCTAGTCAGGGTTGAGCTGGGATGTTAACAAAAGCAATGTGGAAGTTGCATGTCCGGCTGCAGTTTGGGGGTTGGATGGGCCTGAGCTGCAGCCTGAGCCGCAACATCCACATGGCTATTTTTAGCACACTAGCTTGAGCCCCACTAGTGCAAGTCTGTCTATGGAGGCTGGGAGGCTTGCTTCCAGCTGCAGTGCAGTGTAGACATACCCTGAGGAGGTAGATGGAGCAGAACAGCAAGGCCCGCTTTCTGAAAAGCAGCTAGAGATGTTGAGTGCTCAACTTAAGACACCTTAAAGGTGACTTTCAGACGGCAGGTGCTCAGCACAATCAGGCTCCTTTGAGGTGTCACGAGTTGGGCACCCAAAGTCACTTGAACACTGAAGAGTCATGAATGGTCTGTTGTGCCAAAGAGTGAGGCAACAGAATCCTTTGCAACTATCCAAGGCCAGCAATAATAGTAATCTGTACATATACAAAGTAGCAGCTTTCTCCGGAGGTGCTCAAAGACTCTTCAGGCTCACAAAACCCCTCTCAGATAGGTAGTGTTCCCCATTTTACAGCTACGCAGGACGTTTCTTCAAGCACCGTAAGTGGGTACAATGAACTATTGACACTTACGTCACAGCATGGTTTTGTTGCAGCATATAACTAGTAGACATGGGTCCCAATTGGAACCTTTCATCTGATCTCTGTCATGCTCCCGCCCTGGTTTGGATAAAATGGAACCCAGATCCAAACCACCCCCCAAAGTTTCACTTTTGCAAGACGAACAACGTTTTGCAAAATGAAAACCAAACCATAGCCTCTTTGGCGGCTTCTCTCTACTATGCGTTCATCTAGAAAACATACCTGCTGGTCAACTCCTACAGCATCGAGGCCATCATACATGATGTCCACCCACCCATCTTTGGAGGCCAGAACAAACAGAGACATCAGGGCCTAGAAATGTAAGGGAAAAAGTTACGTTTAGTTGGAACCCAGCTAATTAGATGCTCTCTTTTACCTGTCACATTCAACTCTCCTTTGCCCTTCTCCATTTTGGGATTTGCATTTGTGCTACTATTTTACCTTGCCAATAACAGGAAACTTTTGATGTCCAAGGTTTCCTGGCAGCAAAAACCTGTCAATGTCAGACACCGGTCCAGCAAAGAGGGCTAATTCGAAAACCACAAAGTCAAACACAAAGGCAGCTTCATTTTCACCCTCCAGGTCTCCACTGCTCACTACTAATTAGGTCCTACCATGCTGCTAAAATAAGGATGTGCTCCATCGGCAGTTGTAAATGAATGGGATGTTGAGATGCACTGGGTACAGGATGTCCAGCCACATTAGTCAAGCCCTGCTGCTAGATGTATTTAGTTTATTATGCAGCAGTGAAGCAATTAAATACACCGTGAAGCTACTTGTGCTTGTCTTATTCCAAAAGGAAGTGTGCGAGTGCTTGGAAGCATTGCATTTGGGATTTACAAATGCAGGGTGGGTGTATATGAAGTGAATAGTGACTGTGGCTGCTTAGACCCCTGTAAGAAAATCCTATAAGTAATTATTCATAGATTTTTAAATCAAGGAGGTAAAGGAGCAAAGAAGCAGATTACCATTCCAGTAATACCTGGCCGAGATTATCAAAATTATACTTGTGCCGGACCCATTTGTAGCTGGCTTCTGCACAGTCTGATTTGTTTGTGATGTTCCTGGTATCCTCCCCTTGGCAGACAAAAAACTTCCCTTTGAAAAGCTGTAAAACAGAAGAATAAGAGGAGGGGTAAATCCACTTCATCTACCTGCACAGAATGGACAGCTCACTCAGGACCTGCTGTGCAGCCCACACAATCAAATCAAGTTAAAGATAAAAGCTTCGTTAGTGCATGGCACTCAAAGAGTGAAGCCTGGCATAACAACAGTGACAGTTTAGTTCAAAGGTACCTACTGAGAGAAAGCTTGAACGCCTCCTCTAACATAATTTAGGATACTGATCTTGAAGGTCTCCTTGCAGGGGGCTGGATAGCTCTTAGGACTAGGACTATCCTCTACAGCCTTTTGCTTCTAGGGCACTGGGTTCAAATCCAGCCCAGGCTTGTAGGTGTTACCATCTGATGGCTGGTTAGTGATATATAAGAAATGGTGGTCTCAATCCAGTTGCCAGCAAAACGTCTTACAAGAGTGGCTAACAAAATTAGCCCTAATTCGGCCCTTTTGACCGTCTTTGTTGGCAGAGAAAAAGGAATGAATGTGCCAGAGAAATGGAAAACGCTCTTATTCACAAAGATCAAAGTGAGGAGTGGTGTGGGTGGAGCCTTGTTCTCCTGCTGGACCTGTGGGGTGGATCAATGAGACTTCTATTTCTAGGGCTGTTAACCCAGCAACTTTCAATGGCACTAAATCCCCTTGCATGAGAGCTGTTCTCCATCAATCATTAGACTGCACTTCAGGAAAGTCTCTGCAAATATTTTTATAACCAGAATTTAAGAATGAACTCATATTGCTCCCTGAAGCCAGATCCTGATCTCCCTTACACTGGCATAAAACCATGGACTCCAGTGCGGTTACTCCTGATTTACACCTATGAGAGAAGCATCAGGTGCTTAATTCTAGACTTGTTGCATTCTGCAAAGCGGCACAGAAAATGGCAGTGCATGATTACTCTTTGGGACTTGGCAATTGATGGTGAAATCTGAGTGAGCGAGACATATCGGAAATCCTGTTCTACTGAGTGACAGTATCTTGTCTTGCGTCCCTGGGACAGAGCATCCTTCTATTCAACATCTACTTTAGCCATAAAACTTTTAGATCTAGGACGGCTATAGCTCCCTTAAGGATCCCCATGTTCTGCCTACAATGGAGATAGCTTCTTCCAAATTAAACAGGAAGGTGAACATGGATTTTATTACATTGCCTATGAGTGTAATAGGTTCATGACTAGGGGTGTAATACTATTCAGATGGGCCCCATTACACAACCATAAACTGGAGAGGAACATACAAGGGTCTGATTTGCAAACACACTGAGCACTGGCAGCTCACGCTTACTGGCAGCTCATGCTGAAGGTGCAGATTCTCAGCACTTCTGAAACTCGAATGCCCAAAGTTTCAGAGTGACTCTGTCTTTTCTACTTCCTACTCCTGGCAGTTAGATTAATGACTATCCACATGCCACCTTGGTGCATGCTTCAGAAATCTATGTAATACAATCAATAAATAGCAGGCATGCCAATACAATCCAGCGGGCAGGAGACTAGACTGGGGCTTAGGAGACCTGCGTTCTATTCTAGGTTCTTTCACTTACCTCCTGTGTGACACTAGGCAAATCACAAACTCCCTGTGCTTGTGTTTCCTATTCTGTCTGGTCTATTCAGACTGTAATCTCTCTGGGGCAGGGACTGCCTTCCTGTTAACTCTAGAAGATTGAGTCTTACTATCTATCTCCATTTTATACTTACATTGGGAAAAAAACAGGCTAATACTGAGCAATCTAAGATTTGGTTTCTTTTATATAAATGATGGCCTTGCTTTTACAGTTATTCAGCATGCAGAACTCCCACTGACATCACTGGGAATTTTGCATGCTGAATGCAGGATCAGTTCTAATGTTTGTATGTAGTGCTGTAAATGTGTCAATGTGTAATTGTGACAACTGAATAGAAGACTGGGAGAGGCACTGGGGAAAGCGATCACAATTAGCAGAAAGGAAATTCAAACAGCTCAGTGTGACAGATTTTTTTCCCCGTTATAAACTCTTTTGGTTCTGATTATTTTGTTTCATGGGATGTGCTTAGTTTTATGGTCCTGTTTAGGGCAATGGATGTGAAGTGTAATGGATGGATATTGTGCTGTACCTATACATCAATCTAGATGCAAAAACTGTCATGAATGGGATGATTCTTCCCTTTTGTTCTGTCGGGTTTGAATGTTATATTTATTAGTTATTTAAAGTACATTCATTAATGCAAAATGTTACGGAAGCCCTCCTGTCAACACTGGAGCCAGTTTCCAAGCCAGCTTTGACAGATCAAATAAACTTCACCTGGAAAAGGGGAAACTGTGCTGAAATATCCATCAAATAGAATCTCTTTCTTTTTCAGATGATTAGAAATTATTACAAGGAGATGGAAACTTTTCTCCAGTCTCTTCCCTTGGGCCCCTGCACTCCAAGGACTGGCGATGACGACAGCAGATTGTATCCAGATTGCCTGACACCGCAGAAGGCTCAGAAATCAATATTTTCACCAACTTCTAACTATGTGAACCTTTCAGAACCCTGTACTGAGTCTACTGGGACAAGTTTTCCTTTCAGCTTAGAAGCCAGCGGATTCCCAGCTATGAAAGTTAGTTTCTATTTTCCGTGAGTTTAAAGCTGGGGAAAAAAGGGGACATTGTCTCTCCAACTTTAACACCACAGACAGGAGACAGAATTGAATTGAATAGTTTCCTTGGACTGGGATTTCCTAGTGGGACATGTTAGGGATCTGATTATATTAACTATAGACCCAAATTCTGCTCTGGTTGGTCCTGGGGGACGGACAACTGAGGTGTAGCTCAGTTCATGTTCTGCTACAGGAATTCTGCCAGCCAGAGCATAAGTCCTCATGGTGGGGATGGAGGGGGCATGGTGAGGAGGACTCTTGGCTGACACTCTGAGCGGGAGCAGCTTGCCCCCTCGGTCAGTGCTTGTTTTCAAGTATGTTTACATCGCAAATTAAATTGTACTCATAGTGGCAGTAAACCTGCACTAGCTTTAATCAAGTTAACACAGGTAACAAGAGCAATGAAGACGTGGCAGTCCAGACATCAGTAGAAGCCCACTAGGAACTCTGGCTACATACTCAGGGTGCTAGGCCACATCAGGGTCCATGCAGCCACATCTTCACTGCTAGAGTTATCTGCTCTAGCTAAAGTTAGCGCAGGCATGGTCTACCCATGCTACAATTAATCTGTGGTGTAGATGTGTCCTTAGAGAGCAGTATTACTGTATTACTGGTCAGCTTGAAGGGGGTTAGACCCACCCACTAACCCACAGATCTCATCACCCCGACAGAACCAGGAAAGAGGTTGAAGTCATACCGCCATAATTTTTCATACTCATTGCTGCGCCCACTGGTACTAAGGTGCACGTGTGTGGAGTCTAGCCTATGATTCATTTGAAAAGCCAGGGAAAAGTGAAAAAGACTCAGTGATCCATGGCTAGGGCTGGAATAATGTGGCTCTTGCTCTTGTCATGCTATTTCAGTTCCTGCATAGGGAGTTACTCCAGAAAGAAACTCACCTTAATCTGGGCCCCTCAAAGACCTGTAGCCCGCACACAGTGGCAAAGATACCAAGATATTCCTCTCTATTTGGGCTTGCCTTTATTTCCAGCTTTGCCTGGATTCCAGTGGAACCAGGCAAAGAGCCCTGCAGGGAACCCACCTGGACGCCCAAGATTCCAAAGATGATGAAGAAAGCGCAACAGATGACCACAATGTTCCCAATGGGCTTCAGGGATGACATCAGGGTTTCCACCACCAGCTTCAGTCCTTGTGCTCGACTAATGACCCTGAGGGGAAAAAGCAGGCACAAGAAGCAGGTTAGACACTGTCCTTGCAACGTTTCTCTGAATCCTTCCATGCTCTGAGGCACAGGCATAAGTGTGGACTAGGGAAGCAGCTGTTTGAAATGGGGAGTGGCTGAAAAACAAGAGTACACAAGATGCTATGAAGGGACTGAGATGTAAGGGAGGTTGGGGAAACTTCATATGTACTCAGGGATCCTTGTGTGTGGAATGGAGAAGACGAGAAGGTGCAGGTGGGAATGCATACGTATTAAGAGTTAGGTACCCAGATCTTGATCTAAAGCCCATTGAAGTTAGTGGAAAGGCTTCTGTTAACTGCACTGGGCTTTCGACCAGGCTCACAGAAAGGGAAAATTACAGAGTACCCCCATGTCTTCTTCTCCCACTCCATTACCTACACTTCCCTAGTCATGTCCTTTTTAACGACCTTATTACAAAATGAATACAGATCTAATTTTAGTGACCTCTCCATGTAAAGCACATCTCCTGCCTCCAGGCCTGAGAAATTCTACTGTCTTCTGTTTGACCCCTTATACAGCGCTCTCAGTTCTTGTATCTTTCTTGTAAAGAGCTTTGGCACCATATTCCAATCTAATACAAAGTAGAACTTCAGAGTTACGGACACCTTGGGAAGGGAGGTTGTGTCTGTAACGCCGAAATGTTCGTAACTCTGAACAAAGCGCAGTTCGGGCAGCTCCAGCAGCTGACACTCCAGGCCAGGCTCCAGCGGCAGCTGAGCTCCCTCCTCAGCACCTGCAGCTTTCTTGCCGGCAGCTTCTTTCCCTGGGTCCGACTGAGTTTGCAAGCTTGTCCCTCTCCCAGCCGGGGGAGGGGGGTGCGCGAAAACAGCGCGTTCCCCCCCTGGCTGGCGGAGGGAGGGTGAGACCAGTGTGTCCGCCTCCCAGCCGAGGGAGGGGCGAAAGCGGCGCAGACCCCAGCACTGGTCCTGCTCCGCTGGCTCCGGCTGCCTTGGACTGGCAGCCCCAGCATCTTCACTTCCTAGCTGTAAGTGGCTGCCCCCACGTGGGGGTGAGGACAGGCAGCCCAGATGTGCCGACCTGTAAGCTACAATACAGGCACAGTACAGTACTTTCTTTTTTGGTCTCTGCTGCTGCCTGATTGGTTGCTTACGGTTTCACCTGGTGTCCCATTGACTGGTCAGTCGTAACTCTGGTGTTTGCATCTTTGAGGTTCTACTGTATGTCAGATGTGGTCCCTCTGGCCTCTTGTACTGCCAGAGATGGAGCTGATGGTTTTAATCTAACCCACTGTCACTCCCAGATCTATTTCCGGATTAGCACCTTCTAGAGCACATAGCCAGTTAGGATGTCCTCTCTCCCCCGACCCGTTGTTCATCAAAGCCCCATCACTTTGTATTTTTCTATAATGCAGTTTGACAAGAACCTCTCGGTTCTGGTCTGGATCCCATCTCCCTTTGGATCCAGCCTCTAGTTTTGTGTCATTCACAAACTCATGCACTTGGTTCCACTTTCTCTCTTCCTGGTCACTAATACACCATTTGAACAGGACTGGGTCCAACACAGATTCCTGAGCCACTCAATTTCCTACCTTCATCCTATCTTACGTCTACCATTCACTGCTGTGACATCAGATATTCAACCACTTTTCTTACCCAGTTGAGAACTTCCCCACAGGAGCATAAGCAGTAACCTTCAATGCTACAGGATCTCTCCCTATCTCTCTGGCATTACCTCGAATTTCATAACTGTAGATTAGATTTTACTGTAGGGCTGAGGGAGAAGGCACAAGCAATCAATGGCAAAATAGAAACAAGCAGGAAAACAAAGGAGTTGAAGATGAACTACACCATTATATCAAGGGCAATATTTTAATAAGAGGACTAAGTTTGTGTATATTAAAAAAGCCATCAAGTCATTTACGGACAGATTCACAAAGGTATTTAGGGGCAAATAGGTTTCTGGTGAGGTTTACAAAAGTACCATTGACATCAATGGGAGTTAGAAGCCTCACTCACTTTGTAAATCTAGTCTTTATGGCCAAGCTGCTTTCAAATGTAGGCATGGAAAGTCAGGCATTTATGCACAAAAAATGTTGCACCCATAGAGTGGTGTATGTGTGTGTGTGTGTGTTTGTGTTTTTTGGACATCGGTTTGAAGGCTCCTTTGAAAACTTGGCACTCAAAATGTAAAGCACCTGTTCACTTATGGGACAAGGATGTCTTACACTGATCCTATCACAGGCTCCCCAATGTCTCTCCCTGCTCAGCTCAGTGTCCCTCTGCATTTTCACACCTCCCTCTTGTATCTTTGCTTTCCTATCTCAATAACCTGCCTCTTGCCATCTTAAAACTACCTCCCAGTCTGAGTGCTAGTCTAATCTCCATCTGCCCCAGACTGTGTCATTCTCCCAGCAGGGGTCACTGTGGACTCGGCCATGTGACAGTGATGTTTGGCTTTAATAAGGTGCATGACGGATAAGCCTCATGCTCTCTGAAAGTTTGCATTATTCCTTGTGTGTCTCGGTGCCTATGGAGTTAAACTGCAGAGCTACATGCACAGCCATAAAATAATGGTGGTTTTTTGTTTTCCTTTTTTTTTTCCCTAGGAATTGTTGGCTTTAAACAATAGCCTGAAAAACTAAAAAAAAAAATAAAAAAAAATTCCTTCTTTCTGGTAAAATATTTACTCTAAATGTCAAGGGTAGCTTGTCAATTCCCCTTGTTAAAAAGAAACAGATGGTGATATTTTTATCCACTCCCTACCAACACAACACAAAAGGCAGATGCTTCTGTTTTGCTGGCTGTTGTGCTCAGGTAACGGTTGTTGTTACTTATTACACTCCCTGGCTCTCTGTCTGCTCTGCGCTGTTTTCCTGAGTTTGGAGAGGACTGGATGGCTCAGGGAATGTAAGGAGTTATGAAGTCTTTAACCTTTAAGGCTGTGAATCAAATCTAAGCCAGGCTGGCAGCGACCAAAACAAATCATTACCCTCAAATGGCAGCTTAGCACGCTATGTTAAATATGTTTGTTGATCTCAGATCACTTCTGGGCAGGCAGGGTTCCACATCACAAACAACGAACACTGTCCTCATTAGCACCCTTTTTGAGCGTCTCAGCCGACAGACTAAAGCACATGAAGACTGAAATACACCCAGATCAGGGCTTAAGCATGTTAGGGGAAAGTTTGCACGGTCTCAATCAGTTTGATGCCTATTCTGTATATGAATCCGAGGTACTTTTATGCCTCTCCATAACTGTAGTATCTGAGCACTTCACAATCATACACATTACTCACAACGGCCCCACAAAAAGTGCAATTATCCCCATTTTATAGATGGGAAAACAGGGGCACAAAGATTAAGTGGTGCGCCCAAGATCACTCAGGAAGTCTGTGGTACAGTAGGAAATTGAACCCAGGTCTCTTGAATCCTGGGCAAGCAGCTCTCCAATGGACCATCCTTCCTCTCGTGAGGAAACTCTATTCTGTGGATACAATGAAGAAATTCAGTCTCCAGGGCCTGGCAACTTTCACCAGCACCAACACCAAATTAAAGATGGAACAAAGTGATTTTCCTGATACGACATCATCTGCAATCCAACACAGGGTAAAGGAATAGGAGGTCACTCTTCTGTCTTGGCCAACAGTCATTGTTGCTGTGTTTTCCCAAAGTAATGCTGCGTCCCCTCAATAAAAGTTTGCTTTTCGTTATACACAGACTCGGTGCTTGCAAGGCGGGACGTACTGACTATTAAAGATGCCCAGGAGAGGTATTTAGTTTTCCCAAATTTCTGGGTGAGGGCTCAAGATGGTTTTATTCTGTAATTTTAAGAGGAACCTCTGGATATTGAGCTGGCACTTGCTGCTGCTGCCAGCACCGGTCAGAAGGTTAAACACTAATTAATGAAAAACATCACAGTTCTCATGCTTATAGGCACTGAAGCTAAGATCCACCAGGTCAATGGAAAGACTCCCGTGAGAGCCGGATAAGGCCCTAGACAGAACCGCAAAGTAACGCAACCTCAGCATTTCCGAGATATTAGTGTCAGCTCCATTATGATGGCTTTAACCATCCCAGTGCCTCGTCAATATTGCCCAAGATCCTGCTGATATTATTGCCTGCAAACCCATGCTATCCAATCCACTGCTCCTGCAATTTAGTGCTGAATGATCCAGCTGATTCGAGCCCTCTGGACATTGTGACATGGTAGCCAGCCAAGATTGCATTAAGGACAATTTCAGCCTGCGTCAGGCATCTGACAAATGAGGAAATTAGAGTCATAGAAGTTCTTCAGCATGAAAAAAATGCTAATCCCTTGAGTTCCTCTTGGTTCTGCTGGCCTCAGCAGTCACAATGCTGCTAAACTCCAAGCATGCAGATGCTCCAAGACTGCTGTCAATCTCATCCCAGCTGGAACATATTTACTAACTTTAAGCCTGCTAGTCTGCTCAGCCCATTTGTATAAAGAAGTGGCAGCTCAGTGTTAATGCAGACTTTCCTCCACAGGGAAAAAAACCCAGCAAAGGTGATAATATGATAAAGAGGAGCGAACCTATGAAATGACTATTTCATACTGCGATGGGAGGAAGAGTGAATAATTTACCCATCTGCTTTGGAAGCTGAAGCCAAAGCGCTAAAGAGAGTAAAATAGCATTGAAACCTTTCCAAATTAATTCTGAATCCATTTTTAATTTGGATTTCTCTTGTATCTTGAGCTGTAGCACTTGATCCTGACAACAGCAGGTTGAACGCATTAGGAAGGAACTTTATTGGATCAGCAATTCTTCTACAGGCTGGTACATCAGAGACAGCAGTGGAAATGCCTTGGAATGCCCCTTCTTTGTGAATGCATTTTCAAACTTCTGTGCCTAGAGTGGGGCTTGAATACCCCTTTGTATAGTTTTAGGCCTGATAGTCAATGACTGGCATGTGTAATTACGTCCACACAATTGCATGTACATGATTTGCACATATGCAGATTGGATATTTGTTCATGCTTACGGCCAGCTGTACACTTTGCTGGTCAGGTGTACAAGCAAATACTTGATTTTCATATGCATATGTGATTTTGCATACACAACTGTATGTACTGTATAAGGCAGTGGGGTATTTCTACAGCAAAATAAGACAAAGTAGTAATCGGCAAGGTCTTTTATAAGTAGCAAACCTCTAGGGCCATAAATCAAGGCAAGCTGCCATAAGCCAAAGGAAACTTAACAAACCCCTTCACTTTCCTCAAGTTCAATGCTGTGAGGTGTAGAGCGGTGGCTTCTCACAGGGATTTTTCTCCTGATGTCTCCCTGTCCCGGGACGCTACACTCACCACTGGAGCGCCTCCTTCTGGTCGCATCTGGGGATTAGCTCTACCATGTTGACGTCCCTTCCTGACATTGCTCACTCCATCTCTCTCCCTGTCTCGCTCGCTTGAGACTCAACTGCTCCCGCTTTGTGGCTTGGCCCTCTGGCCAGGTCACTGTAGCCCTCCCATTCTGGGGGGCATATATCAAAGTCTCTCGGAACGCCCTGTCCCAGGCAGTCTTCCCATTTGTTGCCCCATAACAGTGCCACTTCCCCAGCAGCTGGTAGGGGAACCCAGGCCCACCCTCTACACTGGTTTCCAGTTCAGGGAGCCTACAACAAGCACTCAAGATCTGTACAAGGTCTATCCCTTTTTGCTGTATCCCTGGGTTGCTTCCTACCCTACCTTCCCCCACCTTGACAATGACAGCAGTTTCCGTCTCTGCCGCCCCCTTCTACTTTCAACTACGGGGCATTATACAGGCCCCTCCTGTTCCTGTCCTGATGAGCTTCATCTCTAATTAGCCCTGGCTCCTCCTCTAGGTGCAGCCCAGGTGGTTAACTGGCCCACCTAGCCACGTTCCCCCCTTCAGGCCTTGTGTGGGGTGGACACCCCATCACACTCCCCAGTAGCCATTCTTGCAATTCCACCCCTTGTGCCTATACGGGGAGTTGGCAAATGGCAGCCAGATGTGACACCTGCTGACCTTGAGCTGAGTGACTGACTAATTTTTTTCAGTTCGGTGGCTGATAATTTTGGGTTGACCTGAAATGGAAATATTTTGGTTTTCTTGTCAAAATGAACCCCCCCCCCCAATTTGTTTCAAGACAAATGAAACGTTTCATTTGACCGGAAATGAATATGTGTGAGTGTGTATTTGTTTCATTTTGGGGAGTTTAACTTTTTAAAAAAATACATTTAGTTAAATTTGGAAACAAAACACCAATTCTGAAATGAAAAGCGGAAATGTTTCATCTTGAAAATGTTGTAGCGAAAAGCTGCGGCTTAAAAAATTTGGTCCCCCCCAATTATTGCGTCAGACTATTTGCTAAATTCAGCCCCAACTCATGAAAAGTTTGGGCTGGCTCAAGCATCATAAAGGGCCTTGTGCAGGGTCCAGGCTCCGAAGTGAACTTCATACAATGAATTGCCATTCCCACATTAATGGCAGCTAATTTCCCAGACAATATGGGCGTCATTTTGATTAAAACAAGAGGAGGTGGAGTTGTGCACCCAATTACACTTGCACATACACAGCCGTCCCAACAGGTGGAGCTAAAGAATGCAACATTTATTGTTCTTAAATGAGACAGCAAAGTAAGTTGCCTGGCCTTGGGCAGGGAGATCATGGTCAGCTGAGTCCATACGTACATGTGCACAACAGCAGATGGATTTCCACATGTGAAGATTTATGAATGACTGAAAAGCCCCTACTTTAACGGTTGGCTTTTCATTTCCTACAAATCTAATGACAGAGGAACAGAATCGACTGTGAACATATTTAGGAAACAAATGGTTCATGGTTATCGTTTAAAAACTTCCTTTGCATTATGAAGTGTTTGAGCCGTTTAGTCAGTCACAAACATTCATGTATCCTCTTGAGAAAATACATCCTACGCCAACGGAACAAAATAATGTAAGGGCCTGATCCTGCAAATACCCTTTCAGACTGGAAGTTTATACTCATACAAATAATCCCATTGAGGTGAATGGGATAATTCACATGAACAAGGACAGTTCATGTGAATTAAGGCCCCAATCCTGAGCAGGCTGACCCATACACAGATATGGAGTCTCACTGACAACAGGATCAAAGCCTTAAATTGAAGAAAAAAAAAACCCCAGGAAACACGATAGATCAATGTAAAGCTCACTCAAAACATCTTATCTAGATGTGATCTAACAACACGGGCTCATTGAGAAAACCAATAACCTTCACGGGAGGAGATTCTCCAAATGTGATGTGCATCTCTCAGTTGAAGCTGCTGTGAAATAGATACTAATTTTACCTGTAGAAATTCCAATTATCTTGTACTTTTTCTGTGAATGTATTAGAAAGGGGAGAGAAGAGCTTGGTAGATACTGTAAACAATTTTCTGTGAATGTGCATTCGAACCTTTAACCTGGTGGTTCTCAATCTTTTTAATCCCAACATGCCCTTTTCCATACTGGGACTTCTCGGGGCCACCTCTTTCAATCTAGCCAGGATCCCCGTTCCATATAGCAGTATGGGAAAGGCAGGGTGGCCATGAGCCCCTGTGACCTTTCTGGGTCCAAGCCCCAGTTTGAGAATCTTTGCTTTAAATGGATCTGTTTTAATGATGCTTGTGCCCTTTTTGCCCTGTGGCTTTCTGTGGAAAAGTCTAACAAACACACATGCTGTCAGGAATGTTCACAGAATCCGCCAACGATAAGGGAACACCAGGAAACACCTGAAGAAAGCCAAACCTCAACCCGCAATCACAAGTATTCATCTTGGAAACTTGATTGTCAGGGTTGCGATCACCCAATCAGGGAACAGACATATATCATGCAACATATCTGTTCAATCAAAACTCACCAGTAGAGTTCAAAATCTGAATATTTAATGCTTGCCATGAACTGTGTGTGCACCATCTGGGGACTTCTGAGCACATAAATGGCAAAAGGTGTAAAAGCCATGCAATTTGGGACAGATATGGCAAAAATATTAGCAGTTGCTAATTTGCTCATCTCTTGTTTTTTACCCACCAAAGGGCTGATCCAAAGCTTACTGAAGGCAATGGAAAAGCTTTAAAGGATTTTTGATCCAGCTCTAACAGGGCATGTTGACTAAGCCTATGTTTTGATTCTTTCAGAGGAGAGTATGTCAGAAATATACAGATGGTGTGACCTTTATTATTATTATTATTAATTATTATTATTATTATACATATTGCAGTAGCAAACAGATGGCCCAGTCAGAATGAGGCCCTGTTTTGCCACACCCTGCATAAACACACAGAAAGAAAGAGATACACCCCTACCCCAAGAGAAAAAACACCAGATGAAGGGAGGGGGAGTGCGATACTACGTATGTGTAGAGAGACTGTGGGGATGATACGCTTGTTAGTTCCAGCATAACAAGAAGATCCCCAATTATATTAGATAAGTTATCATATTTATTAAGGATATAAACCTTCATATGCCAAGCACTGTCTGCTTGGAGTCAGGAAGAAACTTCCTCCATGGGCAGGTTATTGCTCAATTGTCCATTAAAAGATATCTTGTTCCTGTCCGTGAAGCATCCAATACTGGCCACTGTCCGAAAGGAAACCCGATTAGAGGGACCAGTGGTCTCATCTCATCTGGCCATTCTTACAAATAGTATCAGAGTGAAATTAATGGAGATTTTGGAGGAAAAAAAATCTTCACATTTTAGGTTAAGCAACAGTTTGGTCTCTGAATCTTCAAAAATTCGCTGCCACCTGCTACTAATTTTATTCTTGGTTGCAAAAACCATTGATTGCCTGAAGGGAGAGGGGAAAGGAGCTGTTAAGGAACACTTCACGCAGAGTGAATGAGAGCACAAATAGCAGGGGATGTGTGTCTTAATGAGCAAAGGGGGCACTGATCAGTTTGCTACACAGTGAAGCCTGACCCTGAGATGTGTTGAGTGCCTGGAGCTCCCCTTGACTCCAACAGGACCCGAGGATGTCATGTCTCGGAATCAGGCTGGGAGTTTGTTGTAAAGGCAACGACAGGTTGTGCACAGAACTGAGCAGCAAATCCCTCATTTTCGGTCTCACTGGGCCCTTCCATCGCACTCCAGAAAACAGTTCCGTTTCTTTGCATGGAGAGATTCAGGGAACCATCCCCAACCAGAAGCTTGCACAGCCAACCTGCTCCCCTTTTCTATCTTATCTAGCCCCAAATCGCTGCTTACCTTAATGGCCGGAGTGTTCGCAGCAGCCTCAAGACCCTCAGCATTCCAAGAATTTTAGTGCTGCTGTCCGATACCATTGAAACCAGGATGTCAATGACCGAGATGAGAACCAGCACCCCATCGAGCACATTCCAACTGCTCTTCAGGTAGGCCTTCTCCCCAAAGCACAAGCCGAGCGCCACCACCTGCCCAAATGGCAACAAGTTATGACTAATTCAGCCAGTATGTTTCTTCCAGTTAGCGACTTGCAGCTAATACATTATTCACAGATAAGTGATTGCGAGTCCATTTGCTTCCCAGTATAGAAACCTAATTAGACAATTTTGTAAAGTGTTATACCGTAAGGACTATAAAAATAACTGCAAAAAACACCGCAGATTGTCCCTTAACAGCTGATGTATTTTTAATGCAACTAAACCTAGTTGTGCAAAAGTGATTCTATTAACGTATAGCTGTTGCACAGAAGATTTGATCACATGATTATTTGGGCTACTGGGGGAGAGAAGTGGTTTCGAGGTCCTGACTATAGGCTATTGCTTTCCACCAGATTTGCAAATACAGAAGACAGGGGAAGTTTCCAGATGAGAAGAGAATAGTTCTGAGATGCTATGAATTATATGAGAGTGACATACAGGAAAAAGTCTTGCCAATCTTTGGGCCTGATTTTGGCTCTAATTCAGCAAAGCATTTACGTATACATTTAATAAAACAACAACAAACCACCACCACCACGTCGCTCTAACACAGCACTTGTCATTAGTGGATCTCAATGCACTTCACCAAGGGGTCAGTATTATTATCCACATTTTACAGATGGGAAAATTGAGGCACAGGGAGGTGAAATGACATGCCCAAGGTCACCCAACAGCCAGAGGCAGGCAGAGATAGGAATAGAGTCTCAGTCCAGTACATTAGCCACTATGTCACACTGCCTCTTCAGCAAAGCACTTAAGCGTAAACTTATCTTTAGGTCATGGAAGTCAATGGGACTTACCCACATGGCTGAAGTAAAGCATGCGCTTAAGTGCTCTATTGAAAAGGGATGGACTGCTGATTTGAGGCCTCTCATCTAATCTATACTGCTATAAATCAGGAATAACTTCAGTGGAACGATGGTGGTGCAAAATGCATGGAGAATAAAGTGCCTGGTATTTATTGGGTTACTTCTCCTTCCCAAGTAGCAGAGCAGATTAAGACATGATGATCTCTGGAAAAATGGGCACAGGGGCTTTAGAAATCCAAAGTAATAAAATGGTGCTAATGCAGCACAGCCAGGCTTATGCTTTGGCTTCATTTACCTTAACTGTCATCTCAGCCAGGAAGATTACTGTGAAGATGTAGTTGGACAGCGTTAGGAAAATTCGTTCCTATAAAAAATAAAAAAAGAAAACGAGAGACAAGGTTTTATAGTCTGCTCTCCAAATCTCTCTCTTGAGATATATATTTGGGTGGTTGCTTAATGTTCTCCTGATTTTATGCTGAAATAAGTCTTGGAATGTTTGCTCCTGAAGATGATGTCCAAACATTTACATGATAACATTTCACTTGTTTATAGAGCTCTTTTCCTATGTTACTTTGTGTATGTCAGTACCATGGACAGCTGCCAGCTTTCTCTATAGGATTCTGCTTGCTTCACCACAGGTGATGGGTGAAATAAGCGAAGGGTGCAATTGAAATTCACATGCCTTCTCTCTCAAATCTAAGCCATTCTTTCTATGTATCCTTTGGCCATTCCACACTTTCCCAGGTTCTATACCATTCCTTCACCCACCCCAAGTACTCTGGGATGCATGGGGCTGCTTGACAGATGTAAGGAGAGTTTCCTTTTGAATGATACATAGCGGGTGTCTCACAACCCTTCACCTGTGGATCTCAGAGTAATTCACATGGTTGTTGTGGGGCTTAATGATTCTTGTAAAGTAAGCTGAATACCCACTCTACAGAAAGGCAATCTGAGGCACAGAGAAACCATGCCTCAGCTGGTATAAACTGCCACAGAATCATAGAACTGGAAGGAACCTCGAGAGGTCATCTAGTCTAGTCCCTTGCACTCAAGGCAGGACTAAGTATTATCTAGACCATCTCTGACAGATCTTTGTCTAACCGGCTCCGCAATGATGGAGATTCCACAACCTCCCTAGGCAATTTATTCCAGTGCTTAACCACTCTGACAGGAAGTTTTTCCTAACTTCCAACTTAAACCGCCCTTACTGCAATTTAAGCCCATTGCTTCTTGTCCTATCCTCAGAGGTTAAGAAGAACAATTTTTCTCCCTCCTCCTTGTAACAACCTTTTATGTACTTGAAAACTGTTATCATGTCCCCTCTCAGCCTTCTCTTCTCCAGACTAAACAAACCCAGTTTTTTCAATCTTCCCTCATAGGTCATGTTTTCTAGACCTTTAATCATTTTTGTTGCTCTTCTCTGGACTTTCTCCAATTTGTCCACATATTTCCTGAAATGTTGCACCCAGAACTGGACACAATACTTCAGTTGAGGCCCAATCAGCATGGAGTAGAGTGGAAGAATTACTTCCCGTGTCTTGCTTATAATACTCCTGCTAATACATGCCAAAATGATGTTTGCTTTTTTTGCAACAGTGTTACACTGTTGACTCATATTTAGTTTGTGATCCACTATGACCCCCAGATCCCTTTCCGCAGAACTCCTTCCAAGGCAGTCATTTCCCATTTTGTATGTGTGCATCTGATTGTTCCTTCCTAAGTGGAATACTTTGTACTTGTCCTTATTGAATTTCATCCTATTTACTTCAGACCATTTCTCCAGTTTGTCCAGATCATTTTGAATTTTAATCCTATCCTACAAGGCACATGTGGCCCCTCCCAGCTTGGTATCATCCGCAAACTTTATAAGTGTACTCTCTATGCCATTATCTAAATCATTGATGAAGATATTGAACAGAACCAGACCAAGAACCAGTCCCTGAGGGACCCCACTCGTTATGCCCTTCCAGCATGACTACTCTCTGGGAATGATTTTCCAACCAGTTATGCACCCACCTTATAGTAGCTCCATCTAGGTTGCATTTCCCTAGTTTGTTTATGAGAAGGTCATGCGAGACAGTATCAAAAGCCTTACTAAAGTCAAGATATACCACATCTACCGCTTCTCCCCTATCCACAGGGCTTGTTACCCTGTCAAAGAAAGCTATCAGATTGGTTTGACACAATTTGTTCTTGACAAATCCATGCTGACTGTTACTTATCATCTCATTATCTTCTAGGTGTTTGCAAATTGATTTCTTATTTGCTACATTATCTTTCCAGGTACAGAAGTTAAGCTGACTGGTCTGTAATTCCCCGGGTTTTCCTTATTTCCCTTTTTATAGATGGGCACTATATTTGCCCTTTTCCAGTCTTCTGGAATGTCTCCATGTTTTCATTGAAGTCAATGAAACTATGGCAATTTATACCAGCTGAGGATCTGCCTCCAAGAAGTTTAAATCACTTGCCCAAGACCACGAGAGAACTGGGAACAGAACCCAGCAGTGTTCCCATGCTCTAACCCAGTCCTATCGTCTAACCACTAAACCATGCTTTCCTTCTGTGTAAGTAACTAGTGATTACAGATGAGAGCCATGGCCTAATTCCCTATCTATAACCAGCAGAAACCTTTCTTTTTAATGATGATCATTAAATAAATTACATTTTCCCCTAATCCCTATACAATCTCTGATTGCTTGCACTGTGAGATGGAGAGTTGGAAGGGGGCAGTAAGACAGAAACACAGGGTGTGTGTGTGTGTGTGTGTGTGTTTGTGTGCATGTGCGCACTCTCACGCAGGGACTAAAACATCTCACTGTAACATTATGGTAACGTTACTAGGGATGCTGGATTTATTTCCACTGCTCCCTAAAGAGCAGTTCTCTAAGAAATGCAGCTCTCTAAAAACCAGCTGCAATTTAACTACGAGAAAACACCATGGAAACTCTCACTTGCCAGGCCATGATTTACTGAGAGTGACACAGGAATCACTAAGTAGCTTGTTTCCATCCTGGTGTCCATAATTAATCGCGTCGTAAAGACCCCTGCTGTGACTGCACGAGCCATGATAGAAAACATCCCTGGTCTTCAAGAGAGTGCGGCACAAAAGGTCGGCAAGTGTGCGGTGGGGCTGAGCATCTGCAGGAGCGGATAAGCACCTGCTTTAGGCAGTGCAGATAAAATGGTAATAGCAGGTATAAAAGAGTCAGAATATTACACTTCTCTTTGGCAAATGTGCAGCGATTTGGAAGTGCAGTCTCCACGCACTGCATCCCCTACTCTCCGGAACAGGAAGGCCTGCCTCCCCTGCTCTGACTGGCCAGCTCTAACTGGGAGAGGTAGAGAACTGGCTCTAGGCAGTTAGAAAATCCATGGCTCTGGAAGGCAAAGTACAATTATTTGAAACAAGTGAAGCTAAAATAACTATTTGTGTTTCCAGGCAAGAGCTCTGTCAGCTGGAACGGGGCTGTGTGCCCATGCCTGCCCTGCCTCGCTCTCGCCATTCCTTCAGCATCTCCTGTGGTGCCTCCTTTGGGTGTTCCCTGCTTCTGCTTTCCATCTTCTGTCCAGCTCATCTTGATCCCTGGGTGACCTCACTGGCTCCCATGGTTACCATACCCAGGCTGATGGTTCTCACACCTACCTCCTGCCCCTGGGCTCTCTCTCTTCTGTCCACTTCTGCATCTCAGAAATCTCCTCCGAGTCCTGGCAAGACCAGAGTGCCTCATTCTCCCCTCACCACTGGCAGTACCACTGTCCTCCTCATCTCCCACGCGCCACACCGTTGGCTCCTCCACATCCAGACTCCCAACCAATCCTCTCACTTCTCCCATTTCAAACAGCACGAGAGACCCCACCTTTCCTCCCCATCTTTGCTGCTCCCACTCTTGTCCTCAGCCAGGGCCATCCAGCACCTTGACTGGTGCAATGTCCCAGAGGCCCAGGTCAGACGGCTTTTAAACTGGAGAACAACAAATAGCACGGAGTGGAAAACGAATACCCGTATTTGCGTGTGAATCCAGGTCACCATAAAAACAAACAAACAAACACACACCAGCCTTTCCCCGAACATCCGTGCAAACAAAATACTCCTCTGTGCAAGGGTTTCTGGACAGGGCTCTAAGGGGACCCAACATGGGACCAAAGAGCCATTCAGAATGTGAAGGAATGCTCCTAAATGTGTGGGCCAGATTCTCAGCTGCTATAACTTCAATGGAGTTATGCTGATTTACACCAGCTGAGGATCTGGGCCTATTTCTGCAATATTCAGCAGGTGAGTCCAGACAGCAGCATTTAATACCTCCGAAGAAAGTTGGGACAGCAAAGAAATTCTTTGCTCTAGCTTTCTAAGAGTCTCCACAATACCAAGAGCTACAACGGGATTTCCAAAGCTGCCTAGAGGATACAGACACCCAGCTCCCACTCATTTCAATGGGAACAGGGCCTCCAGATCCCTTCACCAGCTTTGGAAAAATCTCAGCCTCCATCAGCTGCATGAAACCCACTAAAGTCACTAGAAGTCACCCATGTGAAATGCCAGGACAACTTCCCCCAATGGACTGGATGGGGAGGGAGCCCAGCATCCAAAGCAGTTCATCTGTTCCCGCACTCAAAGAGCGAGCTCATGTGAGCAGCATGCCCATCCCACCCAAGCCAGCCTTCTACATGTGCAGCAGCTGTCCGAGCAGCCCGCCTGACAATGTCTAATGGGGAACAGAAGTCGAAAAAAGGCATCTGTAAGTTAAACAATGGCTGAGAGCTCCAAATAAGCTCCAGCAGCATCCAAATTCACCATGTCAAATTCATTAAAAAAAAGTGAGTTAATGGAGAGCAGCATCAATGGACTCTCATTAAAAGGGTGTTTTTGTTTTAATAGTTTCAAGGGGATCCAAACCTTGTTTCACAAAACTCCCAGCCTGAATGACAAGCCTGTTTCATTAACATGTTTGGAAAAATATGAGTGTTTGGTGAAAACAGAATCCTGATCTGCAGGAACCCTGCTCCAAACTATAGGCCCCATTCATAAGGATCAAGGTCAGGAAGGACCCCTGTGATCATCTTGTCGGACCTCCCGTTTCACACCAGCCACGGAACTTCCTTCCCCGCCCCGCCAAAAAAAAATTACTACAGAAGAACTTTTAGAAACACAGCCAATCTTGATTTAAAGATTGCCAGTGATGGAGAAGAATCCATCATGACCACTGGTAAACTGTTCCAATGGCTAACTACCCTCACTGCTAAAAAGGTACACCATTTCCAGCCTGAATTTGTCTTGCTTCAACTTCTAGCCATTGGATCGTGTTTATATCTTTATTTCCTGGATTAAAGGGCTCGTTATCAAATATTTGTTCCCCATCTCGGTACTTATAAATTGTGATCAAGTCACCCCTTAACATTCTCTTGGTTAAACTAAATAGATTGAGCTTCTTGAGCCTTCTGTGGCACGCTAGAGCCTTTGTCATAACATTGCGCCCAAAATAGGTCATGCTTCCCCATCTAAGTTCATTGTTTCGGATCCAGGCCAGGCTGGAAGTGACTAAGAGTTGTTACCATCTGCTGGCTGGTTGGTGGCTAAAGTCCAGTTCCCAGGGGATCACAAAAGCCACCACCACTCCTGGCATTAACTGGCAACCTTGCAAGACTCAGAAGAGATCAAGGACCGAATGGGTTGTGAAGACTGATCACCACTCACCCTAATGGTGGGCCCTTCCCGGGCAGGGCTAGGGAACTGTGAGGAAGTCTGCATTGGAGCTACTATCCATGCTGCACATATTCTGGGGATACAGAGGCTTCACTATCCAGGGCTACCAACCCAGCATCTTTCCCCAGCTATATCCTCAGAAAACCCACTGGACTCACATATTGACAGATGACAAAATGATAATGAGAGTTTACATTTATATAGAAAGACTCCAAAGCACTTTGCTACTGTATACATGCAATGAAATGCAGCCATCTCTGGGGTGGAGGACAGTCACTTATTGCACAACAGTGAAGGAAAGGAGATTGGGGCATGCTTATTCTCTGAGGAGGAGCGCTAGGGGGATCTTTAATGTACACAAAGAGCACAAAGAACCTTAGTTTTAAGATCTCGGCCTAAAGATCCACAGACAATAAACAGCAAGGCACTCATGCACTGAGGGAACAGGGATTTATATTGTTGCAATATGAACAGTCTTTTGCAATATGTCAGAGGCAGCCTAGTGTACCTCTCAGCCGCAATCAATACAAAAATAAAAGAGCAAGTGGATGATTCTGCCCATCTGACTGATAGGAGTTGATGTTATGAGGGTCTGGTTTGAAAAATCATTATGCAATTTATTAAAGCAAATGGTTCAGGGAAATGGAATTACAGTGCTTGTATCCATTCAATTTGCTTATGTCATAACAAAGATGATCGACAAAGAAGCCAGAAAAGTACAAAATGAACAGCTTCCCCCTATCCCTTCCCACCACCCATACGCCAATGCAGAACAGATGGAAGGAGCTAACATTGCGCAGAGAGAGTAAAAGTGTTTGAATGTTTATCAGAGAAGAAAATGGAGACAGATGTCCTAGTTATATCATGTATTAAAACAGTCTGATTGTGGCTGGGGAGATGGGATATTAAAAGTGGAAGCCTTGATGTCTTTCCCAGCACATGAGTGCTGTTCTTGTACGTTTCAGAATCAGATTAAAGAAACTTTGGTGAGGGCAGAGGATTGAATGCCTGAAAGAATCCCTGTCTGTTGGCAGCATCATGGAAAGTCCACTTCAGCATGTGCTGTAAAGGTACGTTTATTGCTGAAGTTAACGCCGCATAGGCAGGATTGATTTTCTTTTAAATAAACCATGAATGGCAAATTATAAACAGCTGGGGCAAGATCCCTGGATACAGCCATGATGTTCAGAGCACAAGGCACGAGCAGCACGCAGAGATGGCTTAAAGCCCTCCCATGCACTGTCCTGATGATCGTGATGCTCTGTGCCTGGCTGTTTCCTCTGTGCTGTGTTGGAGCCTGAGGGCTGCCCTTACTTACGCTGGCGTGTAATGATCACAAAGAGCTAAAACATCTTGCTGGACCAGGGAGGTGCAGGGGACGTCCCTACGTGTGGTGCTCCCTTTTATCTAGCCATCTGCACGTCCCACACACCACGAGCAGCAGGAAGGGTGGATGGTATATAGCCCCCAAGTTGGCTCTATACCACTGCATGCTCATATCTCTCTGGCAGATCCTCTCTGGGCCAGACAGACAGGGTTTGTGGTCCAAGCATTGTGTCAGTGTTGTACAAAGCAGCCGCATGGCCCCTAAGGATCTGATTCCTGATCTGGAATTCGGGGCCAGATCCTCAGCTGGTGTAAATCAGCATAGCCCCAATGACTTCAATATAGCTATGCAGATACGTACTAGCTGAGGATCTGGCCTCCTCTTTCTCAATAGTATGAAGGAGAGAGAGAGAGTCCAGTGTGATTTGAGCTTTGGTGGCTCCACAATGAATGCACAACTCTGATACTCACAGCACTGTGGGGCTCAATTTTGGGCCGTTCCATGGCAATGGTAATGCAGTTCAGGAAGATAATAACCAAGACGATGTGATCAAACATCTTGTGAGTGATGATTTTATTGCACATCAGACGGAATCTGTCCAGAAAAGGCAAAAAAGACACATAATGAGCTGTTAACACCTAACTGGTCTGAAACACTTTTGTCAAAGCGTCAGCCTTATGCACGGCGTGAGAACTGAACAGTCGGCTTGAAAAGCAGGTGCGTTGCTGACTCCCAACTCCTTCTCTAGGGTGGCCATGTGTTAGCAAATTTTTCTCAGTATAAACAGAAAAGGGTTCAAGCCACAAAATCTGAACAGAGTTTGCAACCACCACAAAGTTTAGGGGTGCTTGGTTGGATTTGGGGTTTGGTTCATTGTAAAGAGAGCAGCCGCTTGCAACTTACACCTATTGCCAGGTTCAGATTTCAAGCTCTCCTTTACTCCGAGGGTCAGAGACACGTTTGGATTCAAGGCTCTAATTTCACTCCATCTCTAGCTCGAAAATAGTTTGAGTGTGTTGGCTAAAGAATGCTATGCTGAACAAAGGAACAAGAGCTATTTAGCATGACAGATGGCTGTACGTTGATGCAGGATTTATAATATGGTATTACATTTCCCAAAGTCTGTTTCTGAAAGTCTATGTAATCATTGTATGAATGAATTGTAATGCTGCTTTGGGCCTCCAGCTTAAAAACACAAGGCGTCCCCTAGGACAAGCCATGACATTGCTGCATGAACGTGTATCAGGGCACTGATTCCAGATGGCCATATAGCAGCTGACCCTTGGAAAGAACAAAAGACTCTTGCTCCTTTATGTAAGCAACAAGCCTTTCCTGGAGGGGTGTGACTAGGCGATGGGAGAAAGGGAACACAAAGGCCCAAATTCAGAGGCAAGTCTAAGCCTAGAGACTAAGTTGGTGTAATACTTTCTTTTGGTCCCCTCAATGCATATGTGACACCAATTTAGATGCTATTGGATCTACCTAGCTACTGTACCCAGGTGTTTTTCCCACCTACTGTGTAGAGTCAAAAGCTCACCCTGGGTGGTTGGCTTTATTAAGAAAGAAATTAACAACAGCATAATAAAGATCTGTTCAAGCCTTCTCTCTCAAGCGTGGCTGTGCCTGGAGTTCCTCCCTTAGGACTTCTCAGCCCACAGCCTAGATCCTCCCACCTCCCAGTGGGCTCCTGCTGGAAGCGTCATGGAACGAAGTAACCAGTTGCCTGCCCCAGTGAGTCAAGCAGGACCAACTTAACTCTGCCAGCAGGCTCAACACCTGCTAAGAGGGTGAGGTGTTCCAGGCAGGCATTGCCAGCCTCTTATAGACTTCCATAGACTCGCAGGGCCAGATTGAAGGATGATGTGCAATTTAGATCCCCTGACACTAGTTTCTATTCCTTTACACTAAGTTAGACTCCCCTGGAGCTACTTACAGCCCCACCCCTAACTACACACTGAGGAGCTGGAAGAAGGGGATCAGTTAAAGTGGCTCCCAGCTTAATTGAACACACACCTCTTTGCAGCTCCTTGTGAAGTCAAGAAGAACTGGTGAGAGTAGTTCAACGAGAATCTGCCTGAAGGGGACTGTAATTTACACACCATCTCTGACCACCACCACAAACGACTGGGCAAACAACTGGTCGCTGCTACCTCCAGCAGCTATTCTGACCCCTTGACCTTTAGGTCCTAGCTTTCCCAGCCTGGAGCAGCATGGCTTCCCCTGGTACTCACCTCCACCAGGGCAAAGGCTCTCATCGGGTTCTGCTCTCTTTCTTTAACGAACAGTGTGTGCCCATGAAGCAATGTCTGGAACCTGTCTATTGATATGGGGGTAACAGCTGGTGTCCACAGTCCTTAGGACCAAAGGACCACCTATCCTAAGGGAGGAAGCAGAGTTCCTCAGGTACCCCAGGTGAATAAACAGGGGCTCAGATTCCGTGCCGCACCTCCAGGAGGGACAGGGCATGGGTGAGGGCAAAGATGGCTTTAAACCACCTTTTCACGCTCCGTATTGTGGGCTCTTCTGGGTGCTGAACCTGATCCTGGTGTAAGTTAAAGCAGTGAGGGGCTGCTCCTTTTGCTGGCTATGATCTACAGTGCAGCCCCTGATCCCAGAGATACTATAAGCGAAGAGCCCACACCCATGATCTGCCCACAGCTCATCCTTACATTAGGGCTTACAGTAACCCTACAATTTATCTGCACCAGGGGAATGCTCTCCAGCCAGTTGCAGCAACCCGTATTGCTACTATATGTCAATGGAGTGGTACATAGGGAGTGGAACGGGGAAAGAATCTGTCTCCAAGACTTAGATAGGGCTGTGGGCTTTACCCTCATCGATGCACCAGCTAGGAGATGGGCAGGCTGGCATACAATGAAGGCTCTGATCTTCACGGTGCTGGGGCAGCGTAATCCACTGTAACACTTACATTCAATTCTACCCAGAGCTATCACATTATTATGGAAGTTGCCTTACTTAGAGTGAGGAGCAAAGATGTAGATAGACCAGGAATCCCTTTCTTTGCACCAGGAAGGTAGGTGTGCCCTTATCCAAGCCTTCATACGCTCACTTTTGCTCTAAAAGAAAAATGACAACTGTACAGTGAGTTGTAATCAGTTATTCTGAGCAACTACAGCAAGCATCAGCCATGGAGTGAAACCCAGACAAAGCAAACAACCAAGCGTGAAACCCTTGTGATGCTTTAATTTCTCCTCCTCCCTGTCAACCTGGAAGTTACATGGCAGTACTGCAGGCCTGCGAGCTGGGGTCATTTCTGAATGACATTTCTTGTGTATAATACAAAACTAAAATAATGAAATTGGCAGCATGGGTACACATGACCTGCTGTGCACCTCAGGGATGGATTGATGATACCTAAGAGTACATGCATGCAACTCCACTTACAGAAATGTCTTAAGCACAGCTGTGTAAAGGAAGTGGGAGGCCATACATTTAAAGATATCTACAGTGTGGACAAGCACTGCTGCACACGGTGTCTGCTCACAGTCACCACTCTAACATGGAGACGGCATTTTAAAAGTTATCATAAAGAAAAAAACAGAGAAAGCTGTTTTTTTTTTTAAAAAAAGGGTCTTCCAAACCTAATAAGTCACAAAACTAAGATGCCACATTTTTTTCTATAGCAGAAATGTCACTCACCATTCAGCAAAGCAGCTGATTATGAGCTGAAAAAAATCAAAGACCCCACTGTGCATGGCACTGCCAGCAAAAACTGGGGCTTAGTCCAGCAGAGCCCAGGTCTGCGCTGATTAGTGACAGGACTCGCTAAACATCTGAAAACTCTGTTACCATTATTTTTATAGCATCATGAATACTCTAACAGGACAAGTGTATTGGTTAAAATCTCTGCTCTGTGGTCAGTCTCAGACATTCTGGATACTTAACAGATGTTTGCCCGAATCTTCCGAGGTTTAATTCGAAGTAAAAGAGGAACATATAGGGCTTATGTTAGAGACAATAAAAAGGGCAGAGGGTCAGACATCTGCCTACCACTTGTGGACTCTTGTGTTGGTGGAACTTCGGTCGAATTCTGGCTGCTGGACTTGGTGTGCAGCTGGTTGGGTGGTGTACAGCGGCCTGTGATATACATGAGCTCAGACTCGATGACCAGGTTCATTCCTGCCTTGAACTTTATGACTGGCATATTTGTGCACCACTGTGATATTGGAGGAGTCACCAGTGATTTCCACTTTGGTCCATTAACAGAATGTCACGTGTGCACTTTCCTTACCATTTTAATAGATTACTTATACCATGGTGGCTTAAGACAGGAGGGCAGATTTTAGGGCTTTGATCCAAAGTCTGTTAGCGTCACCAGGAATCTTTCTATTAACTTCAATGGGCTTTGGATGAGGCCCATAGAGTACAGCTGTATCCGATATTAGATTTGTTCTTTCCATAATACCATAAACCACGTAGCAATGTGCCAACCCCTCAGGGCAGAGAGCTACCCTTACTTGCACTGAATACTAGCTTATAACATGTGCCGACTTTTTGAAATCAATGGGGTTACTTGTGCAGCAAAGTGCTACTGGACGTCAATAAGGGTAGCACAATCTAGTCCTTGATGAATCTCCAACCGGGGAGAGGTCTAAAGCAGAGCCATTTAGCTGAAACCCCCTCCCATAACATTAGGAGAGGATCAGACACAGGGGGAATAGGCAAAAAATCACCATGGATTGGATTGGATTTTGCAAAACTAAAACCTGATTTCCCCAAAACAAAACTAGCCACAGGTTCTACCCATCTTCCTCCAACATGCTAGAATTTCAGACTTCAGATATTGCCTTTAGTTGGAAATCCACTATATTCTGAAGGGTTTCAGAGTAGCAGCCGTGTTAGTTTGTATCCGCAAAAAGAACAGGAGTACTTGTGGCACCTTAGAGACTAACAAATTTATTTGAGCATAAGCTTTCGTGAAATGGGCTGTAGCACACGAAAGCTTATGCTCAAATAAATTTGTTAGTCTCTAAGGTGCCACGAGTACTCCTGTTCTTATAGTCTGAAGGTTAACTTTTAAGAGATTATCATTTATAACGAATCAACTGTTGGATTTATACACCCATTATTATCCCAACTGCTGGGCTATATGGCAATATTTAGAGCTTTACTGAATTACCTCAAACGTCTTATAGTTTAAGCTGTAATTGATATCAACACATTGGACCAAATTGTACACATACATTGCTTGCAAACCTACTGATGCCAATAGAGTCACATGGGGCGAAAGCAGAAGCAGAATTTTGCACACTGCATACAGAGGATCCATCTAGCACCTCCAAGGACCAAAAGGACAATCGAATGGCACTTAGGGTGTAAGTGAATTATAAGGCCCAAGTTTTCATCATGGGTCTGATGTGAAAATGATGACCACTTTCCAGGTTACAGTCTTGCCTTCTCATGACAAATAACTTGAAACAATTTGCCCTGACTAAATAATCCATAGGTCTCTTAATTTCCTGTATCCTCATTGTATACTCTTTCCCCACACACTCCATATTTTTAATTCTGGATAATGCCATTACATAGCTTTTATAGGGACAGGTACAAAAGTCCAAGAAGTCGATGGGAATTATTCGATTGACTTTAATGGGCTTTGGATCAAGCCCAATGGCACTTTTTATCCACAAAGAAGATCAGTGTCTTTATCCCTATTTGTAAAATGGAGAAACAGAGGCACAGAGATGTGCAGGGACTTGCTTGTGGTCACTCAGCAGAGTAGTAGTGAAACCTGTGATACTTGATTTCCAAGTCCAGTGCCCTACCCAGTAGACTGCTAGTCAAAACAGGCACCTTGGGAGTGCATAAAATGATAGAGTTTAAACACAACCCCGCGCATTCCCCCTAGGAGCTGAGCAATTAGCAGTTTGAGCTGGTTTGGACTGTAAAAACTGGAGCTGTCAGTATAATTGAGTGGAATGGGTGAAATGCTTTCTGTGCTTATATGCACTCAGCCAGGAGTCTCATTAGCAAGTGTTAATAGCTAGTACAGTGTCCATTTTAATGAAAATGCTTGGTGACAAACTGAACCCTTTGGAAAACGAAAGCCACCTTTCGAAGTTCTAGATAGAACCCTGATAGCTACCCCAGCCCTTGAACATGTAGTAAGCGCTGTGACTTGGTCCAGTTAATATTGTATGCTGGACGGGTTCCAAAAGGATCTATTATTCAAAGCATTTCTGGTATTTATCTTGGGGATTTGAAGTGAATGGTAATGCGTCAGCAGCACAGAATGCCTCTTTATGTTCCTTTTGTCCAGTTTTAATGCCAAAGATATTTTGGGTTTTGTCTAATTGTTGCAGCTAGCAGTTCAAAGGCTACATCAGATAATAAAGGGGAAAAGTGAACTTCCATCATGTCCCTCTATTCAACATGTATGGGAAAGGCTTGGGACATGGATCCATCAGTCATTACTGAAGCTTTGGCTTCCTTATACTAGGCCAAGTTCTGTTCTCTGTTATATCCATGGAAATCTGGAGTCAAAGGAGTTACTCCAGATTTACACCAGTGTAACAGAGCACAGTTTGGCCCACGATCATCTGAGCCAAATCTCTGTGAAATAAAAAATGAGTATTTCCAGCCGACCCCCATCAGATGCTTTCTCTGCAAAGTCCAGATACACAGCATTGCTTACAATCAGCCTGATTGCTGCTGGAGTTTCCATTATGTTCAAAGAGATATATCAATTATGTTATTTAAATCATATCTATTTGTTCATAAGACACACCTGGCCAGGATGAATAAAGATGTGGAAGAACAAGAAGAAAAACAACCACCACTAACCCTTTAATTCAGTTGCTCGTTTCTTAGACAGAATGTTATGGGCATGATCTTGCTGGCCTATTGAAGCTAAACTCCCTCTGTACTCAGTGCCTCTACCCAGTTGACAAAGACAGACATGCCCCTGGGGTCTATCCGGTGGACAAAACACGTGCATAACTCCCATTGATATTAACCAGTGTTATGTTCAAACATCAAAGGGGGAATAGAGAACTCTGTAGAGACTACATTAATGAGATCTATTGAAAAAATAGTTTCCTGGTTAGGAATTTCAGATATTATTAATGTGCTTCTAAGGGCAGAAGGGAAGAATGCTGACATTAAAAGATGACTGATATACGTCTTTGAGCAGAGTGACATTGATCTATAAAAATTTTATTATAGGAAAAAAAATCTGCTAATAAACCATCCATGCCTAACAAGTCAACTGAATGCAAGCTAGAAGATGTATTGTGAATCTCAGGACTAGATTATTTCATTCTAAACACTGAGCAGGGGAAGACTGAGATAGTAAAATAGATGATTCCCTTATCGTTGATCTGCTTGTTACAAAACTAGTGCAAAACAGCCAAAAGTGAAAGCAGATGAAAAAGCGCAAACAGAATTATTTGCACTTTGCATACGGGGGATTGTGTTTGAAGGGTCTTTTGGTTCGAGACTACGTAGCTTCCCCACTTTCCACTCCTATTTCTCACTAGCTTGGTTCTACGTTACAATGGACCTTTTGCAGAATGTGGAAATTTCACTGAGTGTGAGTGTGAGAGAGAAAAACCAAAAACTGGACCAGCATATATGAACATCAAAGATCTCAGGTCAGAGTCCAACTGCAGTTACACCTGTATAAATACGGATTTGTATTGGGCCATTATTTCAGTGGAGTTCCTCCAGATTTACACCTGTACAACCAAGAGCAGAATTTGATCCCTTGATTTTATTTTGTGAAGAAGAGTTAATGGGCCTGATTCTGGTCTCCCTTATACCAGTGTTAATTGGGCGTGAATTCACTGAACTCAATAGAGTGACACTAATGTAAACTGGGGCCGGGGCGATCAGAGTCTGGCCCTTGTTCTAGTTTTTAGTTCAGTGCAGAAAACATCAAGTACATCCAATAAAGACAGCTTTTTGGGCGTTGCTCCATAAGGGCACATTTAGTCCTCTAGGATCACGTTGATCTAAATAAGAGTCCAGCTTGTTTATTTTCTTTGGAAAAGAACTTGAAATTTCCTCTCATTCTACCCAGGTTAAATTGGGGGCAAAGACCCCAAAAAGTGACAGGAGGAAATCAGAGCAGGAAGCTCAAAATACGGAGGGAACAAATTCTTTAATCTACACAATATTTTCTAGTAACCGCTGTTTCATTATTTGTTTGAAAAAGGAGAAAACTCGTGGTCTCTGCGTAAGAATTCAGGAGAACCCTCACAATGAGGATGATCCAAGAAACATGAACCTTATTTTGCCAGAATATAGGACTTTCCATCTCAAAAGTGCACCAAGTGGTTTACAAACTCTTACCAACAGAACCATTGAAACACTGGGAGGGCACTGGTCTAGCAAACAATCCACTTCATTGCACAGCACAATAAAATAGGGATGAGAAGTTTGGCAAAGTACACCAGAGCAAACCCAGATCTTAGAACATTACTACAGGGACTTTAGTCTGTTTACAGTAAATATTTATACTGTGTCCATGGAAAGCAGAGAAGACTAAAGTCTTTAAAACTCTCAGCTTAAAGATGCAGTACGCAATCTAATTCAGAAATTCATTCCAAGATTGCAGTCAGTTACCAATTTACTAGCTGGAAGATGTAAACTAAGAGATACTGCATGCAGTATGTTCTGATGTGCCACTCAGGTGTTTGGTTCAGGTCAGCTGGAAAGAAATCTGGCCTTGAGACGGAAGATAAAATGTCTCCAGCTAGCAATAAGATCATGATCTTTTGATAATTTTAATAATTATTCTTCTGAGAATAATTACAGGCCCTTTTCTTAGAAATTCCATCTCCCGGGTGACCAAAGTGGTTTGCAGAACTTCTAGGAGGTTAAGAACCAGGTTAAAGCAATCAGTTAAAATTATAGCCTGAGAGTCCACATCTGAGACATAGTGGAATAAATGTATTATAAAAAAGGAGATTTGTGGCTAGGCAACTATATCTTGGTCAAAAGAACCTCGGTTTCTCGTCAGTATGTACTTTGCAATTATGGTAGTCTTTAGCATCCATTAACATTCTCGAAGTTCAATTTTCATTCTCCAATGCCAGTGAACTGTACTAAGATATTTCCACAACCTGCTTCTTTCATAGTCTCAGTATTGCCCCAGCTGCTTCTACAATAATGACTGTTCGCAGACACTTGCCCAGACTAACACTACAATGGAGAATGATGCCTATTTCTGACCCACGCTGGTTGCTCATTGCATCTGAAATGCTCACTAAGGTAGACTAGCCAGTGTTTGTGCTGTGCTGTGTTCTCCAGGCCCAGTCAATTTACAACTGACAATTTACAGCATTTCAGAGGCTGGCGGGTGCCTGCCTTTTTCTGCCCACGTATGGATGGCTAATATCCATTTATCTCCTTTCTGGGACAGTAACCGGAGTCACTGCCCAATCTATTGGGGTCACTGGTCTAAGCAGACTAAGGGCTTCTCTACACGTAAAGCACTGAACCTGCGTTGCTGTAGCACTTTAGTGAAGACACTAGCTACACCGATGGGACGGCGTCTCCTGTCAGAGTAGGTAATCCACCTCCGCAAGAGGCGGTAGCTAGATCAATGGGAGAATTCTCCTGTCAACCTAGTGGTGTCTACACCAGGGCTTACGCTGGTTCAACTGTGTCATTCAGGGATGTGGCTTTTTAACACTCCACAGCAACGTAGCCATACCAACCTAATTTCCTAGAGTAGACAGGCCTAACACACACCACGAACCAAGAAGCTCAAGTTGCAGTGGTGGGGGTTTAGGTTGGATATTAGAAAAATCTTTTTCACTAGGAGGGTGGTGAAGCACTGGAATGCGTTACCTAGGGAGGTGGTGGAATCTCCTTCCTCAGAGGTTTTTAAGGTCAGGCTTGACAAAGCCCTGGCTGGGATGATTTAGTTGGGGATTGGTCCTGCTTTGAGCAGGGGGTTGGACTAGATGACCTCCTGAGGTCCCTTCCAAACCTGATATTCTATGATTCTATGAAGTTCCCCCCCTACCCCCACAAACCTGGCTTCCTCCTGGTTCAGCAATTAATTCCACACAGTCTTGTGTGCCCAAGTGACATAATCAAATAAAGAAAAGAAATCCTTCCCTATTGGCAGGATGTCCCCACAGCCCCGGTCCTCCCCTTGCCCGGGGAGTGAAGGAAAAAGGCGGCCAGAGCCTTCCCCCAGCCTCCAGTCCTTTCCTCCTTCCAAGGGGCATTCCACCCCATAAGAAACCTCCGGCTTTTCATGATTCCTAGTTCACAAGGCACAGCAGTCAGCAACACTATCCATCTGCCCAGTGGGCCACAGCTCCTCACTCCTAGCCTGATGCAGTCCCTACAGGCTGCACTTTTCTTTCCAGGGCAATGAATGGGGTTTAAGCCTTTCCTTGTTCAGCATGGATTAAAGTTCACCAACCCTACCATAGTCCCCAGTCGTGCTCCCTGCAAACTGAAGGGGAGCAGGACTGGTGGGTCTTTCATGGACATCAGTTTGTGACAAGAACATGGAGACCATTATCCTAAATATCATCAGATTTTGCTGCCATAGTGTCAGTTGCTATCTGCTTAGAGTTTGATTTTAGCTAGTTGTCAAGCCAGCTGCTCGAGAGCTAGGGCAGGCTCACAACTCAGAATAAGCCTAGACCCTTGGTTGAGCCTTATAAGTTTTTAGATTCTCCCTTTATTAGCAATTTGCTATCACCTGTTATTGTCTCATCCTTTTTGTAACTCTCCAGATAGGGAGCGAAATTCTCCTGCTGTAACTTACGGAAGATGTTTTAAGGTCTCGTTAGCCTTTGCAACATCTCCATGCAGGTTTTGCTAGCATAATAGAAGAAGGTCAGGGATGAATGAAAGATCTCAATAAAATGAGATGTTCATGTCACATTTATGCTTGCACGCACAAGGAGATAAAGTTCCAGGAGACCTCCAGTCGCTGAGATATGTGGGGAAGGCGGTCAGGAGGTCTTTATTTGATAAGTCACATTCTATGTTCCTTATTGCCTGAAGGCCAAGTTTGGTGCTAACCTCCAACCCACACCCACGCAATCCCCCTGATTTCCCTTAATGGGGCTGGACAGGGTGGATGACAGCTCTCAGTTTGGTTCTTTGTATTTAGATGCATCTCTAGTGCGGTTGCAGTGACTCTAACTCTGAAACTGCTCTGGCATTTACACAAATTGGGCACAGCGTCACAGTACAAATTACACACATTCATTTGAAAGCAGAGATCCAGGGAAAATTTAAAATGGGAAATGCCTCTTAACCACCTCGCATCTCTAATCAGTGCAAAATTACAGCTGATTTTCTCCCCCTGCCATGCTTTTAGCAAACGTTTTCTAAATGGCACTTCTCAGACCTCTGAAAGAGACATACATATTGGACTAATGCCTCTTCACATTGAAATTAATGCAAAGGCTAATGCTGCCTCTATGAGTCTAATAAGTCAATGAGATTAATGGGCCAAATTTGCCCTTGGATATACATCTGCTTTTCCTATTTACATCAATAGAAATTGCCCACTCGCATCTGAGGGCAGAATTCGACCTTATAGTTGGAGAAAGAGAAACGTACTATTCTCTATTTCAAAGATAGATTTTTTTTCTGAAATAACCAGAGACGGGCAATGCATTTGTGCTGCGTCTACTGCTGGATACTAGCATGTACAGGAGACCCGACCCCAATCTGTCTGGACATCCCCTCTGGGACCAGGGAGTAACACTAGGCTCCTATACTGCTGTACTAATGGGAGGGTGTAGATTCATTATACCCTGGTCTCCTCCCATCCCCCCCGCAACCCACATCCAGTGCATCTACACAGACTAGCCAAGTGTTACTCAGATAATGCACAGATAGCCAGGCTATGTCCACTGCATGACTTATATCACTTGAAAAACAGAAGTAGAAACCAAATGACACAGCCTTCCTAACAGCTGCACATCCCAGACAGACCACATCAGCCCTCTCCCCTGTATGTTGCCATTTATGGTTCTGCAGAGAAAGCATGTGAGATTTGAAGTTCTCATTGCTCCAGCATGGAACCAATTCGAACTTGGTGGTTTCATTGAGTTTGCTTGAAGATTTTGGCACTCATTCTAACCCAAAACTGAAAGCAAAAGTTGCAAAGGGGCGGGGGAACAGAAAGATGGGAACAACATCAAAGAACAGCTTTGCATGATCTCCTACAAAGTACATCTAAAGCGCTAAGAACAGAACGGGCACCACGCTCAGGTCCAAGAGCTAAGATCATCTGGGGCTCCATTCAAAGCCATTCTATTGTGCCTCCTGCTGCAAAGCCCACGTCTCATTTTGTAACCTTCACCCTCCCTGACACCACCCTCCCCCACATCACCCGCTGCAAATTGATAGGCCACGGGGGCTCAGTCTCTTCGAGGGACACAGGTTATGCATCCAGAATGGGCGCTTGTGTCTGTCCAGGCTGATAATGGGTGGAGGTTTCTTATGGAACAGGAGGAGTGGAAAATGTGTGTTCCAGCCAGGGCTGCAGTGAAACCTAGGTGGAGAAACCTCCAGGGGAAGGAACATAGGCGCTGACTCCATGGGTTCTCCGGGGCTGGAGCACCCACAGAAAACAAAATAGTGGGTGCTCAGCACCCACCAGCAGCCCCATCGATCAGCTCCTCCACCTCCCCTCCAGCGCCTCCTGCCCGCCGGTGGTCAGCTGTTCAGCAGCATGCAGGAGGTGGGCTCTCATAACCCATGCACCCCCTGTGGCTTTTATGCGGGATTTACATGGTGTTCCTAAGTCTGCTGCTAGAGAGCAGGAGAGATGCACCCAGCTGCAGTGGACTATTGCCTGGCGCTCAGCAGCGTTGTTCTGCTAAGGGAACGGGTGTCAGTTAAACACAGAAAAGCCAAGAAGCTTCAGCAGCCACCGGCTGTTGATTTGTCTTACCAGGTTGCCTTCATCATCACCGTCATCGTCGTCCAAATGGAGCTGATGTAACAAGATTCCCGGGGAGGTTTTCCCATTGCAGTCTTGATGCTCTGATGCAGCGGTCCGGCTGCTGTGCATGCTGCTGGTTCGGTACAGGGAAGGCACCTGCAAGGTATCTTGGAGATCGAACGAGCCTTTAGTTTCCAGCGACGCCATGCGGTGAGGTAAAGAGCCATTAATGCTCCCAGTCCGGCTGGACCTCTCCTCGTCTGAGCTTTCCCCTTCCTCCGAACTCTCCTTTCCATTCCCAGACAAGAGGGATTTGCGCTCCCCACTCTGGCTCCGACGTTTCAGGCTGGGAGCCCGCCCCAGGCTATTCCAGCTTGACCTGCGACTATTCCAGCTGCTGGCTGCGCTCCAAGGGCTGTGGGGGGAGCTCTGTATGCTGGACTGAGGAAGGGACAAGAACATGAAGAGTCAACCCAGCATCACTGCCACCATCTCATGCTTGTTCCCAATGGGCAGGCCTAGAAATACCAAGGCAGCGAGCGCAGTATAAACACCTAGACAGACAGAGCCCACACAGCTGGAAACAGCCGCACAAACCAAACAGAAACAAAGCAGCCACAAAGGGTGATCAAGAAGATGAGCTGCATACCGGTGATTTGAGTTCATAGGCATTGGGATCCATGGAGACACTGCTGGCCCTGCGAGATTCATAGCCCTGAGCTGCATCTCCAAACATGGCACTTTTTGGCATTGGCATTGGGGTGGCAGCTGTGTGGATGATAAGGGGTGGGGTCAGGCTCTTCTTCAGCTCCGGGAGGTCGCTCAGTACCATCACTGGAAGAAACAAGGAGTTTTTAAAGATACTGCAGCTCTAGGAACATGCAATAAACCATCATTCTCCATCACCCTTCAGGTTGCATCCAAAATCAGGGTGACAAAGGACGCGATGGCCCTAAAGGAGCCAGCTCTAATCAGAACATGGGCCAATAACACAATTTCACAAAAAGGAAAGAAGTCTTCAATTAATGGGACAAAGGAGATTTTTAATGAGTGAGTGGGAGCTTGGGTTTTTGTTTTAAAACCAGAAATTGCATGGCACAGGGGCTCAAATAAACTTGTTTACAAGATCAGCAGCCAAGAACAGACATTGGTTTGTCATCTGCTGCTTCAGGAGCGCCAGCAATCTGCCAACCATGCCTCCCCAACTTCCCCCTTCCATTAATTTCTTTCATCTCCCCCCACGCTTTGCTCCCCACAATGTCCCACCCTCTCTTCCTGTAAGCTCTTTCCCTGCTTCCTCTCCCTATGCTCTTCTTCCCCAGTTCTCTTCCCCTTCTGTACTCCTTCCTCCACATTCTTTCAACTGAAGTCCTACAACACTGCTGAGGCTGCTCTGCGGCCCCACACTCTCCCTCTTTCCCCCTGAGCTTCGACGCCCCCAGTTTCTCCTCTTCCGACCTCCCCAAATCTTCTACCTCGTGGACAATACATATGTCTCCCGGCAAAGCCCACCCTGACCATTCCCTGTGCCCGCTCTCCAAGCATTAGTGCATCACAGCTCTGCTGTCTGTCAAAGTGCTAACTACAGACAGCAGCTCCCTGCTGTTTCCTTCCCCGGTTATAAACCCCATATCCATAGTATATGGGCTGGTTCTTGGCCTTTACTGGGAGATAACGGACTAACACCATTACATATATTTGCCTTTGTGTCATGTTCCATGACTTATATTTAAAATCAGTTATACCTTGACAGAGTCTGCAATGGCCCGAGATACTGCTTAAACACTCCCCCAAGAAGGGCTTTCCTCCTTTGGACACATTGTGTCTCCTATCAACTGAAGTTGCCCTAGAAGGACTAATTTCCAGTGTGGTTACTTACAGGCTGGGTTTGACAAGTTTTTCTTAAGTCCACCCTCTTCTTCCAGGCTATGAGGGAAAAGATCCCTCTCAGAATCAGACTTAGAAGCATCTCCCTAGAGCAAAACAGAGCAGCTTAGCAACCAGGATAATTGGCTATGGGTATGGAAATGCCTTCTGAACAATGGGTCCCATCTCCAAAAACACACCTACTGATCTACTGAAATTAGTACCACAATGGGACATCACCTTCCACACAATGAGGCATGCACATATTTATACCACATACTGTTAACTATACTCCCAACAGGCAGAGCTACCCGAAAAGCAGCCAAGGGCTGGGGTCAGAAGACAACCACTTGACCTCCTCTGCTGGAGTTGCACACTGGGCAGACACTAAGGAAAGGACATAAACCTGATGAATGTTCTTTGGATGAAAAACTGACCCTCCTTGTCCTTGACCGTTAATCCAGGGATTGGATTAGAACTGTTTACATACAAGCACTGAACACAGCTCTTTCCAGTGAAGCTTAGAGGAAATAATCCAAACTTCAGCAAGTGGCATAAACACTGGACTGTAGGTTTCAGCAGATAACTGGGGTCTGTCTCTGAAAAGTTACATAAAGTGCCATAAGAGCACTTGGTATGTAATAGAGCAGATTCCAAAGGGAGACAACGCGGTAACAGCGAATTAGGCTTCCCCAAGATGTCCATTTCACCCAATACTAAGTGGTATAACCATCCTATTTATTTAGGGGGGGTTGTGTCCTGTTGTACAATTTAGAATGCCAGGAGTCGACGAGGGGTTTCCCCTTTTGATCTTGGTCTGTCATCAGAAACCTATCCAGGAAACCAACTCGAGTCCCCCTTGAATGGTGTGTTAAATAATTTACCATTGCTCAAGGCTTCCATTGCTTATTGTGCTCTGCCAATGCCTAGCTCAGACAATGCTGACATCTGACACAGACCGAATCAAAGCCTTCCCAGCTCAGCCCTTTTTGATTCTGTCCATTGGCACTGAGGAAAAATACTTAGGGTGTGGTATAATCACAATACATCAGCCAGGAATGGAGCTTGCCAGAATTATTTCCTCCTGAAGGGGGGTGACTTACTGCTGAAACCATTATTCTGGCAAAATGGCCCCCTTCCTTAGTATGATGTATCTTGGGGAGGGGAAGGGGGAAGAGTGAAAATGCAATGACAAGAAAGAAGCCAAGCAGAATCTTACTTTAGCTCGAGGAGAATCTAGGTGCACAAGAGAACCCAGCACCTACAGTGAAGACTAAGCTGCACCACTAGCCCTGGTCCACCCTAATGAAGTTTGGTGCTTGGGTACATGTTTGATTTTAAAAGCCAGAACAGGCTCCAGCTAGGAAAGTGCTAGAGTGGCAGACTGAAGGAGATGACATTCAATACAAGACCCAGGCCTGCGCTCCTTACTCAGGCAAAGCCCACCTAGAAACTCAATGGGAGTTTTGTTTGACTAAAGAGTCCAGGGTTGGGCCCACATTCTCAAAGGAAAACACCCTTTCTTTGGTTCAGCCAAACAGTTATGTTTTCTCCAATCACACCATGGACTCTCTCAGAGAAGTGTCATCACAAAAACAGAGAGCGTGAAAGGAAGTCCTTGCCTTTTAAAATTTCTTCCTGTCCTGCAGGATCACCCTGTTATTTGAAGAAACTCACCCTGCAGGGCCGGTAGTATTTTAAAGGGCCAGGACTGCCACTTTCAAGAAGGAATATTAAATTAACATTGGCTTGAATTTAGATGAATTTTTAAATTCTCTGCCTCTTTATTGGAATGTGGACTTCAAGTATTCTCTCCCAGAGAGCCTGCCACTTCATTTCTCCTTAATGGGTCATTAAAAACTAATGAGCAATGCAAATAGGTTTCATTACTTAATTTGTGTTCCTCAAATATTCTGTCACTGACAAGGGGTGCACTCTCGGGTGCGGTAAGAGATGCACATTAATAAGGAGGAGCAGGACCACGTGGGGATTGCAAACTTCCGTCCCCACAGCACCAAACCCCATCATTTTGAAGCATCCCACTCTAGCTGTAACAGAATATACCATCACCCCCTTTAATACAGCGTGTGACATATTAAGTGCGGCTGCAGGCAAGCATCTCACCGCAGGGCCTCGTGGTCATTACCTGTTCTTTTGCTCCCAGTTTGCCTTTCTGGATGGAAAAGGGTTTATGAGAGAACATGGAGTTAAAATCCCTTTGAAATATGAGAGACTGTTGAGATGGACCATATGGCACAGTGGCTATATCAGCATGTACGAAAGAGGGCAGAATGTACCTGAACACAATAGAAAGTGCCTTTGTGCTAAAGTAAAAGCCAGAGCTTCCAGGACAGAAAAGAAGTGAAAAAGGAAAGATGCATGAGAAGGGAAGGGTCAGGTGGGTAAAGGGCAGGGGAGACAGGGTTTGGTTTGTGCTCGGTTTCATAGCTTCATAAATTTTAAGGCCAGAAGGGACCATTATGATCATCTAACCTGACCTCCTGCATAACACAGGCCAGAGAATGTCACCCAGCGATTCCAGCATCCAGCCCATAAATGCCTGGTGGACCTAGAGCATTTCTTCTATCAGTGACTACCACAGCTGCCACAATGCTAATATTGACTTCTCCAGAGCACAGCGCTCTGACACACAAGTATCCACAGACAGCCTTGATTCTAGGTCCTTTCAGTCTTTGGCAGTTCTCACCACTCCACCACATGCAGCTAGAGGGGCTGGGGCTGACGTGCATGAGGTGGGTGAGGTTTTGTCCAGAAGCAGGGAGCAGCGTGCGTGATCAGGGAGGTGTTTGACAAGCATGCCTAGGAAACAGCATCATCCATGCCTCAGGTTTACAAGGGGCAGGCGGAAGGGGAGGGGGGTTAAAAGAGGCATCGAGGCCTGTACAGAAAAGATGCAGGAAGCCAGAACAGTTTCAGGTGATACTGGGGAGTCTGTGTTGACCTGTCTGACTCCACAAAGAAGAAAGACTTAAAATCAAGGCTCGCTTGACAATGACGACAAAAGGAACGACAGCTACTACAATGAGAACAGCGTCATGGTGTGTGACCAGTCACCACAGAGAGAGACAACTACCAAACGGCGCGTTTGGGTGGGTTCATGCTGAGTTCTTACGTACCACCGACGAGTCGACAGGCAGCTGAATACAGCTTAACTGCCCACTCGCGTCTTCTCGCTTGGTGATTTCCTGAAGTAAAAATGGGGGAAGGGGAGGGAGGGGGGGGGGTTGATTTTTTTACAATTTCAGCATCAAAATTGAGAGTGGATCAAAAAGAGAGAGAGAGAAAGAGAAAAGGAAGCAAAGTAAAAAGAAAAAAGGGTAGAGAAGGGTAATGTGTACCCATCAGCGACAATTTCATACCAAGATTAAAAAGCAGAATAGGTCACAACACACTGGACTAGTCAGACGCGGCTGACTTTGTTCAGTGCAAGGGAAGGATGAAAGATAGCGCAGCCCTTAGAAGAGATCATCCTTACCTTTAAAATAAGCGTTTCAAAAGGAGTATTTGATTTAGCTCCAACGTGAGAGCTGTTCACGTTAATGAAATACCGTCAGATTATTAAAACCATGTATGCTCAGGTTTTTTGTGGCTGCAAAATGAGATCTGTATTTATTATGCTGTCATTAGGCAGCAATGCATGTTTTTAATTAACAAATAATACTGATCCCGTTAAAGCCAAATGAAACAGCTAGTTCAAGGGAAGCCATCAGAAACTTTTATAGATTAGATATGTTGTTACTCTGACTGGGCCCAATCAAATCTCATTGAAATCAGTGGGCACTTGACCTATTGACTTCAGTGGGTTTTGGATCAGGCCCTGTGGGTTGTGTCTGAGTAATGACTCTGGGATTGGGCCCCCAATACCTCAAAAACAACATTTTCGTACCTACTTTATCCTTTTCCACTTGGAAAACACTTATCAGTACTCCTCTTTGCATTTGCCCTTCCATAGGGAAAGTTGACTTGACAAACTTGTGTTTACTTCTCAGCATATTCAAGCATGTTTGGAGACACGTGCAGCTTTGGGAATAGCATTTTAAAATTCAGGTGCACACTACAGAGGCAGTAAGAGGAGTTTGTATATTATTTTTGGCGTATCTCTCACCTATCACACTGAGATCTTGGCGCAGGTTATGAGCTGAGTAAAATTTTTCAATCAACATTTTGCTGTGAAAAATGCAGATTCAGGTCAACCAAAAAAAACAAATCAATGTTGTGTATATTCTGTAGGTTTTGGTGAAATTGTTTCAGTCAAATAAAAAAACCCAAAACTCTAATTTTTTTTTAAAAAGCAAAATGTTTTGTTTCAACATTTTCTAAACAAAACATTTTGACTTTTCCTTTTGAAATGACTTTTTATTTCAAAATTACCTTTAATTTTAAAAAGGGAAAGAAATCTCAATCTAAGCACAAGGTTTATTTGACCCAAAACATTTTTTTTTATTTTTTGATTCACCAAACAATTCAAAAAAATGTTATTTCTGTTGAACCCAAATCAATTTTTCCCTGATTTTTTGAAATTGCCAATGAATTGAAAAATCCATTATTTGCACAGCTCTTGCTATGACAACTGGGCTAATTTCTTGGCAATGAGGTACTGGATTTTGCATCCCTCTATACATTAGAACAATATTTAAGAACAGTAAGTTAAAATTTGGATCCAAACAGGGATAGCAATGTCTTTCCAAGCATATATTGTACATATAATTTAAAGCATTATCAAATTTGATTCTAATAAAAAGACACATGAATAACCCAGCAAAAGATTAAACACACAATTATCCTTCATACGGATAATCACAATGAAACTGACTAGAGTGTAAAAAGTAAAGGACGTGACAAAAATACAGTACAAAATCTAAATAATTGATGAGTGAAAATTGATTGTTTTCTTCTGTTTGAGTCCCAGGAGAAGTCAAGGTTCTGTTGTCTCAGACTGTTTAGCCATGGTCTGGTACTACACCACAGACTCTGGGTTTTTATCTTTGTTAATGTATAAAGCACGCAAGTGCTCTGCATGCATACACTACCCCGTCCTCACTGAACCTTGGTTGCCTTGTGATGGGAAAGGTGGAATTAAAGAACAACAGGCACAAAGAAGGGAGATGAGACAAACTAGCAACTGAGGATTCCCAGAGACAAGAAAAGAAACCAAGGGGAACATGAAATTGAGAGGATTACCAATGGAAGAATATGCTTCAGAGATAACATTATCATGAAGTCCCTCAGGAGAGGAGCTTTATGTCTGACAAAAAGCTCTCTTACCAGGAGTCATTGTTTGTTTCAGAGATAAATCCCCAGGGCAGAGACTGGATAGTTCACTCAAGTAATATCGTGTTAGCAGCTCTATCAAATGGAGTCACACAGCTCATCTTTCACACCTTAGAGCTGCTGTGGTTTCAGGCACAAATTCTGAATCTAAGTAATTCACAGAATGTACATTAAAGAAACCCCAGACTGCAGAAAATCCTGTGTGTGCCCTTTGCATGCAATAGCCAGGTTACAACGAAATACAGGGATCTCTGTTGAAAGTTTGGAATGGGTTCTTTTTCGTTCTTAACCACATATGTCCATCTGCTGCTTAGCAACCAAAAGGCCTGCAAAGGCATGCACTAACATTAACAAGGTGTTTGCAGCTGGAGGAAAGGCACTCAAGGATTGGAGAGATAAAGGCAGGAGCAACACACTCTGTGAAGAAATCTGAAGGACAATGAAATAAAAAAAAAACAAAAAAAACCCAAATAAACCAGGAATAGAGGGTCAAGGACCCAGGAATGATCACCTGAGATAAAAGCTTGGTGTTATTTTCAACAGGAGATGATCTCATCTAATTTCACTTAGGAGATGGCCCCCTGGTATGCGTGGTAGCAAGAAATGGAAACATTTTTGGTTGTAAAGCTGAATAAAATAGTCAGGAGCAGATCCTCAGCTGATGTAAGGAGATGTAGCTCTACTGAAGTCAATAGAGTAATGCCGGTTTACACCAGCTGAGGATCTGTCTCACCATATCCAGCAAACATCCACTCTACCTACCTGCCCGCCTAAGAAAAACTGCTGTTGAACTGAGGTTTGTGCACAAGATTTCATTTTACGAGAAGACTACAGCAAACGTCTTACCATTCACATGAGGAGGTGGGAGATGACCATATATTACAAAAGTCTGAGACACAAAAGGGCCAAATTCCAATCATAGTGACGCTGGTGTAAATCTGGAGTAACTTCATCAGTATCAATGAATAGGAATGACACAAACATAACAGATATCCGAATTTGGAACTAAGACCCGAGGCCAGGTTTTGGCCTCAGTTACACCAGTGCAAGACTCTGATTAAGGGATGCACTTAAGCACATGCTTAACTTTAGGTATGTGTATACATACCATTGACTTCAAGTTAAGCATGTGTGTTAGTGCTTTCCGGAATTGGGGCCTAAATCAGGCGTAACTCCCATCTTTAATGGAGTCACTCCGGATTTACAGCAGTGGTTTTAAGATCAGAATCTGATCCCTCCATTCCAATGTCTAGAGGCAAACTAATTTCCTCAAAAAAGAACTGGATTTGCACTCTCAGTGAAATGCTGTTATGCTGTTTTTAAAAAGTTAGGTCCTTTTCTTTACTGGTAGTTGCAGCAAGTGATATTTCAATCAGGTGGCCATTCTAGAATCCGTGAACAAGACTGACCAGAGAGAGGTTGAGTTTCAAGTCAGACATCACTGCACAAGAGGACAAGTTGTTGGGTTTTTTTGTTTTTCTTACCCGTGCTTACTTTTACTTAGGCAAAGTACATGCCACCTCCTGAAAAGAAATCTTTTGTTCAGAAGAACCTGACAGTGACCTTAACTCCATTTTCCATAACAGAGTAGACAACTTCCAGAGAGAGATGGATATAATAATAGGCAATTCAAAACAACACACTAACCCGGTGTGAAATGACAACACACATACCTACAGCCTCATTCCAGAACTATATAACAAATTATCCCCTTAAACGGCACTTGGAAAATATCAAAACAATCAGGTTGTATAAATAGCTAGTTATGGTGTGATGGATTATTATGGCACAGGGAACTGACAAACTTTAATGTTTATTATTTCCTCAACACACGTATCCATCAGCTGAGACATCGCTCTAAATTACAACCTGTACTAGATACTGATGAATAGTGCTGGCTTGTACTTCCTTATCTAAGCCCTTCTGCAAAGTGTAAAGTTCTCTCTTCTCCTTCCTCATGAACATTTTTATTTTTATTTTTTTTGCTTCTGTTAGCCTGTAGGGACCTGGGTCATAGGCAGCTCTGGTTGTCTGCTAGTTTCAGGGAGTCTGTTATATATTCATTCACCATGAACTGCATAGTTAGAAAGACACAGGGGTCAAGTTCAATTCAGATCTAAGACCTCTTTGCTGACTTCCCATAGATGCTTATGGAAGGTGGAGGATATTTAACAGAGGCTCCCAGCCCTGAGACTCAATTGACAGCCTAGGAACAATGAAGTGTAAAAATGTGCTAAAGTGTCACTGAGCCGCAAGCAGGAAGAGATCCACAACACAGACCATCCAAAGAGATAATAATGTCACTAATCTCACCAGCCTGCATAACTTTACAGGGATGGCTTTTAATCTGACTCCCAAACACAATGAAGCCCCTTTCAAAGACATTCTTAGAGCATTTTATTCCATCAGCACTACTGACTCACAGCTGAATCCTTGCAATTATATTAATGCTAACATAGCTTTTCATTTAAGCTCAGTTAAACAGCCTGGTTTATTGCACTTGGTCCTAGCTAAGAAACAGAAAAAATAAGAGCTAATTTTTTCTCCCTCTCTCTCTCTATTTAAGTTAATCAGTTTCCCTTCTGTAAATCTAAATTCCAGATGGATGTTGGTTCTAGACCCTCCCTCGCTCTGGAAACAAAGAGATGAAGAGGGGAGTCTCCAAAAGGTTTTACCTCAGTCTGGAAACCTTCCACCAGGATGGCCACCAATAGATTGAAGAGAACGTAATTCCCAAACGTCATGAGGGCGATGAAGTAGAGAGCAGCCCAGGAAGAGGTAGATGCCATGCCGTTGTAGAGGACCTTGTTCCAGTCTTCTTGAGTCAGGATCTATAGAGAAGGGACACCGTGAGCATGAAGGGACATCACAACAGTCCAACATTCACTAGTAACCCAGTGTTTGGGTTATTGACTAGGGACACTCATCTTTCCTACATGCTCTTACTTATGCTCCAGGTTGGCAGAGCTGTAGGTCTTCAGCCTTAAACAGGCAAACACCCTATTCTTGGGGAAACCAGCACGCTGGTAATATGTAATACTAATGCTGTAAAATTGCTGCTTCTCAACAGCCCTGTAAGGGAGAGAAGTGCACTCACGTTCCAGATGGGCACAGAAGGATTGTTACTTAGCTCAGGTCACCCAATGAATCACAGCAAAGGCAGGGATAGCACCTGATTCCCCGCCTTCCCCCTCCCCCTTCCCCACACGCTAACCCCAAGGGCCGCAAGCTGCCCTAACTCTGTGCATGGAACTCCAGTTGATATCAAGGTCCATACAGAGCTTTAAATGACTGCCATGTAGCATGCACTGGCATTTTGTTCTCTCTGTAAAGACAGATGAAGATCCACCTAAGACTCTGAATACACAGTCCAGATTTGCCAACAGCAATACATTACACAGTACGAATTATTGCCATAAAGCAGATTCTCCTCACTATGGAGAATCCAGGCTGGCTGTCTTGCTTTGAAGCTCTCACTGGACTTGTGTCAGCCTTGCTCGCAGACCCGTCCTTTTACTCATACTAATTACCCCTCTGTCACTCCTCACAATCTTACTATTGCTCCTGCAAGAGCCTTCTCTTCTGCAGCTTTTGGCATCTCCTGGAGTTCCCCTTTCATCCGATCTCCATTTATTGTCTCGTATCATCAGAAAACGTTTCCTCCTCCCCGCCCGCATTGATACATTTTGGTTTCTCTCCCCCGCAGCTATCAGTTTTATTGAGCTCTGTAGGGCATTGTGGAAAGCAAACCTAAACTCTTCCCCCCACCCCCCCTTACAGACCCAAAGTGTGTGCTTGGTAAGGAGTTCTTGCTGTTGTACCTGGAAAACAGTGACAATGGCCCACAGCAAGGAGTCAAAGTTCTTCCTGTCTGGCAGGGTGTCTCCATCTCGCTCTGAAGCAAACTTACAGCCAAAGAGATGCATCCCCAGGATACTGAGCACAAGAAGAAGGCGGCAAGACAGGGTTGAAGATGATGTTAAGAAAGCAGCATAAAGTGGTGGACCTCTGTGTCTCAGGATACTGTCTGCCTAGCAAACAGATATGGGGAGCAAAACTTCCCTCCATGGAAGAAAGAGAGCCTTAATTTGCTTCCTGCCAACTCTCCCATTAGTATATCTTGGGCAAGGCCAGCCTTACCCCTGTATATTAGGGACAGGCTCATCTGGGGTTGGATTTCAAGCAGGTTTGACTTATTAGAAAGATCGGAGTCATTTTCAATATCTGCACCTGGGTTTGGATTTCCAACACCTCCAAAGTTCTGGGCTGCTTGAATCTCAAGTGGATCCAATCCCAAACCTTTTGCACAGAGAGAAAAGGCAAAGAAATGATGCAAAGGGGATAAAAGAACCATGTGTGAATGAGAGTGACTTGGTTGGGTTTATTCTAGGCACATTCCCTTCTCTGCCCTTTGAAAGACAGTGTTTTGGTTAAGGCTTCTGGCTTGCTCTCTGGACAGTAGCAGGAACGTGATGTCATATGCTTGCTGCCTTGGGGTGATGCCCATGGAGGAATCACCCAGCAGAAGGGATTTCCCTTGAGAACACCCTCACAAACACAGACATGACATTTGGCAAGAATTGCAAGATTCCAGCTAAGGGCTAATCTGCAGTGCCCATACCCGTTATGGAGGCTACTGTGCTTCTCATTCAGCAGTTCACTTCAAGAGACCACAGTCAGAGTTATTTACTTTTGTGAGCAATCATGAAACCTATGGATTCTCTTCACATTCTCGTGTAGTCCCTGGACCAGAAACTTAAAGTACAGAGCCAGGGCAGGGCATGAAAGGAAATCAGAGTCCTTGCCACATACTCACCTAAAGATGAAGATGAAAAGCATCAGTAACATGCAGAAGGTGGCCACATTGTCCATGGTCTTCATAAGGACCACTAGCTGGCGCTGGAGGGCAGGCATGAAGCGGACCAGCTTCAGGACTCGCATCAGACGGAACGTCCGCAGAACTGACAGGCCCCCACCTTGCTGTCCCACTATCTCCCAGACGCTAAGGAAGAAAAGAGATTTACAGTGTGGGCCTTGGTGTGGAAAAGGAAGCACTGAACATAAATGCATGTAGACAGCAATGAGAGAAAGGGAGAGAGAAGTGAAAGGAAAGATCCACTCTCCAAGCTGGTGAAGCTCAGAGAAAATAGGGATGTGAAGTAGGGAGCCTGTCAGGAAGGTCTGTATGGACAGTGCCTTCTGATACCTGAATTAGTGTCAGATTTGCAAAGAGTGGAGTCCCATTAGAGCATGCCAAAAACATGCCTGTAAATCACTGAGTGCATCTGCATGCACAATTACAGTGTCCGCATGTGCCCAGTGGGCACAAAAACCCAAAAAGACATTTGTCAGCTAAAGCTATTTCGGGTCTAAACTTCCCCAATATCTGGAGGTGTTTGGATCCAGGATTTGTTGTTTAGGGCTCTCTCTAGAAAAACAAACAAAATCGAAACCAAGCAACCAAAAACCCAAAAAGCAAGCCATGGCATGTAGGAGTGTGGGCGGGCATTTGTCTATAGGTATGTTTGATAATATACAGTAGATGGTATAAAATATGTCACAGCAAATTAATCAACACTGCAGAGGGAACCAGTGATGGTCCATTATGGTTCTTACAGAAGGTGAAAATATGATCCAAGGATTCAAATTCATGATATTAATGATGCACAGAAGTCAGAGAGACGGGGTGTATATACTTTGAGGTGCGGGGGAGGAATATGAAAGAGGAACTCAGAAATAGGCATAGATATGAGGGAGCTGAAAGGACAAATGCTATTAAATAAGGCTCTGAATGAGGTATCACAAAAAATCATGGCTGGGCACACGGAAAACTTTGGCCAAGGGCCATTATACTAAGGATAGCTGTGTATATAATAAACTACCAAAGACAGGAACAAGGTGGGTTGCTACAGAGAGTTTTCAGAAGAGTAGAGAATTTATGGAGAAACAACAATATGGGGTACAAAAGCTAACACAGGAGCACAGGGGCCTAAGTGACCCAGAAAGGCCATTCTATCCATTATCCTCTGTTTTAATTCAACTGTCCAGTTAAGAGAAACCCTTGTAAGCAGAACACCATGCTTGTACCTGATCACTACAATGATCCCATCAAAAATGTTGTATGGATTTTTGATGTAGCCAAATGGACCATACACGAGGACTTTCAGCAGCATCTCCAGGGCAAAGAGGCTTGTGAAGACAATATTGCTGATCTCCAGGGCATTGGTGAGTTCCTCAGGCTGCGATTAAGAACAAAAAAAAGGGGGGGGAAGTAGTTACATGATACAAATCTACTCTCTAGAGGTGCTCAGATTTAGACCACAAAATAGACCAGGGCCAATTACAGGAGGATGCAAATAGTAATGTAAAGTGCATGTCACTAAAAGTGTAATTTATAGCTGAGTAAAAGAGCAAGATAGCAGATGGAAAAACTCCAAGGACAGTGTAAGATATAGCACTGATTATAGATTATAGAGGTAAATCCACCCATTAACTACAGCGTCACCACTTTGATGCCTGGTGTGATGCCATCAACCATAGTCATTCTTGCTGGTGCAACAGTCCTTAGTAGACCATGTGCATTTGATTGATTGCTACTGTAACAGGAGGAGACAGTTGTAACACTGTCCAACAGAGAAATTGAGCATTATCTGTAACTCACACACAGATTATCCAATACAGAGGGGCAAACCAGAGTGTTTTCTCACACACATCAATTAGGGGTCTATTCTTTAATTTACTAGGTATCTTAATCTTACATAAAGACTAAAGCTAAGATTTTCAAAAGTCATTAGTGATTGTAGGTTCCTAACTTGAGATGCCTCAAAGGAACCTGACTTCCAGAAAGTGCTGAGCACCCTCAATGTGATATACCTTTAAGGTGTCTCAAATTGAGAACCTAAAAATGGAGGTACCCCAAAATCATTAGACACTTTTGAAAATCTTACTCTGCACCTACTCTCTAAACAGAATTAGGCAAAGATACAAGCAACTGGCAACAGGGTCTTATAATGGGAAGGATCAGGAAACCTTAATAATAGGTGGTGCTACCAGACCTGCATATAATACTTTGAGCTTCTCTAGTGCCTTTCACCCGGGGATCTCAAAGCACTTTACAAACACTAATTAAGCCTCTTGATATCCATGTGAGCTAGGCCCCAATTATGATAAACACATTACAGAAGAGTAAACGGAGGCACAAAGAGTGAATTATCTAAGGTCACACAGTGACTCTATAGCAGAGCTAGAAATAGAACCTGGGAGCTCAGCTCTGACTCTCATTCTCCTGAGTTAGGTCCCAATCAGCAAAGTATCTAAGCATGTAAAATTTAAGCAAAGCAACTTTACAATTGACAAAATAAGAAGAGGAATATCCTAAAATTAGCTGGCAATTTAATCTGTGACCTGGTGCCACTGTAGCATGTGCTGCAGGGCTATAAATACAAGAGTTCCCACTTTTCTGAAACCATGCAAGACAGGAACAGGGGTGGTTCAAGGACATCACCATAGCTTTACACAGAATGTGGTCACTTGCAATGATTTGTGTCTCAGTGCACCAAGATACCACAGTGAATGGGGGCTTTATAAATACACAGATTAGACCGACAAAGCCATTTTTTGCACTGAATTCTCTATCTTTGTTTCTCGATGTCTAAATCGCCACAGACGTACGCTGAATCTTATATTTCACTTTGCCTTCCGCCCTCCTGGCATAATATTTACTCTGTAAACTTGGACCAAAATTGTTCTGACATCAGAATGTAATCCCTCCGGACTTGCACCGACAATGGCAGGAGTTTGTTATAACAAAGTTAAATCCCTATCTAGTGATTGGGAAAATGGCTGTGTCCAAAAAAAAAAAAAAATGTTATGGAAGGGAATTACTGGGTGTGCTTAGCAGATATTGTTTGGGCACTTCGGATCCCTCAGCCATTTCAAAGTGCTTTTGATTCCCTTCATTGCATCAACAGCACTCAGCCCACGAAAAAGGCCGGATCTCAGAAAATATTTACTTTTTCAAGAACAAAAGGGGTGGAAGGCAAAAGATTTAAATGTGCTGAAGAGAAACCAGAGGGAAAGAAAACAAAGGGTTATTTATCGATTCACAGCTTGTTGTGTCACTCTCATCAGTAACTAAACCCTGGGGCTAGAGTTTGACATTACTTTTCTTGCTGATCTTGAGTTAAAATAAAACTGCTTTAATTCATGCTGTTAAACACACTCTTGGTTTAAAATGATAGATGTCCTGGAACACACACACACACACAATCATAAATCGGCCGAGAACTTGTATGTCAAGCGCCACCGCAGGACAATTTCAAAAGCCTGCACGTTCATGAAAACTGCCAACTCATTCACAACTGCAGAGGCTCAGAGACAGCCTGTGCTGTTATTTTCATTATGGCAGCTATTTCACTATGCAAGGAAACGTGCTCTTGGAATCTTTCCTCCTCATGCATCACCGCCAGTAATTTGGAGCCTACAGGCCACAGTCTGCCATCAACTACACTTGTGCAATCCTTTGGCCATGAAAAACATGTTACAGTGTGTCTGCCGAACAGGGTTGCCCATGTATAACTGAGGGAAAAATCTGGCCCTGCAATGAGACCCCAGTGAACTCTGCTGACTGTCATGAACCAGGCTAGAACCTGGCTCCCTCTCCCATTGCCAAGCTATCCACTCCTGGAGGAGGCAGGAAGAAACATTAAAAAATGCAGCCAGTCAAGGAGGTGATCTAAGATTAATTACAAAAAAGTAATAATACTTTGCACTCAACTGGTGCCTTCTATCTGCTAGGGGTACAGGTACCATCCCCATTTTACAGATGGAGAAACTAAGACAGAGAGAGGCCAACTGATTACCCCAGGTCACACCATGAGCTAAAGGCAGACCTGCTAGTAGATTTTATGGCTGAGATTTCTCAAAGAGCTTAGGGATTTACGCTTCAAACTCCCACTGAAATTCAATGGGAGCTGGGCACCTAACTCCCTTAGGTTCTTTGACATCCCATTCAAGCCCGATCGCTCTCTTAAAAGCAACAGCTAGGTAAACAGAGACAGACAGCTGAGGCTGCACTCCCCACATGAGAGACGTGCATAAAGCAAGCCATTAAAGGCACCTGATCCAGGAGGCGTTTAATCCCAACACATCCCGGACACTGGTTCTTTGTTTACAAGTGCCCTGCAGTAGCTTTAACCCTGGTAAGATGAGAGAGAAGTACAGGGACCTGTCAGCGGGAATCAGCCAGTCTCCCCACTCATTGACAGAAGGACCGGAAAGCATTGTTAATAATCAGCCCCCGCTCAGAAGGGCTTCACCTGACACATGCTGTTGTAAATCATCTCAGAAAGCAACATCCTGAGGTGACAAAAATCTGTAATTGGTGTCACTGCTCTGGCTGGAGTTCAAGCTGTGGGAAAATCATTCTGGTGCCAGAGAGGTGGTCTGGGAGCTGAAGTGGGGACTACAGGCGGCTTATGTTGTTTATCTGGCAGGAAAGCCATTAGATGTGAGATTTGAAAATAACCTGCTTCCTGCATTACATAGAGCAAAGATGTCACCCTGTAGCCCGCACCACTCATTAGTGGGCTCTCCGTATCCTCTAACTCCAGGCACTTTCAGAGCTGGGGGGGCGGGGAGGAGACAAGGATAGGCAGTGCAGATGCTGGGAGCTTGGTATCCCTCATACCAGCATCTATGCTATGGCAGAGGGTTTATCCTTTGCTTTCATCAAACAACGCCTGAGGAAAAATAAAATCCATCCATTTCCTCTTCCTCTGAATCCCGTCATGGCTCTCGACATGAACAGAGTCCAGATAACTCTCAAGGAAAAACCACCCATATTCAGTCTGTAGCGCTTTCCATTCAGCCTCCCTTTCATGAGCACCATATTCACCATATCTTTGTTTACCAAAGTACACGTGGCCTGAGACTATCAAAGCTGCCTATAGGGATTTGGACCTGAGATTCCCAGTTGAGGGTCCAAATCCCCATAGGCAGTTTGACCGGTCTCAGCTGTCCAGTTTCCACGAAGAGAGACATACAAAAATATGACTTTCAGAAGACTCTCCTGACATAGGGTATGTCTACACTGCTGTCAGAGGTATGACCGCAGCACACATAGACCCACCAGAGCTAGCTTTGATCTAGCGAGTGCAAATACCAATGCAAAGATCTGTGGATCTAGAACCCAGTGTTGTAGGATCCTAGGCGGCAGATGCCTCCACATCACCCCCCAGAGAGCCAAGCTGAGCAGCACCCAACAATTACTGGATTCATAGATATTTAGGTCAGAAGGGACCATTATGATCATCTAGTCTGACCTCCTGCACAACGCAGGCCACAGAATTTCACCCACCACTCCTGCGAAAAACCTCTCACCTATGTCTGAGCTATTGAAGTCCTCAAATTGTGGTTTAAGGGCTAGATACTGCAGGAAATGCCAGTCAAAGAGGCCAGAGTGACAGAACTCTGTGGCTGCCTGATTGGTACACATCAACTATTAACTATTTAAACCAGGAAGTTGCCCAAAGGACCCAGCTAAGCAACAACGCAGACTCTGCCTTGCCATTGCTACAGGCCTCGTCTTTTGCCCCATCTTGCTCCAGACTCTTGCCTTTGATCCTGGCCCAGTGGACACTACTGGGTGAGCTGCCTATGCCTCGGTCACTACAACTAACACAGTGAGCTGCAGCAGCATGAACTTCCGAGTAGGCTGTACCAGCTTGCCCGGGACCCTGAATAATTATGTGAGTGGCTAGCTCGCGCTGAAGTCTTTCATGCTGTTGCTTCACTGCTATTGGTACTCACACTAGCTAGATTAAAGCTAGTAGAGATCTCTCCTCACGTGCTGCAATTCAAACCTCCAGTTGCAATGTAGACATACCGTAAGAGATGGTGAACATGTCAAGTGCTCTCTTTAGAGCTATTGACATAATATGCCTGGGATAGTCAAAGATTCCTGACAAAGAACCAGTTGCTAGGATATGTTGCGAAGTAGGAAAGAGAGTTACACATCCAAGATCAAGTTGTTCTTCCCCTCACCATCATAAACAAGAGGGTTTGTTTCAACTTCTCTGAGAGGGCCCTGAATTTTGTGGGAAACTGCTGATTTTGGAAAACACAAGATTTATTTGGTTTACGATAATTCTCAGTGCAAAACATGAACCTCACCTGCAGCACAACACCACCTGCCCACCAATTAGATTAAAGTGCATCTATCATAGATTGAGATTCTTCATTCATAGAAGATTTTGCTAATTCTCTCATCGGCGGCAGCAGCGACTAATTAAAAGGAAAGCACCCTACGATTAAACCACAAGCACCTTGAAAGAGTGAGATCTAAGTGTGATTCAAATGGAATCTCAAATGCGGTGGACCAGATTTTAGCGGAGGCTTTGGTAAATAAGAAATTCTGTTTCCCGAGCACCCAGTCTTACAGGCTACATAGCTGTAGTGTCTGTGAGACTGTCCCGGATACATCCAATGCTATGAATGGTGTGTTTGCATGTGCACTATGGTCCATTTGTATCAAGCAGTATGTTGACACGCTCTGGCTGCACATATGATGTGAAAAGACAGCACAGTGTCTCTCATAAAAGCCATGCGGATGATCAAATGTAGGTTTTTCAAGCCTCCTGCAGAGGAAAATATCTGAGAGCATCACTAAGATCTTACTATCGCCGTCAAGAATTGAGCCATTGAGGGCATCCGCTATGGCTGTAAGAAAATGATTTCTGCTGCTCTGGCTCCTGTTCTAGGAGACTGCAAATTTATCAGCCCAGAGCCTGGGGTGGGGAAAGGGGGGGAAAGATCTCTGCAGGGCACATGGTGTCTGGAACTCACAAAGATTAATTCATTTCTTTTTCCCCCCCAATAAGCAGAATGATTCAGATGGGATGAAACCTCTCTTGCTGCTCACGGGAGAAGCGTATTGAGCCCTGCTTACAGATTTCAAACTGTGCAAGTTAGTGGGAATCACAACGGAGTCAAGTAACATGGGCAACTGGAGCTTTTGCTGTCACACATCCAAAGCCAGGCTCTCCCAAGCTTAGCCTGAAGAGTCTAGAGAGAAGCAGTCAAAAGCACTCCTTGCAGTTCAAAGACATCTCATCTTGGCAGGAGCAATCTCTCTGGATTGGATCAGTTATTGTCAGTCTAAGATGGGGCCTCCTGAAGAGAGGGCTGGGACCCAAGGACTGCTTGATCCCAACTGGCAGCGAGCACAGGGTTAACACAGGGGTACAGGGATCCCCTGGCTTCACCAAAAGAATGTCACGTCAAGTGTCTAATGAAGGCGTGAGTCACACTGGTCATCATAATGATTGCTAGATATATGTACAGAAAGTATGTGAGGAATTATGTGAATATGATGTTCTCTGTGCCGGTAGTTAAAGGCAAGTCACTCAAAGGTAGCATGCATTGAGACACTTCTCCCGAGAGGAGGTGGGACATATTGAGTCAAATGTCAATGAATAGCTTGTGGAGACTACAGAAGAAAACAAACAGGAAGAGGTAAACAGCTGGGGTCAGAAGCAGGGAAAAGGGGCTTGTTTTCAAGGGAAGATCAAAGATCAGAGATGCTCTGGAATCCTCCAGTCTATGAAGACAAGCTGCCTCAATCGTGTGAGAGGGGGGATTTCAACCATCCTGGGTGAAACCTGGGAAAAGGACTTGGAGCAATCTATCTTGTAGAAGACACGTGAATGCCTCGTGCATTAAGTTTAGGCTCCAGAAAGGAGGCTATGGTTTTATTTTATACGTAACCATTTGTTTCCAATATTCTTACTTCCTATCACTTGAACGTCTGTTTGTTGATAACTAACTTATTCTTGTTTTCACTATAAATACACTGCTAGATCTATCTCAGTTCTGTGTGTTAAGTGGAGCGATGATCCTGAGTTGAATCTTGGATGCTGGTGCATGCTGTTCCTTTGGGATTAGAGAATCTGAGAGCTCTGAGAGTGTTCACCGGAGAGGAGGCTGAACACACCGGGGGACGCTCCGAGGATTCAGGGGTCAGTGTGTGCCTATCCCTAACCTGCACAGAACACGCAAGGCCTGCGGGGGCCTGGAAGGCAATGCTTGTGTTACCTGAGGCTGGTGGAGTCAGGGAGCTGAGCCAGGGCAGGCAAAGACAAGACTTCCTCGTGCTAAGGGCAAGTGGTAGCAAGGTCCTGCACAACCCTGAGTACTCCCGGGAAGCATCACAAGGGCCGTGTGCTCGTCTTGCAAAATACAGGAGGCACGGTACATGTCTGAGAGTGACTGTCCGTGTATGTGATGGGAATGGGCTGTAGGAAGAAAGGATGGGTTTGTAGTTAAGGCCCTGGACTGGAGCTCAGAAAATCTCCCAGCTCTGCCAAAGATTTCCTGGGTGACCTTGGGCATTTGATATCTCTAATCTGTCTTGGCTAAGGGCAAGTTAAAAGGTTGCTTAGGCTATGTTTGCACCGCACATCCCCATCCTTTGCTATCCACAGTGTTTTCTCCATGTCCCCTTTGTAGCCTCCTTGCACTACTAAGCTGAGTGACTGGCACCCAGGTCTAAGCCTATCCCAAGGGAGAGTGTCTTCACTGCAAACCCTCCCCCTGCCTTATTGTGTCCTCATTAATTCTGCAATTGTCTGTGTTTTTTCTGGGGGCACGTCCCATAATTCTTTGTGCTGAGACACCCTATGATTTCCCCCAGCAATTGTGGGAGAACTTGTCTGTCCTTGCGGGGAGGGGGGAAGCATGGAAAGGGCAGTGGAGCACTGTCAGCACTCGAGTGGCTCAGTACCCTACATCTTCACTTCCAAATGGGCAGGTGCCAGCCAACATTAAAGCAGAGCCCGCGTTCTCACCTACACTCCCCATTGCATAAAGTAGCCCAGCTTAAAGTGCCTTCAAAACACAAGCCAGAGGTTTTTCTGTATGGATGGTAGTGGGGGCTGGGCTAAAATCAGGGTAAGAGCCTGGGTTAACTGTGCTGTGTTGACGTGTCCTTGGGGTTTTCTGTAGTACCCATCACTTTGGTATGTATGCGCTTATTTGTTCGAGTGCATTTGTTTGCTGACTTGAAAGCTACCCTAGTAAATGCCAAGTGACTATACAGTGGGTACATCTGAGGATTAGTGAAATTCTCCGGAGTTCGCAACTTTTAATTTCCCAGTTACAGTTGACAATGAGATGAGAGTGATAGGAATTATGCAGTCTGAACAATATTTCTCTCCAGTACTTGCCTCCTCCCTTCCTCCATGGGCATCTGAGCAAAGGCCAGAAAGCTCCAAAGAGGATTCTACACTTATCCCACTAACAATAACAAAATCAGTCCTGCCACAACGCAAGGGATGGACGGGGATGATCTGCCAGAAGGTCCCTTCTGATCCAACTGATTCTGCCTATTGTGCATCCAGAAGATGATGCAAAGTGCTCAGCTGCTAGAAACATTGCAGAATAAAATCTCTCTGAAATCATTACCATGGCAACCTAGGATTCCAAAGGAAAGATACAACAGAGAGAGAGAAAAGAACAACCTCAGCTATTTCCCAGGAAATACCAACAACATTTCACTGACTCATCATTTAAAGATATTTGATTTTTCTTGTATAGCCCTCGCCCCACTCAACAATTTTAAGACACAAATGCAAGATTTCTCCTCCGGCCACTGGGTTTGACTCCACTGCATTAGAGAGCTCTCTGATATCTGTGAAGACAGATGAAATATATGGATCAGAGTCAGATTTACAATAGGATACAGGACAAAGAGCCACAGAGTAAAACAAAAGGACCTTCAAATCGTTGGGAACAGCTGCTAATGCACAAATGGGGGAGCTTTTTTTTCCGTCTTATCCCATGTCGCAATCTATACTGCTATCCAGTCATCTCCCAGATTCTTGCATGCCGCAAGTTTGAGAAAAAACCGGATGCATGGTAAGACATGATACACATGGGGAGAAGGGGACTGGTTGAGTTCCTAGGGGACAGGTGTCCAAGTCGCTAAAAAGACACCAGCTTTACTTGTTCCCCTTGATGACAACTCAGCTTAGAGGCCAAGACCTGGCTGGGCCTGTAGAGTGAACTCTCTTTTTCACCCCTAGAGCTCCGGATTGAAGCAGTTTTGGCAGATCAGCATGGGGAAAGCTTCCACTGCAGCTGCCCATGCTGCACCAGCTCTGTAGCTAGGGTGGACACCGGTCTTCTCAGCTGCCAATCTGGCATTGTTCAACAGCATTAAACTCACTGAAGGTTCCCACCCTGTGCAATGCTACATGGGTGGTGAGGAGGAAGGGTACAGCAACCCTCTAGCCTATTCTCATCTATCCTCATTAAACTAACCTGGCAGAGACTGGTGCTACCAGGGCTTTCCCAAAGCTCACTCCTGGTTGACACTGAGCCTTGTTCCTGTCACTGGTATTTAGTCAGCAGTTCGCTCACTCAATCTGCTTCGGATAGTGAGATGAAGAGACTTCCCAGTGTTGAGTTAAGGACAGGCAATTCCCCATCTCCTCACATTTCAGATCAGACATACATTTGGTTGAAACTGGCTACTGGCTCTGTTCTAGTGGGACGGCTGTCAGAAGCAAAGAAACATTCACAACCTATGAGCATCTGCCTCCATCTGCAGGGTCTCCTGGCTACATCCAAGAGTAAATACAAACCCCCTGCCCAATTCTCCCCAGCCAGAGCTGGGACCCCCCCCCCCCGCCATGCATGCCCACTGAGTGGCAAGGAGGCCTTCAGTATCATACGCTAGAAACAGCCCAAAGCTGCCAAGCTTTATCTTTGATTTAGTTGATCTCCTCCAATAAACCATAAGTCTTCTAAACACCCTTTCCTCTCTTCTCGTCACACCCATATACTTCATTACTTCCACCATGGCTGTGTGCATCTGTACAGTTCTGGAAAAGCTTCAGAAGGGTTGAAGCAGCTTTCAGGGCTTCCCCCTGTCCACCCCTCCTGTCCATCCCCAGAACAGTTTAGGCAGACTTCAGAAGCTCTTCGGCGCTCTGGACATCCTCAGAAGTGCTTCTGTTCCCTTCAGTAAATATAGCTCCTCTTAGCTCCAGACCGTCTTGCTATTTTATAAATAGAAACTCCAAGCCATATTTTTGGCAGTGACATTCCTTGTGTTTGAGGGCCCATACAAGGAAATGACTTTAGCTGTTGTTGTTGTGTCTGTTGATGACTTTAACCTGAGTTATGATTAATCAGAACCTGATACATTCTCATCTTTCTACACTGATCTTCTGCCTAATTGGTTCAAAATAAAGCGCTCTCTCCATGGAAGATGGTTCAGAAAGAAACAGGATTGCAAGGACTTTTTTTTTTTTTTGAGTGGCTTCAGCTCCTTCATTTTTTACCCATCTCACTGATACAAGACTGTCACCACATAAGCAGATAGCATGTGCTTCCAGGAAATCTTGGACTGTGTTCAGACTTCACTCAACTCTGCACCTCTCCTCTCCAAATCCACCCTGCCATGCCAGCCTGGTCACATGCAGAAGGGGGCAGCATTATTCAAGTTTATCTCCTCTCCTGCCCCCGGAGTACATGTAGTCTGGGATTAGCAGCCATTTACAAAGAGGAACTGACAGGTGACTAGCTGAACCCGTCTCAGTTTCATCTCATCAAAATATACAGACAGGAGATTTTGCCACAGACTAAACTGATACTGAAACCTGTAAGAGCTGAACATCTGATGCCATAATCAACATGCTGCAAGAGCCATTCAGAAGATGGTTTCCCCTCCAGGTGAACTAGTTAAACAAGAGGAACTCTCCTTCCTTTCTGTCATGTTCCGTCATTTCTTCCATCCTCCTCTCAGGCCATGTCTACACTACAAAACAAGTCAACCTAACTTACATCAGCATACAGCTGCCACAGTAACTATAACACTTGTGCAGGTCTACACTTGGCTCCTTGTGTCAGCAGTACACAACTTCCCCAGGAGCGCTTGCATCAATTGGACTGTCCATGTGGGGCGGCTCCTGAAAGCCAGTAACAGTTGGCATAAACAACGCAGCGTCTACACTGACGCTGTGTCAACTTAACTACATTGACCGTGACTCTACGTTACTCATGGAGGTGGAGTTAAGTTAGTGTAGTGGGGTAGTTACATTGGCAGGAGCGAAATTTAAGTGTGGACACTTCCATAGGTAGGTCGACGTAAGCTGCCTTGTGTCTGCCTAACTCTAGTTTAGACCAGACCTCTCTTCCTACTACTCCTCTCCCTTACACTTACCATCTTGCCCCTTCTGAACTCACACTCCTTTTGGGAAGGAGAGATTGTCCATTGATTAGGACATTACCCTAGGACTCAGGAGATCTGGTTCAACTCCCTGCTCTGCTACAGACTCCCTGTGCTGCCATGGACAAGTTACTTAGGCTATGTCTACAGTGCCCCACAGTTCAGACTATGGGGGTGTGAATAGCATTGCGCACCGACGTGCTGGGCTGCAAATTCCCTGTGCGGATCCTGCGGGTGGGAACGAATAGGTTCCTAACTCACATTAACATGGATTGTAAGGTGCTCAGAATAGACAGCGACAGGGACCCTGTAAGTGCAGACAGGCTTTCACTTCCCATTCCAAACTTTCTGTTCATTTTAACTTGCTTCACTGGGCTGCTTGACCTTTGCAGCTGCATTATTGGCAGTCAGCTCTTCCTGTCGTTGGTGACAGGAAGGGTGGCCTCTAATAGGGCCAATTCAGCATAGGACACCCGAGAGAGAGAGAGAGAGAGAGAGAGAGAGAGAGAGAGAGAGAGAGAGAGGAGAACTGTAGCAGTGAATGGATTTAAGGGACAATGGAAAGCATGAAGAGCAGGGGCAGACCACCTTAACTGAGGAAGGAGTCCAGCTGAGTACAGGGGCCATAAGGAAAATACCTACAGCCTAGAAGCAGCATGGGGCTGATGTAAATGGCGCTATGTTGTCCTCCCTCACAAATCCTGGCACTGGGGAGCGGGCTGGGTGCACAAAGGGACATACCCCGTAACACTGAGCAGTCTGGGGATTCTGAGCTGCTCTGCTGCCCATAACCAGTCCTGGAGTGGGGCAGGGGCAGGGGGAGGGGAAGAGGATCTGCTCTGTTTTAGCTCGGTTACAAGCCCTAGAAGCAGCAGCTCAGAGGACACAAAGGTTGTCTTCAAATCACCTTTGCCCCACAACTCCTAGAGCTGTGCCTTCTGTCCTGCATCTTTCAGGAGACGCAGCAGAGCATCTCTGTCCTAGCTTGAGATTTCAGGAAGATTAGTATCCTCAAAAATGCACGAAAAACATGAACTGGCTCTTCCCTCTGCCCAGCTTTTGAAGGAGCTTAAGCTGAACAAAAGCTACATTTCCACTTGGTCACACCTGGTAAGTCCTTGAGATTTAATACCCTCGATTTCTAATTCATCTAAACTAAGTACAAACGTCATTCCCCATTAGCACTCGAGAATATACCACGGGAAAAAACAGACTCACCCTGTCTTTGTATAGCTCTCATGGAGCTTTGCTGAAACTGGGTTTCTTATACAGGTAACATTATCCCTAATTTTGACTGTCTTCCATGGAGGAAAAGCCTATTGTTTCCTAATGACATCAAGAAACAATTCAACCAAATTGTCTCCAACAGGCACGTTTAGCAGATTGGAGACAGAGGCTTTTGAACCTTGGTTCCCATCCTCCTCCACTTTAGGGAGTTAAATAGGGCGACAATGGGACACAGCGTTTGGGTAGAGGTAGAATGAAGTAAGATAAGGCAGCAGAGGTGCTGGGACAAAGCTCTGGAGTGAGACAAGAAGAGTGAAAGAGAGGATTAAATATGGGTAAATCACACAATAAATAGTAACTAGACAACACTTACAAGCAAGAACATCAGCTGGTGTGACTCGACAGAACTACATGGGCCTCAGTGGAGCTACATTGATTTACATCAGCTAGGATGTGGGTCAAAGTGGCACATGTAAGCCATGAAGAAAGAAGGAGAAGTCCCTGACTACACACAGATAACTGATTTGTCATCCACACCAGGATGACACAGTAAGGTTTGAGCAAGTACATCATCTCCCCCATTTCATTGAGTCCAATTCTGAGAGCAACGCTGAGAGCAGAGAGGACATGTGGGTACTATTGGCAGTTGAAATGAACAGCTGTAAATGACAATCTGATAAAGCCTGTGTAGTCCTCAGTGTCTGAACAAAATGAACAGGATAGGATTGATACTTTCAGCTTCCCATCAAGGAATTACAGAAGACTTTAGCAGAAAAGAGAGGACAAGCGAGCCACGTAGCCAAATATTCGGAGAACTGAAACTTCTTGCCAAAAATTCCAAGCCTGTCCCTGTTGTATAAAATCTCCTGTAACCTTCAAATCCAACTAACTTCCAGAGTTTGGGAAAAGTCTTCTGGCTGAGCCAGACTTCCCTCTTTTCCATGTGCTTGGTCTCTAAAGCAACATTGTTTTTTTGTGTCTTATTCCAGAAGGCCTTTGGGAATAGAGTCAATAAAGATACATTAATTCCACCAAGAGGCCATCGATTCCTTTTATGTATCGAACACTTGCATGACCCCATTAGGCCCATGCCCATGAAAACAATTAGCCTCTGTAACAACAGAGAATGGGTTTTGAAAGTCAGCCATCACTATGATTAACAGTTCTGACAGTTTCCATTAGCAGTGATTTGATTCCAATAGACTCCAACTGCAAACTTTTAATAAGGGTAAATACTGGTTAAAGGCAAGCTAATTAAAAGGAGCACATGCAAATCTATAGGGCACATCATTTCCCCGCAATCTGCATAGCCTATTCAACTGTAAGATTAACCCGATATTACAGATACAAGCACTGAGCTGGGAAAAGATGACAGGCTGCCAGGGAAGAAAAGCCTCAAAATGCTGCCAAAGTTTTGATCACATGGTTAAGAATAGCTGGTATGGGGCAGTGGAGATGTGTAATGAAGTTAAATAGAGAGGTGGGATATACACCAAGGCAGAGATACTGATCTCTCTATGAATTAAGGGCTCTGTATGAAGATACGAATGTACTGACTAATGGATGTGATTTATAGTGATCTCATGACAGAATCACCAGGGAAGGTCCCACTGCAGAAAAGCACATGCGTGGGGCCCATTTAAACGTGTGCTTAAATCCCATTGAAGTGCTTTTCTGAAAAGCTTTCCTTTTTCTTCAGTCAGGGCCTAATGGACTAGGTTCACAGAGCTCTCATGAGGAAGATGCTGAATTCGAACCAGGTTGAGCCAAACTGAAAGGTGAGGCAAAGTATTATGGGCCATATCCTCAAAAACAGCACAGTCCCCATTGATTTCAGTGGAATTCAGTGCCAATTTACACCAGATGGAGATCTGGTGTGTTCCATGCAGATGATCCTTCATGGTCATGTGCATGAGATAAACTTGAAGGGAAACCCACGTGCTAACAGAGCTGCATGACGCACAGAGCTAACAGTCAACATCAGGGAGAATTCTTGGACACAACTGTAAGGACTGGACAGAATTCCAGGAGGTATAAAATAGATATTAAAAACGTCACTTACTTTATTTAAACACCCCCAGATCTACTGATTGTGAAGGCCTGACACAAATCCACCAATTGAAGAGAATTCAGAATTCAGGCTTCTTTAGTCCACTTCATCTGGTATGGCAGGGGTCAGAGAGAGCACGATGTTCCATGCTCTGACACAAGTCACCAGCACAGTCAGCAGGAGAGAACATGCCATTAATGCAACTTACCATGCAATTATTCCAAGACCTGGGTAAATCAGTTTGGATAAGACAAAGGGTGACCTGAGCCCTGCTCATATTATATCAAGGATGTGGCTCTTCCAGAACACAGCAGACAACACAACATTGTGATCCTGAGATGCTGACGTTCTGCTAAGTTCCGCGTTGAGCTGGAAGGAGCTGCCCCAATACGCCCAACCAATTGCTCACCCCCAGCCATTAGCTGCGTTCCGAGACTTGCCTTGCCTTAAAAAGGAGGGGAGCTCAGGAGTACAGTAACCGCAAAGCCCCTCTAGGGCTTATCCTGAAAGCACCTTGCAGGACGGGCCCATTGTTGGACTCCATGACGGCTGCAGACCTCACATCCATAGCAGAGTTTTACACTTAACCGTCTGAACTCGGCGCTCAGTTTAAATTAGTTCACAGCATCTTTTAAAGATCCTTGATCACTGACACCTCAGCCTGCCCAATCAGCAGCAGCCTCAATGTTCTTCCACACCTGCCCTGTCCCTCCCTTCCCCCTCTGATCTATCCTCTCTCTTTCCACATGGAGTTCAAACTCTTTGGGGTCACTGAGGGCTCTGCCCTGTCTGAATTGCCCCCTCCCCCCAAGACTGTTTTTTTCACCTGTCTCCTCCTTTCACTCTCACCTTCTTGCCCCTTTTCAGCCTCTCTGCTTGGAATTATACCCCTCTTCCTTTGCAACCAGCACCCCGGCCCTCCTCCTGCCAATCCTCCCCATGAAACTCACTCCTTTCCTGCTCCTGAGTTTGGTGGTGAAAGTAGGTTGAACCAGCAGGGGGAGTTCTCACCACATCACCGAGGAGGAGGAGTGGGTTTGTTGCCCCCCAGCCATCCAAGGCGAGAACGGGAGCGCTCCCTCTGCTTCCCCTTACCCCTGACTGCATTACCTATTCCTCTCCTCTGCCCTACCCTACAGACCTTTTAACCCTCACACCTCTCCTCTCTTCCCCTCCATCAGGGCTTAATTTCTGGCAGGGCTGAGCCCTGGCACTTCTGGGATTGGCAGTTCATAGCTCCGGCACCTCTGGGCTTAGTGCATCAGTTATGACTGTAAAAAAACAGCTTGAGCCCGAGCCCCAGCCCCTCTTTCATTACAAATTAAGCACCATCCTCCATGTTACCTTCATGGCCTAGGAACATCTTTTTTACCCCATCATCTCACTGGGGCAGGGCCCATGACTGTGGACAAGCCCTTTAAAGCACCAGGCAGAGCTATGGTCCAATTATGAATGTCCTTTCATAGGGCACTATAAACCAGTATGACGAACTCACCAGCCAGAGCATCCAATCAAGCTCTTAACAGCAGCAGCATTTCAGGTCCCCTTCTTCCAGGATGGGCATATTTCTCAAAATCAAAAGGGTCTCACATAAAAAAAGGGCCCTTCCCCTAACCAGGGTCCCCTGCAGGTCTCTTTGCCAACAGAGCTGTTTGTTGGGCTTTTATCTAAGGCCTAGGTGATGTGCAGAGTATCATCTTTATCCCTGGCATCACACCCATCACCTGGGAGGTGCCTCATTAGTCACAAGTGGGGCTAAGACCACCTCTCCCTTAAAGGGCCGACCCACCCAAGCTGTGACACGCCAATACAGCTACGGCTCTGGCAGCAGCTGTGTGAACTGTGTTATTTGCTACAGTTGTATTTGCATTTCAGAGTGTTTGTAAATATGTGGGCAGGGTTCTCTTCCTTTCCTGTCCAACTGGAGGGAGCCTTGTGTTCACAGAACCATGGACACGTAGGGCTGGAAAGGACCTCAAGAAGTCATTATGTCCAGGCCCCTGCACTGAAGCAGGATTGAGTAAACCTAACCCATCCCTGACAGGTGTTTGTCCAGCTTGTTCTTAAAAATCTCCAATGACGGGGATTCCACAACCTCCCTTGGAAGCCTGTTCCAGTTCTTAACTACCCTTATCGTTAGAAAGCTTTTCCTAATACCTAACCAAAATTTCCCTTGCTGCAGATTTAAGCCCACCACCTCCATGACCACTGAAGACAAGGCAAGAAAACAATTGATCCCAGTCCTCTTTATAACAGGCCTTAACATATTGGAAGACTTACCAGGTCCCCCCTCAGTCATCTTTTCTCAAGACTAAACATGCCCAGTTTTTTTAATCTTTCTTCATAGGTCAGGTTTTCTAAACCTTGTATCATTTTTGTTGCTCTCTTCTGGACTTTCTCCAGTTCATCCACATCTTTTCTAAACTGGGGCATGCAAAATTGGACACAGTACTCCAACCGACGCCTCACCAGTGCTGAGCAGAGCCGGCAATTACCTCCTGTGTCTTACACAGACAGTCTTACTAATACACTCCAGGATGATATTAGCCTTTTTTGCAACTGCATCATGTTGTTGACTCATTCAATTTGTAATCCACTAGAACCCCAGATCCTTTTCTACAGCACTATTATCTAGCCAGTTATTTCCCATTTTATAGTTGTGCATCTGAAGTAATTTGCATTTGTCTTTAATGAGTTGTGTCTTGTGATTTAAGACCAATTCTCCAATTTGTCAAGGTCCTTTTAAATTCTAATCCTGTCCTCCGAAGAGCTTGCAACCCCTCCCAGCACACAATCCACAATTGTGATAAATACACTCTCTGCTCCATTATCCAAGTCACTAATGAAAATATTGAATAGTACTGGATCCAGGCCTGACCCCTGTGGTACCTCACTAAATACGTCAATACCTATTTGACAGCAAACCACTAACTACTCTGAGTATGGGCTTTCAACCAATTGTGCACCCACATTATATTAATTTCATCTAGACCACATTTTCCTAGTTTGCTTATGAGAATGGCATGTGGGACTGGGTCAAAAGCCTTACTAAAATCAAAATGTATAACATCTACTGCTTCCCCCCTTCCACCAGGCCAGTATCTCTGAAGAAGGAAATTAGGTTGGTTTGGCATGATTTGTTCTTTGCAAATCCATGCTGGCTATTCCTTATAACCCTATTTTCCTCCCTGTGCTGCACCGGTTGTCTAAGTATCAATAAAAAGTATCAGACCCATCACCATGAGGCAACTAATTAATCACAAGCAGGACTAAGACTACCTCCCTTAAAGGGCCAGCTCACCTGTGAACGGCACTTTATAACTCCAGTTAACTAAACTTTCCCCCAAGACTCAAAGCAAATCCTGACAATATCTGAGGTTCAATACATGTAACATTTTCCTCCCATTACCCCACCTGTTTCTACCCTGACTTCAGACAGAAGCAGAAGTTCCTAGATACCGTGTAGAAGGCTGTATTTGGGTCACTGGTGTAACAGGCCTGAATCTCTAACACAATCACTGCAATGGTTCCTCCAAATGCACTAACTTCTCTCATATTACTGCAGTGGCGGAGACCCTTAATCCCCCCGATTACAATCTGCACAGACGTTACACTCCATAATGTCGATTAGGAATATTTCAGTTTTACACAGAATTTTCTCCTGATCTTGATTATTTACATAAATAAATATAGACCCTTTAATCCATTTTGTCAGCGAGTTTTCCTAAGACACCTTGGCACAGATGGCTGATACTTTCATGCTGCAGAGGTTATTAGGTTGTACCATTACTAGTGACACCATTACATCATTTGTATAGTTTCCTACTCAAGGCCCCTGCAGCTTGATGCACTAAGAATTAAGCTCTAGACACTAAAATGAGCTTACGCAGAGCCTGGAAGATTACTTTTGCCTTCTGCAGATTGAGTTTGCACATCAGCTTGTGTTTTGTGATGCTGCTATTTTGTGGATTCAGATAACATATTGCCACAGCTGATAATGCTCCATTTGGAATGTTCCTGTTTAAATTGCTGTCAATTGCCTCCCTCTCTCACCTCTTGAACAATCACTTACCCTATACTCTATGTTTCTATCCTGAGGCCCTGTCCCAAAGAGTCACCCTTATAATTTGTCTGATTTGCCTTTAAGAAATTCACAAAGATGATTGATGGTCCTGAACCAACTTCTCCTTCCTGATCAGGACACACCTGAACTTCTGGATCCACAGGGACTATAACGAGCCAGATCCAAGCCCCAGATCTGAGCAAACTGGAATTTTGGAAAGTTCAGACTGGAACTTTTTAATATAGACCCTGCCTCCAGTCTGTTACATTATCAACAGTAAAACACAACAGAAGATGGCAGATGGAATTCAAGAACTACTTACAGAAATGAATACGTTGAGTACATTTCACATGATGTGAGCTCAGACAAGGAATATTAGAACATTCAGGCAGTTCAATGCAACCGATGTTATAAAAAACTCCGCCTTAAGGAAGCCCTTGCTAAATTCCACCCTCTGTTTAAAAGAAACAGTTCAGCATCAGGCCTTGCAGGAGGCTTGAGCATTTCATTTCAAGGGAAGGCTTTAAAAGAGAAGCAATCAGGCAACACGATTATGGCCAGAACTGGGGGGGAAAAACCCAAAGAAATATTCTGTTTGAGCAGGACATGCCTTTGCAAAGCAAAAGAACAATACTGGCCCCATGAACCTGGATCACTGCAGAATCTGGGCTTCCAAAAGGCAAATGATTCAACTGGCTCAACAGTGAACAGCTCAATTTCAGCATGTATTTAAAGTGCCTCGGTCACAGTTGTAATTCTAGAGACTAATCAATTTATTTGAGCATGAGCTTTCGTGAGCTACAGCTCACTTCGAAAGCTCATGCTCAAATAAATTGGTTAGGCTCTAAGGTGCCACAAGTACTCCTTTTCTTTTTGTGAATACAGACTAACACGGCTGTTACTCTGAAAGTTGTAATTCTCTATCAGGAGCGAACAATTTCTACCTGCATTTTCATTTGGTCTCTTCCTTTTTCTTCTCATTTGTTTTGAGCCTTTTTTTAAAAAAAATAAATTCTCAGTAAAAATCTAGGGACTTTAAAAAAAGCAGTTTGCCTCAATTTGCTTTTTGGACCCTGATCCACAGCCTAATAAAGTTAATCGGAAGACTCCCATCACCTTCAGTGGGTTTTGGATTGAGCCCTTAAAGCACTCCTGTGAAGTCTAACTATCACTGCTACCAATGACCTGACATGATTGTAGGCTGCTCCTTCCACTTTGCAATCTGGGACCGGGAATGGTTTAATCGTCTGCAGGCCGCCGTCTCTCTGCTTCGTCATTTGGGCTCAAGCCTGGCTAAACGGGCATTTGGCTGGTTTTACACAGTGCCTTTCCACAGCCATGCGGTTTGCAATAGGAGTCTCTGCCTCACGCGTCCAATTTGATGTGTCACCAGGATGTGTCATCGGTAAAGCTAAATTTTTGTCATGGATATTTTTAGTAAAAGTCAGGGACAGGTCACGGGCTTCCGTGAATTTTTCTTTATTGCCCGTGACCTGTCCCTGACTTTTACTAAAAATATCCATAATAAAATGGGAAGGGACTGGGCAGCTGTGGGGTGGCTGGGAGCTCTGGGACCCCCACCACCAGTAGGGACTCAGAGCTCCAGGATCCCGCCGCCACCAGCAGTGGAGGGAAGCTGCATGGTCCCCCTTCCCATGTGGTGGGGAGCTGTGGGGGTCCCCCTGTCCCCCACAGTGGCTGGGAGATGTGGGGTATTTCCCCCCCCTCGCCTGTGGCGGCGGCTGGGAGTGGCGGGGTACCACCCCTGCTCATGGCAGCTGAGAGCTTGGGAGCCTGCTGCCTCAGATGGTGGGGGTACCTCACAGCTCCCTGCCGTGCAGGAGGTGGTGGGACCCTGCAGCTCCCAGCCGCCAGGGCTGAAGTGATGGAAGTCTTTGGAAGTCACAGATTCTGTGACTTCTGCGACCTCAGTGACAAAACTGTAGCCTTAGTCATCGGGTCCCCATGGGGCCTCCCAATGGTTCTCTTAGCTCAGTCTGTGATCACTGGACCTTCAGATTGATTTATTCCCAGCATATCAGGGTTCCTCTTTTCAAATCAGGGGTCTTGTCCCTTGGGGAGGTAGAGGATCATACATTACATATCCTGATTTGATATGTGAAAGCCTCATTGTGATTGCAGTGGTGCAGATTCTCTTTAACCAGGTTGATATACAGTGCTGATGCACTGTAAATATTCGGCGTGTGATCCTGGGCATTCAGCACTTATAGTTCCCTTAGTGCACTGAACTGTTAACATGAGTCTAGAGAGCTGAAGGCTATTCAGCTCCTCGGTGAGCTGGTCAAATTTCCCCATGAGGAATAGCCAGCAAGTCCTTAAGTGGTCACAAGTCCCATTCATCCCACTGAGCAACTGGCATTTCTGTTCCTCCGCACTAGGTGAGCCTGGTAAGGACTGAATGGTACATCATGCTGCGGCCACAGGTAACTGACAGCCCTTTCCTTCCATGGAGCAGGTTAGCTTCTTGAAAGACCGTTTTGCTGAGATTTCAGATTTTAATGTTGGCTGGAACACTAACAAGCTTAACAAACAGGAGAAAGAGCAAATGCAGCTTTAACTGGCGCTCATCTTGACAATCTAATGATTTGTCAGGATCCTTCCTGAAAAAAAGCCTTCCCTTTTTTGCTGTCACCCAGCAATCCGACATCTACTTAAGTTACAGAGATGAGAAAATGAAGTGTGGGACACATACATATATATACCCAAGTGTTGGTCACATTACATGGACACACAGACACATGTCCTCATGCCCACGCAGAATATACACATACTGTATGCTGAATAGACACATATAATCCTAAACACAAATTGCTAGCTGAATACTTACACACACTATGTGATTCCTATATCAAACATGCTTACTGATGGCTGAATACAGAGTCACATACCAAACAGGTATCTACTGTTACCTAAATACAACACACCCACACATACACCAGTACATGTACATATCTACAGCCAAGAGGCAGTATGGTCCAGTGACTGCAGTGCTGGCTTAGGATGTACGAGACCAGCGTTCTAGTCCCAGCTGTGCCACTGATCTAGTGGGTGACAGCCAGTAAGTCATTTCACTTCCCTGAACCTCAGTTTCCCTTCCTACGTGTCTATTTAGACTGTAAATTCTTTGGGAAGGGACTGTACAGTGGACAGCTGTGCAAATAATTGATTTTTCAATTCACTGGCCATACCAGAAAAATTGGGAAAAATTATTTGCGGGTTGAAATGTTTCGGTTTCAAGATTTTTTAACTTAATAAAATCAAATTCAATTTCAAAACTAAAGGTCATTGCGAATTGAAAGGTTTTATTTCCAAATGTTGAATGGAAACTTTCTGACTTTCCCCCCACCAAAATGTTGTTTTTTCCCCAATGAAATAATTAAGGAAGTTTGACATGAATTCAGGAAATGGTTTGGTTGACTTGAATTTGCATTTTTTTGACAAAAAAAAAAAGGTTTTGGCCAAAAAATTTCACGCAGTTCTAGTACAATATGGCTACCAAATAAATAATAAAAATACAACTAGCAGAATACATTAAAACAGATGCTATGTTGCATGCCTACTGCTGGCTGAATCTATTGAAACGCACCCCTATCCAGTACTGCTGCTGAATACATTCACTGGCATGCAAATACATATACTACTTAGGTTTGAGGGCCTCAGGCCGTAAAGGCTTTCTATAAACTCATTCATTCTTTAAAGTTCCTACATGTGCAGAGCTTTGACGTGTACATTGCCACTTTCTGTACAGCTCTGTTTCCTTTCCATTACAGGTGTTGAACTGCTCCGTGGAAAAACAATCAATTTACCAGTCATATTAGAATACTCAGCAACCTGGAAAAGGTCCCAAGCCTGCCCAGCGCAGCCGCTGGACAGTGTTATGTGATCTTAAACACACTTTAATTTCTTCATACTCTATCCAGTACTTTCACACTGTATCTAGTATTCAAGAACCATAGCTATAGTCCTGAGGGCGGCTGGGGAATGGGACCTTCTTTAAAAAGGGAATATGCACATAGTTAAAAACATCCAGGTCCTAATCTGACCCTCATGCCAGTGCAGCGGCAGGAACTCCAAGTGGCTGAGCTGAAGCGTGATTTGATGTGAAATAGTTGTGTGTGTGGGGGGGGAATCAGTGAATCACTCAGATGGGTCATTTCAGAAAATGACAGAACTGAAAGCCTAGGTTCTTAAGCACAAAACACTAATATATTTTAAAAAATGTAACACCCACCTCCCACAGCACTAGCTAAACTTACAAGGTCCGTTGAAGTGGTTAGCAAATGGGGAGGCGTTGTGTTTAGAACTCCTGGCCTCCTTTCTCTGCTCTGTGGTGCATTAAATGTGCACAGTGACTTGGTTCCCTTAATCTCAGCTTGACTCCTTATTGTTCCTTACCCCACCTACCACCCAGAGTGTAAGGGAGCCTTAGTTATAATTTACAGGCTGTGGAGCTGTCTGACAGCATGAGTTAAAGTAGGCCACTTTAAATTAAAAGCACTTTAAAGCAGGCCACTTTAAATTACATCCTCATGTTGGTTTCCTTGCAATTCTCCTCTTTTCTGGTCCCCTGACCTTCAAATGATACTAGCTTAGATTCCTATTCACTCTCTGAGATGTGGGGGTACAAATTCAGAGGTAATGTGCAGCGGGGAAATGCAAGTTGGTGAGTGACAGTCTAAGGGCCTGTCTACACTGGGAAAATTTTCTAATGCATTTTAAAACTCATTCAGCAAAACAGATTTTTAAAGCAGCTCAGTAATGGAATATCCCCATTTTACCGATAGGGAAGTGAAGCACCGAGAGACTATGGGTACATCTACATCTGAGGTGTGTTTCCCAGTTCCCGTAGACATATCCACACGAGCTCTGCTTGTGCTAGTGCCTAAAAATAGCCACGTCCCTGCAGGTGGTGGCTCGGGTTAGCCGTACCCGTGGACACAGCTAGCACGGGTGTGTCTGCACAAGCTGGGAATCACACAGACCAGCTCAAATGTCAATGCACCCTTTGTAACTTACTTGCTGAAGGTCGCTTGGGATTTCTGAGGCAGAACAGGATCTTTCAAGTCCCAAACCAGTGCCCTAACCCCTGGGCCCTCCTTTCTCTCTAGTAATCCTGGTAATTAGTGTGTCTGTTCCCCCCTCCTCTAAGTGCCATTCTTTTGACCCGGCACCATAAAATATGTCCTGAGAGAATTTAGCCTAATATAGCCTGGCTCACTCAGGACTGGATGTGTGAAAAGCCCATGCCATAAATATTCATTAAATAAGCAAGAGAGCTTAATATAGAAACTCAAAGTCAAGTACTCTTAAAGCCCCCTCATTTCTTTTCAAACAATCAGCCAATGAAGATAAATTTGGTGAGGTCGATCACTTGCACTTTCAGGCGAAGGCTGTAAATCTCACTTTGTAAAAGAAAAATCACAAGTTTCACTGTTTATAATCTCTGCAGAAAGACCTGGGCCAGCATTTCTCTGCCCTAATTCCCAGTCTCATAACTGTCAGATTAGGAAACTGCCGCGTATAAGCCTCCTGAGTTTACAGAAAAACACCTCTTTGCTCTCTGCCACCACTTTAATCGGATGAACTAATAAACACATGATTCACTATTCATACCAAGTGCCTGGAAGAAAGGAAATGGGAACAGAAGTAGTTTCAAAAAGCCATCTAAAGAATCTTCCACTCACAGCCCCTGGGGTCCCTCCCTTACCTACCAACTTCATCTCATTACCCGTAATTTACCACCTCTTTCCCCTCATAATCCTTTGGGCCCCATCTACCAGCCTATGGTGTTTTCAACATTGTCTCAGAGCCCATAGGGCTGTTCATGCTCCCCTGTGGTGTCCTTTGACAGTGGTAGCTCCTCAGAGTCGCAACACTGGCACTGGCAATGTCAATTGTTTTTAATGGCAGATAAAGGGAAGGAGGGATGGGGCAGATATGGGAAGGAACAAACTGGTAACCCTCCCCGGATGATGCTTGCACTTCCTCTAAACATGTGTAAGAGCAGTGGTGGACTTGCTTGAATACAGTCTCAGAGTACATGGCATTTCCATGCTGCTTTTGGTCCAACATAGTTTCAATGAGGATGAGTCTACAGGAGCTTCTCACGTGCTACTCTAGCAGAAGTAGCTTTCCTAGGATCTTCCTTTCCCCAGGGCCAGGGATCTATTGTTTGGATTAAGCAGCATCTCCAGCAGCACTAAAAATAAAACTGCACATTCAAGGTACTGGAAGAGCTTTAGAGAGAGAAATGTTCCAGAGGAGGGTGACAAATTTGTGAAGGCATCCTGTCGCACACACAAAAACTGCACTTGCATGGGCAAATTTTAAAGGTGCAACTTATCATGGGCACCAAACTTGGTGAATCAGCCCTTAGCAGTTTCCAATGGAATAAGACCAAAATAGTAGATTTATATACAGACGACATTTCTGTCTTTACCTTTAATTGCAAAAGGTTCAAAAAAGGGCAACAAAAATTATTAGGGTATGGGACAGCTGCCATATGTGGAGAGATTAATAAGACTGGGATTTTTCAGCTTGAAAAAGAGATAACTAAGGGGGGATATGATAGAGGTCTATAAAATCATGACTGGTGTGGAGAAAGTGTAAATAAGGAAGTGTTATTTACTCCTTCTCCTAACACAAGAACTAAGGGTCACCAAATGAAATTAATAGGCAGCAGGTTTGAAACAAACAAAAGGAAGTATTTCTTCACACAACACACAATCAACCTGTGGAACTCCTTGCCAGAGGATGTTGTGAAGGCCAAGACTATAATGGGGTTCAAAAAACAACTAGATAAGTTCATTGAATATAGGTCCATCAATGGCTTTTAGCCAGGATGGGCAGGGATGGGGTCCCTAGCCTCTGTTTGCCAGAAGCTGGGAATGGGCAACAGGGGATGGATCACTTGATGATTACCTGTTGTCCATTTCCTCTGAAGCACCTGGCATTGGCCACTGTCGGAAGACAGGATACTGGGCTAGATGGACCATTGGTCTGACCCAGTATGGCCGTTCTTATGTTCATCTATCAAAATGGGAAATATGAATTTTCCATCCTCTTCTTTATTTTGCCCCCCAGGTTCTTCAGAAACAGTCCCCAGATAATAATGAAAGAATGATGAGTCTCCAATACCATCAGACACTTGCTCTCCCAGCGGTACAGAAATATTCCAGTAAGCTTACCAATTGAAGGTGAAACAGCATGAGACTAATTCTACCTGTAGGACTGCAGAGTGCATCTCCATTAAATACATACTGAAAACAAAGGTTAGCCAGCCATATTGTATTAAGAGTTCAGAAAGAATGTACTGGTTTGAAGAGACACATTTAGCACACTGAGTGGGTCGGAGTCTTCCTAATGTTTGGTCACTGATGCGTTAATACCACAGGAGGACACTGGAATCTGGAATTATGTCTGCTCAGTTCGCAACTACTGTGCTGACACAGGGAGCTATAAACAGTGGAAGAAATGCCTTTGCTTCTAACTGCAAGTGACTATACAAATAAGAAACATGTCAGAAAAAGAGAAAAGTAAACAATAAAGGCTCAAAGTGCAGGGGAGTTCCCAGAAAACACTGGCCATAGGACAGGAATTGTTCTACCCAGTTCTGATGTCCTGGAAACTTCCTGTGCATCACTGGTTAGAGGAACAAATGGAAAGGGCCTTGCTATCAGAACATCTCTCTCAGTCCTGTATCAGTGGAGGTCTGTTGGCTACCGTACATTCCTCCAGCGACTCGTCTAATGAGAGACTTGGTGTAACAAGGGTTTTACTGGGCGTAAGCACAGAGCCACCTAAGCTCTTCTACCAAAAGTCAACACAGAGCTCACCCACAATAACCCAACAGTCAGGCCTGTGCGCACATGCCCCTGGGTAATACAGTCAGGGCCCAATTTTCAGAAGAGGCGATATCAGGTGCTTAGATGTCTATGTGTCATACAATGCACCCACCGAACCATGCATTAAATTGTTTGCAGATACATCACTTGGGGTGAAAAACCAGAGACTGAGTGGAGATCCCTTTGAAAGCTGGGACCTCAGTGTACCAGAGGAGAAGAACATGGCAGCATCTTCTCCTCTTAAAGACTAGCTATGGGGACTAGATATGTGTATCCTGGACAGGAAGCCTCTTGCCTTCAGGGACTAGGATGTATGAGACAATAGGTTAGAGACTCCGAAATTAGTCTACTTTGGATTCACAGGATAGTTGCCACAGCATCCATTGGAGAAACAGGAGCATTCATTGTGAGCTGACCTCTCTAGGGGAGTGGGAATAAAACCTTCTTTCATGCTTGCAGTGGCGCTGACCCTTGCTGTGTGAACCCCAAAGTCTGTTGGCCATGGGCAACATTGCTGGGATTGCTGTGCTGGCCTAAAACTGAGGCTCTCTGCTCGTTCCCTGGACAGGAACAGTGCAAGCAATGCAAGCATCAGCGCACGGCCCGGCCCATGGGAGCACCTCCGGTTAGCTCAGCCTTTGGCCTCTCGGTTGAGATTGCCAGCAAGGGGTACTATTGGGATGGGCCTGATCCAAAGCCCTAGATCCAAGCACTCCAGACTTTTGGGGACATCTGCACTGGAACTTTATGGCTTGGGCTCATCCCTGGGTTTTTTGTGATGTATCCTCCAGGAAGGTTGGTTGAGGCCACCAAACTGCTGTGAGATTCTGTGGTACAGATCCATCATCACTATTGGTCTGAGGAAGAGCTGAAGTCATGATCTAAAACAGGGAAGCTGGAGCATGCTGCAAGAGAACTAAAACCCCAAAATCCAAGGGCCTGTTGCTCACTTTCAGTAAGGCCCCTTTACATTGACTGTAACTGAGAGTCAGGCCACAAACCTCCCGCCCTTTCCATCCGAACGGTTCCGAATGTCCTAGGGAGGTTTTCTGTAGGAGGAGCTGCCACTGACTTGCAGGGCTACAATGCTTGTGTGGAAGTTACTCACAAAGCGGAGATTCACCATGAGAATGGAACACTACCAGGCCTGATCAGTGCTGAGGTTTAGGAGTAAGCATTAGATTGAGACAATGTGTGTACTTGCGTGTACCAGACCTAACGTGATAAGAACCCATGAATGGTGCCAGATCAATAGGCCCCGGAGTTCTCTCTGCAGGCATAGTCCAGTAACAGCAGAAGCAGCTGAAGACTGAGATTTTCCATACTTTCCTGCCAGCGGGTCTGCCTGGGAGACGCCACCACTAAGGATAGGAGGTAGCTCAGCCTCCGTGGCCCATGAAATACACAGCCTCTTACTGAGACAGCTACAAAGAGCATTATTGTGTGCCGATTTGGGGAGTGGTTTGGGGTTTTTTATGAGGACACCTGCTCACTGGGACATGGCCTAATTCCCATCAGCTTCATTTCACGTAGGCCTGCAAACAGCCATCACATGGGGTCAACTTTTATGTCCACTAGCCTGGGCTGAATTCAAAACCAGCAACACAGAGGCAAAAGGCTCCCTATACCCCTCACCAAACCAGGGCTCCAACACTCGCTACCGCAAAAAGGAAGAGCCATTGAACAGCAATTGGTAAAAACATAGCCAGGCCTGGCAAGCAACTAAGCAGGGGTCAAGGTTAATCACGCGGCTCATGGTAAAAAAAAAAAAAAAAAAAAAAAATCCCCCCCGCAAGGCTACGAGAGCAGGAGAAGACTGTGCTAATGAAGTCTCCATGCTGAGCCCTCTCCCTCCAGGGAGCGTCTAGCTAGCCTCTGTACAACACAGAATGGGCTCTGCTCACCTGCTCGTGGTACTCGATCCCCATGCTGAGGGTGTTGATCAGAATGGCAATCATGATCCCCCGGCCAAAGTACTTGCTGTCCACGATCTTCCGGAATGTCTCGCACACCACTTTCCAGAAAGCCAGGATTTGGCTGGTTTTCCTTCCCTTGGTTTTCCCTCGCTGAGGGTCCCTCTGGTCGCTGTAGTGGACGTCTTGAGTGAATTCATACACCCCCTCGCTGTCCGAGTCTGCCGTCTCATTGTCCGTGAGCTCCAGGTCACGAGCCAGAGTCTTGATGCAGTAGGGGCAGCTGTCTGGGTTGCAGGAACCACTGTCCAGTTTCACACACTGGCTAGAAATTTTGCAAGAACTTTGACAGGCACCTAAAACACAAATAAGCCGAGGTAAGAGGAGTCTGTTCCCTGCATGCTGGGTCAGGGAAGCTAAGGGTTCAAATGACAGGAACTCCACATTCATTTTATTACCATGTGATGCTCTCTGTCTAGATCCTCCTTGTACAGGCTGACAGGAGACCGCTTGGTCCCTAAGTCTGCATGAAGGCCAGAGAGAAGTTATATTCTTGCTCCTTGTCACAGCACTGGCCCTTTAAGAGGGAAAAGACCAAGGCAGCTGTGGCTAGTCAGCTGACCACCAGCTGGGCTATCAGAGAAGGTGAGTCAGGCCTGAGAGTCAGTCCCAAAAGGGGCAGAGAGAGCTTTCACTGCATGCTCCCTGAGACTAGGGAAACGGGTCAGACAGGAGACCTGGGTAGTGGGAGCAGGAGCAGTAGGAAGTTCCCTGGGAGTGGCTGCTGTAGTGGGAACCTGGGAGGGGGGAAAGGGTTTCCAGAGAGAGCGCCCTGGGAGGCCGTGCTCAGTGAACAGAGCACAGGAGAATCCTGCCATAGGCCCTAAAGCAGGAGGAATTGAGAGAGGCAAAGGGAAAACGCCCCTGGGAGCTATAGCCCAGGCTGGACTGAGGAGCTGTGTTTGTGGGGTTTTTGCCTATATTTGAGAAATAAAACTGCCTGGAAAAGAGACTCTGGGTTTGGCAAGGGGTCCTTTGTGGGCTGGGGACAAGCTATCACCCTACACATCCATAAAAGCTCAGAGCTTCTCTTTTAGACTCAGGGGCTGTTCAGCTTCCTCACTCCCCTCTCCAAGATCCCAGCGCCACTCTGCTTTCTCACTAATGATATTATTTATTCCCAGTACCACCCACAATTGGAGCTGGACCACATCTGTCAGCCAAAAAATGCGAAAATCAGTGACACCAGAACATTTCATGAATTCGTGTCAGTTTCGCCCGTTTGTTTCAAAAAACAACAAAAATTCCGAAAATATTGAAACGTTTGGTCTTTTCATTTTGAAATTTTCTTCACATTTATTGAAAAAAAAGCCCAAACTGGGCATGGCATTGAAACGAAACATTTCATTGTGGGGAGAATGAAACATTTAGTTTGACACAAAATAAAAAAAAACTTTAAAAAAAACATTTTGATTCACCAGAACTGTTGAAATATTTTGTTTTTGATTTGACCCGCAATGAAATTTCATATTGATTTTTCAGAATTGCCAGGGAACCAAAAAAATCAGTTATTTGCTCAGCTATACCCACTCTCCTTTTCTTATCCTTGGTCTGTGGGGGCAGGATCCACAGATCAGGATCTGTCCTTTAGAAGTGTTTAGAAAGCACATAGCGGGCATTACAGCTAACAAATAAATAACAAGGCCCGATGCCTGTTCTGAGCATCTCCCAATTTCAGGAATTATTCTCTTATAAACCCCAGTTGCTTAGATTCCCCCAACCCTGGTACTGCACGTCCCGAGCAGGTTAAAGAGGGTCATGCAGAAACATTATACTCCAAGGATCTTCCCTTTATACACTAAGTGGTTTTCTGCTGCCCACAGTGAGACATTTTCACCAGCCAAGGGATCCTTACCACCACATTATACCTTTGGCTATTAGGGCTAACAGAAAGCAATCAGCTCCTCCAGAACCTGGAGCGTTAGGTGTTGTAATTAGAGACAGTGCAACAGCCAGCGAGTGACTTTCATACTCCTGCTGTTTGCTGATACTTCAGAATTACTAACTTCCCCCTAAACATATGATTCTCAAATCGTTCCTCACAATGGCAGCTCCCAGCTGACAGATGGTTCCTTCGCTTGACTGTACAGGCAGGATATGCTTCTATCATAGCTGCCTGCAAGAGGAACAGGAGTGTACGTCTGCACGCTCGTGCCTGACGCAGCCACAGTATCACCATCCAGGTTAGGTGAAATAAAAACCAAGCTCTCCTGCCCCCACCCCAAAACCTTTGCCCATTTTCAGAGCCCAACTCAAATAACTTGTGGGGTTCTGGAATGACTGGAAAACCTTGTCCACTTCACACACAAGGTTCCAGTCAGGAGGGCGAACTGGAAAGGTTAAAACAGAGCGAAAGGCCATTGGTTTTGGGTTTTTTTGTTTTACTGTGACAGAAAGTGGACATGCCAGAAAGCTTCTACTAGAAGGACTTCCAGACCCCAGAGGCTGAGAGAGTTTGAACAAGGTTTGGCTATGTTCCCAAACCCCAGGGTGTAAAGGGGGAAGTAGTGTCATACAGAGAAGGTCTTAGACTGGGATTCCGGAGACCTCGGTTCAGTTCCTGGCTCTACCACAGACTTCTGGCGAGATTCTGAGCAAGTCACTTAGGGCCTGATTTTCAAACATGCTGAGCCCCGCAGTTGTCATTGCCTTGACTTACAGTTGTAGGTGATCAAAACCTCTCAAAATCAGGCCCAGAATCTCTCTGAGCCTCAGTTCCCTCTCTGTACAATAGGGATAACCGTACTCATGGGTGCATTATGAGGATAAAGTCTTTCCAATCTGTGAGGCACTCAGATACTACAGTAATGGGGAGCAATATCAGCACCTAGAGAGGCAGCTCTCCAAACCCAAACCAAACATCAAAGAGTGGGCAGTACAGCCAGCACTGAGGGCAGTGTTCTGCCTACAGATGGGCCAGAACACCCCTGCGCTTTGGGCAAGTTGAGATCCAGATCTGCACTTTGTGGCTTGGGCCCAGCTCTAGTTTGATTAGGAAATGCTATGATTTGAGGTGGTCAGCGGGACTGGGGAGAAGAGCTAGGCGAGACAAACTCTTACGAAAAACACAGATTTCCTGATAGTCCATTGCCCTAGGTGTTTGCTGGTGCAAAGCTGGGAAACAGAGACTTCCACTCAGGATCTGAACTCAGGATGCATTTTGCAGGCGGGAAGATTCTGACTTGGCCTTACCTGGAAAGCCAGCTCCTGTACCTGTACTGTGGACTGAAAAGAATCCTGGAAAGATTCAGTGGAAAGAAAAAAAAATTGGGACTTAGGTCTTATTTCTGGAATGCAACCAAAGGCTGACCCTCAGCTCCAGCACTCACCAGTACTCTGGGTCTCCAGGAGCTTGTGCATGGTGCTGTACGTCCCAGGAGGGATATTAAGGTTGGTTAGCGTGCTGGCCCCAGGGTTCACTGTAGAATCTGCTACATTTTTCTCTTTCAGCATCTCATGGGAGGTGCTTGGGTGTACGGTGGGATAGACCTTGCTGCCAACCACATTCTTGGGGAGCACCTCTGGGCTTGGTAAACTCAAGCCAGGCTGAAGGAGGGATGACCTGCAACGGACGGGCTCAAAGTGGCAATCTGCATGATAGATGCTGTGCACGGACTCTGCAGCAGCATTGGGGGCAGAATGGGGATTAGATGTTGCGGGAGGGAGCATGAGCCTGTTGGTGCCATTGTGGAGTGAGCCGGTTTCCACATCGCTGATCTCAGGGCTGGCGCGTGGTGCCCGCAAGTTCCCATTTCCCAAGTGGTAGTGGTGGTGGTGATGGTGGTGATGGTGAATCAGATGGTGCACTGATGACCTTTTCCTCTGCCGATGTTTGCACGACTGCCTCTCGGCCCCACTCTTATTCCTCGGGCTGGAGAGGAGACCCAGTTTGAACCCTGCCTCTCTATAGCCTTTGACCACCTGTTTGCTGGCCTTATGGGCAATGTAAACCAGATATTTGAGAAGTTCATCATAGCAGCTACCCGGCTCCGAAAAACTGGCCAGCGTGCTGGCATTGGATAGGTAGCGGACTCGCTGCTCCTTCATCAGCTGGCTCTCTCGCTGCTTAGTCTCAGAGAACTGGGTGGCGATGACCACTAAGCAGAGGTTGATCATGAAGAAGGAGCCCACCTAAAGGAGAACAGAAGATGCCATCAGCCCAAGAGAGAGGGTGACAGGGTATGTGTGTGATGACTTTTGATAGCTGCTACCACAATGGAAACAAAGGACCCCAAACAGGGATCAGAACCCATTGTTCTAGTCAGTAGAGCTGGCCAACACTTTTCAGACAAAAGGGTTTTTTTCCCCCACCAAAAAATAAATAAATGCACATTTGGGTCTACCAAAATATTTTACAAAGTTGTGCCGAATTTGCTGAACGGTTTTGGCTGGAAAAAATAGCTGAAACAAAACATTTAGATTTTTCTATTCAAAATGACTTTGCATTTCAAATATGCTTCAATTTTATTTTGGAAAAAAAAAAGTTAAAACCCTTTGAAAACAAAAGATTTCATTTTGAGTTGAACCAAATGGATTTCCTTGATGCAAAACATTTTTTTCGACATTTACATTTCTCTCCAAAAATTGAAAAGTTTTGTTCTGGGTCAACTAGAATAATGTCCGTCCCCCGCCTTTTTTTTTTTTTTTTTGGTTTGGCCACTGAACCAAGCAATCAGTTGTTCGCACAGCTCTTCTAGACACTGAACAAACAAATAACACAGCTTGTCTCTGCCCCAGGTTGCTCAAAATTTAAGATAGGATATTGCGGACAGGTGAATAAACAGAAATGTGTGTGTGTGTTAGTTGTAAGGGTGATCTCAGAAATCGCACATGGTCACTAGTTCAGCCAAAGACAGATCACGGTGGTTTGCAGGCATCACAGCAGAGATGGGTTTTAAGCAGGGATCTGAAAGAAGATGAAGTGGCAGCTTTGTGAAATCTGTTGGGGGAGTTTTTCCCCCAACATAAGGGAGAGGACAGGAGACAATGTGACGGTGCTTGTGGGAAAAGCAGGCGATGGAGGTTGGCGTCATTGACGGAGCAAATGGTGGGGTGGACACACAAGAAGAAATGACTTTCGCAAGGTAAAGCAGGGCCATGCAGAGGAGGAGCTTAAAGGTGAGGATAGAAGCAACTTGTGCTCAGTGAGGAGGTGATGGTGGTGGCAGCCAGCAGAAGGACACAAAAAGTGGGGGTGAGAGGGCCATGGATGTGGGTGTGTGTGTGAACGTGTAGGAGCAGTGGAGGCTGGACACATCTGACACTGATACACCATAGGCAAGGGCTAATATTTCAGTAAAGAGTAGACATCACACCCTGACTCACTCACAGGGTGGGCGGCCCCCTGTCCTGTCTGCCTTGAGGGGCACGCAGGAGACAGCCTCTCAGAATCCCCACTGTGGGGCCTCCCATGCCAGGTCTCCACGGGTGACGTCATATATCAAAGAGGAGGGAAAGTTTATTTTGACTAAGAGACTTTGCTTTTTTTTTTTTTTTTAAATATCTGAGGTCCTCTTTGGGGTTTTATTTTGTTTTTTGTATTTTGTTTTATGTCTCAGCAGACACTGCTTGTAATTATCACAATTAACTGCATTAGAATGAAAGCACTGAGCCCTTTTGATAGGAGGCTTTTTCTTCTGGCAGTGTGTGGGTGGCTTGTGAAATCTTTGTTAACAGGATTTATGGGGATATTGTTACTCAAGAGCATCAGCTGTCTGTAGCCAAGGATTTGATATTTGATTCCAAACTTGGGTTTCATTAGATTCTGTGTTGTGTAGATCATGGGCACTATTCCACCTTGATTAAAAAGAGCAACCAATCACTTCTCAGTCTTGCATTCTCCCCAGTCCCTCGTAATACACAACAGCACAGGCTATCAATGCCTTGCTCTGCATTGTCTTTGGAATGCACAGAGCACACGAATCTGTTGCAGAGCAGAAGGAACGATCACTGAGTAGGAACAGAAACCCTTCGAGGACTCTGAGAACTAGTGATAGACTAAACAGCCTTTAACCTCTAGGTCACCGGTTCAAATCCAGGACTGGGTTGGTAACGACTACGAATGAGCACAATGGTGTTTGGTGGCCAACGTGCAGTGATTCTGGTGGCCTTGGTCCATGCCTAAACAGGACAGGAGTCCACAACACAGAAGCTATCCCAGGGGGCAGTCTCAGCAGTCTCCAGAGATGTGGGCCTCAGCAGGTTGGGACTGAGGCACAACTGAGCATGTGTGCTGCACTGAGGGCTCCAGCCTCCAGGACCATCAGTCTGACACTTTCCATCAAAGTAGGAGCGATGGTGTTTTCTTGTGGGTGGAGCCTTTGACAGGCACCATGTACCCCAAGAGTTTGAGCAGGCCGACACCTTTCAGCGGCAGGAAACTCACTTACTGTTTCATTTACTTTTTTTTTTTTTTTTTTTATAAAAAGGCAAAGAGGAGGAGTCTACTGCCAAGCAGGAAGAAGGATGAGGAGGGTGACGTATTGCCGAACAGGAGGAGGCGGACCCACTGTAGAACAGGAGAACTTATACTTACTTCCGTTCTCATCTCCAGCAAAATACAGCTAGATATACAACAACAGCAGGAATTCACCCCCACGCAACATATTTCCCCCCTTTAACAAGGAGAAATGGGGTTGTTCCAATGTATGTAAAACTCATCTGCAGGTTCTCCAATGAGTTGGTTTCCACCTCTCCCAGCCTGGATTAAGTGGTATCTCCAACACCCTTCCTGCCCACTCCTCTTCCCATTCACACCACTACGTCCTTCCCTGTACGCCTGAGCAAAAGGCGTGCTACCCACTGGGCGGGCTGAGAGATCACTCACGATGATCAGAAGGATGAAGTAGATGAAATTGTAGAAGGAGTGAGCATCCATGACGAAGTACATGATGTCCACCCAGCCCTCCAGCGTGATGACCTGAGAGAGGCAGGAGAAAGAACAATCAGCTCACCAGTCACCACCCCCATAGGCCTAAGCACAGGAGGAACAGCACTCATGCCCTTCGCACTGGTCAGTGACAATCTGGTTGCACCAAGGCCATGTACTACAGCTCAGAGGGAAAAATTCTGCTCCCTGAAAGTCAGTGGCAAAAATTCCAATTAACCTCAACGGAGCAGCATTTGGTCACCCAAGTTTTGTAGCTCTAAAATAGAGTCACGCTGAGGAGAAGGACGTAAACCAATCTAACACAGTCTGCTCTCACCGCAGCTGGAAGTGGCCTTTTCCTACCACCTCTTGGGCCAGATACCTGCTTAAAGTAGCACCTTGCTCTTGGTCTCAAATACACTGGTATGTTTCAGTGTGGGATGAGCATAGTATAGAATAGTTGGATGGATTCATTGTGCTTACAAAGGTTCATACACCATTTGTTAACATGCTTATTTAATGCCACTCAAAGTGGTAATTGGAAACATACCTCATGTTAAAAAGCCTTATGGCAATGATGCTTCCAGGGTCCCAAGAGCTGACGATGCAAAGAAAAGTGATGCACAAACTGAGTTGGAAGGAAACTCTTGGGTGAAATTTATCGCTGTGCAGAGAACCTGCAGAAAAGCCTGTATACCTCTTAAATCCCAGTTAATCCCTTCAATTGGATTTAACTGGTGCATAGACCTTCTACACAGGAGTGGATTTCCCTCCAAGTGAGGAAGGCTTCTTCAGACTGGACATCAAATTGCCCTCCTGGCAGCCTATGGGGCTCTTGCATTACTGCTCAAGGAGTGGAATAGCTATAGGAGAGCAGGTCTGGTCCTGCAGATACTTGTGAACCTAGCACTGATCAAGGTAGATTTGACCTGACTTGTGAGTACTCATTCTCAGCGGGGGTGAGAATAGGAGCCCGCCCACCGTGCTCACCTGAAATATTGCGATCCATGCATATCCGATGTTGTCAAAGTTGATGGCTCCTTTGAAGGGGTTGTGCTCCCCAGCCGAACAGTTGGTGTAATACTGGTTCCAATTGACGCAGGAGGTGTTAGTGGTGTCGTTATAGGCGTAGAAGTCCAGGGTGCACTCCAGGCCTTCTTCCCTCCGTGTCGGGATACTGCGGCAGTAACGCATTCCATTCTCCCGAGGCTGGGAGCAGATGAAGGGATTTTCATCCTCATTCTCTGTCTGATAGTATCTTTCCATCTCTACTGTGTAGGGCCTGAAAGAGACCAGACAAGGGTGGGTTTTGCACAGTGACTAAAGGCAATCTGTCAAGAGAACAACACCACCACTAACACTACAGGTGTCTAACAGCTTTTATCCAGGATCTCAAAGCATTTTACCGAATGATTGAATTCACCCTGCAGAAGCCCTCTGATGTGACTTCATATTATTAAGCCCATGTTGGGAAACTAAGGCCTGGTCTACCACTTTAAAAACTAGATTGACCTAGCTACACTGCTAAGGGGCATGAAACATTCATATCCCTGAGCACCGTAGTCAAGCCGGCCTAACTCCCAGAGTAGATGTGGCTGGATCAATGGAAGAAGTCTTCCCTCAACCTAGCTACCGCAGCCTGGAGGGGAGGATTAGCTAAATCCCTTCCATCCTCGTAAGAAGTGTCTACAGTATGGCACTACTGTAGCACGGCTGCACTGATGTAACTGTGCCTCTGTAGTGTCTGTAGTGTAGACCTGGCTTGGGGCAAAGAGAGGCAAAGGGACTTGCCCAAGGTCACTCAGAGAGTCAGTGGCGGAGCCAGGAATAGCTCTCAGGGATCATGACTCTTACTCTGCTGTTACAATCACTAGCACGCACAGCGTCTCTTCACCTATTGAATGGCAAGGAAAAAAAGAGAAGCAGCAGAAAAAGAAATAAAGGGGGGGGAGGAGGAAGTGAGAGAAGTAGTTTGGACACATTGCGCCAAATTCCACTGTTAGCTGCCATGGTGTAACTCTGGAGTGACACTGCTAATGTTATTGCAGAAGAGTAACTCCACCCAGATGTAGTCCTGGTTTACATTGGTGGAACAGAGAGCAGCATGTGGCCCACAAATTTTACATCCTTTATGAAGTTGTTGTCACTGAAGTCAGATGGGAATCAGTCTGTTAAGGCCAATTTATCTTCTGCCCTCCCAGAGTTGCTAAGAACATCTGTGCAGCAGGAGAATGCATTGCTTGGATAGACTCCTTCACAAGGCAAGCACCACCCAAGGTTCCCTGCACCACTGTTAGCTCTCTTGCTCAGGGCTCAAGGTGACAGTTCAATGTCAGACAAGCTGAAAATTCCCTCCAAAGGTGGTCCTGGAACAACAAGCAAGTCCAAATCACATGCTCCAGGGGAGACAAAACAGCCCCGTGGTCAGCTGAAAACTAGCTTATTCTTGCTCAATAAATGGCTATTTCCTTAATGCCACCTGGACTCCCACTAAAGCTTGCAAAGCTATTTTTAAGCCTAGTTCGGCCCAGTTTATTCCTGCAGAATTGCCTTTAATACCATCCAAAGCTTAGCTAAAGTCCTGGAATTCTGGTTCAATTAAACAGCACCCAGACCAGTAGCTGCATTGGCTTTACCTAACTGCAAAACAGTTCATTTGCTCTATTACCCATTTACTTAAAGGGCCTTTCCATGTTAATGAAACTCCAGCTCCCCTCCCAGAGAATGAAACCTACAAGAGGCATGACACACTGTTCAGAGCTGAAAAGGAGAGCACTGAGATTCTCCCATTACCTCTCGGCATGGATGTAACAACTTGATCAACTCCTGGAATTTTACAGGCAAAATGATTCATAGGCTACCTACAACATTTCAGGTCCTGTGTTTTGCATCTGGACCTCACCCCTCTAGTAGTGAGAGCATAGTTATATTTACTGTAGTTCTGTTGTGTCTCTTTTGATGTTTTGGACACCGGTTCTTTAAGAAGAAGAATACTAAGGCTCTGGTTCTCAGCCTGGGAGTTGACACTCCTGGGGTTTAGTGAATAGGTATCAGGGCATCATGACCACCTTGCCCCAGGCTAGATCAAGACTAGGGGAGAGCGGAGTTGGAGGCGTCCCAGTCTGGAAAAGGTAGAGAACCACTGTATTAGGGGACATTCAGAATATCAGTAAGGTACTGAAAGTGTTAATACTCCAGGCAAGTGGTCTGGCAAGAATAAGTTAGAAACTGGAAGCCAGCAAACAAAGTTTGATCAGAACAGTCCCTTCTGGGCTTAAAAATTGATGAACATGAATAGCTCTTTGGGGAGGGACTGCATCTTCCTGTGTGTTTGCATAGCCTACAGCAGAATGCAGGCTATGCTCAGTGCAGTTATCTAGTTGGGATCGTTAGGTGCTACGGCTACCGCAATAAAATAAATAGTCATAGCTGCTGAATGGGGCTTAGGTCTCAGTGTCTTGGCACATGCAGAAAAGGTCACGCGGTAATTGCATGCTGAAGCTGGGAAGTCTGAGCGATCTCTCTCTCCCAGGTTTTTCTAAGGCACCTATCCAGCAGGGTGGTATCTAAGCACTCTACAACAATTAAAGGCAGTGCTCCATGTACCTGAAATGGCACTGTTGTCACAACCTCCTTGGTTCCTGCGGGGTATATCTGGGTGGAGTTTGGGGTGTTGTTTGGGAGTAGGGAATATTTAGGGCTGTTGATTTTTAAGGGAGCATGGTCCTGTCTTCTGTGACCCTCCATCCTTTGGATTATTTGTATACTGGTATTGTATATACTGTTATGCTGAAAGGGGCTAACATCTTGCCCATTAGGGGTCATTTGATTCATTAGCACCCAGAACCTTGTTAAAGAGATAGCGTGGGCTGATTGGCTGAATCGCTCTCCTTTGTCTGGCAGTGAAAGCGCTGAGGTTTTTTTGTAGGCAAAGCAGCTGCACAAAAGGAGAGCTGATGCCCTGGCTCACCTTTGAAAGCTATGTGGTCCCAGAGAAGCTTTGAGACAGGGGGTTTCCCAGGTACAAATGTCCTGGGGCAGGAAGAGAAAACCATTTGTTAAGCAACTGAGATTTGGGGGGGTGGGGAAGGGCATGTCTACGCTATGGCTGCTACATAGGCACAGCTACCGTGCTGTAGCTATGCCACTGTACTGTCATAGTGCAGACACTTCCCATAGTGACAGAAGAGATTTCCCACCACTGTAGGAACTCCAGCTCTGCAAGTGATGGCAGGTAGGTTGACGAAAGCATTCTTCCATTGCCCTAGCTACGTCTACACTGGGGGCTCAGTCGGCGTAGCTACGGTGCTCGAGGGTGTGGAATTTCTGTAGCTGTTAAGTGTAGACTAGGTCAGAGAGACAGAAGCGAAAGGTAGCTGCTTCTGGGACAGGACAGAGGTGGGTGTCATACCTGAAGAGAGCAAGCTGCCTGTGTGCAGTCTGTGACCACCTCTGTTCAAGGAAACAGGACTCGTGTACATTTGGTAAACACACACATTACGCAAAGAAACTGCCGGACTCCAAGTCACCGATTTCTGCTCCAAACGCAGAATTGTCCTGCAAGGCCTAAAACTGGCTTCCGCTCAAAGGGGCAATAATGCACTGATTTGGGTGAAATCAACTTGGTTTGCATGTTACCGTAGAACGTGCAGGGCCTGATCCTGTCACCCTCGCTCACACTGAGTAACTGCACCACTTGCAGAGGAAGGTAGTACCCAGCCTGAGTAACCTCCTGGCTGCTTTATGCTAGTTTGTGCTGATTTATGTATTTCTTGAGTTTTTCATCCTGTTTACAAAAATTGCAAAACCTGTTAAGCCCAGAGCAAACACATGACTGGAGAGTGAGTGTGAAAAGCTATTGGATTAGAAGAGCAACACAACACACCATAGAATGGGAAAATGGGCAGACGGAGAGATGGCATGAACCTCCCACCTGAGATCCCATCATCACAGATCTTCCCACAAAGGGGCATTACCAGCGGAGATCTCTCAGTCGCTAAGTACCAATAGGCAGAAACATCAGGCCAGTATCTCTCAGCTATGAATATCCCAGGTGCATGTGCTTATACCCACTAACATCCTTACAGGCAGGCAAGGAGGACTGGTCTATGCCAGTGGTGGTCAACCAGGGGTCCGGGACCCGCTGGGGGGCTGCGAGCTGGTTCCAGGGGGGGTCTGCCGGCATTAGACTTGATGGGGCCCAGGGCAGAAAGACAAAGCCCTACGGCATAGGGCTGAAGTTGAAGCCTGAGCAACTCCGCTTTGTGGGGCCCCCTGTGGTGGGGGGTCATGGGCAATTGCCCTGATTACTACTCCCCAACACTGGCCCTGCCTTGTATACGCATAAGAACAGTTGTTGGGGCACAGGTGGGCTGTGGAGGTTTTAAATAGCCTGTTGGGGGGGCCTCAGAAAGAAAAAGGTTGATAAAATTGGTGAGTCTCTAAGGTGCCACAAGTACTCCTTTTCTTTTTGTGGTCTACGTTATGAGCACTACAGTGGCACAGCTAATGCTGCAGGAGCACCATAGTCTAGATGCTTCTTACAACGGGTGGTTTTCTCCCCTATCTCTGTAGGTAATCCACCGCCCCGAGCGGATTCCCTTGACCTAGCCACGTCTACACCAGGGGTTAGGTCAGCATAGCTATGACTCTCGGGGGTGTGAATACATAGCGGTAACTATGTCAACCTAATTTATAAGGACAGACCAGACCTCAGTCTATGGCCCTCAGCCACTTACCTTTTGACATACTAATAAGCCTACAGTTAGCTGAGGTTCCCCAGTCACTAATTTCCCAGTTAAGGTCCCTTCCCAGTCTATCCATCTCATCTGTCCCTAAGGCACTAGCCTCCTGATACCAGCTGAGACTGGCTGCCTGTTTCCTCAGCCAGGTGGAATTCCTCAATCACTGATCTCCAGGCCGAAGAGTCTCACATTTGCATTGTATTTCTGTAATCTGGGACATTACCATTCCTTGCATTACATCAGGATCAGAGGGTGAAATTCCCACTAGACACATAGGTCACATTAACAGAGACGTAATGCAGAAACCTATTTTAATGCCAGAGGTTTATTAGACTGATGTATTGTTAAGCTCATTCCTCACTGAGCTGAGAGAGCACCTGCCTCTGGAGCATTCCTTTCATGAAACCCATGAAGAAATTCAGTATCAGAGCAGTGGTGGTTCCTTACAGCCAAGTCCAGGTCCCACAGCAGTCAATGGCACATTCCTATTGGCTTCGATGGAAGGGGGAATTGACCCTTAGACAGGTTTCGATCGGCCTCAATTCCCAGGCCAGGTGGGGAACCTTTATTCATACTTACAGACTGAAGTTCTCAGGTAGGAAGCAGCGGTTCCTGAGCAACCCTGCCCACAGCTGGACTCCCACGATGCCAAAGATAAAGAAGACAAAGAAACAGAGGAGGAGGACGTTCCCCAGCATGGGCAGTGTGTCCAAGAGCAGCGTGACCAGGATGCGCATACCTGAGGCAAAGAGGGAGTGGCCTTTAAATTTCCTCATTCCTCACATTCAGGCTAAGCTCTCCCCACCCTGTCCCTTCTAAAGTGGCCTTCCACCCACTCACTGCTCAATTCCCTTCTGCAGCCTCCCCACTGTCTTCCCACCCAATGTCCTTTTCACCCTCGGGTGTCTTCCAGGCACCTACAGCTCCCCCACTCACCTCTAAATTCCTGCAAGGGACCTTGGGACTTTCTCCCTTCAACCCTACATGCTGCCATCAGCCCCACCTCTTCACAGTCACCGTGGTATCTAACCCACAATCCTTCCACACCCACTTCTTCCCCTTTGAACTCCTCCCCTTCCTCTCAAAATTCTCCTTCCCTAACTTGTCAGCTTAACTCTCTTCTTTCTTAACCTAGACTGAACTCAGCCATTCGCCTGTAAGCTCCTCCCACTCACATTACCTCTAGAGTAATTCTAGAGCCTTCAGCATAAATTAAAATCTCCTTCCCTTCCTAATTCTTCTTATCTCCTCTAAATCCCTTCTCCTCCTTAAAATACAGGACTTCCGATGGCAGTTCATTCCTACAAGTTCAGGAACATTCAGTTCTGTACCAAAGACAAATTGATGGCGACTCCAACTTGACATTTACACAAAAAAATTGATTTCGTCCGACATCTCTGTAATATTCTGCTCATCTCTCTCTCTCTCTCTCTCTCTCTCTGTATCTCTTGCATTCATTCTCTTGCTTGTATTGATCTTTATTTAAGGAAACCTTCACTGTGGCCTCTTTTACTTTTGGTACCTGAACAAGCCTTTTTCATTGTTACAGGATGCTGTCGTCTCCATCCAGTCCACTCTGTCCCTCCTCTGACTGGATAAGCCTCCCTGCACAACTCCTAAATAACAAACAACCTGCTCTAGTTCTTGCATTTATCACCTATCAGAACTCTCTTTCTTCCATTCCCACCTTATGTTTCTATCCTGCTCTAGCTCCACTACATAGGAGATGGGATAAATCACCCAGGATTTGCAAATACATTAAGTGAATTACATCCACAGTTAGACAGCGGCAGATAAATTCCACCATCCATCAATTCTGCAGGGGGGAAAAATTACAAACAGGGTTCTGAAGCTACTGTAATGATAAAAACAGCAGCAAACAGCAAAACCAGATTATGTTTAATAGACAGGATCAGAAAAATAATTACAGCCTAGGAATTTCCAACATCGCTGGACAGAGTAGGGGCCAAGTAGCGCCCATTGAAGAGACAGCCTAGTTCAACCAGCTGGGCTGCCTTTCTGACTTAGATTTAATTTGGCTGATAACCATGGTGAATTAGATACACTGGATTCCAGACACATAGAAAGTATCTTTTCCAGTGATGTTGCATCGCATTTAGCACATATGATTCTTAGAATTTATGAGTGGGACCGAGTTTATTATCTACCTACCTGCTGGTATCATCTTGCTGCCTATCCCTGTATCATCTGAACGCCTTCCACTTAAAATCAATAGCAATACCAAAATCCCTGTGGGCACATGGAGTCTCCAGCAATGACACTTCTGTCTTCTTAGGGCCAAAACTCTACTTGGGGTAGGTTCGTTTTTTGCTGGTGTTTGGCCATAGAAGGGGCTGTTTCTATTGTGGAGCATCACTTCTGGGGAAAGGAAGGTTTCGCATAATTTTTTAAAGACAATAAGGAACTTGGTGAGGGCCATAGCATCATTTAACTCCCAGAAAGACAAATCATGAATTCTCAATCAGCAGCTCGCTTCCACCTTGCCCTTCCCATGTTGCTAAATAGGAGGACGGTCCCACTGTGGAAAAGGTTGAGAATTGCTGATTTACACAAATAACATGGCCCTAGGGGATCCTAAGTAGTGACTCAAGGCTTGTCTCTATGGGGAAAGTTACTGGCACACAACTATACTGGTATATCACTTTGAAAGCGGTATAACCTAAATGGAAAAAAGGCTCTCTTATTCCAGAGTAAGAGTGTCTACAGGGGAAGCTATAATATAACTACAGCAATATAATCACACTTGTATAGTTCTGCCTATACATTCCCCTGTGTAAACAAGTCCTAAGAAGCGGAGGAAGGGAAGATGCAAAGCTGCTGCAGCAGAGCTGAAGATGTGGTCCACAGTGTATCCTTGAACTATTGTAACAATACAAGCATGGCAAGTGCTCCCCACTCATGATCTATACCCGCCCCCCTCCAAACACACAGACCAGATCAGTCACACCCCTCAGTGCCTTTCACATTACACACCACTCCTTCCCCCAAACGAACTTTTCATCTCCTTGCAAAGTGATTCGGAGAGGAGCTCCCTAGCAGGGAGGCGGCACCGTACCAAATAAACAAATGGAACAGTGTGGCTGGTCTTTGACTATCAATTCGCTCCTGTTTCCAAAGATGGTTAGATGGATGGACTATTCATTAAAACCAGCATGGCGTTAGGAACTACAAAAGGACTGTAGGAGCCAGCTGTAGCTGTAGGAGCCAGCCCACTTAAGACACATAGGCCAATGTTTTCAGGGCAACTTGAGAAAAAAAGATGCAAAGCATCCCTATTGCTCCTTCAGCTGCACTGTGTCTGGAATAATGAGCTGAAACGAACTGAAAAAGGGAGGACAACAGGGAATCGACTTACTGGGAACTCTGTTAATGGCTCTGAGTGGCCGAAGTACTCGGACAGTCCGAACAGCTGAGAAACTGACATTCTGCAAGTCCAGGGAGTATTCCAGCATGCTACAGAAAACACAAACATGGGAGCACATAAAAGATCTGCAGGAGAAATGTTAGATCATCAAACATATGCAGTGTGCCCACAGAGACACTTTCTATTCTGTCTTCCCCATCGGGAAAGGTTTCTGGAAGAATTAATTATGCTTATTTGCTTATCTGAATAAAATCAACGAGAGAGACCATTGAACAGTTCTTCCCCCCCTCTTTGGTTTTGGTTACTGTTCTTGTACACGTTCCAAGGGAGTAGCTTCCTGAAGATTATTCTATTATCCAGGAGGGGAATTTTCAAAGAGAGGTTTAGTTGTAACAATAATGTAAATGCTGTAAGAAATCCGCGGCCACTTAGGATTTCCTGGTTGTCACTACTGCATGCCGTAGCAACTGAAAACAGCCGGGACAGGACTCGGACACTCCTGCTGCAACAGCGTAGACCAGGGGTGGCCAACCTGAGCCTGAGAAGGAGCCAGAATTTGCCAACGTACATTGCCAAAGAGCCACAGTAACACGTCAGCAGCCCCCACCAGCTCCCCCGCCCCGCCTGCCAGCCGCCCCACCCACCAGCGCCTCCCCTCCCTCCCTGTGCCTCATGCAGGATGCAGGAGGCTCGGGGGGGTGCGGCAGGCTTGGGGAAGGGAGGGGGAAGGGGCAGGGCCTTGAGGGAAGGGGTGAAGTGGGGGCAGGGCCTGTGGCAGAGGCAGGGGTTGAACAGTGAGCAGTGGAAAGTTGGCACCCGTAGCTCCAGCCCCGGAGTCTATGCAAGGAGCTGCATATTAACCTCTGAAGAGCCGCATGCGGCTCCGGAGCCACAGGTTGGCCACCCCGGCATAGACCCCCTAGTCCCTATACTGTTCAATATGACAGAGTTGAGTGATTCCAATTCTATCCCACAGAGGGCAGTGAAATAAACAGGTGGACAGACAGACACGTACTCAAGTCAAAATACTTAACATTTTTATATAAAATTTACCTGTTCAAAGTACCATACAAACGTTGCCCCATTAACCTCACAATAGGCCTGTGATGTATACAATAAAGTATCCCCATTCTACACCTGGAGACACTGAGGCACAAAAAGACTGGGGTGACAGAACTGTTACTAGCTCTTGGGGGTTCCTGACTCATTCCTCTGTGCCACATTCCCACTCACTAATTGTTGTGGGAATGATAATAACGTCACTAACAGCACTGTCTCATTCTGTGGGGAAGAAAGCAGAAGACTGCATTTTTTTAAGGGAATCTGTCAGGTCAGTTCACACTTAAAATTTTATGTTTTGAATTTTTTTTTTTTTACAAACCCTAAAGATCAAGACTCAGTTTGGCCTGTTTGTTGTTTAATTCAGATTTTGCTGGAAGCTCATTGTTTGCATCCCAGAGACAGTACCACGGCCCTAGAGCAGGAGAGCCAGAAGGCAACACTGACCATTTTATTTTCATCATTCAACTTCAGAGGAACGCTCATAGGGAAACCACAGCATTCGTGGTGACTGGAGAGAGAGGCTGGCTGTCAAAATTAGATCCCAATCCTGCGAAGATTTCATCCATTGCTTTTAGCAGGATTATCCATATTGGCTGGAATCCTGGCTCCACTGAAGTATTATTGACACAGGGGCTAACAGGAAAACTCAGAACAAGGTCTCACTCATGACATCATCAATGTTTATATATTGTTGGATTTGATATTTTGGTCTAGGCTCATCTAGACTGAGGAATAGATCAGATTTTAATAACTATGGTGTTACTAAGGGAATGTGGTTTTAAAAATAGTCACATTTAATATGATCAAGTCCTTTTATTGTAAAAAAACAGGTGTAACGACAAATGCAAAAAGAACAGGAGTATTTGTGGCATCTTGGAGACTAACAAATTTATTTGAGCATAAGCTTTCATGGGCTAAAACCCACTTCATCAGATGCATGCAATGGAAAATACAGTAGGAAGATATACACACACACACACACACACACACACAGAGAAAACATGAAACAATGGGTGTTATCATACACACTATAACGAGAATGATCAGTTAAGGTGAGCTATTACCAGCAGGAGAGAAAACAAACAAACAAACCTTTTGAAGTGATTATCAAGGTGGGCCATTTCCAGCAGTTGACAAGAATGTGTGAGGAACAGTAGGGGGGAAAAATAAACATGGGGAAATAGTTTTACTTTGTGTAATGACACATCCACTCCCAGTCTTTATTCAAGCCTAATTTAATGGTGTCCAGTTTGCAAATTAATTCCAATTCAGCAGTCTCTCGTTGGAGTACGTTTTTGAAGATTTTTGTTGTAATATTGCAACTTTTAGGTCTGTAATCGAGTAACATGGGAGACTGAAGTGTTCTCTGACTGGTTTTTGAATGTTATAATTCTTGACATCTGATTTGTGTCCATTTATTCTTTTACGTAGAGACTGTCTGATTTAGCCAATGTACGTGGCAGAGGGGCATTGCTGGCACATGATGGCATATATCACGTTGGTAGATGTGCAGATGAACAAGCCTCTGATAGTGTGGCTGATGTGATTAGGCCCTATGATGGTGTCCCCTGAATAGATATGTGGACACAGTTGGCAACGGGCTTTGTTGCAAGGATAGGTTCCTGGGTTAGTGTTTTTGTTGTGTGCTTTGTGGTTGCTGGTGAGTATTTGCTTCAGGTTGGGGGAATGCAAAAACACACATGGCATGTAGCAGAACTTTCGGTAAGTAGAATGCTTCCAAGAGATTTGAATGAGGAGACATGAACTCTGGAAGGGGGTTTCATAGACTCATAGGACTGAATGGGACCTCGAGAGGTCATCTGGTCCAGTCCCCTGCACTCATGGCAGGACTAAGTATTATCTAGACCATCCCTGACAATCTAACCTGCTCTTTAAAATCTCCCATGATGGAGATTCCACAACCTCCCTAGGCAATTTATTCCAGTGTTTAACCACCCTGACAGTTAGGAAGTGTTTCCTAATGTCCAGCCTATAAAAGGCATCCAAAGCTGGGTGCCTTGGCTCCCTTTCTCTACAAACTGTACCAATGAGAGGGTAATATTAACCAATGAGGGATGGAAAAGATGGGAAGATTATTTAGACAGTGTCATCACTTGGAAAAATAAAATGAAATTTGCTCTCGCTCCTTGAAGGCTTTGCTGTGCGCTACCATCACTCAGACATGGCTCTTTAAGCTTCACCAGGCGCACTTGCTGCAATTTAAGCCTGTTGTTTCTTGTCCTCTCCTCAGAGGTAAACGAGAACAATTTTCCTCCCTCCTTGTAACAACCTTTTATGTGCTTGAAAACTGTTATGTCCCTTCTTGGTCCTCTCTTCTCCAAATTAAACAAACCCAGTTTTTTCAATCTTCCCTCATAGGCCATGTTTTCTAGATCCTTACTCATTTTTGTTGCTCTTCTCTAGACTTCCTACAATTTGTCCATATCTTTCCTGAACTGTGGAACCCAGAACTGGACACAATACTCCAGTTGAGACCTAATCAGCATGGAGTAGAGCTGAAGAATTACTTTTCATGTCTTGCTTACAACACTCCGGCTAATACCTCTCAGAATGATGTTTGCTTTTTTTGCAACAATATTACAGTGTTGACTCATATTTAGCTTGTGATCCACTATGACCCCCCAGATCCCTTTCTGCTGTACTCCTTCCTAGGCGGTCATTTCCCATTTTGTATGTTTGCAACTGATTATTCCTTCCTAAGTGGAGTACTTTGCATTTGTTCTTATTGAATTTCACCCTATTTACTTCAGACCATTTCTCCAGTTTGTCCAGATCATTTAGAATTGCTATTTGTTAGGCCAAGTCATCTATTCCCACGCAGCAAGTCTTTATACAATTGGCAGACATGCAAATAAATGTGCGACATCATTCTTCTTATGCTTTCTTAAGCTTTCATTCCTGCCCTACCCTTCCTAACCCCTCCATCTCTGCTGCTTGCAAGAAACAACCTAGGAAAATGACTTCAAAAGAGCAAATATAGCACCAGGAAGAGACCAAACAAGTCAGACACACAGTTTTAAAATATTAAAATTGTGTGTAAAGGCACATCAGAGCCATTGTATTTGTGCTGACTGGAGAATAACTTGTGCATACACATTATTGCTCCAGGAGACAGATGAAAAGAAGTGGATACGGAGGAGGGCCAGAAGCCCAAACTATTGATAAAAGTAGCTACCAAAGTCACAGAATGCTGCTGCCGATGCCCCTGGCACTAGGTTCTGCAGATGAAAGGACTATGTCTGCACCATGACAACTCCAAGGCAGTGTCTCTGAAGACAGGGATTGTGGGTTGAAGCAAACAAGTTGGGGGCTTGGGGCGACAGTGGAGAGTTTTGGGGCCCTCTGTTAGAAGAATTATTGTCACTGCTGAGTTTATGGAATACAGCTGGAGTATGGTCCAGGTAGCAGTGCTGGTCAAACCATTTGTCCTCAACTAGGAGAGCATGACCTTTCGGGGGGCGGGGGGTGCAAGTTTTGCCATCATTACGCATGCCCCTGCCACCTCGAGATACACTTACAGCATTTTGCTGTATGTGAGGCCATATGTGTAATGACATGTTTACCTGCAGCATGCCATTCAACCACTAGAGGTCTGTGGGCGGTATGGAGTTCCAGACAGGATGTGACCTCTTGTTAAGAAGGGCGGCAAGAGCTGGAGCTTGAGCTGTGTGGACGCCAGTTTGTGCCTCTAGTTGTAGCATTTTCCTTTACTAAATGCCTGCTGATTAAGAAGATCCATGATTCCCCATAGCACGTTAAGACTACACAGAAACTGAAGCTAGCGAGGTGGCTGATGCAGCTGCTAGCTTATCGAGTTGCGTGTTCCACCGATGGCACATTACACCAGGGCTCTGCACTAAGTTCCTGTGCTGTTTTGAAATAGTAATTAACCTATAAAACCTTAAGGGGTTTGGGACATGGTTACTGGAGACAATGTTGGGAGAGGCTCTTGAGCTAGAGGCCCCCTCGGTTTGATTCACAGAGCATTACAGAGACAGGAACTCCCCCAAACGCCGCTGGTGTCTCCGAGAAGGGGGACTTGGTTAGGCCCCATCTCTGCCTTCTGTCTGTCTAGGTACACATAATCCCCATCACCATAATACCTGAGCACCTTGCAACCACTCACAATCCCTCGGGGAGATAGGGGGTAATAGGGAAGGACTTTACAGGTCAAGAACTCAGGCACAGAGACGGGATGATTTGCCCAAGGTCAAACAGGGAGCCTGTGGCAGAACTGGGAACTGAAGCCAGGGCCCTGAGTCCTAGTCCACTGCTTCGATCACAAGACTCTGGGACCTCTCAGTTATGCCCATGAAGCTATACAGCTGCATTTCACTGTTCGTAAGAGATACACCCACCTTTACCAAACAGTAAAAGGCATCCAAAGCTGGGTGCCTTGGCTCCCTTTCCCTACAAACTGTACCAATGAGAGGGTAATATTAACCAATGAGGGATGGAAAAGATGGGAAGATTATTTAGACAGTGTCATCGCTTGGAAAAATAGAATGAAATTTGCTCTCGCTCCTTGAAGGCTTTGCTGTGCGCTACCATCACTCAGACATGGCTCTTTAAGCTTCACCAGGCGCACTCCACTCTGGGTGTTATTTATTTACTGAAATAGACATTTGTTTTAATCACGCTAAACCGAATAGGAAATAATAGCACCGGAGGTGCAAAGATCTCAGGACCTTGGCTGTCTGCCAGATCCACGACATTCAATAGCAGCACGAATCTGAGCTGGGGCACCTGATGGATGTTGCTGTCGAAGAAGCAGCAACTTAAGCCGATGCCAAAGAGCTGAGAGAAAGTGGTAATTTTTCAAGGGGGAAAAAAACAAATCCTATAACTTTTTGTATTCTGTTCACAGGTGGGATTGAATCCGAACCCAGCCGCAAGGGAAACCGCCCAGGGGTTTCTTTTAAACAGCAGGTTTCTCTATGCGGAGAATGACTTTAGCCTGAACTGCTGCTGATTCAAAGGCTTTCAGACTACCAGTGACAAAGCTGACACGGAAAGAGAGCATGCGGGTTGAGACGGCTTTGGGATCCTATGATCTCTGGTGCTCTTTAACCCTTAAAGGAATTCAGTTTAGAGACTGGCTCAAGCTGCAAACTTCAGAATCCTCCAGGGGTTCAAAATCTGGGTCTGATCTGGTGGTATTGATTCAGCCTCTTCTAGCAGGATCTGGTTCTGCCATCATTATTCTGAGCGAGCAGCACCTTCCTCTGGGATCATCTCATTGGCTGTCCCTTGAAACAGGAGGGGACTAGGAGAAGGAGCCCTTTGCTTCTGGGACACTAGCTCAAATGCAGGTTCAAAGTGCCTGAGACCCATTACGGGCGGAAGGCCTCTAGGAAAGCACACGATGGGTATGGTGCACTTCGGACTGGACTTGTGCTCCTAGCATAAAAGTCACTTCCCCAGATGGAAGTCGCAGCAGGGAGACGAAGGGCTGAACAGGCCTTAAACTCAACTATCCTCTCCCTCTCCTTTTGGCCCATTCGTGGGGTGGGTCAGGAAAGATGACAGTGCTGGAGCCCTGTCCACTGCAGAAGGCTTCAGTTTGCAGGATTGTTAATCCAGCACTTGGCTTCAGCACAAAATTCACTCAACATATTATGGGGAGAAAGGGAGGAACCCCAGCAGCAGCCCAGCTGTCAGTGGGGTTCATAATGGAAAGCAAGTGGGAGAAACAGGTGGAAGGGCACAAACTGCTGCTGAAATTTCATTGGGAGTAAGGGGAGGGAGCTTCCAATGGCCACGTTCCCTCCTTGAGCATCCCTCTCCCATCCAGCCCAGCTGCTGCATAACATTGATGTCAATGGCGCTATGGTGACTGACCCCAGCTGAGGAACCAGCCCTCAGAATCACACTGGGACTTATCAGTTTGTGACACTCATGTTTAATTTGTAATCGGGGATCGGTCTGGAGAACAGCTCCATCTCCTCTGCAAGAGACCCTGAATACAAGAAGAACCATGGAGCGAGGTGGGTAGAGTATGGGATGGCCAAGGAGAGAGGGTAGGAGGAAAGCTGCTGCTTAGAAGACACAAAGTCAGCCAAAGTCGACGAAGAGCCAGCAAGTCAAATTGCATCTTCCTCCCGCAGCCATGATTCACCAGCTCTTTTCAGACATCACTGAACTGCAAACCATTCCGCGTGGTTTTGGGTGTAAATATTCAACCTCGATGCATGAGGATCATGCACTCTTAGAGGTAGAAGTCACAGCAAATCGTCTTTAGACGGCAAACAAGGTCTGCCCTGCAACTCCCGTTAACCTTCGAGCGCTCTTTGAGAGGCCATCTCCCAGAATCCTCCCTTTTCAAATAATGGAACATAATTATGTGATTCATCAAAACTTCTCTTTTTCTCCCTGTAACCTACAGCTGAAGCCATGTTTCAAAAGGCTGAGCAGTGCCCCATTATCAGATCTCATTGCCAGTGAGCTTTCCTGTAATTACAGAGATGTGTTGCAGACATTACACTCTACAATTAGCGCTAATTGCATTACATTGTCACAAATAAATCATTTATTCTTCGTGAGCTCATGGAATTGCTCCGGACAGTTTAATACAGCTGACAAGTACTTAATGGCATGCCACAGAAGTGACCAATGTCATAGGGAGCCCGGAGACAATGGGTGTGAAACCAGCAAGCAGCACTGAGACCAGCCACACGCTAGGTCTTTCATAGGTACCCTGGCTGACAGCTTGGTTCAGTGATATTCTGAATGCCTAGGAGGTGGCAGCAAATTCCAGAGTAAACAGCACAAGACAGACTTCTTTGGAATGGCAACACTGGAATCAAGCAAAACCTGTGAAGCTAACAGTAAAAGCTGCCTCATTTGGGCAACTTTCCTGGACTTCTTCTGATCATCTAGTTTGACTTTGTTTCCAAGAGATGTTTGACTGCACAAGAAACACACAGATGAGTGTGAAGCCTGTAACCGAGCCTGCCCTATCCCAAGGTAGAGGCTTTTCTGAGCTATGGATGCTGGCCGACAAATGCACCACATGTCCTCGGGTACAATATGCTGGTTTCCCCCAGCAAAACCTTCCACCTCCTGCCCCAAACCACACTGGGCCCAACATTTCTTGCAGTGCACAAATGCATTGCTGGTGAGATAAGAGCAAAAAGCAGGCAGTAAGATTTACTGCTCTGCTTCCATTCCCCCATCATGATGCTATCTATGCAGTGGGCAGGCTGGGTATTTGGAGAGAATGCAGAAGATGGCAGAGCAGAAAATGACATTGATCTGAGATCTTCTGAATCTGATTTTAAGCATGTCAGGAACACGCCCATAAGAGTAAGGGATGTCTGATGGCTGCAGAATGTGGCACCCCTGATAGTCAGCTGGTTGGCGTGCGAACTTCCATTGTGCTAGTGCTTTGTACTGGACTCTTTAGGGTTGAAGGGGTTCCCTTGAGCAGTGCTATCTACCTCAGGCTAAAAGCTATACATTTTGAGAGAGAGCTGAGTCTTCTGAACAGTCTGGAAGCAGTGAAAATAAGTGTGCTAACACCATGGATGTGACTGTATGTCTCACTTAACATGGCAGGTGGTGGTGGTGAAGTTGTAGACATTTAAGTGAGAGACACTGGTCCAGACAACTGTCACAGTCAGGCAACACTCTGCTGTAAATCAGTGAACTTGGGCTGACTTATGTCAGGAAGAATTGGATCCAGAGAGCCCGCTGTGTGTGGGCTGGGTGGGCCGCTGGAGTTGGTAATGAATGGATCTGGTCAGACTGTCACTCAAAGCTATTTCTTAAATAAATGGCCCTCCCTTCCCCCCCTCTTAAAATGAAAATGTTCGCCAAAACCTGTCATTTTTCTGCAATTTTGACAAGAGCGCCCAAAACATGAAATGTCTTTGGTTCTTGTTTTCCCCCCATTTTCTCTCCCTCTTTGTTTTCTCCCCCTCCCTTCCCCCTCTTTGTGCCCTGAAAAAGGGGGGGAAAGGGCAAGGGGAAAGCCCAGACAGTTACTGTTTTGGCATCCTTTCCCCCTCTCCGCTGGCCACCTCAGCAGAGAGGCAGAGCCTGGAGACTGAATTGCCCTCCCACCATTGACGTAGATACCTATGGATGAGGACTGAGCATCATTGGAGGGCAGGATGGTGGAAGTGTGACAGCTGCCATCTCGGCAACTGAATCAGGGACCTCCAGAGCTAAAAGCCCAAGCTGCTGCAGTTTGAACTGAAGAGCCCAGGGGCTCTGTAACTGGGAGCTATAACAGGTCATATCCTCTGTGCATTGGCACAGAGTGGAACTTGTACTACAGCTCACCTGTGGGTTACAGAAGCCTGCCCTGTTGCTCCCAGCATTGTAATAAAGCTTCCAAAGCTACCATCCAGCACCAGCCCCCATCACCACATTCGCTCTTGCCAGGCACTTTGGGAAAGGGTGCGAGGGTTTTGATCGAAGGCAACGAGGAGATACCCGGCCGGCACATGGCTACGTTTGAGAATGGTTGCAGCTGACATGTCAGAAACGAGCCTGCTAGGTCTCCTCAGGCTGTTAGCTCCTGTTTTTCTTTCAGATCATAAAGCCCCAGGTTAAACTAGATCTGCTTCCCCCAAGGGATTCAGAAAACAGTGGACTGAGAGGAGGGGGCTGGTGGCGGGGCAGAGAGGATTTCTTGTGACACGGGATTGCAACAAACATTCTGATTTGAGAGAAGAGAGTTCACTTAAAACCATGAACACCAACAAATCATGCACAAGAACAATAAGGTGTGTGTGCATGCACGGGGAGGGACAGGATGAGAAAACTGGACTAAAAATAGTTAGATTGTCTGTAGCTCACTAAGAACATGGGTCTTGGTGCAGAAGCTATTTCTGCACCAAAGATTTGTAGGGGATGGAAGTTGTTACTTGCTTAGGATTACTCACACATGGTCATCAGCAAACAGGTGGGAGGGGGTCAAAGTCTTTCAACCAAAATCCACAGTCAAATTCTTTATCACATTATTTATAGAATTTGGTTTGGATCATCATAGCAGCACAAAACCCTGTACCTGAGCTCAGCTCTCCCCATCTCCAGTTCTCACCCTCAGCTATTTCTCTCACAACTTGCTCCTTCTTAGGGAAACGGCCACATACACCATTTTCATCCATCGCCACTGCCTTTTACCCGCCTTTCCTCGGCTCCTGGAGGAAGATCAGCAAACCCAGAAAGAATGCTTCCCACAAACCGAATCTTCATCAGCTGCATTGCGCTTCATGGGGATTTTACGGGTTCCATGTGTCTCCTAGCCCCCTGCCAACCAAAATGCTGGAGGAAACAAAGTCCACCATTTGTACCAGGAGAGTGTGGGCCTTTGCCCGCTTTAGTGGATAGGGCACATTAGAGGTTAATGAACGTGCTACAGAAGCCAGCTAGGGAACCATGGCTGGGCTTGAAAGGGGTCTAAGGGAATTAGAGTCCAACGCCCACTGAGCGCCAGCGTCCCAGGCCTAGACTGGAATTTTGCACGTCAGGTCCAATGCCAGCTCTTATAAAGACTTCCTGGTTGTGAGCACCACATGATGTGCTTTAAGGACATCACTATCCTGAAGTCCTCCACATGCCATGCACGGCAGCGTTTGGCAGAGGTTCAGGTTCAGAGTTCATCAAAAGCAGCTACTCTGTCAGCAGCCACAAGGGAAGCCAAAAGCTGCAAGATAACCAAGCTTAAAGTGAAGGTCTTTCATTGCTTCCATATTCTGCAGTTAATGCTGCAGCCTGGGTGTTCATTTCCCTAATTTGTCCCATGTGGGAAAGAACCATCCCTGGCTGTCTTCAGGAATTGGACCCTGTATAGTTGAGCTATTCACTCAGGGGAGTCATTTTGAATTTAGGCATTTTATTTAAATATAGTCCTCACCCAATTCTGGGCCCAATTACATACCAAGGAAAATGATGTACTAGCCCCTGCCTTGTCATCTGCCACGTGCTAATACCATCCCCCTCTACTGCATTCAATTGTCCACACCCCAAGGTGTTCTATAGGGTACAGGTGAGGGAGGGTTTTAGGGAGTGATACTGTATTGAGGAGAGGAAAACACTTTTAGGAGTGGTAGAACAAGCTCCCTTAGAAAAGAATGAGTGTTAAAGAAGTGGAGGGGAATGACCACGAGTAATAAACAGAGGAGAAGCCCAACCTCTTTGGGAAGCAGATATTCTGCTTTGTATTTAAAGTTAGTTTGATCCTTTGTCAGCCCAATTGCTTTTGACAGGGCCCAGATGGGAACAGTTCATGAACATACAGAAAAGAGAAATCATTCAGCAAGAGGCAAAGTTGACCTGGCAGGAGGCCTGGCAGCTGGTCAAACTGCGAGCCTGCAGATCCTCTGGAACAGATGTGTGTGTGTGTGCGCGCGCACGTGAGTGAGTGATAACGTTCTGGGAACTGTACAAAGCAGGAGTGTATAAGGCACCTATTTGTGTGCCTAGGAGAAGGAGAAAGAAATAGGGTTTTCTTATGGTTGCACTCAAGGGAAAGGGGTATTTGGGTATCCCAATGCAATCTGAGGGCCCAAACGCAAAAGTTGGGCAGGTGATTTGTGTACTCAGCTTAAAAAATTGGAACCACTACCTCATGATTATTAGGATTATATTCGTGCCTAAAGGTCTGCACTGAGAAAAGTACCTACCACAATGTGACCCTTTATAAACACCTAAGAAGCAGCCCCAAGCCCCAAAGAGCTTACAGTCCAAAGAGACAGAGAAAGGGGTAGTGCCTCTGCATAGCCATAGTCACCCAGCAGGGTAGCAGCCAAGCTGGGAATGGAACCCAGGACTCCTGACTCCTAGTCCAGTGCATTCTCCACTCAACTGCACTGTGCCCAAAACATTTTTACTGTTCCACCCTGGGGCAATGGCAGAACCTTAACAGACCTGTGCTCATTACATTGGGTTCCCAGGCAAGGTTTGGTTGGCCACTCTATTTCCCTTTTAAAAAGTATTCTTCTATCACTAAAAGTAGGAAAAAACAGAATGTTATTCAAAATATAAAGGCTGAGGTCAAATTAAGACTAGGAAGAAGAGATTTAAATGGCAGCCATTTCATCCTTGACACATCAGTACCACCTGGCTATTCCAGCCTGGGCGGTCACAGAGCCTTCTGCTATTAGGAGATATTAGAAGGATCTCAGAGTGGCACATGACGGCTGCCTTGTCTTCCTGAATTCCCTGCTCTGTTGGTTCAATTCAGCCAGACCCTTAAAGGAGACACTGTCAGATGGTGTATTCTCAGAATTTAACCATTACAAGTATTGTCTGGTGGGGAGTGTCTTCAAAATTCTGCATCTCCAGTTTTATTTGCAATTACACCATACTATCCCTAACCCCCTATTCCCTCAACTACAACACCCCAAACAAACAACCCCAGTAAAAAGAAAAAAAACCACAACAAAAGTCACCAACGGGCCTGAGCCAAAGTCCATTCCAGTTAATGGACATTGACTTCAAGCCCTAATCTTGTAGGACTTACGCTAAAAACAGGACATGGTAACACGAAGAAGAAGAATGCTTTAGCGCAGACTAGAGGTGTGCACAGTTTGTTGGCAAACACCCACCACACTTTCCTCCTATGATTTTCCTAAGTAACAGTATCTTTCAAAAAAGGAAACAGGCAGGAGGGGAGAAGTGGGGCTTTTCTATAAAGCGCCAGATTGTGCCCCCCTTTACACCCACAGGACCTTTAGGGAGGTGTAAACGAGGGCACAATCTGACTCATGATTTCGACAAAGACCATGCTTTTTCTGGGGAAGCCTTGAAATGAATCAAAACAAACCGGTCCAGGAAACCCGTGAGTAAGACTACGCTCCACACCGTACTCCTTCCTCAGGGCCCCAGGGCCCCAGGGCCTCCCCTAGCCCTCGAGCTTTGCTCTCGTGGTTACGATGACGCAGTTGGACACTCCAGGGTGGCGTGGGTACATACTGTAGTTCTACAGCTGAACTCCTTCCACCATCTCTTCCGTGACAAACATACAGCCAGCCATCTATTTCTTTCAATTCCAGTCTACAAGACACTCCCCTCCTCCCCCGAAGCAGGCCACTTCCAAAACTCCGGGCACCCCAATATACAGTTGAAAACACAGTAACATGAGGGTTACAAAGCATAAAGCTGCCTGAGACACCTCCCACCTAGCACACTCATTCCGCCATTAGCCAGGTGACTACAACTCTTCCTGTGCCTTCCCACCAGCCAGAAACCACTCTTGCAGCTGCCTCGGCCCTCTGCCAAACGCTGCTCAGACAGAGGCCTGGCTGTCTGTCGGGATGGGCAACAAATTTGGGCATTTCAGATGCTGGGTCGGGGGGAAGAATGTTCCAGAGGGAAGCAAACCTTACAGGGAACTTTCTGCCAGCAGCCCCCTCCCCTTTCTAACAGGGCAGGGCTCCAGCTCCTTCGTTGGTGGCTAACATGGTTTTAGGGCAGCTTTGTGCTGAGAATCCATACTCATAAGGGCCTACCTAGACTGTAAACCCAACTAAAGTGGGGGAGTGAGTTATAATCCAGCCACACCTTTGCTTTTTTTTTTTTTTATAAACATAGAAATTGCCAGAGTGGATCAGCACCATGGTCAGTCTGGTCTGTGGCCAGCATTGGGTGCTTCAGAGGAAAGTGCAAGAAATGACCTGACCTCTACTAGATAGAGACTAGCTAAAACCCAGATGCATGAGGGTTAATGTCTCTTCCAAAATGCTTGCTTGCATTAAGTATTGTCACACTGGATAGTCTTTGTTCTCATAACTGTATCCAATCCCTGCTGAAATCCCGCAAAGTTTTTGGCTTCCACTGCATCATGTGGCAGTGAGTTCCACAGTCTAATTACACCAAAAAACCCCATTTCCTTTTGTCGCCTTTGGGTTTGCCACCTTCTCATTTCCACGGAGCGTCCCCTTGCTGTTGCCAGCATCCTGCCCTCACATGTGCAGGCTTGTGCTGCCAGCAGGCTAAGCATGCGGAGATGCACCATACGCTGTAAGCCAACTGAACAAACATGCAACCACCTCCCAGTAGCCCACAAGCTTGCTGCTGACTGCCCAACCTGGGAAATGACGCAGTTGTGGTTTATTTCTAGGATCCACCAATCCATTCCAGGAAATTCCAGTGATATACACAAGGAAAAAAATAGCCCGATTCCCAGAGGTCCTTGGGCTCTCCGCATGAGTAGGGAGGTGAAGCAAGGGCCTCTGAGCCCTTAATGTGTCAAGGCAACTCAACTCTTTGGCTGTGGGCCAGGAATTTTTCTTGTGGATTTCCAGCCACAGCCAGGAGATTCTCGGGTGCTAGAAGAGCTTTTAATTTAAACCAGGTGCCTGTGAAAGGCAAACACTCATGAAAGGCAAAACTTGGTCGCTTTCCCTCAACAACAACAACAAAGGGCAATCACGCACATTTCACTGAAATATTTCACTTGGAACTAGCTCCTCGCTTGAAACGAGCTGCTGAAACCTCATCCATTTGGGCAATCTGCATGACACAAACTACCAATATTTCTGGAGCCAGAAAAATAGTTCAGACGAGTGCCAGCTGAGACTGCCTGGAGCTGCCGAGCGAGAGATCTTACAGTATGGAAAGCACACGGGCTGGCGGAGAACAAAGGAAAACCGTTTTTGTAACATTCCCCCCACTCACTCTTTTTGTTGCTGTTGTCTGTAAACTCAGTGCTGCCAGGGAAGGCTGCTATCCTTCCCGAGCAGGCGGATGCGGCATAGGGGGATAGCAGGCACTTGGAAATACAGGCAGAAAATGTAGCATCTTGTACGATCCACTGCAAAAAATAAATTTCCCAGCAGTCTCCTCTTCTACCGCCAGGCTAGGGTGTTTGCCCCGCTGGGAAGAGAAGTTGATAACTACAGTCATGCGGGAACATGGTTAGAGTTAGCAGGGTCCTCTCGCTATCCAGTGGGGACCAGCACTTTCCTTTTCCTCAGAGCTATGCTAGTAAAACAGTGCTGCCAACCACCATCGAGGGCTACACCTAGAACCACAAACCTCCCACGCCCTGGCGTTCTCCTGACTTACCCAGCTATGACAATGAAAAAATCCAGGCGATTCCAAGTATCTCCCAGGTAGCACTTCTTCCCGAAAATCCCTAGTGCAATCATCTTGACTATCATCTCCACAGCAAAGAAGGCAAAGATGAAGTCATCAAAGCTCTAGAAAACAAAGCAACAGCAGGAGGTCAGAAGAAAAACACCTGCCCCCCGCAGAGTGGCAAGTGAAGGGGGTGTATCCGATGGTGAGAGAACACAGCACACGGTTACATTGTTACGTCAGAGGTCAATCCCCTGACCAGTGACGGAAGAACCAGTGCACTGTAGACCCAAGGAGGGATGCTATTTTAGCTGTAGAGGACGATAACCCAGACAGAGTTCAATACATTTTCTCCAGCAACTTCCCGCAATTGGTACTTTAAAAATCATGCTAATGTTAGTGCTGGTGAAAGATATGAAAGGCCTGATCCAGAGGCCATTGGAGTCAATGAGCCTCTTCACTGATCTGAATGGGGTTTGGATCAGGCCCTGATTAACAGCACTGAGAATTCATATCACCAAGCAGACACAGCTCACAGACCAGCAGTGCGTTTTCCCCTGCAACGTGCCTCCACCCTACTCGACTAGGAAGGAACCAACTTTTGTGGGAGAGGATCAGAGAGATTTAAGACTCTGTCTGCACGGCAAACCTGACTGTTCAAAAACAAAACGCAACTAGTTTCAAGCCGGGCTACATTGCGCTGGCTTATAGGGGCTCTGCCTGTCACCACTGAGTGTGCCTTGGTGCAGTTAAATCAACGGCTGGGCACTGGTGGCTGAAACCCCCAGTGAAGGGAAGAGGCGGAAACAGGGAGTCACCTTTTGGAGTCCCGTGGATACTTGTGAGAGCTAACAATCAGGGGGGCTTTGTGAGCCACCTGCCGCACCCCTCCAGTGGAGTAAGATCAGTAAGGTGAATATATGCCCATACCTGGAGAATCCTGCAGCGCGGAGAATCACAGGCCATGTCTTCACAGGGGTGGAACATGCCCAGTGTCACACAGTTGAGGAGAATCACCAGCATGCTGAGCCTTTCGAACCAGGTGCACGGGAGGTCCGTTAAGGAAATCAACAGCCCTTTCAAGACACAAGCTGGGAACGTTCCACTAGAACTAGACACATGATGTTTGCTCATGGATAGAAGGAAGGCAGAGCACCAAGGTAATGAGGAAGGAAGGAATAGCAGATTGGCCAGACTTATTACAAGCAGGCCTTTTTTTGTCAGACTCCCCAAGCCTGGTCCCCTTAAAGATGGCCATTCCCTTCCTGACTGCAATCTCCACTAGAACTGACCAGCTGGTACAATTACTTCTGCGTGACACAAACTTCTGGCTGGGGAGAGACTATTCAAATTAGACTAAGGACTTCTCCTGAGAGCATCGCCATCAAGGAAAAACCTCTCAGTGCTACTGAACACATCAGCACTGGCTGGGAGTCCCTGCAGAACTCCCCAAAATTCCCCGCGGTTCTGTTCTAACAGGCATTGGGTCTCATGTGAAACCTGGCATAGATTCTATGGAGGGTGAGTTCTTCAGTTATTTTGAAGTCACAGTTGGCAACCTGGGTTTTTTCCTTGGACATTAGAGCTCTGAAAAATCTCTTTTTAAATATGCCTTCTTTCAACCTTCTTCCCCAGGGCCCTGAGCCAGCACGGTACATAAGCAAGTGCCAAATTTAAAGCAGCTGAATAGTCCCCACTGAAGTCAATGGGATTATAACCACATGTAAGGTAAGGCACATATTTGAGCACTTGCTGAATTGTAGCCTAGATTCCTACCTAGCTTTTTACAGGAATCCTATACTTCATGTTTTTATAAAAGTTTAAGTAATTTGCCTTTAATTTTGTAGTCCGTCATATCGACACACAATCTAATACCATGCAACTTTATTTTGTATAGCGTCTTCCATGCTAGCCATATCCCACCAAAGCTACCATGGGAAAATTTGCCATCATTTTGTTATGCAAGTACCAAAATGGGATCTGGGCACAATCAGTTTCCATTCCTAGCGTTTTACAGAAAGACACTGGAGTAAGTAAGGGATTGCACTTTCCATTCCTAGTCCAAATCAGCACTGGCTGGAACATAAACCAACTGCCTAGAAGGAGAGTGGGAGTCAACCAAGTCCACCCCCCAGATGGCCACATTTTAGAAGAGTTTTAAATATCTGAGCTGCATTGGGAGAGATTTTGAAAGCTGTTACTTTCTAGGACAGGCCAACTGGAGCAGCAACAGCAGCAACAAAGCCACATAAGGAAGTTTCAAACCTGGTATTGAGCAAAAGGAATTTCTCTGTGTCCCTCTAGTGGACATTTCCAGTGATTTCAAGGCTACTGTGGACATAAAGATGTTAAAGAAAGGGACCAATTCAATGCACTTTAGCTTTACCACTCAACCGAGCACCAGGCTCACCTGCCTCAACCTTGTGTTTGGCTTCAGCTTCATTTGAAGGACATTTTTAAAGCCTCGATCTCCAGCCACAAGAGAAAGAGCGACGTGTCTGATCGAGACACTTAACCTTGCATCCAGAACGTTTCGAGATCTCACTTGCGTCCCTTGTCACAGCTTGGCAGCTGTGTGGCCTTTTGTTTGGCTCTGGCACATTCTTGAGGTGTCTGACCGTAACCGTTCCTTAGTATGGCACTAAATAACAAATCTCTCTCTGGTGGGGCTTATCATATAGCTGCACTGGAGGATCTTTGCAGTGTTTACCACTGGGGTCCCAGCATGGCTCTGAAGTGACTAAACAGCTTCGGGGCAGGCTGAGCCGACAGCAGAGCTATAGAACACAGGCTTGGCCACAGAGAGCTTTTCCATGGGCAGTAAAAACTCTGTAAGCCAAACCCCAGTTAAGTGAAACAGTGGAGCAGCAGTGGGACATGTGCCCCAAAGGCTGCTGGGCAGTCAGCTGAAGAGGAAGACAGACAGAGAAGATGCCCAAAAGGCCAGCCAAAGAGAGGGGGAGAGGAGCTACGGGAAGAAAGAAACTACACGAAGCACAGATTTCTGTGCAGAAGCCCTTGCATGTAATACCCAGGCTGAGCCCATTCAATCCTGTCTCCCTCTAGTGGCTGGCTCCAACAAGAATAAAGCCTGCTACCCACAGACAGCTGAAGGAGATGCTCCTTTAGTTGAAGGAGTAAGAGGTCAGACTTTTTGGTGGTGAAGGTCCCAGGGATGACTGTGATAGGCTTTGTTGCTTATGCCTAAAGTAGCTCTTCTGTTGTGGTCAGGCAGCTTGACTTGGGAGACACCATCTGGTTAGACCGCTCCTCTCCTCAGCTACATCTGGGTTGCCCCTGATTATCTGACATTAGAATAATCAGGATGCTACTGTACAAAGATGTAGCTTTCTACAGGTCCTACCTATGGAGCAGCAGAGGAAAAAGCTCATCAATGAACCAGGGGCCGCCTTCATTTCAGACCCAGAGACATAATCCATGGAGACGACAGATCCCAGCACGCACTCTGCTACTTGATCCACTCAATCAGATCAAGATGATGCATTGCAGTAGTCTCCATGGGTCACATCTCTGTGTCAAAGACGACAGCGGCTTCCATCCACTCCATTTTATACAATGGAAGCCTGGCCTTTGGGAACTCGAAACACTTCCAATGCAGCCCGAACTGGACGAAGTTTGGGAGCCCATACTATATTGTTATTCACCTTAAAAGGTTAGAGATGAAGACGACCTGACAGGTGTCTCAGTAGGTGATGGGACAGGGACCTTGGGGCATTCCTCTCTTGTAGACTTTCCTACATAGATTCCTGTTTAACCACATGCAGAGGAGTCAGGATTTGTTTAGCTGGATCTTTTATTCTGAAAAAGTGTTTACATGGTATTGAAACAGAAATTCCAACTGTCAGGTTGCAGTTACAGCCTGGAATATTTATCCCAAATATAGTCCGATGGGGGCATGCATACACGGCCTAGCAAAGGAGAGGCAGAACTCTGAGAGATGGCAGAGGATGTTCCCTGTATTTGATTGCGTTGGCCAGCATCCATCTGTGGAGCCAGTGACTTCCACAACTCTGCCAGTGATGAACTGCAAAGCCTTAAAGAAAATAAAGAATAAAAAAAAGACTGTTTAAGATCCCAGATCAGCAACAGAATGCGTGTGTCAGACAAGAGCTGTGCAAAATATTCAGCGCCGAACCAAGAGCGCTTAGAATTAACTTTCTTAGTGATATAAGAGCAGACAGACGAAAGCTTCCATGAGCAGGCCCTGTGTCTTGTAAATTCTTCCGGGACCGTGGAAAATGCCAAAGGCAGGTGTAATTCTCCTCACGCTGTCTATTGTCAGTGGAAATTGGGAGGTAGAAGGTGGTGCTGCTTTTGCTAGAAGTTCCTTGGCGCATGTACATGGTATCATCTGGTTCCCCGGCTGGCAGAGCACAGAGGTTCCTTTCATGTAGAGAGGTGATTGCTGCAGCGTGTGCCCTCTCCTGCTTTGTGCCATTTCCAGGTTGTTTCTTCCCCAGAGGTTGGAGCCCCAGGGTTCCCTAATGCCCACTTGCCAGGGCCAGTGGGGTGTGTGTCTATTGTAGATGCCTGGCAGCAGCAGCGAGTGTGGCTCCTTGCTGCAGTGTGAAGGAGGAAGGGCACTCACTATCCCCACAATACCATTGTGGGTGGGGGAGGAGGGAAAACAATGGCCTTGTCACATGACCTCCCCTAAAGATACCAGAGGATGGACAGCTGGGTAGTTAAGGCACTGGATGGGGGACTCAAGAGATCTGGGTTCAATTCCTGGCTCTGCCACAGACTTCCTGTCTGACCTTGGGAACATTATTTAATCTCTGTGCCTCAGCTCCCCCATCTGCAAAATGGGACATTACTACTTTGTCTATTTACATTGTAAGCACTTTGGGACAGGGACCGTCTCTTATTAGGTCTATGGGCAGCACCTTGCACAACAGCGCCCCGAGTTCAGTGGACACTGCTGCAATACACATACCAATGAGTTACCAAGAATATTTCCCCTTTTCTCTGTCCAGCCTGAATTTGCCAGCCGCTTCCTACACCCTGCAGATTTCCTCTTCTTCAGCTGATAAACAACAACAGAGTGTGGAAAATTGTGATGGCTTCAAAATGGACAGAGAGGGGGAAGCCTCAGGGCAGAATAGCAGCAGACACCACAGACCAAGCAGTATTAAAAAAGCTTGTCGGTGCTGCAACACAGATGGAACTTGGCCAGTATGGGAACTGTGCACCTCCAGAGAGATATCACGGGAGTAATGCAGTACAGGTAACTACAGCTGGAAGCTGCCTGCACTGCTTACAGTCCCCCCCAGAGCGTGGAGAGGTATCTAGTGTTATTAGGTCTCATACTTAATGTAAGCCTTGCGCAACTTATCACACTATAAGCAAAGTATTTGGGACCAGATTCCAATCCCCTTACTCTCCCTGAGTAGCACTTTTCTCCACGAGAAATCCCAGTAAGTCAGTGGAGCTACTCATGGAATAAGAAGTTATTCAATGTGACTAAGGAAACCAGAATCTAGCCTTCATTTAATCCCTTATATTACAATGGAGGGACTGGGCATGGGCTCAGCAACTGGACCTCACTGCCTGGAATTCCCCTTCCAGTAGCAAGGTAGACAACACAGCGACATTGACTAATGCAGGCAATTCTTCAAGGAATGGTATTTGTGTATACTAGCCGTACACTCCCTGGAAAACTATTTGGATCCTCTCTCACATCACAGGGGTAATGAACAGTGACTACAGGACTGTAGCTTTAGCCAACATGTTGGTTACAGTTATGGCTTGCTACATAGTCCCATTCAGTCTATGGCGGTGGGGTCTAAATCAGTGTGTTACTTTTTAGTACCGCCCCAAGGGGGCTGCTTAAAGCTATAGGTTCTGCAAGGAAGCCTGCTACGTAGGTTAAACTAAGAGCTCAAACCTCTCTCTGATGACCAGGCCAGATAGAGCTGGGCCCCTCCTGCCTGCATAACAGCCGGCTGGGTCCTCCTATTAAGACCATGGCAAGGTCACAAGCAGAGCTACCAAATTTTCACCATACACAACTACTCTCCTTGCTGCGTCATGTCAAAGCACTTTACCCAAGCTGCCTTCCCATCATGAGTGTCACGTACAAGGGACTGATTCCTGAGCGGGGAACACGTGGGGATTTGACATGTAAATCTGACTAAAACGTAAAATCTGTTTAGTCGAAGAAGCACAGCACAGCGAAGGAATTATATTGGTGGAAACCAAAAGGAAAGCAGAGAGGAAGAAAAGCCCCATGCCCCCTACGGAAGCCAACACCTCAAGCAGTATATCAATATCTGGCCAGTGGTATCCACTCCATAAGCTCAGGAGTTTTATTTTATTCACGTAAAATAGCCTGGACTGGAACAGCCACACCTGGGGAGCTGAGATGCTGCCTTCTCAAAGCCACGTGAAAGCTCGTTGTCATTACCCACTGAGCATCCAATGCAGCAGGCCAAGTGGCTGCGGACTGCAGGAAGACAGAAGTGAGGATAGCAGGACACCAAGCATTGCTGCCCTTTCCTTCTCCAGTAAAAGTGCTAAAGCACCAAGACCAACAACTGTTTAAAGAACCTACAACTAAAGAACTTGGCAGCGTGTGTCCTCCCCACCACCACCTCTCATGCCAGCGTAAGTCCCCAGAAAGTGAGAATCAGAAAGGTTTGGGCCAAGGAAAGACAAGGCCAGCCCTGAGCCTGTGATGGAGGAGGGTGGCAGCAAGTGCTCCAGAGCAAGGACAATTCTCACCTTCTCAATGCACAGCAGGCAGGTACCACCGCTGAATGTGCATTCCGTGGGTTGGGCCAAAGGCCCACCAGGAGGCTGCTCCCAAGGGAAGGTTACACGGTAGTAACTGGAGTTCCGTGAACACAGGGCTGCTGTAGAGTCACACCGAGGGACTTGCAAAGCAAGGCACGTGACTCCACCCAACAGGGATGTGCAAAGGCCAGGAGCTGAAGGAGGTGGCAACAGGTGGGCAAGAGGGCTTTATTTTGTCCCTTATTTTCAATTCCTGTCAACTGGATTGAAGTTCACAGGCCTGGCACATATTCGGAATGCACCTTATACTTGGAATGTGAAAATAAATAATTAAAAAATCCAGGGAGCTTTCCCCTGACCAATCCAGCTCCTCCTTTCCCCGTTCCCCCTGCTGATGTGGGAACATGGAAGGCTGTGTTCAGATATTGACAGCTGCTGAGAGACAAGGCAGCAAAAGGGTTATCTTACTGTCCCAAGAAGGGGTGGAGAGTGGGGAATATTCTTTGTATTCATTTTTTGCCAGCACATTTTCTTTTAAAATTTTATAGTAGTGGGGGAGGGGGTTGAAAAAAAAATGGATACCTTTTCCCTTTTAAACCCCAACCCCCATGGATTTGCAAGGGCTCCTCCCAAGCAATCGCTCATCTGTCCATGAGGGAATAAATGTGTCTTTTGTCAGGGTGGCTTACTTGCTTTTTTTTGTTTTCACGCCTGATGCAAGGATGGAATCCCTGTCTGAGCGCTCCGCTGAGCTGAGCCCATTGTGAGGTTGCTAAGCAGGTCACGGGGGATTACAGAAGTTACGCAGAGTGTCGCACAGAAGGGAAAGCTGACAGGCGGTCTATCCAGCTAGTGCTGGGATTCAAGTCTTCCAGGGCTCCGCAGCAGGGATGAAATGCTGTTATCTCAGAAAACTCCCGGGCATGGGTGTCATTTATAGGAAATATTTGAACTCAGTGAAGACTGATTAGGAGGTGGGACAACTCTGAGCCGCTCCTGGCTCATACATGCCCACTTTCAAAACACAGACAGACACACATTGAGTCTCAGGTGTCAGGCCCAGGGCACCAGTACGTTAAAAGGTATAGCCAGCACCCACTTCCCGCAGGCAGATCCTTCCTCCCAACTCAATCCCCAGGAGGGCTAAACTTCCCCAGGTCCCCCACCAAATCAACTCATGACTGCAGCTCACTACTAAGTCCTTAATCTTCTCCCAAGTGAAGGAGCCCAGTTTGTGGCTTAATGATGCTGACTCAGACCTACTGCTCCAGCTAGGTGGGCTCAGATCCAGGGGCCTGAATCTCAAATATCCTGCCTTCATCTGCCCCCAACACAAGCCGTCACACTCATAACAGGCCCGTGTCTCCCCTCACTTACCTGGGTGAGAATCTGGAATAAACACACAGCAGTTAATGGCGTTATCGCAAGGTCCTAGCCAGCCAAGATACAAAGATGGCTCCATTGTTACAGTATCTGAGCACCTCACCCTTTAATGTGTTTATTCTCACAACACCCCAGTGAGATTGGGCATTTCTACATATGGGGAAAATGAGACCCAGACAGACTAAGTGACTTGCCCAAGGTCACACAGGTGGTCTCTGGTAGAGCAGGAAATTCAGACCAGGGTCTCCAGAGTGCCAGCCTAGCAGCTCAACCACTAGACCAGCCTTCCAAGCAATTGAGAGGAGAGCCAGGCCCGAGCAGGACCCTACAACTAGACAAGCTGTTCCATGGTGCTGCCCATGTATTAATGCTCATTACTAGATCCATTGGGTAAGTTGTGATCAAATGACAAACAGCAAATCTGCTGGCTGTGAAAGATCACCAGGTTTAATGGAGACCAGAGGGTAACAGACTGCTGTAGTCATTTCAGACACCAGACCCCGCTGCACACAGAGCATTTGGCGTGTGTACTTAATCTCACCCTTAGGAGAAACAAACACAGACAGCCAAACTCTGCTCTCAGCTGCACATGGATTTCAATAGGGTTGTTAAACAGACCAGAAACTGGCCTTGGGCCTTTGTGCAAGAGACAGGCAAGGTAGATGCTACAGAGCCAGGACCCGCTCCAAATGTGAGACTCCTGGCATCAGTGAGATCATGGTGCTTAGGCAAAGGCCAGGGAAGTGATGGAACAGCAGTCACTCTGCCATGCTACCGCAGCTGTGCCAGGCGGGGAGGGATAAAACCCAGAGAGGGAGACATTTTACTGTATTTCATTTACAATTGCGGGTCAAATTGCGTCTCCTCCTGCTGAGGTGCACAAGGGGTGCGGAGAATGATGATGTTCCCCGTCTGCATCTGTGCTCTCAGGATGCCTCAAGCCACCTGTCTGGCAGCTGCTTCTCCCTCTTCAGCTTCTTACCCCATGCCTATCCGGTAACGTGGGAAGTGACACAACTAGCATTTGTCATGTTACACAAGGAACCTGTGGCCACCTGCCCTCCCAGCACACCCACTTATAGCATGGATCAGTGACTCTGCCTCTGTTTCTCTCCAGGTCTTCAGATTCTCCATCCAGTCTCCAGGACCTTCTGGATCAATAGCCCTCTGGCTTGGTCATGTAAAAGTTCTACCCACTTCTGAGGTACTCAAAGTCCAAATCTCCCATATTCTTCCAGTCCCTTAGGGAGGCCCTGCTGGCACCAGTCTTCCCTAGGTCCTGGCCCCAGCCAGCCTTCTCCCACATAGTCCTGCTCTTCACCCCACTCAGGCCATAACTGAGCTGGTCTCTCTCTTTTTTAGCTTCTCCCTCAAAGCCTGACACCTGCTTCAGGTGCCACAGGCCCCCCAGCATCCCCATGACCCTCTCCTGACATGTGTGGTGTTCACACATCCCAGCACAGAACCTCTCTCCTGCTTCCTGAATTTCACCCCAAATCTCCGACCAAAGTGTGTTTATTTTCATGGGCTGTGGCTCATCTTGGTTCTGACCCGCACTGGAAGCGGAATTGCCAGGATAAAAATAAAAACCTTTACTCCATTCCCAGCCTGAAAAGAAGCTCAGTGCTCCAGAGAGCCCATGAGGGAGGGAGCTGGATTGCGTAGTTCTCCGCCCTGTTTTACCAAACCAGACAGCTTCAAACAGTTTGGGCGATCATCCAGAAAGCTGGGGGTCCTTTTCTCAGGGGGGACATTGTAAGGAACACATGTTCAACAACAGAGCCAGGTATTAAATCAATCACACGCACAAAGCAGGGGTGGGACAGAGCAGACCAGAACCCTGCTCCTTCAGCTTCAACACCACAGATCTTTACCACTTGAGCTTAGGTAGCGCTCCCTTTGCTGCTGACAGGTTCATGCCATCTCTCTGGGCTGACCACCAGAGGTAAATAAGCAGTTACTCATAGGTACAAAGTCAGCTGTTACCAGGTTATCCAAATCCAAGGGAACCTCCAGACCCTAAGACGCTCACTCACCCCTCGCTGCCACAGCAGCCATGAGGCCACCTAGGATAGTCACCACTGCTTACTGCCTTTTATCCTCCAGAGCCGAGAAGGACCAGAGAATTATTCCTTAGGGCAGAGAGCTTGGCATGCCACCCTGTTTTGTCCAACACCACCAGCAGCAAGAGCAAAGGGCCTGACTCAGTTCTCGCCTTTCCCCTGTCCCCCAGGGTCCTCAGCAGCATCTCAAAATGCAGGGCCGGCCCACAACTTTTTGGCACCTGAGGCGGGGAGCTCAAATGACGCCCCCATACCTCATCACTTGGGCCAAAACTTTGAAAGGTCTCAATTCTGCCTTCTTCCTGTTCTATTCCTCTCATGGTACTGCTCTGCTACCTACCCCAATAAAGGAGAACTAACAACTTAAAATGACACGTTCAAAAAATTTAAGTAACACTTAACTTTCAAATGCCTGAACAGCAAATGTAACTTTTCTTGTCTGCATAGTAAACACTGGCATTTTTATCTGTTTGAAAAATCAAAGTGGTGCTTTCCGTGCCTTCTTGGTTGCAAAGATTTGAACTGTTTCCTGAAGGTCCATAGTCTGGGCCAGCTCATGCTCTATTGAGATGGTTGCAAGGCCGACCAGCCTCTCCCATGTCATTGTGGAGCATAGATGTGTTTTTATTAACTTCAGCTTGGAGAATCTGCGTTCTTCACTGGCAGCTGTTACAGGAAGTGTTAGAAGTATGCACAGAGCAACAAAAGCATTTGGAAAGAGGGTGGTCATCTTATTTGTGCACATATATTCCAGAACAGCCTTTGGAGTTGATCCTGCTGAAATGTATATTGAAAGAGCTTTCAGTTCATCACCTAAATCACTCGCATCAATATTGCCCATGTTATCATGTGTCAGCACTGTCTCTAGTGCCCTGCATTGCTGGTGTAGGTCTTCAGGTATAGTGAGGAGTTTTGGAATATCATACAACATCCCAAATATACTGCTGTGTTCCTTGAGCTGCATGAAACGTTCAACTGACTGTATTGCACAATCTAGCACCTGGTTAAAGAATTCAACTTTGAATTGTTGTTTGGGGTCTCTTATGGGATTATCCCGTGCCTCGTAATCAAAATGTCGTCTTCTTCGGGGACTCTTGTATTCTTGAATGGGCGGGAAAATAGCTTCAGTGTGAAGTTCCTCTGCCAACTTCCGTGCACTCTTCAGAACGTTGTGAAATCCCTCATCTGACCGGTAAGACTGTCGGTATGACTTTGCTTTGTCCAGTTGTTCCATTGCTCCAGATATATCAAGGTCAACACCTTGGAGTCTCTTGCTTACAACATTTATTTCAAACAGTACGTCATGCCACAACACTAAGTCACACAGAAATTTGAAGTTATGTATGTTTCTGGTGATTTTATTTCTCTCTGCCACTGTTCTCCCACGAACAGTTCCTGTCATAGCATTATCCTCCATAATGGCAACTATGGCATCATCTGTCTTCCCAATTTGGTGTTTGATAGGCTTTATCGCCTCCACTCAACTTTCCCGTCGTGTGGCACTCAGTGGTTTCAGTGTCAGAGAGGATGTTCCCAGATGTTGCTTCAAAATTTGCCATCAATGAGTTGATGCAGAGAAAAATGCATAGATGCTTTGAATTACATTACAAAATTCAGCAGCCTCACTAGAAGCTGATGCTGCGTCACTGACCACCAAGTTCAATGAATGAGAACTGCATGGGACAAATAAAAAATGCTCGAGGGTTTAACTCTCGGATCCGTATCTGCACTCCTCTGTTCTTTCCTCTCATGTTGGCACCATTATCTCTCATGTCAGCTGTCGCAATTCCCATATCTTCCAGCTTTTTAAGAAGCACGTTTGTCATACCAGCTCCTGTAGTATCATCAATGTCGATAAATTCTAGAAAATGCTCTCTGACAGTCACCACTGCAGGGACATTTTCACTGGGTTCTGTTGTTGTTACAAAATGCACCGTTAAAGTCATTTGTTTCATCTGGCTGATGTCAGGTGTGTAGTCCAGAATAACAGAGTAATATCTTGCTGACTTCAGATCTGTCACAATCTTCTGTTTGACTTTTGTTGCCAGTAACTGTACGATCTCATTTTGAATTGTTTTTCCAAGGTAGTGGTGCGTGTACATTTCTTGGGTGGTGACTCTTCTTAGATACTTTTGGAGTTCAGCATCAAACTCAGCCATCAGCTCCACAATGTTAAGGAAGTTTCCATTGTTTGGCACATACAGCTGATCTGAAGTGCCACGCAGTGCTAGGTTTTGGGTAGCAAGCATTCTCACAATGGCAATGAGCCTTTTCAGAACATTTTGCCAGTAAAGACACCCTGATGCAGTCTTCTCTTCATGCTGATCATCTATGGCGGCCTTTAACCTTAGTCTCATCTCAAGCTCTTTCCACCTATGGAATGCTCTCTGGTGATTTGCTGCCTTCTCCTGGCATGCCAGATTTCTAGCCAAATTTTTCCAGGCCTTTGTTCCTGCAGAACCCAATGTGGCTGGAACATTAGACTGGAAGTGTTTGCAATAAAAATAGTATGCAGCATTCTGGGTTTTTGAGCCATAAGCCATGGCCTCTCCACTTTGTCACCATTGGGGATTTCACACCAGTAATATGTTGGATGGAAACTTCTATTTTCATTGTCTTTGGGGAACATGAAGTTTTTCACTTGCGGTGGCCCATGCAGTACAAGGAAGTCCCTCAGGCTACTGCTCAAGTGGGTCCACAGTCCTGTATCATCTAGACTCAAAGGAACTAAACTCAGCAGCAGCTGTTTCTTGCGCCTCCACCACACTCTTCTCTGATCTACACTTTTCTTCAGCAATGTGCATGGTTACATCCATTTGAGATGGAGATATGGATGCTACAGTAGCTGCCCGGTCACCTGCACTCTGACTAACTGGAAGATCAGGCATCTCCTCACCACTCACATCCTCACTGGGGCCGGAAGGCTCACTGTGAACATGTGTGTCTATGTATCTCAGGAGAGCTCCTTCCTGCTTAGATAGAAAAGCTTCCTTTGCTTTCTTTCTTTTTCTGAATGTTGCCCCAGAGGGGTGTTTTCTTCTTTCACTCATGACTGCTGTTCTGTGCCAGCTATAGAGGCTCTCAACACTCAGCTGAAGGGGACAAATAAGCAGGCTGGTAGCAGGGCCTGAGGGAGGGAAGATATCAGTGTTTTAAGGGCCTAACTGGCTCCTACTACTTCAGTTGACAGCCTGTGCTCCTCAAGCAGGTTCAGGGAAGCAGCAGGAAATAGGAAGCTCCCTGAGAAGCCAGTGTTAATCAGTCCAGGCTCCCGGGGTGCTAGACAGGTACATAAGAGGCTCCTCCTCCTCTCTCTCTCCCTGCAGCTCCTGTTGCTTTCTGTTATCGCCTCTCACCTTTTCTCCTGCCTGCCAGTTATGTCTCTTGTGCTCTCCTTCCTCCCGCACAGCACTCCACCATCTCTGTGCATCTAGAGCAGAGAGAATACATACGCACCAGCAGCAGACACAATTTTCTACACTCTGGGTCCTAGTGGTGCCCCCCCACAGTCTGGCACCTGAGGCAGCCACCTCAGTTCCCCTCATGGTAAGGCCAGCCCTGTCAAAATGTCACCATCTGCCTTTGTCTGGTGACAACTGCACAGCACAGCTGAGAGCCGTTGAACGGAGGAGCTCTCTCTGCAGAGGCACCTCACCGGGATTTGAAGCAAGAACCAATAATTGTGTTTTTTCCACCCTTTTGTCTTTTGAACAGCCAGCTGGCAGCGAGACACGGAAGCCAGCTCAGATAAGAGCCACACTCAGCATATGGGGAATTCCCACTAACCTTCCTGTGTTGCTGAGAAATGGCTCCCACTTTACTAGTATTACCAGCACTAATTAACCCCTCCTAACACTGCAGGCAAGGGAGGGCAGCGGCTCATTAGACCCTGAATGGAGTTGTTATAACAAGTGGCCCTTCCATTGCACCTTCCACGCCTGGGCAAGAAAACTGCTTTGCAAACAAATACACACACATGTGCCTGGAGAGGTGAGGCAGTGAGGTCTAGCGGTCTGAGCACCGGACTGCATGCCAGGAAATCCGGAATTCTAACCCTGCTTCTCAGGCCAGTTCCCCCCTAGGAAGAATCCCAGCTGCTGCATCACAGTCAGGCCAAATTCGTCTATGCCATCCTGCATGTGGCTACAGCGTGCACCCCCCAGGTCTGCTGGTAATGCAGAGGACATAGGGCACAGATCTCCAAGTCAGCTCGCATTGCTAGCAGACCGATTAGTGCACCCAGGAAGCATAAGGACCCTGCAGAGGGGCACTAGGTGAAGTAGGCTGCATATGCCCTTCTCCCCTTAATCATGGGCGCTCATGCAGGCCCAGCCATACTCCAGGTCTCTATGCTTGCAGACCAATTACTGTAAAAGCACACAGTAACAATTCCCCAGGGGCCTGATTGATACACTCTACAATCCTGAGACCATGCATACCTCAGACTGCATCCCCCTCCCCCCTTGAGCCCCCAGGTATGGGCCCCCAGCCACATGGACTTGAACACAAACACCCCCCCCCCAACCCATGGGCCTGACTCACCCCATATCCAGACTCTCACACTGCATAGGCCTGAACCCATCTGTTCCCAATGCTCAGAGCCCAAAACATTCCCACAAACAAGGCTTCATGTTTCCTTCCCATTCCTCCTGCAAAGCCAGTATCCGGACAGCCACCTCCTGAGTGCCCCCTCTGGGCTGCCCAACCACTCCCCCTCACAGTCCAGGCCATAATCAAAGCACTCCCTGTCCAGGAGCCAATATATTTAGTCTTTACCCACATTGGCCCTCCCATATCTGCCTGTCTCCTGCCTTGGTGGGGCTCCCTAGCCTTCTTCCCCAGTGCAGGATCTCAGTTCACCATCACTCAGGCTCTTTTTGGCTAGACAGTAGGCACTGACTTCCAAGCTCCTGCAACCACAGGATCTTCCCTATGGCAGCTTTACCTCCTCCTGGTGCTGCTTCCTGAGCCTTTTTAACCACCAGGTGCTGCCCCACCCTCTTAATTGGCCTGCACTGGCGCAGGAGCACTGGACCTGCTTTATTTACTGGGGCCAGCCACCATGCTTCCGGCAGTAATTTATCCGCCAGCCACCCAAACAGAGGGGGTCTCTTTGTTGTGCCATTTCTATGAAGCATTAGAAATCCCTGTCGCCGTGTGCAATTTTGCTGTAACAAACATTCCTCCCGGAGAAAAAGAAAATCAGAGTGGGACAAGATTTTATTGGCTGCTGGCATTTTTATTTTCTAATTTTATCTGCAGCCCCTTTTATCAGCATATTGCTCTCTGAAGCAAATAAATTTCAGTCTAGTATAACACTTCATCCTGATTAAATATTCCCACGGAGGAGGCAGGCGATGGGAGTGAGTTGTGCTATGGGTGAGATGCTAATGCACAGCTGATGAAGCTGAAGTCCCCCGCCCCTCCAGCCCAAGGAAACTTCAAGCTCTTTCTTCTGCTAATGGGATTTTCGGAAATGCACAAAGTGCTGATGGCTACTGCTTTGTACCTCCAGTTGTTTGAGCTGAGTGGCTGACAAAGGAAAACTCTTCAATTAGCAAGAGCAGAAAGTGCTTTATTGAATTTTTCTCACTGCTGTGGTAGCATGGGGGTTGGGGAGCAAAGGGAGAGATTTCTCCAGTCCCTAACTGACAGACTCAGCAAAGGGTACCAGTAGTTAGGGCTGGATTCACAGGTATGCTCTGGCTGCTTTGTGCTGCTCCAGCAATGCAAAGCAGCCATAAACTCAGTTGGACTGGCTGGGTAAAGTGGGTTCACAGCTGCTTTGTATTGATGGAGCTGCACAAAGCAGCCAGAGTGAACTAATGAAATCTGGCCGCTGTAATCTCCCCGGGGCAGGGACCGTAACTTCCTATGTGCTTTGGGCAGCATCAAGCACGGCTACTGCTTTGTAAAATAAATAGTCCTGCTTCCCTCGAATCTACACCCTGCAACAAACGCACCCTCTGAGTGCCTGTCTCACACCTGTGGGTCCGAGTCTCATCTTTCCCTGGTGTAGATTAGAAGGGAAGTCAATGGAATGGCTATGGCATAGGGACTGGAGAAGGATTCTGGCAGGAAGTTAGAGAGACAGGACTCCAGACAACAGACCCGCTCTACCCAACATTCCCACCCAGAGGTGCTGGAACAATTTGTATAGTGGGGGTGCTGAGAGCCATTGAATCAAACTGTAAACCCTGTATATGATGGAAACCACTTCAAGCCAGGGGGTGCAGCAGCACCCCTAGTTCCAGCTCCTAAAGCCCCCAAAGGGTTATCAAGGTTTCCCTCAAGAACTCCAATCTGGAGCTCTGGAAGGGATGGCATGTTAGGTATGTGCACTGCCTCTTTAAGAAACTAGGAATAAATTTACATAAATGTTTACTATATTCAGGACCCTAACATTGGGATGCTCAGCTAGAGACATCAGTGTACTGATTTTCAGAGCTGCTGAGCCAGGTTTCTTGTATCTTCCTTTGACTCATCTGGTTTTGGTCACTGTCAGAAACAGGAGATAGAACCAGATGGGCACCGGTCTGAACCAGTCTGGCTATTGCTTTGAAGACCCCATCAGGGGAGTGAAGTTGTGGAACAGCCTTCCAAGGGGAGCAGTGGAGGCAAAAGACATATCTGGCTTCAAGACTAAGCTTGATAAGTTTATGGAGGGGATGGTATGATGGGATAGCCTAATTTTGGCATTTAATTGATCTTTGACTATTAGCGGTAAAGATGCCCAATGGCCTATGATGGGATGTTAGATGGGTGGGATCTGAGTTACTACAGAGAATTCTTTCTTGGGTGGTGAGTCTTGCCCATATGCTCAGGGTTTAGCTGATTGCCATATTTGGGGTCGGGAAGGAATTTTCCTCCAGGGCAGATTGGCAGTGGCCCTGGGGGTTTTTTGCCTTCCTCTGCAGCGTGGGGCACGGGTCTCTTGCTGGAGGATTCTCTGCACCTTGAAGTCTTTAAACCACGATTTGAGGACTTCAATAGCTCAGACATAGGTGAGGTTTTTCGCAGGAGAGGGTGGGTGAGAATCTGTGGCCCACGTTGTGCAGGAGGTCAGACTAGACGATCATAATGGTCCCTTCTGACCTTAAAGTCTATGCATCTATGAGTCTATAACGTCTGCCCTTCCAGCTGTGGGTGTGATTCCCAGCTTGAGGAGAAATACTTGCACGAGCTCTCATCGAGCTAGTTGTAAGCTGAAAATAGAAGCGTAGCCATGGCGGTGTAAGCTCTAAGTACAAGTCTGAGGTCTCGGACAGGTATCTGTACTTGATGTGACCAAGGCCTCTGCAGTTACATTCTATTTTTAGCTTAATGAGGGCTCGTGGGAGTATGTCGCCTAGAGCTGGGACTTGCACCACCAGTTCAAAGTGCAGACACACCCAATAGGAGCTTCAGGTGCTCGGCCCCTCTGGAAATCAGGCCAAAGGTGTCTCAAGTGGGACACTCAAACTTCAGGGGCCCCTTTGGAAAATGCTAGCTCTGGAGTCAAATGTCTTGCATAAGTCCTGTCAAGCAGTCTTGAGCAACTACCTTGCGACGTGCTCACATTTCATTAGCAATGTAGAATGCAAATGAAACACTAGAAACTCCCATTGCAGAAGGAGTTCTTAGTTCTAAACATGTTAGTGCATCTGGTGAAACTCAGTCATGGAAAGCGAAGACAAAAACGGGCGCAAATGTGGGGGAAACAAATTCATTTTAAAATGTAAATGAATAGTCATGACTTGAGGGGTTTGGTTTGCTTTGGTTTGGTTTTGCTTTGTTTCCCCATTATTCACCTAGTTCTAGAAATAAGCAGTTGACCTTGTTATCCATAGACCCACTAATGGAGGCAAATCACATTTTGCACCATGCAATCGGAACACCAGAACTTCCGTTTTTATTATCTTGGGCACTCTCCCATCACTTGTCTTCCCTCTCTCAATGAGCATTTTGGTTCCTTCTTCCAGGACTAGTACTCCCAGTCTTATTCACGTTGAATAGTCTCTCACTCTACCAGGGGTCCCTTGGACTTCACTGGGCTGCTCTGATCAGAAAATGACAAAGACACTGTCCAATAAATAAGTAAATAATTCTAAATGGCAAAGCTATTTATTTCCTTGTCGCACGGTTCAAAAAGGACCCATTTGCAGTTTAAAAAAACCCTACATCCACAGTTTTATTGAGCATGTATCAACGTTATTATAGGAATGCTTATAGATTTCTTTTAAATCAAAAACCTGGTTTTTGTTCATCCAACGTTTCTGATAATGCCTTTCAGATTTCCAATAATAATTTCAATTAAAAAATCACAAAAAAGCTTGAAAAAAATTTAAAAATGTGAAAAAAAATTCAACTCACCATGAAAACGTTTGTTTCTGAAAAAAGACCATTTTTCAACAACAAGAAGACCAGTTTGTCAAAAGAAATTACAGCCAGCTCTAGCTCTGAGTAGGATGCTACTCACTTTCCTATGGGTGGCAGAAGCTGACCTTTCATAGTTAAGAAGCAAGAACCCACGATTTAATTATCCAGCCTCATACCACTTAAGATGATCAAAACAGGTGGACACTGTAATATGTTTAATCTGATTTGGTGGCAGAGGTTTGGATTAAATTCACCAGTGACTGAATTAAATGAAAAGCTCTTGTGCAAAGCAGCACCAACAAAAGGATTGTGGGACGGCCTGAACATCAGTCTCAATCCGCCAGCTACATCCATTTCCTCGACAGCTCAAAGGCAATGAACATCGATGTGGCTCAACGTTCACCAGCACTGAGAATACCCTACTGCTGCCCTTATTTCCTCCTGAATGCTCCCGAACAGACGTCACCAGCATGGGGTTGGTGTAACTTCCGACTCCAGAGCCAATCCGATGGGGAGAATAAGGTGTGAAGTTTGCAATTGGATGTGGGAAATGAGTCACAGAGTTTTGTGTTGTTTTTTTTTTTAACCAGAAAAAGTCATTGACAGGCATTCTGAGAGTTTAAAACGTTTCCTATGGCTCATTTCTTGGTCCTGCCCATGAAGAAAACTGGCAGTTACATCATATGCTAGGAGTGAGGGAAAAAAAAATCGGGCTCAGAACACATTTCTCCCAAAACCTACGAGACTCACACTTCAGGTTCACCTCATGGCGCAGTATCTGGCAGTTCTACCACTAACAGGGCAGGGGAAGCCCTTTAACATTAAAAGGCTCCAGCTCAAAACCTTGGGAGAACAACAGAACGGGCTTCCATGTTCTGTACTGAGAGTGCACGGGGTACCAATGGGGAGAAATGGGCCCCAGGCTGTTTCCTAAGCCCAAACGAAGTGGGGCGCCATCTGTTATCTGCGCTCTAGGAGCGGAGGGGACTCTGTGTTATTTCCTGCCAGGATAGGTGACTAGGGCTCCAGGTTACACCCTGAATTCGGAGTCCAGGATTGTGCTCTAGGGAAGGCTCCAGGGTCTGAGTGCCAAACTCAGCCTAGGGAGTGGGAGAAATTCTATTTTTACCTATTGTCCATGGGTCAGGGTATCAACACAAGGCTACATACACTTCCACTGTGATATTTGCACAAATATCAAGGGTAGAATATGGCCCTTACGTATTAGCTAACCCTTTAGGGTTATCATTGCTGAGTCACTTATTGTGGCATCCAGCATGGCTTAGTAAAGAAAACATGCTCACCTTTAGGATCAGTGCTATTTTTACCTTTTGTTGCTTTTTTGTCTCCATTCTGCGATCTCTGTTTCTCTTCCTCTTTTGTCTCTCTCCTCTTTTCTTTTGTCTGCATTTCCTTCCCTTCAGAAACTCCCAATCCCCCCTCAGAAACGTCACCTTTTCGCAACCCATCACATGAAGGATAGCCATCAAATAGTTAGTTTGGACATTTAAAGTGTCAGCGTTAGGCTATACCGTTAACTCCGTAATGAGATTAATGGGGACAGTGGCAGAGGAGGAGGGAGTTCACACTCCCCATAGTCATGGTTTCAGGCTGTCTGCAGACTCAGGAATTGCTTTACACTCAGGGTCACAACTGCAAGATTATCTTTGGAACCAAGAAGGCTAAAACTGACTTTTATTCTGAAATGAAACCTCAGAGTCAGCAGAATCAGAATGTGCCTCGGGGACCACATAAACCCATCAAACAGGCTGGATCTAGCCCATGCATTGGGTGTTTGACACCTCTGCTCCATGCTATTCCTTATGTTTTGGGGAAAGGAGCCAAGCCCAAATCCCTCCGGACGCTCCAGGCACGAAGCCATTCCTTGATGCCTGGGCGAGGAGGGCTTCCTGCGTCTTTCCTGAAGTCCCAGTCATGCAGGTCCTTTGCCAAGCCTTGCACTCTAGAGGATTGGGTACCATGTCGGTCCCTGAATTCCCAGTACTAGGAGCTGCAGTCATTTGCTTTGTGCTCAGCTAGAGCTCTGCTCTGTAGAATTGCAGCTCACAGACCAGCACACAGACAGTGCTTCTGGGGCCTGGAATTTTTGTGCCAATGTGATGGGAAAATTGGGTTGAAATGACAGCCTTTCTCTGCAGTGTCAGTGAGATCCCCCAGCTTAGGAGTGACACTACGATAAGCTGTAGCCGTTAATGAGAATGGAGTTTTAGGCCTCATTCATATCATCAGTTCCAGAAATAGCCCCCTTGACAAGAGCATAATGGGACTTCCAAGGTTCGGCCTTTGAGAAGGGGGGGGAAAAATGACTCAAATCCTAAAACATTAATTCAGGCCATTCGAGAGGAAAGTTAAAAGTCCTTCAAAATTAATCTGCCTCACAGATGGAAATAATAACCCCCTTTTCAGCTTTGCCTCTGACTGCGTGAGTCCAAATGCAGGGAAAGGCTCTTAATGTAAAGCCCAGTTGAAGGGTTATAGGATTCCTATCACAATCTGGGACATTTAATTGGATTTTTTTTTTAAACTGTGCTCTTTTGAAAGTGAAATCAGGCGTCTACGTTTCCATCTTTTTTGCTCTCAGCATTTGCTGGGACTTTATATCTCTGCCACAGCTGCCTTGCTTTGGAGTTTAGTTTGCAAGCTTCATTCACCCCCTTGGATTCTTCCGGGGAAGATGCACTGTCAGAATTTATACGCCCAGGTGTAATCTGTGGTACAGCCCCTTGGATTAGAACTGGCCGGGTGTAATGGACCCTTAGACTCTGCCCCTCAGCTTAGAACTAGAAGATGCACTTCCACACGTTTACTCCAAGATATAATCCTCTCGAGTTAGCAATGGGAAATGCCCCCTCAGGTGGAATCTAGGCCTGGGTGAATCATTTGTAAATCATCATTTACTTGGCAAATTTCACTTCTTTATCTTTTCACTGAATCCGGGCAAATAGGTCTTAATGGTGATAGATTTAACTGTCATTCAAAATAATATGAAGATATATGGTCCAATGCTGGTCGCTGCTATGGCCCTTTTGCACCAATCTGGCAGTGCAAAAGGGCCAAAAAACTGGCTTAAGCATCCAACTCAGAATAACTCAGTCTGGGGGCATCACCCACCCACCCCAGCAGCTCCCAGGCAGAAGGCATGTCAGGGGTATATTCAAGGAAAGGGCACTGTTGTACTTTGGCAATTGCCAGCTGGAGCAGTGGTCCTCCACAGCTCTAATCAACCAGCATGAATTATAGCAGCCCTGTGGCTGCTCCAGTGTTAGCTGAGGGGCCAAATCAGCTCAGGCTCAGGAGGGGAGAGGCACAAACTATCATTATCCTTATCCCTCTGGTTCTGCGCTGAATGGAGCTCAGCCAGTCACAATAATCAAGGCAAGCTTTTATATATTTTGTTTAGTCTACCACTTGTTATTCAAGCTGTATTGCATAGTTGTGATTGGGCCTTATAAATCATGTGGTCTCATTTCTGTTCCTTGACTGGATGAGTGTCACTAGTAGACTCAGGTTTCCAGATGGATTCAAGCATGCAATCTTAACATAAGGATTGCGTGAGCAAATATGCCAATAAAGTTTGATTGCATGAAAGTTCCTGGAGAGCGAACACACAAAGAGCTCCAGTGGGGCTGATGCAAATTTGTTTAAACAAATATTCATGGAACGTTTTGGCAGCAGTTGCCCAACTTGAGCATTGTCCCTTGTGAACCTCCTGCTCCTTAGTTTGGAACCAAGAACCAGACTTGTAAATAGAGCCATATCCTGCTGCGAGTTAACTTGATGCAACCCCACTAAATCCAATGGGATTTCACCTGGAAACTGACTTTCTGCTTTTTACAGCCTTTCCCTGCAGTGTCAGTGAGATCCCGCAGTTTAGGAGTGACACTACGATAAGCTGCAGCCATTAATGAGAATGGAGTTAGGAAGATGAGAGATGAGAACTGGGAAACACAGTTTTAAACAGCTACAGAAATATAATACACACACCCCCTCCCCCTGTCCATTTGATGTGAACTGGGAAATACAAGGACAGGGGGAGGGTGTGTGTGTATTATATTTCTGTAGCTGTTTAAAACTGGTTCGTGTCCAATAAAGACAAGCCCAGGAGATTATTGTAATCCATGCAATTTCAGAATCAGACCGGAGAATCAGGAGCTCGGTGATTATTTATCCCAGTGTTTTTGAAATTTCATTTTTAATGTATTTACCCTTGCAGATGCTTAAGGTGCTGTGTTCTTGACTTCCCTGTGCTATTAATGATCAGACTCCTCTCAGATCTGAGTTTTTGATGCAGCCATGCGAAAATCCTTAAGGGTATGTCTACACTGCAATTAAACACTCCTGGCTGGCCCATGTCAGCTGACTCAGGCTCATGGGGCTAAGGCTATGGGGCTGTTTAATTGCAGTGTAGACATTCAGGCTCAGGCTGGAGCCTGGGCCCTGGGACATCCCTTAGCCCGAGCCCCGTGAGCCTGAGTCAGCTGGCATAGGCCTGCCACACGTTTTTAATCGCTGTGTAGACATACCCCCAAAGGCTTACAAATTGAAATGCAGACTGTACCCACGAATCATTTCATAGATTCACAGATTCCAAGGGCAGACCAGTATGATCATCGTGTTTGATCTCCTGTATAATACAGTCGAGAGAACTTCCCCAGAATAATCCCCAGAGCAGATCTTTTAGAAAAACATCCAATCTTCATTTAAAAATTGTCAGTGATGGAGAATCCACCACAACCCTTGGTAAATTGTTCCAGTAGTTAATTAACCTGACCATTAAAAATTTATACCTTATTTCCAGACTGAATTTCTCTAGCTTCAACGTCCAGCCATTGAATCACGCTATACCTTTCTCTGCTAGATTGAAGAGTACATTACAGTAAAAGCTTTGTTATCCAGCATTTGGGGGAGGTGAGGGGTGCCGGTAAGTCAAAACTTCCGGTTAACTAAGAGAGAGAGAGTTTGCGTGTGGGAGGGAGCTTGGGGCAAGGGCGCAGGAGGGGGTGTGGGGTGCCGGATCCGGATGGCATTCACCTCGGGCAGCTCCCTACAAGTGGTGACATGTCCCTGCAGTTCCCAGGCAGAGGCGCATCCAGGCAGCTCTGCACATTGCCTCTACCTGCAGGTGCTGCCCCCGCAGCTCCCATTGGCCGTGGTCCCCAGCCAATGGTAGCTGTGGAGCCAGCACTTGGGTCAGGGTGCGGGAGGTACACGGAGCCCATGTGGCCATTCCTCTGCTTAGGAACTGCAGGGACATGTTGCCGCTTGCAGGGAGCCACCCGAGCTGAGCGCTGCCCCGATCCAGCACCCCAAAACCCCTCCCATGTCCCAACCCCCTGCCCGGACCTCCGTCCCACACCCAAACTCCCTCTCAGAACCCGCGCCTCGCACCTCTCCTGAAATGCCAGTTTCTAGAGCTTTCCATTTGGTAAAGTGCCAGATAACACAGCTTTTACTGTATTAAGTATTTGTTCCCAATGTAGGTACTTACAGACTGTAGTCAAGTCACCCTTTAACCCTCTCTTTGTTAAACTAAATAGATTTTCCCCACTACTGAAATGTAGCCACCTCTGAAAGCTGATGCTGCAGTTGTTTAGCAGTGCAAGAGCAAAGCTACACAACTATTCAGCTGAGGAAGTGAATGCTGTATCCAGGGGGAATTTAACCTAGTAAACTAAATTAGAACTTGACAAACAGACCAGGGTTCAGTATTGCCAATCCCCAATGTTCAAAATCATGAGTCTAGTCTCCCCAAATCATGAGATTTTAAACACAATCAATTTGGGGTTCTTCTGGAGCTGGGTAGGAAACAGTTTTCCCATCCCACAAAAATGTTCAAGGTTTTGAAAATTTTTCCTGCTCTAAATCAGGACAAAAAGTTAAAATCTCAAAAATTGTAATGAATTGAAAATCTGAAAAATAAAAGATCAGTTTGGGTCAACTGAAATGTTTCATTTCAATAATTCCAAAATGTTTTGTTCCAATTTTGACTTTTTTTCATTTTGTTTACTATAATTAACTTAACTTTCACAACAAAAAGTCATTTGAAACCAGAAAACCAGAAGAGTTTTGTTTAACAATCTCAACTTCCTTTGCAAAACTGTTTTGAGTCAAAAAAGGCCATTGATACCGAACCTTTTCCACAAAAGCTTCACTTATGATGAATCAGCATTTTCTGACAGAAAAAAAAAAAGTTTAGTCGAAAAATCAGCCCTAGATTCTTCTTGTTTGCCTTCTGGGCTTTGGGCCTTTAAGATCCACATTTTCAAGCTTTTCTCTGCAACCAGGAGAGTAAAAACTTTTTTTTTCTTTTCTTTTCTTTTTTTACGAAAGTTGAGAGACTCACATAATCCCAGGATCAGAGAATCTGGGGTTTAAAAAAGATCCCTAAATATCACTCACAAAGTCATGAGAGTTGGCAACACATTGAGTTGTACTCTTGCAAACAGAGCGGCCGGATGGGGGTGGTGTGTTAATGACAAGTGGCCAGCAGGGCTGGATTTAGGGGCAGGCGACACCTGAGGTGCTGGGCTTGGGGGGCTGTTTTTGTTGTTAGCATGAATAAATACAGATTTACAGCTCCTAGAGTGCAAATTTATTGTCTTATATGAGAGGGATACATCATACATGCAAATCGTGCATCAAAGTCGTGAAATGGGCTACAAATGCAACAAAAAATAAGGTATTCAAAAGTTTAACAAATGGAGGAGGTGCCAAAGACACTCCTCGCCTGGGGTGCCATTTGGTCTAGGGCCAGTCCTGGTGTCCAGGACCTTGGTATTAAGACTCATCCAGAGGAAAGCACTTTTCACAGCATATCATCTCCAAGCACCATACTTCTGGGCATTGGCTTAGTGCTGACTCAGAGGAAAAAATGCCAGGTACTGCAACACTGACTCCTGCAGCACCTGGGTATCTTTGGAGGTATGCCCTCAAGTGCAGCTTTGCTTAGCTTGTAATGTTTAACTGGATAATAATTGTGAAGTGCTCGGTTTATGCGGGACACTGTACAAAATCATTTCCTAACTATTTACTCCTCAAGGTAATATCACTGTGAACAGAATCAGAATTAAGCAGGACACCTCCTGCTCCCCTGACACCCCCCCCCCCACATAACCTTTACTCCCGCCCCCAACAGGACAAGGTCTCTTCTAGTTACCCTGCAGCTCCCACTGCAGACATCTGTCCCTACTGCCATTTGCTGCCATCATGCCTTTCTTGGATGGTGAAGATCACGCCGACTAGACTCAGACAGTACAGAATTATCAGTCTTCCCCTTTCTTATGCACAGACAGCTGAACTGATTGGGATAAGTTGCCTTGATCCTTTACCAGCACTTGAGAGCAGCCTTTTTGTGAAGTTTGAGGACATCAACCACCCCACCCCTCCACACACGTTAGTTTTTTTGTTATTACGTCTCTGAGCTTCTGGGTTCCCTCCGGGATGGGAAGCAGAGGGGCCAAAGGCCACAAGATGGGGTCTGATAGTTTGGCTAGACATCCGTTTGCTTTATCAGACCAGTTCTCTGAGCTGTAATAATTAAAGAGCGCTTGGGTTGGCTGGAAGAGCGTCAGGCTGGCTGGAAGAGAAGACACAGCGCTTTTGATTAAGGGCATGAGCACTCAGCTCAGACACAGGCTGCCCAGGCTGCAGGCAACAGAAATTTCACACTAGGCATGCTGACTGGCTTAACGCAGGTATTAGCATGGTTTCCCCCACCCCCTGCACTACATCAACTCACCTGCATAGCCCCACTCATGCTAGTCTCTGGCTACCTTTCCTTAGAGGAACCTTTTGGGGTGTGATGGGGTGGCTGCCCCACACTGGCAGAAAAGGGGTTAAAAGCAGACCTAGGGAGGCTGTGCAGGAGGCAGCCAATCGTGGCCGGACTGGCCCATATAAGAAGGAATGCAGAGCAGAGCAGCTTCAGTCACTCCCCAGAGCCGGGGAGGGGACTGGACTGGACTGGACTGGACTGGACTGGACTGGACTGGACTGGACTGGACTGGCTGCCTTGCAGGTGGAAGGTCCCTAGCACCCGGGACCAAGCAGTGCTGGGCAGAGGAGTGAGAGTGAGCTCCTGGCTGGCTGCTAAGACTGGCATACTGAAGCCCTGAGGTAAGGGTGAAGAAGGTGCTAGGGTCGTGAGGAAGTGGCCCAGGGAAAGAGATTGAGGGGTTGGAGGGGATGCAGCAAGTGGCTGCTATCTATGGATCCCTGGGCCAGGACCTGGAGTAGTGGGTGGGTCTGGGTCTGTCCCCCCTCACCCCTGCTCCTGGCCATGGGGGAAGTGGCTAAACAGTAGACTGTGGTTGCCCTTGAAGGAAGTGCCTGGACAGTGGACTGCAGATCTCCCGGAAGAGGGGAGAGCCGAGTGTGTGACACAGCCAGAGGGCAGTGTCCTGAAGAGGGTGACCCGGGTCCAGGAGCAGAAGCGGTGGTGGTGAGGCACCACCAGAAGAGGGCACGTTGGCAAACCGAGCGAATCCCTGCTGGCTCTGAGACCTCATGGGCCAGATTTTCAAAAGAGCTCAGTGGAATGGGTGCACGTCAGGTGCTCAGCTCCTTTTGAAAATTATGGCAATAATTCAGGGCAATTGTCCATCAGGCCCAGTACTCCCTGACCTAGCCCTGCCCAACCTGCCAGGAAAGCATAAGCAAAAGGAGCAGGGACTGAAACCTGGGTCTTCCACATTGCAGGCGCATGCCCTCACCAGCGGGCTATTGGCTATTCTGCAGCGGCGCTCTCTTCCCCTTGTGCGGTTTTGACAGGTCTTGGCTTCCATGCCACATCAGAATGCAAACCAGTGCCAAAACCTCACCACGTTTTCACCAAACAATTCTCGTTTTTCCAGCCACACTTATTTCTGATGCACCAGGTCAGGCTCCCCACTCCCTCACACCGTAACTGAGGCTGTGTGGGTGTCAGCGCACAGAATTTGCCCCGTGTACACGTTCCTCGGGATCTTCTTTGTTGCAGGCCCCTCTCGCGTTGTTATTGACCCAGGCTCAGACAAGGCCAATAACTCCCAGGATAAAGTTAGGAGAATTCAGCCCGTTAGGCCCCTTGACAGCTGCTCACGATGATGCCTTTAAAAACAAGGGTTGTCTTGCGTAAGGGAACCTCCTCCTATGGACTGCTCCAGGATCACTGCTGTAAGCAGGGGTAGGGATTATAACTTGAACTATATTAAATACAGTAAAATCCTTGTTGGTGCTGTGTAATTAAGGTCTCCCCTGCTTTGTGAAATGTGTAATGTGTGGAATCTTCACCCCTGAATGTCAGAAGCATCAGCTTATTGCAAACGGTCCCTTAAAAATGTGCACATGGAAACACGCAAGGCATCAGAATAAGGCAAGGGCTAAAGAGTTGGCCGGCTGGCTGATTACCTGGCAAACATTTCTGATGGAAAGCAGAGTTGTAGCCTGACTAAATGTAGACTCCGTGATCACAGCCTGAAAGAGGGAGGGAGGCAGAGACATGGAAACCCAAGTAATTGCTACAAAATGGGCAGAGAGCTGTGCTGTACCACACACACCCTTCCCTCCCAGAGGATGTGGACATGCTGACCAGGTGAAATGGGACAGGGGACAGGACTCCACGATCAGCCACAGAAGGGCAGGGAGAAATGCTGTGTGTGGGGAAGCAGGTCCTGGATGAAACACATGGCACCCTGCTGGGGCTGTAATTAGGGCTGGATAAACTGGTTGTGTGAAAGACAGACCAGGTCTAAGCCTCAGTGTCTTTACCTTATGGGCTGATTGCCCAAAGTGCTCAAGGACTCCCCCTCCTTCCTGCAATACCACCCCACTAACCGTCCCCAAAGCACCCCACCCCTCCGTTCTCCGCCTTCTCTTTCCCTCTCCAAGAGCTCCGCACGACATCCAGTAAAAGTCCACGCAGACCCCTGGCTGGCTCCTGCACTTCATTCTTGCCTGCCTCAGGGTTGGTCTACTCTGCAATCAAAGATGTGATGGCAGCTTGGTTAGATATACCCGCACTGGCTGTAATCCACACACTCCAGAGAGGGCTAGGAACACACCTACCTACACGGGATTCTGAGTGGCCTCGTACAGCCAGCGCTGAAGCCGGTGGCTAGACTGCTATTTTTAGCACACTCATTCAATCAAAGCTAGTGAGGGTAAATCCACCCATGCTGCAATCACACCTTTGATCACAGAGCAGAGACACCCATAGGCAATTGCCAGATTGGGTAGACGTAGATGCATTAGCTCTGACTGAGTTAGCACGCTAAGAATAGCCATGTAGCTACAGCAGAGCTGTACGGCACGGGCTAACCCCCCAAGTGTGCGCTGATGGGATTGTACTCAGGCAGCTGGCCTGTATGACTGACCACCCTAGTGTGGCTACACTGATATTTCTAGTGCATTAGTGGGATCTAAGTGAGCGTGTGTACATCTACCTGAGCTAGGGTTGCCAACTCTCCAGGATTGTCCTGGAGTCTCCAGGCATTAAAGACTAGTGTTTAATTGAAGATGATGTCGTGTGATAAAACCTCCAGGAATACATCCAACCAAAACTGGCAACCCTAACCTGAGCTGGAAATTACAGCTCTCACTGCAATGTAGACGTACCCTTATAAATCTCCATTAGAAGGCATGCCATGTACTCGCCGGTGCAGCAGACAAAAAATGACCGTCTTGCTTAGATCACACAATGTGGGGGATGGACAATCAAAGCTTTTGGGGGCATGGATCATCGTGGGAACATACCATGCGGAGAGCTGGAGGCCTTACCCAGATATGCTTTGGAGGCTTGGCCAGCACCCTCTTCATCTCATTATTGGTTCTCAGAGAAATAAACTAAGTCTAACATCTCTACAGCGCATGTGCCCACCCTCTGCCCTGTAAGGAGAATATGGGATGCTATAAAGTTTTTATTGCCACTAGTCTGTGACGACTGCATTACTCACGAGTATTGGAGCCATCGGAGAGAGAGAGTGTTATGCAAGACCTCCTAAACAAATGGCAGTAAAATCTTTATAGCATCCCACACCGGCACATAGTTGGGATATGTCACATATTTGTCTTGTTCCCTTTTTATCCTTTTTTTAGTCTCCTTCCACTGTGTCCCCTTGGAAGTATGCTAGTTACTATGGAAACAATGATGTTATGGGTATGGACAGAGCTTCAGTGACGTCCACAAGTGCAGTATGAAAGTGGGTTTATATAACAGTTTGTGAAAGAAAGGACTTTGTGAGATGGCTTTCTCGGCCACACGTGGTATCAATCCACAAATGCCAGCAACATACTCAAGGCAAACTGTGCACCCATCAAAGTGATTCCTGGGTCAAGTCAAGAGACTTGAACTGACAAGGGGAAAGACAGAGTGACACACAAAGAGCGGAGAGATCCTAATAGATCTGGAGCTGTGGAATCAGGGGAAATACCCTACAGCTTCTTCCTTGAAAAGAGAGATGCAAAGGTTCCTACTACAGAGAAAAGTCTCCTCTACAACCATTGGAATAGGGGAGCAAAGAGAGAGAGTGGGTCAGATCCTAAGCTGGTGTGAATCAGCATCGCTCTATGGGTCTGGCCCATTGTCCTTTGTACCCAGAGCCAGAAAAAATCATCCCATCAGATGCATGTCTGGTGTGCACCGAAAAGTGCCCAAGTTGCAAGAGGCACATTATTACTGCCCTAAAGGCAGCATCCCTGCCTCTAAGTGGGAGATGCATCGTCTGCTACTCAGCAAAGGGCCCTGTGCAATCATGTGTGAATATTGGGTTCAGGGCAAATACACCACTAGGTTTCGGGGATGGAGGGGGCGGGGGGTCACAGAAAATAAGGCGTGTTTAAGAGAGATCAGCAACACAACATGCTCCCCTCCTCCCACTGCATGTTACAAAGGCTGGCCCTGGCACCTGCGTTGCCATGTTTCAGAGGGCAGCAAAAATTGTACCCCACAAGAGTGCACTTAATGAATGTTGGCACTAGCAGTGATATAGCTGGTCATATCTACGTTCCTAATTCACAGGGGCTGGGGCCCATTGTAGCTCCCCATGTTCTGGATGAGCCTTTGTCTCCCTTGTACTAATGTGCTTTTCCTGCTGTGGGTATGCATGAGCGCTTTACACACTGCAGCAGCACACCCTGCTGTGCTTGTGTAACACCAACAGACTGCGGTCGTCGGGATCGAACCGGGGACCTCTAGAGCTTAGTGCTTGAGACTCTACTACAGGGGTGGGCAAACTTTTTGTTCTGAGGGCCACATTGGGGTTGCGAAACTGTATGGAGGGCCAGGTAGGGAAGGCTGTGCCTCCCCAAACTGCCTGGCCCCTGCCCCCTTTCTGCCCCCTCCCACTTCCCGCCCCCTGACTGCCCCCCTCAGAACCTACAACCCATCCAACCCCCCTGCTCCTTGTCCCCTGACCGCCCACTCCCGGGACCCCTCGCCCCAACCCCTCCCCCGGTACCCCACATCCAAATCCAACCCCCTCTGCTCCCTGTCCCCTGACTGCCCCATCCCCTGACAGGCCCCCCAGGACTCCCACGCCTATCCAACCACCTCCTGTCCCCTGACTGCCCCCTGGGACCCTCTGCCCCTTATCCAACCCCTGCTCCCCGCCCCCTTACCATGCCGCTCAGAGCACCAGGACTGGCAGCCATGTCACCTGGCCGGAGCCAGCCATGCCAGCCGTGCTGCCCAGCAGGAGCTCGCAGCCCCGCCGCCCAGAGAACTGGTGGCACAGCGAGCTGAGGCTGCGGGAAAGGGGGGACAGCAGGGGAGGGGCCGGGGGCTAGCCTCCCCAGCCGGGAGCTCAAGGGCTGGGCAGGACGGTCCCGCGGGCCGGATGTGACCCGCAGGCCACGGTTTGCCCTCCTCTGCTCTACCGCATGAGCTAAAAGGCAACTGACTGTCAGCTAAGGCTGTAGAGCAGACTCATTTTATCTCTCTCTCTAAGTGGTCTCGGTGCCACTAGATGGGACAGAACACCACACCCAGAAGGTGTGTGGGTTACACTAGCGTGTTGTGTTCTACCACCCATCCCCTAAGAGTGACGGCCACTGTCAGACCCCCATTGCTGGGACTGATGTACACCACTCCCTCCCCAACTTTTTCACCCATTGAGTCTGATCATTTCAGTATGAGGGCCACTTAGCCGCAATACCCTGTTGTGAGGCAGTTGTTGCCTCCCCTGGTACCGTCCAGCTCTCTGCTACTGTGATGGTTGGACCACTATCCCATTGTCCTTCAGTGGCCCACGGCACACCTTGCTCAGCACCACCCCCTGCTGGCTCTGAGTGACTCTTACTCAGTGCCTCTCAGCTGCCCTCCCCATGTTCTGCTCATTGACTCAAGCATCCCCTCTTATTCCATGTCCTTTATGCTGGAGGGGATAATCTGTCCTATAAAGGCTTTTCCATCCTGGGGCCAGAGAGAGGCGGCATCCCTCACAGCTCCCCCACATGGCCAGAGGGAGAGGAATGCCTTTGGAGCACAGCCAAAGGAACACACTCTCCCTGCTTTGCGGTCAGAGATTAAAAGGAAAGTTCCAGCTCCAGCCATTCCCAGTTACAAAGGGAGGCGATAGCTAAGGCTCCCACTCCCTGAGGGCGTGTCCCACAGAGCCACAGGGGAAGCTATCGCAAGCCCATGATCGAGGTCCCTTCCGAGAGAAGCGCACAGATGGAGGGGAAGGTCTCGTCCCCTCCTCCGCAGTTCCCTGCAGGGACAAACCGGCTCAGCTGCCAAAGCCAGACATTACTGTGCCCAGAGAGATGTCATCTAGAAGAATCCCCTTTCCCTGCAGAGGCTTCCTTGGCAGGCGCTGGGCTGCATGCAAGGAGCTCAAAAAAATAATCAGTGTATTAATAAAGCAGTGGAAGTGACAGACAGATGACAGCCCAGCGCCATCCAAGGGACGTACTGGGGTGAACAAACTTACACTAATTCCCCTGGCAGCCTCCTAAACTCCCCTCACGAATCCCCATAAGGCCACTGGAGCCAAGATTGGTTCTCTGATCAAGATGACCACTACGGTCAATGAACCCCAACGACACCTCTTTTTCCTTATACTCCCTGACTGAACCCTAACCACCCTGCAAGGAGAGCACTGGGCCTGATTTACTATTGCCCTGAATTAGTCACAACTATTGCTACAATTTACACCTGGGCAGAATCCTATCACGAGGGAACATTGTGCGGTAGTGTAAAGAACCACATAAGGGGTGCAGGTAAATGGTGAATCAAGTCCACTGTCTCTAGACCCTTTTCAGACCTCCCCTAGGACCCTAAATAAGCCCTGGCCCACCCCTATCATCCCAATCTACTATAGATCTGCGCTCCATTGCTAACCCCTGCCCCCACACACCACCTCTACAGATACAGGTTATAATCCCTCTTCCCTCCTTCTGTCTTGCAAATCCCTGCTGGAAGCCAGAGTGTGCTTTAACCAAATCCCAAACTATTAAAAATACATGAGGCAAAGCCTATGAAAGATTCAAGACAGGGAAATGTAAACCAGCTTGGAGAAAGAGTGTAAAAGTTACCGCTCTGCGGGGTCAATAGCGGCTGCTGATTTAATACAGTGCTTCCTTAATATTGGTAACAAGTGGGTGTCAGGAAACCAACAAGACACAATAACTAAGGGAGGACCACAAAGCCCAGGCCAAGGGGAGGAGACCCTGGAAGTGGCTGCAATTAGAGTAATTCATCATCTTGTTCATTTCAGCACTCCCTGTCCTAACTGGAGAAGGAAAGGTAGCTCAGGCCGAGGGAAATGGGCGTTCTCCCTTCAAGAGGGAAGGGAGGGGGCAGGGCCTGAGAAAACACTCTTCGAAAAAACAGTCAGAAAAGTCGCTCATCTTCAGCAAACTAAACAAATCATCTCTCTCCACCTGTGACCTGCACATGGTTTCTCTACCCCAGCTCCTGAAGCTTAATAATACTGAGCCCTTTGCATCTGCAGAGCTCCAGGCTGGATACCATCCTCCTCCTTAGATTACAGATGGGGTAACTGAGGCACGAGGAGGCTAAGTGATTTGCCCAAGCGGTAAGCGTAAATACACATCTCCCAGGGGCAAAGCCTGGAAGTCAGGTGTCCCAATTCCCACCTCCAGTGCCATACTCCCTGCCCCAGGCAGATGGGGAATACACGCCACGAATCCTGGGCCAGGTTCTTAATCTTCAGAATGAAACCATCATCCTCAGCTCTACAGAGCCACAAAGACTGGTTGGCATGCTGAGGCATGTAAGACAGAGGATGTGGGGTTGGGGCAGTGAGAGGATATATTTATCTATCAGGGGAGTGGTAGAAATTTTAACAAATTTATGTTACATTTGTTTATTTGCTTCCCTGCCCCCACACCAAGCTGACCCTCCCTCCCCCCCACACACTCCCCACAGCTCTCTCTGACACCTTCTGTCCCACCTTATGGTTAACGGGGGATGATTTCAAAGGCACTGAGTGAGGTGTCCCATTCCCACTGAACTGGGCGCCTAACTCCCACTGGTGCCTTTGAAAAGCTCCCCCAATCTCTTTTTTTAAAGCCACCAAATCCAGGCCTTGGGTTGTGCCTGTTTATACTCATCAGTCTCATCTCTCGCCAGAGGCAAGAGCTCAGGGGCCTAAGCCTCAGGGCTCAGCGAAATCCCTGCCCCTGCAGACTGCACTTCCCACAGAGCTGAGGCCACCCTTAGTCCTTCCACAGTAGAGAAGCTGAAGGCTCTGCCGTGTGCTCTGTGTGCACATCTTTCCGAGGAGCTCCTAGCAGATGCTACCAATCCCACGGGGCCTTCCATACAACAAGAATTGTTCTCCAGCCCTTGTGCAGGGTACCAGGCACGTGAGCAGTCACCTGCTCCCTAAGGTGGTGCAGGATGCAGATAATGTGTAAAGTGCTTTGGAGTCTTCCCAAAGGTGCTATTTAGAGGCTGTGTGGCCTAGCGGATAGAGCACTGGATGGGGACTCAGGATGCCTGGTTTCAGGCCAGGCACCCCTCTTTGCTTCAATTGCCCATCTGTAAAATAGGGACCGTGATACCAGCATGTTCTGTAAAGCACTTTGAGCTCCACTGATGAAAAGAGCTAGGTATTGTTGTTATGATTAAACATAAAACATTATGGAGCTGATCCGGAGCAGGTATAAATTGGCCTCTCTCCACTGAAGTCAATGCTGAATTGGCCCTATATTTCCTAGTTCCCAGGCAGATCTGTATGGCATACTTACTTGGGTCTTTATTATTCCTTTACCCTTTCTAAATTCCCTTCCATCCATTAGAGAAGGGGGATGAGCCAGAAGCCCCCAGCCAAACTCCTCTGAGCTTTGGGGAAGCTCTGATCTAGTGACAATCTCGATATCTTGAGACCCTCTCTCATTTTAATCCTAGTGACTAAAGCAGGGCAGGCGGGTCACAGAGAGCAATGGGCTCTGTACGATTTCTTGGTTTTTTTCTATCTTTTTAAAACAGGTGAATGACTCAAACCCTGCTATGCACACAGCCAGGCTCCACAACAATGAACTCCTAGCACTGTTACTCACACCCTCCCTCGCCTATGCCCTGCGCTTATTCCTTACACACACTTCTCACATCTTTCATTAGACAGTAAGGCCTGTGGAGCAAGAACTCTCTTTAAATAGAATAACAAGGCCAGGATCCTGACTGGTAATGTGAATACTACATGGGGCCAAATCCTCGTTTTGGATAAATACCTGCAACTTCCACTGACTTCAGTGGGAATTGCATGCCTTTGTCAGGCACTTTGCAGTTGCACAGAGCTTTACAAACATGAATATTCACATCCTTGGAAAGTAGGGCAATGTTAATGACCTCATTTTACAGATGGGGAAACTGAGGCAGAGCGGTTAAACGGCTTGCTCAAAGGCACAGTGTGTGTGGCGGGGTGGGTCAGTATCAGAACAACAAGTAGGATGCAGAAGTCGCTGGCTTCCAGGCCAATGCTCGGAGCACTAACCCACACCAGCCCCTGGGCTAAAGATGAATATTCCATCACAGTTCAGGTATTTAAAAGTACCTCTGCCCAGTGAGATCAGTATTCGCTTTCCAGCTTTTATTCCTTATACTTAAAGCATCTGTTTCCACTTTTGTTTTTATAAATAAAAACAGCACGTTGCTTATCTCACCGATTTCTGCTCTCGTTGATGTGGGCTCCTTGCTTGACTTATAAATGCTGTCAAATGCAGGGCACATCATGGACCGAGGGCAGTTTAAAAAAAAGCGGATAGAATCAGAGGAAACAGCAATGGCACCAAACGCCCAGAAATTCCTGCCCGCTGGGGCCCAGATGGATGAGTTTGTCCTGCCAGAGGCTGCCACCTGCAGGCTTTGCCTTATGTAAGTGGCTGGGGGGTGGCGCAACTCATCCCTAGCGTAACTCTTTCGGCCCTCCGTTAGACAAGAGATGGAGCAAACTGCATGCAAAGGCTGTTGAGAAAAAAAAATTAAAAGACCAACTGTTCAGGGGACTGCATGAGGGGTAGATGTCTCATGTTAGTCAGCCTTTGATAAAAGCATTTCACTGTAAGCCAAGCTACAGATACTACACTGTAAGTCTCTTTTATGTTAAGAGGGGAAAAAAATCCAGATACGGTATCACAAATTGCCTGTCTAAGGTAGCCCAGTCTCTATATGCATTTAGAGAAACAATGTAGAAGATGGAAGAGAATAAACATAGGGTCAATGGACCATGGGCCTTCTCACAGCAAGGTCACTGGTTTGAATCCAGCTCGGACCTACAGTATTTTTGAGAGTTGGCAGATGGCACTACTGTAGATAGTCTTACACATTCTGTTGGACTGACTGCATGTGCAGTTAGACCGTGGTGAAATGCTCATTGTTGTGGTGTAATATTTAGACACTGTGCAAATAGTGACATCCGTTCTCATCTGCTTGAGTCATTTCCTAGGCGCATAGCTGCTACTTACAGCCCACATGAGTACACCAAAACAAAACAAGAACAAACACCTAACCATTTTATATGGTGTCAAAATACTATAGTGACTGAAAATCATTATCATCAGAGCTGTGCAAATAACTGATTGTTTGGTTCTCTGGCCATTCCTAAAAATCAGAAAAAAAATAAATTGTTCAGGTCAAAAAACGTTGCAGTCAAAAAATGTCACCCGGCTATAATTACCATCTCATGACATACGTGTAATGAATTGGAGGACCAAGCTCATATTACCTAGTGGACAAGTGTGACCCTAGGTACCTCTGCATTCACACCCTACACATGACTGCAATAATATTTGTTCAAAATATGCCTTGTGTGGTATCATATGAAAGCTAACAACACACTGGTTAACGATATCATTGTAAAATGCACGTGTTCATGCTCCATGTGAAGTTATGAATTCCCTTTTTATGATGTGACTAAAACTTGTTTAAGGTCAGACAGCCCAGCCTTTGGCTAAACAGATTTGTCCTAGACAAAGGAATGTGGGTTTACCTCAATTTACATATTAGCAGTAAACAAAGCCATTGAGTTAAATTAGTGGGGGTTATTCTGAGCCTGAACTCGGAAGACAGAGAGTTAACATGGGTCCTGTACCCCAGAGAGACACAAGAGACTGAATCCCCAGAAGACAAAGACATCCCTTTGGGGATGTAAGGAACACCGACAGAAGACTTCATCTTTATCTTTCACCTTGGAGGCAAAGAACAAAGCGATTTGATCTCTGTGATGGGCCCTGACCAGGCTGGCCAGGAAAAGGCTGGAAAGGAGGCTATGAGTGAGGGAAACCATCTTGAACAAAGACTGTATCTTGCTAAAGGAAGTTTTAGACTTTTACATGCGTGTTTTCAGTTTTATTTGCTTATAACCATTTCTACCTTTATGCCTTTTACTTGGTATCACTTAATACCTGCTCCTCTGTTGTTAAACTTGTTTTAGTTTGACTATAAACCACAACACAGGACTGTGTTTGAAGGGGAGGATGTATTTACCCCAGTTAAATTAATAAGTTGTGACTACTGACTCTAACAGAGCAGCGAACTTCATCTCTCCTGTGGATGCTCAGTGGTGGAGATGTTTCTCGGCAGTGCCCAGCCCCTGAGGAGCTCGGGGGCTGGAGTTCAGTGATTGTTGCCAGGTAGGTGAGGCTGGGGCTGGGAGAGACTTGAAGAGCTTGCTGGAGAGGCAGACAAGTTGGAGTAGCAGGGAGCTGACCCAGTCTAATCCCCAGCAAAACCAGCTCATGCTGAGGCCGAGAGGAAACAGAGCGAGAGCTCTGGGTATCCCCATTAGGGTGTTACAACAAGTGTCCACAATACAAAAGCCATCCAAGCAGACATTAATTGGGAACCTCGCTGGCAGTCTGAGGCAAGAGGCTAAGGACTGAATCATCCATTGAGACTGAATTCTCTCTCTCCACCCCGGCAAACGGTCCCTCCAGGTCTGGTGTGAGGCATGCTGGTTAAGCAGCGTAGGGGGTACCTTTCGCTGGTGCTGCCCCTGCTCTGTGGGCAGGCTCCAGACCTGTCAGCCTGGCACCTTACCACTTCCCTCCCACAAATCCAAGCTGCCTGGGCAGCAGAGAGGGACACACTCTTTATTCTCTGGCCTGGGTTGCTGCAGGGTAGGGTTGCCACCTGTTCAGGTACTCCCAGGGCTGTCCCTTTTTTGAAGTAGCTGGTCCAAGAAATCGATCAGGGTGCTCAGTACACTCTGCCAGCTGTCCAATGTTATGGGCTCAGGACCATCCTGCATGGCATATTCTTTTGTGCGTCAGAAGGGGGATGGGTCATGCAATCCAGAGTGCACGCAAATCAGGGCAGAATCTTTAATGGGGGCCAAGGGGCCCCGTGTGAAGGGAGCCAGGTTTGCAATTATGGGGTGAAAAGCTGGTAAACCCCGATCCTCTGTCCTCGTGCACTCAGCCGCCTTCAATTAGTACTTCAGTAGCAAAGGTTGTGTGTGTCTCTTTCCTCCTGCCTCCCCCACTCACAGTGTGGGCAGAAGCCCCAAGGCTTACAGCATAGCTCTCCCTCTGCCAGGCTACCGGGAGGCATGTGGCTTCCAGAGCACCTACACTACATCATGGCCATTGAAAGGAAATCACTCATTAGCTGATCACTCAGAGCTCCCCTCTGCCAAGGGGTTAGATGATGAAGGGAGCTGGGGAGAGGGTGAGGAAGAGAAAAGGTGAGAAGTGACAGAGAGCCTGACAGGAAAAAGATGAAGAACAGAGAAGAAAGCAGGGAGGGCACACAGCTCTTTATACCAGGAACTCTCTGCCTGCCCCAGTCCCCCACTTCTCCACCCAGCAGGCCCCTTCTGAAAACATTTCCACAGTATAGATCAGAGTATCTGCGAGCCAGGCACTGTACAAACCTCTTCCCAACAACTTTCTGACCCTCAGTGTTCCCGAAGCTGGAGTACTGACTCAAACAGAAAACATATCACAGCTCAGACACGGGAGTGGGGTCCCGCAGTTACATATAAACCTGAAATTTGAGCAGAGCTAACAGGACATGCCCCCTGCTCCACTCCGCTTGCTGCCTCTCCCGTTCCACCCTCCTGTACATGAATTCAGATGGTGAGCTCGTCAGGGCAGGGACCTGATCTCCCTACATCCCTGTACGAAAGCTACTCTCACTGCTGCTGCTACACAAATACAGCCGAAAGGGGACACAGGGACAAAGGTGCGGTGCCCCGTAAGGAAAAGTTCTATAGCATTTGACATTGGGAAGGAATCAAGAGGGTTTTATTGAGCCGCAGCGGGAGTCAGTCAAAATGACTCCGAAATCCTCAGGAAAGTAATTGGATGATCACCTATCTATGGGGCTAAGGAAGCATCCTATAGAACCCACAGACAGGGATTTAATTTCCTGCTGACTCCTGGAGGACTTTTCCCCTATGGGCGTGTGGGAGGGGAGGAGGTGGGGAAGGTGGAAGAGCAGAAGAAGGTGAGGAACAGCAGAGGGAGGTGCCATGGGCTAGTGGCAGTTGCCAATGAGGGATTCACAACAGGGTCACTTGGTCTGAGAAAGGACCAAGGTTGGAACAAGCCAGCGGTTTTCCCCACGAGAAATTAGCAAACCTGCATCTGAACTCAGACTGCTCCCAGCCTCCTCCCCCGCACGGCTGCTTGTGCCATGGATCTGATTGAGCGGTGCAGGCAGGGGAGATAGAGCTAATCAGAGGCATGTTGTGTGGTGTCAGCAGCATATGCTGTAAAGCCGCCTGGATCCGCTGCTGGGATAAAGCTCAGGGCTGGGCAGAGTTTACAACAGATCAAGAGTCGTGTCTGTGCCCTGCAGTGAGCGCAAGCAGCCAGGGTCTCAGCTGCACCTCCTGCACACTCGCAGCGATGCCCTCCGAGGGACCAATCAGGGAGGGCCGAGTGCTGAGTCGGAAATCCAGGGCAAGATTAATATTTCAGGCTGCGCCAAGGAGTCCCTGCAAAACAAACAGACAGCAGCCTGGAGGGGACTGTACTGTGTGCTGCCTCCATGCACTGCCCAGCCTTCGTCCCAACCTGCTTATCCCGAGTCCCAGGGAGGGTGGGAAAAGTTGTTAGGCCTGTGCCAGCCTGCTGCAGACAGCTGTGGGGGAAAGCCCAGAGGAGCCTGGAGGAATGATGAAGGAAGGCGCCTTCTACCGTGCCCTCTGGGACGGCTGCAGGGGATAGCGACATGCCAGCCTGGTCTCATTTCACACCTCATCTGTTTCTTAGCATCTTCTAGATCAACTAGGCCAGCAAGGCTGGGGCTGCAGCAGGTCCACGCCCTGGGGCCTGAGCAGACTGCTGGCCAGGTGACTAAGAAGAGCTCTGCGTGCCAGAGCCTGGGACAAGCCTGGGGACTCCTCTCTGCGCAGGGAGAGGTCTCCAGCCTTCTCTCCCTTTCTAGGAAGCTGCAGGTGGAATGTTAAACAAAGTTACTGGAATTTCCTGGTGTTGCTGCTGTGGAACCAGTCCCTGGCCCCTCTCCCCTAGGCAATCAAGGTCTGATTCCTTATTCCCTCCCTTCTCTCCTCCTACTGCCCAGGCAGCACCTGGCCCTTTCGTCATGACCAGCCAACTCCCAATCCCCTTCCCATCCTCCCCCCCGCCCAAGCAGCTAGCATCCAATCCCTCCACCAGTAAACCAGCATTCCAACCCTGCCCCCATCAGCCAGCACCCAATCTACACCACCCTCCAGTTTCCAAACTTGCTCTCCCCACCAACCTCGACCCTTGAAAAGCACCCAAATCTCGCTTCTGAAGTCACCCAGCTTCCCACTCTTCTCCCCCTCCCTGGACTCGGGGGCCTCTGGGCTTCCCAACAGCTCTGTCAACAAAGACGGACGTTGAAGAAGAGCCTGCTGCACACAGAGCCTCACGCCTGCTGCAGCGGTAAAATTAATCCTATAAATTGCAGAAGGTGTGGGAGCCCGCTGTACAAAAAGCCCATGTCAGACGCCACTCGGAAACCCCTCATTAGTTCCATGTTATTAGCCTTTGTGCTGCTGTCTGCTTAAGCAGTCCCTCTGAAGGTGTTATATAACCAGGGGGCTGTTTCATATTCTTTCCCTCCTTGCTTCACACAAAATTATGGCCCGTTATGTAAGTTGCTGTTGGACCCATTTGCATTATTTTTTATTGTCATTCTTCAGAGGACGTTTGACTGGGAATTAGCCTGCGTGTGTAAGACCTTCTTTTCCCCCAGGAGAGGAAGGGACGGGGGAGGGAGGAAAAGGAGGACAGGAGCAGTGCAAGAGAAGAAAATGACAAACTTGCCTTTGCGGCACACGAAGAGAGTTCCGAGGTTGCCGGAGCATTTGGGGCATCGTATGGTTCGGTGACTTTAAAGCTGTCTGACACAACGCGAATGTTTCCCTTGCAAAAGTGAAGAGTCAGAGCAGAGCGAAGAGATGCCTGCACTGGGCTTCCTGTATGTGTCTGCATTCAGGTGCTCCCATGATCCCCGGTGGGCTGCTCAAATTCCCTCTTGGGAGATTTCCTGTCTCCCTAAAATTCCCTCTTAATGGTCAATCTGAGTGTCTCTTTCTCATCTAAAAAGCCTTTCTGTGCGGTCTGGTGGTGTAATGCTCTGTTAAACAGTGGCCAGATTTCTGGGGCAAGGGAGGTAGTTATGCAAGGGACTAACAGGCCAAATTCTGTTCTCAGTTATCCCAGTGTAAATGTGGAGTTACTCCAGAAAAGTTACTCTGAGTTTACACCAATAGCACAGAGAGCAAAGTGTGGCCTTTAAAACACACACACACACACACACACACCCCTTTGGGATCCCATGGGATGAAAAGCACCAGGTTAATCAGTGTTTGGGGTTTTTTTTTTTATGATCAGGTATAAAAATGCACCCAGGTGTTGATATTTTAACTAAGTGGGTGTGCGTGCGTGGGAAGGGTTACACACGCATGAACGCACAGCACAGGGCTGAGGGTAGCTAGGGAGCGGCAGACGGATAGAAGCCTGGGGAGGAAACGGGGCAGAAGGTGCGAACCGTCCATCCCTGAGGCTCAGTAACAAAGACAGACACTGACAGTAACGTCTAGGGTAGAGTCAGGTAACGAGCCATTCAGGCAAGAGCAGGGCAGCTCTCCTGGCACGTCTCTCACATGGGACTCAAGTGGGAGTCTATTAAACACCAAACACTCCATTTAATTAATGTCAGGGTTTGAGAAGAGCTGACAAAAGCCAGGAAACTCAGAGCACAGACGACAAGTCACCCTTACCGCTGCTGCGAGAGAGGCTCCAGATCAGCAGCAATTCTGATCCTCACCGGCTCTGGGGTCAATCTGGAGGAACTCCACTGAAGTCAATGGAGTTACACAGGCCGAAGCAAAGGGTGAGTTCAGGGAGAACCAGGAGCAGTGTCTGCTATCCCCGAAAACCTGTCACCGCTGGTGTCACACCCAGGTATTTAAAATGGATTTATTCCATTCCTTCCTTCAGAACAGTCCCTGGGGGTTAGAGAGAGCAGGTGCATGTCCTCCGGAGAAGCTCTGGTGTCAGCAGTGAACCCTACTGAGGTTCTGTGAGGCCCACAGGGCCTGATTCTCAGCGTGGCGCCCCTGGCAGCTGAGGCAAAGACACAGGGCACAGAGGCGGTCAGATGTCACCACTCTGAAGCGGTAGCGCTCGACTCCCACTTTGCGTGGTTGCCAAAGCCGACACAAGGCGCAGGGTGACAGAGAGTCAGACCCACAGAGCGCCAGGGGTACCCTGAGTCACGATGAGTCCCTGCGTGTTAGCGATGGTGCTGAGACCCAAGTGCGGGACAAGAGGTACAGCACTTGAAGGAGCAGTGCAACCTTTCCTCTCCAAAATCTCGGGGGGGGGGGGGGCAGAAGCAGGAGGACATCCCTCTTCAGGGCCCATTTGGCCTTGGCCTGTCGATTGAGATTGCTGGCAACCGGGTCAGTTAGTGCCAATTTGGAGGGAAATGGTGGTTTTTATGGTGTGGGCAGGCAACCAAACAGCTTTTGGGTGGCAGAAACTTACAGTCACTACTGACCTTGGCTGGATTTGAACCTGTATGCAAAATACTCTACAGTCCATTCCTAATTCCCTGAGCCATCCAAAGCCCCCTTTTTTCACAATGTCTATGCTACAAAAGTCACAGAGAGGCTACATTTTTCAGCCAGCTACATGAATTGCAACCACAATATTTGGATGAGCATCCATTTGTTGGAGCAAAAGCCTGCATTTGTGCAGGCAGCCTGGGTCACTGTGCGCACAAATGCAGGCCGACCCCTGCAATAACGGGGCATGTGGTGTTCTGTGCAGTCTGCATGTATAAATGCAGGATGCATGGAATGTGAGCCAAAGCTATCTCCATATTTAAAGAAGGTGAAAAAGTCTGCTCCCAAGATAAATGGCTGTAGGACACTACAACAAAGGAGCTTAAACCAGAGTATTTCTTTATTTTTACAGTTGTAAAACTATCCTCAAAAGCCTCCTTTGGAAAGTTTACTAACCCCCCCCCCCCAATTGCTAAATTCAGCAACATAAAGTCCTAGTGGATGAAGCATCAGTTTTGGGGGCGGGGGGGGCGGCAGGGGAGGGGATTGCAGAGCTGAATGCCAGCTGTATGTCCCAAGATATAACCTGGCATGTGGACAGCTTGCCCTAGATATAGTAACAGGACTTTGACATCTCTAGTTTCTACGATTCTCTATTTTAGCCCTGGGATCTCTTCCCCACTGTATCAAGTACACTGCACAGGGGTCTGGGCAAAGCACTCTCTGGTAGAGGGGCTCTGCACCCAGTGAGCTTTGCTTCAAGGATAAGATTCAAATAAATCCCAAGCCCAGGAGAACTCAGCAGGAACCCCCATGGTTTTCCTGATTCCAAGTCTAACCCTTGTGAAGCCAAGGAGGTTTGGGTGATTTTGACATGAAATTGCAGCTCAGTCAGGCTTAACTGCAGTATCTCCAAGCATAGCCATGATTAGCCTTAGTTTGGGGTCTGTAATGAAACCAAATCCAGGTGAGTTTTGCCTGGGTTTGAACAGGCCTAGTCCTGGCACGTGAGGATTGATCTAGATCCAGTTGTTACTCTGCCTTGGCACACATGGGCACCACTTCAGCGTCCAGTCACCAGTCAGCCTTGGCATACACTGACACTGCCCCCAGATTCCAGGCTCCTAGCCAATAAAGCACCACTGGTAGCCAAGTGGCCCTGCCCTCTTCCAGCTGGACTGCTAGCTCACATCCGCCGCTTAAGCCGCACAACGAGAGTTCCACAGGATACACACCCCCGGAATCCAGAAACACTCATGTTCCCACCTGGTGTTTGGTTACCCCCCCAATCCTGCACACACCACGTTCTCCTGCAGGGGCTGCCCAGCAACGGGAGGGGGCACTTGGCATCAGGCCTCTCTCTCCCCCAGTGTAATGATAAAGGAAGCAAAGCTCCCAGACTGAGGGTCTGAAAGCAGGTTTATTCCTGCCCGTGGAGAGGCAGAAAACCAAGGAGCAGATTTGCTTTGTAATTCCTTCCATGCACAGAGGGTAAAGATAGTATCTTCCAATATAGAGATTACACCTGCCGTTAGCAAATGAGTACCAAGAATGGAGCAAGGGAGACTCTGCAGAACCAACACTGCTCCGCCGAAAGGAGTTACTTAGCAGGACTTACACCATCTAACAGCACAGTGGGCTCTGCCCTCCTTTTCCCCAACAGCCTCTGTCCTCCTCCCTCACAATCAGTTGATGCATGCTGGCCCCTACCATCCTCCTCCACAGCCAGCTAGCACCACACAGGCTCCTACCCTCCTTATTGTCCCCCACATGGCTGAGCAGTGTCACCCATTGGGGAGGCGGGGCATGGCCCAACCATATTTAAGCAGTGGTCCATGCTTAATCAGTCCAGCTGCTGCTGGAGCGGTCCAGAGCATTGCTCCAGCTGCACTAAAATTTGACCTGTCCAGAGGGAAGGGCAGCCAGGCCAAGTTTCAGTGACTGGTGTTGAGACCCGGCGCAGGGGGTCACAATGCCACTCAAATTTGGTCCACCTGCCCCTCCATCCAGGTGGAGGAGCAACTGGGCCAAATGGTGTTGTGACCCAGAGCACAGGGGCGTCCACCGAGAACTCGACTCCTGATGGCACCGGCTCAGGCATTGTGTGGGTAAGAGAGAGGGGAGACTCCCCAGCTGGGGGAAACCTGGGGCCCCTATGGGATGAGTGGGGGATGAGTAGAACAGGATCCCTGGTGGGCAGGAGGGATGGGGACAGGCATTTGTCCTCCACAAGAAATATTTGAATTGATACCACTGTCAGTGAGCCACTCGATAGAACCTGTAAAGATGGGCTCCAGCTATAAAATTCTGATCCAGGCCTGGATTTTGACCACCCCAAAAGTTTTGCAGGGCAAAGGGGCGTTTCATTCAGATCCAGAGTTTTGGTTTGGCCCACAAGGAAGATAAGAGTAACTTGCAAGATCTGGATATGGTCTCAGATTTCACTCACCCCCGATATTTACAGTTAGTCATCTTCATGGCCTGGTTTGGGCCCATCTCTAATGTCATCTGCACTCAGACTTGTGGTCAAATTCGGGCTTGTCTATACATGGCATTTCTCCTGATTAACTCCATGTGCAGACATTCTTATTCCAGAACAAGAGTGCCTTGTTCATGTTTAACTTAATGCACTTTGTGCTAAACAGGAGCAAGACACTGTTGTCCAGGAATAAGGGGGTCCACAGATGGAGTTAATCAGGAACAACTCCATGTATAGACAAGCTCTATGACCATTATTTCTCTTGCACGCCCCACGCCAATCCCGCAGCCTTATGGCACTTTTTAAAGACCGCACAACTGATCACGCAAAAGGAGGTGCCATTTGGAGGTTACTAAGCATGGGCAACGTCTAGAAAAACGAAAGGAGAAGTGGGAACATGTACCTCTCCCCCACATCCTCTTACCTCCTCCTGCCATCCTCTGCACACAGGGCTCAGTTACTCGGACACCAAATTCCCCACAAAACCCTTTTAAGAGTCAAGTTATAATAGAGAGCCTCCCAACCCAAGCCCCAGCAGGATGCTGTAATGGGAGCAACGTGCATTTTAAAAATTAATGCAGAACAAAAAAAATGTCCACAAAATAAAAGTCACCGTTAGTTTCCTATTAATATCGTATTATGAGCCTGGCTAAAAAGACCTTCAGGCACCACTCCTGCCTTTACCAGACCTGTCTCCCTCTCTCTCCTGACCCCACTTTTCCTCATCCTCCCCGTGCACTTTTCACTTCTCCGCAGTCTGCGCCGAGAGCTCTTCCGAATGGCCAAGCAAACTCAAACTTCCCCTCTTCAGACCATAGCTGGTAACTCTTTCCAATCCCATGTGATCTAATCAGCTTCCCTCTAATGTAAAATGTATGTTCTAATTCTAACTAATAAAGTGAAAAGCAAGAAGGAAGCAGAAAATAAAGCCATCAGGCGCAAGACTGATCTGTGTTTGTCTTCCCCCTAATTCCATTATTGCTTTGAAATGAGGTCTAGATATTACTGTTCCCTCATTAGCAGCTGTTCCGATTTCCCTTCAAACCCATGAGACTGGGCTCTAATGAATCCTGCAGCCAGAAGACAGTTCACTAACCACGGCAAAGAGGACTCAGACAAGAGCAAGGATTAGAAAATCCAGCAGTGCTAATATTAGCCTTTTCCTCAACACCTGTAAGTAGGCAAAAATTTCTACCAAATTGGGAACTGGGGGGAGAAGGGGAGAGAAGAGAAGTGTACCTGTGAGAGAAAGAAAGAGAGAGAGAGAGAAAATGACACTGCCTTTTTAAAGCACCCACAATCCATTTACACCTCATAGAATTCTCATCACTTTCACTTGTAACAAGTGCAGTGACCGTATCAACCCTTATTAAAAATATGCTATAATATTCTACGATAATGGCCCCAAATGCGCCAGCCTGCAGTGGTGACAGTGGACCAATCTGGGACACTGCTATAGCGTTTGCTTTTCAGAAGGCCGTCAGGAAATTTCAACTCGCCACTAGCTCCCCTGCTGGTAACTTTGATGGGAGTGTGAAATGTGTGTGTTTGTTTTCACGTAATCAATCGTAATGGCAGTGGGTGGTAAATGATGGGATAGTCTCCCTGACAAGGCGGTAATAAAGTAACCAAGTGCAGTCAGCTCTCAGCTCCTGGCAGGTAGCCTCTCCTCTCTCCCTCTCTTGCCCTGTTACAACATTTTAAAGGTGGATGTGTCCTTGGTAAAATAAGAGGGTTTTTTAAAATGCCCCCCTATCTGTCCAGTACTCAGTTAAGAAATCAACAAAACTTATGCCAGTTAATGAGACTACTTCCCAATATGGTCACTTGCCAAACACCTGAGTGAAGACAAAGATCTCCCTTCATCCCCTGAGAGTCAACAAACCTAAACTTCAGCAGACTTTGGGGGAAACTAACTGCTACAGCTAAGGACCCCTCCCTGAGAACACCCTGCTCCCAGACCATCAAAGCTAGGACTGTTGGCAAAAGCAGCTGTGCTATTCTCCACTGCCACAGCAGAGCCCAGGGGAAGAAGGCGTGTCTGGGGTGTCCAAACCACACAGGGCTTTAAGATCAAAATCAACACCTTGAATTACACCCACAAGCAAATCAGATGCTTCGTCCTTTCCACCCCACGACACAGGGCTTTGCAGACAGTCCTTCCCCACATGGATCAGTGTGATCCACTCACCCCACTCCAAGTCACATTCCTCAGGTCTCTGCAAACAGGGTAAATCCACCCCTATGCAGAGGGCAGCACAAGGCCCAGGCAGCATGTAAACCCTCAGGGTTGGAGTGGGATTGAAACTGGGTCTCGGCCTCATGCTGGCCCACCGCACATGGGGGAGTTTCAAATACGGATACTCTATCCTTTATCGGCAAAAATCAGGCCCCATCCAGTTCAAAACCCATTTTATAAAGTCGGGGTGTTTTTTCCCCAACACACAGAAACTTACAAAATAACTAACAGGAAGCAGGGCAGAGGGTCGCTCAGCACGGTGCAGGATTTTAATACAAAACAGATCTCTCTTGTAAGAGGGCATGCTGTCTGTCAAATATCCTGACCAACGGGGAAGCTCAGCCGCCATTGCAAATCTGTGGGGATGTGAATAACCGGACAGTCCAGCATCATGGCTGACGCACGTAGGTGTGGCGTCTATGGAACCGCTCCTGCTAACACTTGCCGTGAATTTCACCCAGCGTGCACATGTATACCACATCTACCTACCATTCATATACGCCGATGCATGGACGCATCCACGGACACTTATAGGTTCCCAGGGCCCAGGAATTCTTACATTGGCCAGCTCAGAAATAATAAGATGTGGAATAAGATAGGGACCAGGATGTCATTGGAGACAGAGGATTAGACAGCTAGCAGATAGGGTATTTGAGATCATATCCCCTCCTCATTAGCCAAGGGTGCAGGGAAAGATGGGAGGAGAGCGAGTAGGATCTCGTTCTCTCAAATGTCTCTCATACTGGGCTCCCCCCATCCTGGATCCAACACCCTCTCAGCAGCAGGCTTCATGGCGGCAGCTTTCCCTCTGCCCCACCTCCTTCCCCCAATTTCTTTCATATTGGCCTAGCGAGCGGGACGCTCCCTAACCTCCCTCAGGATGTTCCAGTCCCGTGCCTGGTTTGACATTCCTGCTTTTGGCTGTCAAGAGCTGCTTGAACTGCACTGCTCATGCTCTGGGGACCAGAGGCGCTGCCAGCAAATACATTAGTGAGAACATAGCAGCCGAGGGGAAGGAGATCAGCCTTATACGTTTTGCCAGGCTTCTTTTCTTCTGCCTTCATTCTATGAGGCCTGAGCTGGATTAAAGGTTACGGTCCGGATCAAGGGTACTTTTCTGCGTGCTAATTGATTTCTCCCTGATCCTGCCTTTCACATCCCATCAGCGACATGTCATGCCAAATGTGTCCCATGACAGAGGATCTGACAAGCCCTCAGAGCAACCTCCTGCTGTGTGGGAGAGAGACACAGCCGCTAGCTGCCCCCACCGGCAGGGTTCCGGTTCCTGTCAATGGGAGCGTTGGTGGTGTGAGGGCTGCCGGAGCTGGGCTCCAAAACGAGTACTAATTTCAAATAGAAACAACAGGCGCATTGCAGTCATGGTGGCTGCCCATAAAACGGAGAAGTTGACAGAGCATGGAAAAGCAGTGGTTAGACCAAGCAGGAAGCAGGGGTGGCTCCGGTGCCAAATTAACGCGGAGATCCTGCGAGGTGCTGAGCACCTTCAATGCCCACTGATGCCCATGCAAGGGAAGCCTCCTCAGCACTGGGCAGCGTGAGCCCAAGAGAACGACACGTTCCCAGAGAGGCATTTCAGCTGAGCCGTTCTTCTTTGGGCCTGATCATCAGAGCTGCCCTGGGGAGCTGACATCTGCGAGTGACACAAGAGCAAAAACAGGCCCGTTTCCCATGACTCCGGGTGAGGGGTAGCTCTTTCCTCTAGAGTGCCAAGGACAGCCAACTAGGCAGCCTGGCCACTTCTTATCTCAGCTCGAAGTTGCTCTTGGCATCTCTCTTGTTTCCCAGCAATCTGAAAGTTCCTAGGGTAAGCAGCCCAGATCTCACTGGGAGCAGACTGGGCTGGAGGTGAGTGGAGAACCAGAACAAGCACGGCAGGTACCAGCAGAAAGAGCGGGACAGCGTGCAAACCCAGACACCTTGGTGATAAATGACATGGATGTTACACAGCCATTCATTCACACCGTGTACAAATATTGACTGAGTATCAGCCCAGCGTGTGGTGCACAGCACTTATCTTCCTGGCTCCTGAGGTCTCTGCCAGCTATAGGGTCACAGGAAGGGCTGAGCACCCTCAACCGCCACTGACTTCAATGAGCATCGAAGGAGCTCAGCACCTCACAGGATTGGACCCTGGTCTGTGCTTTATCTATCCAATGTAAGCGGGAAACCTCGGCTTGTTTTGCTCAGCCCAGTGAGCTGGTCTTAGGGCCAGAAGCACGATTCTGCCAGGCCACAAAACGCACCTGAAAAATAAAGCTTTTAATTGCAACCTGCAATGCTCAGCTGCATGCAGGTGGTGGCCATTTTGCTGAGAACCAGGCTAAGGAAATATGACCCCCATTACAGCAGTATCTGAGCACCCACAACCTCACAACACCTCTACGAGGGAAGGAAGTGCTGTTATGCCCATTACACAGATGCGGAACCAAGGACTCAGGAAGTCTGTCGCAAAGCAAAGACTTGAACGCGAGTCACCTGAGTCCCAGACTAGCACACTAACCATTAGGCTGTCCTTCCTCCCCTAGTAAGTCACGTGTAACAATGACTGAGATCCCAGAGAGGGGCTTTTCTACAAAGGCTCTTTCATTGCTTCAATGATCATAGACTGTGTGTCTCTGTCCAACATTAAGAATAATTTTAAATGTATACTTGATATCAAAGGTATTTTAGGTAGTTGCTAAGCCAGCACTAATGCTGGACAGACACTCTGCAGTTGCATTGAGGGGACTCCCCTGTTGGGGAAAGCAATCAAGGAAGTCACATTTTTAACAAGACAGCTGCTACCAGAAGGAACACGCTGAGAAGTAACTAAAGATATAAATGATTCCAAGGCACAACACCTGGATCTGTGCTCAAGTCCAGCTCTCAGCTCCAGGCAAAACATGGAAACATTCGGAGTTGGAGCGCGTGCTTGTGCTATTTCAGAAACAGGCCCTAATCCCAAAATTAGGGTCTGGTTTTGGATCCAGATAATTACAATACCAACAATAAGCTTGTCACTTTTAGATTTCCAAGCACTTGAGCCATGGTATGCAGAGCACAAGGAAACATCCCCCTTGTCCTGATTTCCCTTGTGCTCCCTTGTCTGTCCATCTATGGTCTCTTGTCTGTACTTAGTGTAAGCTTTCTGGGGCAGAGACCATCATTTGATTTGGTGTTTGTCCAGCATGCAGCACTATGGGGTCCCGGTCCCTGACTAGGGCTCCTAGGTGCTATTACAATACAAATAATAACAACGGCACTCAGAGAGGTAAAGTTACGTGCCCAAAGTTTGCAGAAGTACTAGGAATAGAACCCAGGTCTCCTGACACCCAGTGTTGGGCTCGGTTCATCAAACCACCCCATCTCCCTCTGTAGATTAAAGGTGTTCAGATTTGGGATTCCACCTAAAACCCATGTAATTCAATGCTGTACTCTCAAATGCATTTCATGGTTTATTCCTGGCAAGACAGACACCCCCCCCCCAACCTCTTTCAGATCGCCTGGCTAAGCAAGACAGGGAGAGTTTTCCTTTAAAAGGATTTTCCTCTATAGTTAGGCAGCAAAAGTAGGTGGTGGTATCAGCCAGATGGAGAGCAAAGAGCAGCAGCTTACTGCTCACCACAGTTTACAGAGTACTTGGGATTCAGGGAAACAAGTGGCATGCGGGGAAAGCGTCCAGTGACTGTTTGTCCACAGGATGTGTCTGAGTGGATGTGTACACACACTGGGATTATTCACGGAGAAAAAGACAAAGGGGTTTTGGTTACATATTGTCCTCCTTTCTGCTGGCACCTGCACCTTTCATTGCAAAACACATGGCAAGGGGCAGTGTCCGGTAATGCCGGTTAAACACCGTGATTCACTTTCCGTAACTGGAGTAGATTCTGCTCCCCAACGGAGAGCATTGAACTGATTTGGCTAAAATAAGATTCAGCCTGAACAAAACCTCCTTTGAAGTTCAAAGGAGTTCAGATCATTTTCATCTCATTAGCTTTCCGTATTCAGGTACCTCTGCGCTCGGGTCTGACTGCGACTGGAAGCTCATTCCTGCATGAAGTCCAGCCTGGCATTGCAGGTGCAAGGAGCCATACTTATTCTTGGTGTAACTCCAGGGACGTGAATGGGCGTTACCTGTTAAAATGAGGCCACTTATTTTGGATGGAAATGGATTTAGATGTCTAACTTTAGCCATCCAAGTTTGAACTGTTCTGGCTTTACTCTCTCTGTGCCTCTGTTTTTGGAAATAGCGCTGAGAAGGAAGCTGATCTCTTACCAACTCTGCAAAAGTGCTATGAGATCCTCAGATGACAGACACTATTCAGTGCAAATGGTTTATTATTCCTCCCCTCCATACCACAGTTGTGAATGCTTCACCATATAAAGTCATTTTCTACATTTGGTAAAACAGGGACTTTTGCACTCAGCAGATGTAGATATTTTTATAAAAATATTTAAAACTTCTTGTCCGATCATGTTTTTTTCTTGAAAGACAAAGTGCTGAAATAAACCTTCCAGTGACCCTGTTCCCTTTCAAGTCCTTCTGAATCAGGATTAGTGAGGAGGGAACATCGGAGAGCCTGTTTCATTTTGGATAATGCATCCAAAAGTCTGGATCCTTGCTGTATTTGAACTTCCTGGATACAGACAGGCCCCTGTGGTTCTCTCTGGCTGGGTAACTCCCAGCCCAGCTGACTACACACAGCCTGTGCTGCTTAATGTCACCGCCTAGGGTCTCCCTACAGCCAGGTCTGGACGAAACAATTGTAGGGTGGTCACTTCAAGTCTCATCTCTATTTTCCAGTACTGTACTTCCTGATTTTGCCCAGGCTGACAATATTGCAAGAGCAGCTGTACAGTCATTGGCTTCTCCTCTGCATCACTGAAGAGAACTGGGTTCAGCAATCAGACCAAGGTCCAGCAGCTAAAATTCACGTTGTCTGGAAGGATGATAGAAACACCCAGGCAGAAGGGAAGATTACAAGGATAACACTAATAGGCCATACATCAGGAATCAAAGTGCAATGTCCAGAGAGCATGCGATTCCTTTACTCCATGTCTCCCTAAGCCACTGAGTCCTTCTCTTTGCTGAACGACAGACGGCACAGTAACAGATGCAAGCAGGGTCAGTCCCCTTTCGCATAACCCTTGCATATAAATGCTTGGGAAAGACAGAACTCCAGTCACACGGGTGGGGGCAGGGAATCCAATCAAAATATTGCTGTGCAGGGATTGCTTGATGCTCACCCTTCCCGCAGAATCATGCAACTGCTGGATTAAGCCTAGAAAAAAAAACAGTGAGTTTTCCCAGGTCTACCCAGGAAGGGGTTTATTACACCAGCAGTTTCACCCAGAGGCTACACATCAGCCCCTGTACTGGGCCCTTCTGCAGAGAAGATAGGAGCCATCTACATACATACATAACAATCTAACCATCTAACACATATTAACTATGAGGGGCCTGATTCTCTAAAGGTGGCCTCCACTCAGGTGCGTGCAGCTTTGCCCGTGCCAGCCTCCGGTCATGCCTTTTAACTTATCACCTGTGCCCACAGGGGATGGATTTTGCACAGGAAAAATTCTAGCACCTGTGTGTGCTGGCAATGATGCACCATAAGTGCACATGGTGCGAGCGTTTGCAAGCAAAGGCCAGGTTAAGGCCCCAGGGGAAAAAGGTGAGATCCTAAAGTCTCTCTAAAGCTTAAGTAGAAACAGCCAAGGAAGGAGCGGGGAAAGAATGAGTGCGTGGAGCCGTTGAAGGGAGTAAACGCAAAGGCAGCAGCATCCAGCTCCGTCAGCTTTTAACAGACTCTTTTTAAGCAAGGAGAGATGAGACGAGAAAGGTTCTGGGGTAGAGAATGACTCACCCTACGACCCACCACAGCCAAGGCCCAACCCCCTTAGGCATTGTGTACACAGGAAAGCTATACCAGTGTTGCATAGCCCAAAGTGGGAATTTAAACTGGTCTAATAAGACAGGTGCAGAAGGCCACATGGACACTCTTATTTCCATATAAGAATGGCTTGTTTTGGTCCAGTTTAAATCAATTGGGAACAGGTCTTCCTTAAACCAAAGTAAGCCACTTGTACCAAAATAGAGTCCCACACACGGGTTATAGGACAGTATCACACCAGGAAGGGGGTGGTCACCTAGGCTGGCAGGATCCCAAAGCAGTTTAGGGCTTTATAGGTCGAATCAAAGCCATTAAACTCCCCTTGGAACTTGATGGGCAGCTGGTGCAGACTACAGAGCACTGGTATAACAGGGTCTCTGCTGCATGACATGCCACTTAATAAGCAAGTGGCTGAATTTTGCACCAACTTCAGTTTCCAAAGGGTCCCAAGGTGCAGAGACCTTATTACAGAGGTCAGCCTCAGGACGTCTAAGGTGTGGATAGCAGCAGCCAGGCTGGCACCACAAAGGAACGGTCACACCATTCTCGCCACTCATCAGTGAAAAAAGGAGCCAGTCTTGGACATTGCTATTACCAGTTTATCCATGCTCTGTCCTGGCTTGTGTATACATACACACACGCACACACACGCTCTCTCTCTCTCTCTCTCCCATGCAAATCTTAGTACACAGAGACAAGCACATCCATTGGGTCTGCTGGTTGCTTCTCCCCAACCCACCAGCATTATCCTCAGCATAGCGGGAACAGCCAGCCCTCACCAAGGCCCATCAGCCAGACGCTGTCAGAAATCTCAGAGAGTGCCATGTGCCTCAGATCTCAAAGCACAACAGGCAAAGGGAGCACGCACCCCAGGGAGCGGCCCAGCTCTGGGATGTGCCCATCCCTGTTCGGAAGGGATCGGTAGGCTATTGTGCCTTCGAGCATGGGAGGATTAGTAAAACCCAGCACAGACGGTGCCTTCAGGCTTGCCGGCTGAGTGCGTGGGGAGAGCTGCATTTCCCAGCTTCCCTTGTGATCTGCTGACTCCAGGGTGTTAAGAAGCCGTTTGACCGCAAGGGAGCTTTCTCCCCCACCCCCTTTCCCCAGGAGGCAGGGATGCTTTGAAAGGGGCTCTGTTCTGGAAGCAGCTAATCAATCAACTCCAGATGTTGAATCTCCACAGCAATGGAGGGGGGCGGGGGGTATGTGTGTGAGAGGATGGGGTAGCCAGGCCTGGCAGTCTGGAGCAGAGGGTTATGGGAATCCCTCTAACCTCTGGCAGGCAAACAAAGAGCAAGAGCACCAATAAAAACAGCTGGGTGGGATTGAATGGAGCTACTACAGAGTTCTCCCCCGCCAGCGCAGAGCCTCCGGGCCGGAACTCAGCCCAGCCGGGGAAGGGGCCTCTCGCCACAGGAGGGAGCTAATGAGAAGGCGAGAGCGGCAGGAACCATCGACCGGTGGGGCTTCGGTGCCCCTCCACGGCAGACAGAGCGCGGTGGGGGGGAAATGCTGCATTTCCCTTTCCAGATCAGACAGCCCTAAGGCTGGCGCTCACCCAGCTCCTTCTTTGAACCCTTCCCCCTGCTTTGCCCCAGGAAGTTTGTGCTTCTCGGCCTCCCTTTTGAGGCCCCTTCACAGCGCTGCCCTTCCGTGGCTCGAGTCACGCCAGGCTCCTCAGCTGCCACAGCAGCGTCAGCCCTGCCCACCTGCTTGCCAGCTTATCACGCGGGTGTCTCCTTTCCCCCTCCCCCATTCACAAACGGAGCCGAAAGGCCCCTAGCCCTCCCCACTGAATCCCTCCTTCAGACCCACCATGCCGGCAGGAAATCCAACCCATTGTGAGGATTTGGTTGGAGGCCCAGCTGGAAAGAGCTGGCCCTTTGTTCATTTAAAAGCTTTTGCAGATGTACATGCACCTCTGATTGAATCCCTCTCTTCCCACCTACTGTACATCATTTTCGTGGGTAGACTGTAAGCTCCTCTGGGAGGGAACCACATTCTTCATCAGTTTGTACAGCCCCTAGCACAACAGGGCCCCACTCTCAGCTGCGGCTTCTGCTTGCTATTGCAATACAAACAACAAAAGGAATAATCCCCAAGGGTGGATGGTAACTGCTCTTGAGGGTGGATGGCAAAGAATCATATACACACGCTCTGAGCATCAGCAATACATACCAGGGTGTTCCCCTCAATACAAGGGCAATATGGCTAGGGAGAACCCAGTGAGATGCAGGGGAGGGAGGTTTCAGAGTAGCGGCCGTGTTAGTCTGTATTCGCAAAAAGAAAAGGAGGACTTGTGGCACCTTAGAGACTAACAAATTTATTTGAGCATAAGCTTTCGTGAGCTGTAGCTCATGAAAGCTTATGCTCAAATAAATTTGTTAGTCGCTAAGGTGCCACAAGTCCTCCTTTTCTTTTTAGGGGAGGGAGGAGATCTCTCGACAGGCACTAGCCAAAACAGCTGGCCCAGTGGATATACAAAGAGCTATTTAGCCCAGTGACTTCAGATATAACTTCCCACACATCAACAGTGTAATTTTTAACATCGCTGGTACATTATAAATATATAACGGATAAGGCACTGGCCTCCAAAGCCAGGGATTACGGGTTCACGTTCCATCTGGGGTTCGGGGTTTTTTTGGGGACAATATTTTGGAGGGGATCCAGAGAGAGGCTTAACCCTCAAGGAGAGGTTAAGAGAATGAAGTACGTACTGCAAGGCTCAGAGATAATTCAAAGGCCACGGGAAATGGGACCACCTTCTAGAAACAGCATCCGGAGGAGGAAGAATCACTTAGTGGCGGGGGGGTGGAGATGGGGTTTCAAGATGGAATCACCAGATTTGACAGAACTGGGAAATCATTTGATTTGACAGAACTGGGAAAAAGGTAGAATGGGTATCAGGGCATATTTGGTAACAAAATAGGGAAGATTTCTCCCCAAAGGTGAATTAGATGAGGGAGCAACATCCCAACAGAAGGGGCTGCATCACTCGCTGCTGAAACAATTCAGACTTGTACTTTGGGAATAATCTGGGCTAGATCATCTTCTGGTATTCTAGTCTCTCTCATCTCTAAATTCTAGGGAGGGACTCAGGTCTGCAAGCTGTCTGACGTCAGAACTAGTTTTCCCCACCCAGATCAAATTCAACTCACGGGGCTGAAATTCAGCCCTATTCAGAGGATCAGCCAGCACCAGGATGTGCACCACTAAGACCCAAACGTGTGCACCCAGTCCCTCCTTAGGGATCAGAGAGATCAAACGGAGTATCCCATTGACACCCACTCTAGAGCAGGCCGGAGACAGGTTTCATATAAACTGCCTGTGTAGCTGCCTAGCTGTGTATCAGTGACTACATACAACAATACACCGATATTGTAACAGATAATCAGCACCCCAGAAACAGCAGAACTGACAGGCCAGTCTGGAAGGTCTGTAAATATAAGGGCAATCTGAGATTCCTGGGGGGAATACTAGATATGACAGCCGGCATTAGGGGAACACAGCAACCAGCGCCTCCAGAACACTAACCATGGGAGATCCGCCAAAGGGTCAGAGTCCAGAGTTTTGGACGCTCATCTAAACAGCATCCCAACCCTTTGAGACTGCAGAACTGAGCTGCCAATCTCCCAAGAACAGGCTCTCTCTGGTCCAGGTTGACAGAACTTCACATTTGGCCAGTAGGAGGTGACTGAGTGCGTGCGGTTACAGGAGTTCACCATACTCAGCCTATACCATAGCGTGGAGCATTGGGGCAAGGGGCGCTCAGGACACCGGGCCCACACCACACAGCCAGTATGGGGGGATGCTAGGGGAGCTTCCAACAATTGGCCTGTGTCACGTTGTGGTTTAGGGGGAGTTCTGACTGCCAAAAACCCCAGGCACTTCCTGGGCTTGGCATCTCCAGAAATCAGTTTGACGTAGCTCATTTCATCTTAATTACAAGGGACACAATCTGGATCCCAAGTCTTAAGAGTCAGACGGTATGGCTGCACCAGGCTGGGCGTCTGTAATTAATGAGTCAGGCAGGGGGCTGCTGCTGCTGCAGACACCCGTAGGGGAACCAGTGACTCTGGACAGACAGGGGGAAGCGAATAAAGTGATTGGGGCAGGAGGGGGAATTGGTCAGTGTCACTCTTAGTTGCCTCATGTTTCTGCCTTCAAGTTGAGCAGAAGCATGGGGAAGCCACAGCTGGGAAGAGTGGGGCAGGAGAGATAGCCTCGGGAATATGGGAAGTGGGAACAGACCACCGCTGGGAAGAGCCTCAGGAGGAGTGGGGCAGGAAGGGAGCCGTGCCACAGGACAGCCTCAGGAATATGGGGGGGGGGGAACAGACCACAGCGGGGCAGAGCCTCAGAAGGAGTGGGACAGGAGGTGAACCGTGCCAAGCGACAGCCTCAGGAATATGGGGAGTGGGGACAGACCACAGTGGGGAAGAGCCTCAAGAGGAGTGGGGCAGGAAGGGAGCTGTGCCACAGGACAGCCTCAGGAATGGGGGGGGGGGAAAACAGACCACAGCGGGGCAGAGCCTCAGAAGGAGTGAGGCAGGAGGGGAACCGTGCCAAGGGACAGCCTCAGGAATACAGGGAGTGGGGACAGACCGCAGCGGGGAAAAGCAGACAGTACCTTGGGAGGGACGATCCCAGACATACAAGGATATTTTACACCCAGGAGACAGGAGGTGAGATGGTACGAGAGGCTGAAGGTTCCCAGCTGTCTCTCCTCCTTCTGACAGCCCTTTCCCTCAGGACAGGCAGCTGAGAACCAGAAAGTCAGGCCAGCAGGAGAGCACCTAGAGTGCCCTTTGAGACAGCCTCTTGAACCCAGGGAGAGGGAGACAGCCTGGATGAACTCTCCTGCTCTCCTGTCATAGGCAGGAGGCAGATTGACCAAGCCCCTCTGCCTCACATGCGTTGGCAGATGGTGCAGATTTGACTATTGCCCAGCTGTTTGTATTTTACCAATGCCAGCTTTAGGTTGTGTTAAGACACATGGCAGAAGGAAGAGAGGAAGTGGGCAGGGGTGGGACGGGGACAAGGGAAGCAGAGATAAGGGGGCAGAGAGGGAAGGAGGGAGAACCAGAGACACAAAAGTGAAGCTGTTTCTGTGAGGACTCTGGGGTGCTAACAGCAGGGTCAGGCAGGTGAGGACCATGCAGACGGGGAGTTTAGATTTGGTGCCTTAGGTTCCCTCTCATCTGTGCCAGGGTCTTGGGTTCTAGTCACACTCTGCTACTGACTTGCTATGTAGCTTTGGAAAGGTCACTTAACCTGAATGTGCAATCCTTTCCCATCTGGGAGACACTTCCCAGCCTGGTCAGCTCTGTAAAACACTGGGAGCCCCAGCATGGCATTTCACCTGAGATGCTTCAGGTCCATGCACCCTATGAGCAAAATCCTGATTTTGGAGCCACGTGGCAGCTCTTCACCCCAATATGCTGCTCTTCTACATCCCAGCACAGGGCAGGATCCGACCGCAAGGTTTTCTCCTGCATCTTGCTGAGACTCTCCATCTTCCCTGGGCTGAGCATGTTTCAAGGGTCCGTTTGCAGTGATGGTTGCAAATGGATTCACCTCCTCCTGCTTTGGTACCCGGGGCTCCAGCCACTTTCCTTACAAGGCACCCAGAGGGGAAAATAAGAGAGGGAAAACAACTTTTCTTTTGCAACTTGGAAACTTTTCCTAGCGTAGAGTCCCGCAAAGCGAGGCAAATTTCTGCCCCTAGTTGTTTACCTTCCAAATTTCTGCAAATTTCACTCGTGGTTAATTGGAATTCAGACACAATTGCAGCAGCGGCCAGTCATCCTGCCAAGGCAGAGCGCATGGGGGATGGATTAGTGGGATGGGTTTCCAACTCCCGGCCAAAAGAAACCAGCCTGGTATGAACAGGGGAAACAAACCACTTTCTCCCATGACACCCACCCCACACCTGAAGAGGAGACTGAGGGCTCTAGCCCTCCTCCCATTTTACTCCCTTCAGCAGGGGGAACATAGGTCTCTTCACCTCACCACCCCTCACCACCACAGCCTCCTTACTCCCCATAGAGGAAAGGGGGCTCCTCACCCCCTCCACTACATACAATATCCCCAGCAAGAGAGGAGCTCTTCTCCCCATATCTACCTGGGATGGTGCAGAAGGAAGAGACAGGGATCTCTCTGGCCCTGTGCTGGGAAAGGTAACACAGATCTCTTCCTCAGTCCTTGAGCTGGAAGGATTTGGCCCAGTACAATAATTACCTTTAACAACATGAAGGAGAGCCCCACTTGGCTCCCCACCTGGGATTGCAAAGAACTGAGACTAGGTGCGTCTCTGAAAAGCAACCCTCCACCCCCTTAATTAATGGTCTCTTTGTAAAAGGGTAACTGGAAACAGACTGGTGGGAAAGGGAACAGATGCTTATTTTTAAAACCCCCCCCCCCCCCCCGTCCTGAGACAAGGCTGCCCAGAAATGGGGAGAAGTCAGTCACCACCGGACTAAAAAACAAAACAAAACAACAAAAAAACCCCATCCTGCTATCATCTATTTTTTCCTTCATAAGTGACCCTGGCCCAGCCCCCCTAGATCCAGAGAGACAGATCTCCAGGGAGGGGTTCAGAGGGGCCAACTCACAGCTTCCTAGAGTGGCTGTTATGCATGAAAACCTGCATTTTCAGAGCTGATTTTTCCAGAGCCCAACACATGGAACTCCACGTCCCCTTTGATTTTTTGAAAAATTTCCGCTGGATTCCCCGTCAGTTCGCGGCTCGCGTCAATGTTCAAGTTTGCCTGGTGGAGTCGTCTCTTTAATTCAGTGTAAAGGAGCCTGGGGAAATTGAGTTTCTTCTTTCTGCATCCTCCACTCCCCATTATGAAGAAGCCCGACAGTATCCGACAGGAACGATCCAAAGCCAGGGCTGTGCAGTGCACATGAGCAGCGCTGGGGTGATTTCAGGTCACTGTTGCACAATGCCACCAGGAGTTTTGGGGTTGGAGCTTGGTCATGTAGAGAGAGACCAGGCAATGTAGAGACTGGACCAAAACCACATCCCAGATCAGAACCACCACAAGAAGTAGGGAGAGTTCAGAGCTGAATTGGATTCTAGGCACTGCTGATGCCTACCCTGAAATAAAGGGCCCTTTGGAGCTCTCTTCTCCTAGCAAGTCTGTGGAGATCTGGCTGTGGTATGGGTCCAGAGATTCCATGGCCCTGCACCTTGCACAGTCATTTATGGCAGTATACAGTGGGTGCAAAGTGTTACCATACCAGCAGGGCAGCATTTCACATCCACGTTGCACTGGTGCAAGGCATGGTGCCAATAACCAATCCAGACCATGTAGTTGGTTGGTTCTCTTCTATTTCCAGCTACCAAACTGCATTAAAAGACAGGTGCCAATATGTAATCATTCAACCCTTTCCTAATGCTATTTTTCTGTGTTGGCAATCGCCATGGATACTTTATAGTAAAACGTGGTCACCTTTGGAGGCTGGTCCACAAGAGACTTGCTCTATGTGCTGCAGTCCACACTACGAAAGAGTTTGAGAACCCCAGGGTACAGCATGAGAACCAGCCACCAGCCAGGATGGTCAGAGGAGCCTAGATTCCAAAGTCCTATTGAATTTCAATTGTCCTCACTGGTTCAACCCTCAGTGTTCTCCATCCGCCCCCTTGTCTATCAGAAACCCATGTCATGAGAAAGCTTGAGTGCCTCAGTCTCCAATGCTCCACTTCTCTCTCCTCATGGAGAGTCAGAACCACATGGCTGGCTCCTCTGAGGGTACGGAGGGGAGAAGTAGTTTGGTAGGTCCCTCTTCTCCCAGACCAGCAGAACCAGCTGGATGAAGGCTAACAAGGAAAGGCTCCATCCAGATTTGTTTCACTTTTTAAGCAAATTCACTTCAGCACTATTTTCTCCCTCTTCCCCCTTCTCTGCTTCTTCTCCATGTGTATTCTACCACGTGACTGCTCTCGCCGAAATGGTTGTGGAAAGGGAATATCCACAGAAAACAAGTGCTCACAGCAGAAAACTGATTCTAAGAGTTATGGCTTATCCAATCAGGGGCCAGAAGCCCACCGTCTGACCTATGCAGCCAATCAAAGACAGTCTATTTAGAATGCTCAAACTAACACTTGCAATGAACTATTTGCAAATAATCAGTCAAGAGCTATTCATGGAAAGGGTCTGGGGAATAAATTCATGTAGTTTTAAAGAAGTCACGATTGGCATGTGGACAGTTTGATGAGAAAATGAGGCAACATTTGTCTGGTTAATAAATTAGCAAGATAAACTGTTTGCGATTAATTATTCATACTGCTCGGTGGCCATGTGAGAAATGGGGGAAGCAGCAAAGCGTGCCGCGGATTCCTGCAGGAGCTGCACAAGGGCCCCGTTGGCAGCTGGGGAATCAGAAACCAATGAGGCATTTGATTTACGTGGTTCCAGGAAGAAATCAGCTCAGAGTAATGATGAGTTTCGTCAGTTTTAATCCTGTAGATGGAGCAACTGGAGGAATGACAGTGGCTGGGGACATTACTCGGGAAAGCACACTCCGTGCTAGGGAGACCATGTGTGTGCAGATACTTGCTCACACAGCACATGCCCATCTATTCATCCCCAGCCCAACCTCACCAGATAAGGTGGGCTTTTGCTTCACCATTCAAAATCTGACTAGTGATTTCACTAAGCCACCAGTGCAACCTGCCATTGCACGCCCATCTCTGCACACACCAGACACTCCAAGGCAGGAGAGACCGCTCTTGTTATCTCACTGTCGTTTTCCACCTTTCACTCTATCTTTCCAACAGCTGGTCACGATAGGCAGAGGTATGTGCTTCTCAAAGGCCACTTGGGCAATCAGCTGGCACCTCCTGTAGACAGGACTGTGCTCCCCCAAAGCACTTTGCAAACATTAACTAATCTGTTCTCCCCGGCCTGCGAGCCAGGTCAGTCTGACCACCATTTGATGGACAGGGAATTGGACGCGCTGAGGTTGGGGGAGTTTCTCAAGGACACAGAGGGAGTCAATTCCAAGCCAGGATTAGCACTCGAGGGCTTCTGATTCCCAGTCTATTGCTCAGACTGTGGCAGTCTCCAGTCCAAGTACATGATGGGACAAAACTAGCCCTGGTCCCTGCCAGGAGTGATTTTCCAAAGGCTGAAGGTGCAGCCGACATCAAGGGCTGAGTTTGATTCCACATCTTTGTTCCCATGTCCTAGCAAGAAGCATCAGCTCCATTACTTCTCATGCATGAGGGTCTCACTGGGGGATAGCCTAACCTTGGTGTTTAACATGCTTTAACACCCCCCAGACGCGCACACACACACTTATCCCTGCATTTCCCCTCCTCCCTCCCATGCATCCTAACCTTCTCTCTGCCTTTTAATAGCACGCAGCTCCCAGCTGTGATTCTGAATGCTGGGTTGCGTGATCACAAGTCACTAACAAACACCCCAGCAGCTCCGCCATTTGATTTCACAATCAGCACAGCTATGGATTCAAGGTGTAAAATGACAGAGGGGACTGCAGCAACAGAGACACCCAGGCATGCAGTGGCCCAGCCGCTCGGCGCTAGGCATAGGTGACCCGATTCAGTGATAGTCAAATAAAACCACACTGTCCATCCCTTGATCCAACCCTTTCTGTACAATTCCAAAGCCTCAAACCTCCCCCTGCCCTGCAGGGGGATTCCACTGAATAAAACAACAAGCTCCTGTAAAAATAAATAGATAGATACGCAAAACCACACTCCCCTTCCTGTAAGACAGCCAGCATTTTAAGCTCTCAAATGGTAGCCCCATGTCTTTCTACTTGAGGAAGGCCCCATACCTGACCCTCTTCCTATCTCACCAACCCTGACCCGATCAATGCTATTTGGTCCAGGGAGATTGGTGGAGGGGGAGAAAGAACGCATTGTACACAACCTGAGAAGGGCCTCCCTGGGAGAATGTCCTGTGGGCAGCTCCACCTCTTTAGAGCCACAAGGCTTCCAGATCTAGAGCTGCCACTGAGTGTGGCTCACTGAGTGGTCTTCCCGATGGGCAGTGTCTGCCGCACACTGTCAACCTCAAGAGCTCACATTCCAAAGAGCTGCCCCCCCCAACCAGAAATCATGGAATTGGCTTAATGCCCATGGGACTCGAAAGACAATACGGGTGGCCTTCAGGAGCTGGAGCCTTTCGGAGATCCCATTTTCAAGCTTTCCTCTGTAAACAGCAGGGCTAGATAGACGTGAAAATGAATTGGGGGCTGAAATGAAGTGGAGGTTCTCGCATGACTCCAGGAGCTGGGGGTTTGAGGAAGAAAAAACCCAAACATCAAATAGTGAGAGTCTTCATATGAAATTTGGCAATGCGGTATCTTCGACACCTGAATTAGCAAGAATCAGGGCACGTGTTAAGTCTGACTCGCTGAACCCAAGGGGGGTCATCACAGAGGAAACCAATAAGCCATTTAGTCCAGCATCCAGTTTCCTAGAGGGAAATGCCGAGAGCTACCCAGATGGCACAACACAGCTCCTTGAAAAGGAACCTTGAGTCTGGAACACCCAGGGCAGAGAACAGAGATGGGGAGGCTCCCGCTAGTGGGAAGGGTGTTATTTGCTTGAGGGGGTTGCTTTTATTGGGAAGGGAGCTTGGGGAGGTTTCTTTAGCAGGTGATTTGGGGGAGAAGGGTGCAGAGCTATCATCTCAGTCAGCTCTTCTGCATTGTCCTGGGGGCCCCCCCACAGCTACAGCCCTTCCCCAGACCCTGGTGGCTCTTGTCCCCTCGCCATCCACCAGGCACATCCCATCTCCGGCCTGGGCTGCTCCCTCTCCCCTGTTTGCGTGGAAAGCACATTTGTCTCTAGTTCCCGCTCTCTCTTCCATCCCTTACTTGACGTGATCTCAGCATGGTATTCCCGTCCCCCTCCCCCCCCCCCCCCGACTTTTTTTTTTAAATAGCTGTCGCTCCCTGTCAGAGATTTCCTCTGCATTGACGTGACCTCCAGTCCCCTGAGACAGACGGATGTCTCCGAGATTCATTCTCAGGGTTATAAAAACCAGAAGCCTGTTATAACCTAGTGCTTTCCTTCTACAAGGCAAGCGGGAGAGCCAGGAGCTGGGAACCCAGCTCTGGGAAGCAGGGAGCAGGGGGGTGCCAGGAGTGGGATTAGTCCAACACCAAACCCCTTTCCCACATTAGTGCAGGAGAGGAAGAGGACAGGGTTAGGAGAACTCAAAGCTGCATGGATGGTACCGACCCAGTCTACAGGACACCCTGGTCAAGCCACTTTTCAGGGAGAAAGGAGCAAGAGAGAAAGAAGAGGACAGAAAGTTAACCCACTAGTTCACTGGTTTGCAACCAGGCGTACAAGTACTCCTGGGAGCAGGGCCGTCCCTAGGGGGGTGCGGCGGGGTCTGGGGCAGAAGTGACAAATCCGTCACTTCCGGGACTGACCATGCCGGGCAGGGGAGGCACTGCCTCCCCAAACAACCAGGCCTGGCCCCACCCCCACTCCGCCCTCCCAGGGCCCCGCTTCGGCGGAGCTGCTGGGCTCCCGGGGGCTGGGGCCACCCCGCCCGCCTTCCTGGGGCTGGGAAGGCTGCGGTGGCACCACACGCTCTCCCTCCTGGCACGCTCTCCCTCAGGTGGAAGGGGTGGGGCTGGGGGCTAGCCTCCCCCAGCCAATGGTGTGCGCGCTGGCCCGCGGGGCCTGGAGCGGTTGCCCCAATTCGCCATAACTAGGCAAATACCAAGATGAGTTGATGTACCCCCCTGGCAGACCTCGGCATACCCCCAGGCTGCTGGGGGTATGCAGAGGTCTGCCAGGGGGGTACATCAACTCATCTTGGTATTTGCCTAGTTTTACAACAGGCTACATAAAAAGCACTAGCAAAGTCCATGCAAACTAACGTTTCATACACATAATGACTTGTTTATACTGCTCTGTATACTATACACTGAAATGTAAGTACAATATATAGATGCCAACTGATTTATTTTATAAATATATGGTTAAAAATGAGAAAGTCAGCAAATTTTCAGTCGCGTTGTGCTGTGACACTTTTGTATTTTTCGGTCTGATTTTCTAAGCAAGTAGTTTTTAAGTGAGGTGAAACTTGGGGGTCCGCCAGACAAATCAGACTCCTGAAAGGGGTACAGTAGCCTGGAAAGGTTGAGAGCCACTGCATGAGTTCCCTTCTGCAGAGCTGGGTCTCGGGGTCAAATGAGAAAGGCTGTGGAAATGAGCGAGGGCAACACACCTCAGCACAGGTACTGCTCAGGAGGAAGGGCTATGAGTCAGAATTAGAGACAGACCTGACCTGAACCAAACCCTCGGATCCCAGACTTTGCAGGGCAGGAGGTGGATTTAGGATCTGTCCCTAAGCTTTGCCATTCTGAATCCTCCAAACCCCAGCTGCAGACAGGTGCATATGCGGAGTGCAAGGAGTCGCCGATGGGATGGGAGGAAGAGTCTGTAGAGCCCTTCCATCCTGTGATGTGATCCAGCACATGTGTAGGGGCTGAAACTAGTCTTCTCTGCTGCTTGGAGAAGAGGGGTTTAAAAAAAGAGAGAGATTGACTGCCCTCTAGGACTAGCTAGAATATTGGGTGTGATCCCTTAAACACCTTGAGTACTGGGGAACTAAGCCCTACGCCCACACATTCCCCTCGGACCATATCCAACATCGGACAAGTCTCCTATTCACTGTGATGAGCATGAGAAATTACGCTGAAGAAGAGAATAGGGGAAGGGAGAACAATGATGAGAGAAAGAAAAGTAACAGCGAAGGCCAGGAGGAGTGGTAGGGCAGACAGAAAGAAAAGGAGAGAGAGAGAGAGAGAAGCTTTTCTCCAGTATCCTCTAGCCTCTCCATTTCCTAGGTAGGAGCTCGACCCTCCAAAGTGACCTCGTGGATGGAAAGGAGACAGCGAGGGGTCTGCCTGGCTAGCTGGGGGTTGTGGGATGGGGAGGGCAGAGAAGGAGATTTGAATAATTTTTGCTACATGGCTAGTTTTAGCCCTTAATTAAAAGATCTCTCTGCAGAGCTCTGATAAAGCAACAGCAGCAGATAAGCCTCTGCCATTCAGGGAGATGGAAGTGCAGCAAATGAAACAACAGGCTCCTCCATTTCAAACCTTTCCAAAGGGCTGGACCAGGGAAACAGTCCCTACAACCCCAGCCATTTCCCCTCAAGGACATAGCGAGGGACACTGGGCTGGACTCGGGCGAGAACTCACTTTCTGGCTTCTGTATCACTCTGCGTTTCTCCAGTGCCTCTCAGCTGAGGACTGTGAAGTCCTTCATGACCAAGGAACCTCACAGCACGCCTGGGAGATACACAAGGCTCTGCATCTCAGTTTTACAGCTAGGGAAAAGGGCAAAGGGACTTTTCCAAGGTCACACACTGACTCCATCCCAGAGCTAGGAACTGAACCGTGGTCTCCTGAGTCCCACTCCAGTGCTTTATCCACAAGGCCACTCTTCCTCTCCAGAGCATGTTCCTTTCCCCAGGGAAACTAGATCTCTCTGTCCCCAGCTTCTTGCTCGCAGAGGAGGGTCCCCTTAGGGTTCAGCAAGCCAGGTCAGATCTCAGATTCTCCACCCATTTGGCTCTGACAGACAAACACACACAGCTTTAAAGAACCCTGTCCTCTCCCAGGTCATTAGTGTAGAATGCAGGTTAATTCCTTCAGGTGATAATTAAAAGTGAATGAGATGCTAAGGTGGTTTTTTTTTTTTAAACACAGACAACAACAAAGAGCAGCATCACCCCCCATCTCCCACATTGTCAGTGGTTTTCCAGAGTCATGCCAAAGATGCACACATGGTGCTCAGAGCGAGAGACGCTGGATCTCCGTCGGCAATGGGCAGAGCCGTACACCCAAGCAGTCCAAGACACTCCAGTCAGAGAGGCAACGTGGCCCAGGGGATAGGGCGCTAGAAGGAGACTTATGAGCCCTGGCTCTATTCCCAGCCCTACCCCTGACTTGCTGTAGCCTTCAGCAAGTCCCTTCACCTCTCTGCTTCCCTTTCCATCCTTTGTCTGCGGGCCACATTCCCAGAGGCATTGAGGCAGATAGATACCGAGTGGGATTCTCAAAAGCACCTAAGGAGGTTAGGTGCCTAACGTGAAGTGCCTAGGTGAGTTAGGCACCTCAACAAATCCTACTGATTTAGGAGCCTCTGTACCTTTGTAAATCTGGCCACTGGATGCTCGTCGGGGCTGGGTCTATGTTTGTACAGCATCTAGTACAATGGGGTCTTAATCTAGGCACTAGCATAAGGCAAATAATAAACAAACAAGGAGCCATCTGGGGAAACACTTGGTCCTGTACTAATTAAAGTGTCAACTGCCCGGTCTGCTACTGGGGGAGGAAAGTCAGACCTCTTCTAGGGCAACTTGCGGTCTGCAGATCATGAAGTTAGGCCTAGCACTGAAGTCTCCACGTAACCACAGAAAGGACTGGAGAAGACGGGGTTGATGGTGGTGGGTTTTTTAAAAGGCATTATTGCTTATTTCTATAAGTCCCAGGAGAGTGGAGTGGCTGTTGGGCTAGTTAGACCATGAGGCCTCCTGGATAAACAACAGGTGTTTAGGAACAGGACGTGCCAAGCTGTATATTATTTATATACATATATATTTTCAGAAGTCAGATATAAAAATTAACCATATGAACAACATGAAGTTCACAGCAGGTGGATAGCAGCCAAGTTACAGTTACCAACAGTAACGAGCATCTCAACAGCACTCTGCAGACGGATAAGGAGTTAATGATGACTCAGTTCCCTAAGAAGCCCATTTTACAGATGGGAAAGCTCAGGCAGAGAGGTTCAGGGACCGACTGCTGAGCAACCTCATACATGCCCCAATGGGAGAAGCTGATCACGCAGTTCTTTCAACAGCTGGCCCCATACACAAGCAGAGAATGTGGCCCCATAGTTTCACATCCTGCCCTGTTCCTTGGCCCTTGGGGTCCTTTCCATCAGCAGACTCAGGGCATGGCAAGAGGAGCAGGATTCTTGACAGCTGGGGACTGAAATCCCCATGAAATATGAGGAGATGCAGCCCTCTGTGCCAGAGACCAGCAGCGCTTGCTATGCCAGGTGCTAGAATGCAAAAGCTCTGTGACCTACACAGCTCTCCTCCAACAACATGCCCCCAGATGTGACATGCTAATGGCAGCCCTAGCTCCTCAGGGGCGGACTTTCCCATGCAGTTACAGTCTGAATTAAGACATTACATCAGCCTGGGCTTTCCACTGAGCCCCACCTCTGGCTTGTGAGCAGGGGAGAGAGAACGGGGTGGGGAGGGTGTCCCTGTCTATTAATCAGAGTTTCTCATGTGTCCATATCATGGTTTATTATTGAGCCGATCCCGTCCCTTCTCCCAGTGCAAATGCACAGAGCCCTCGTAGCCGGGCTCATCTCTTCCACGGCAAAGGCCGTGGCATCTCTACAACACGAACGCCAGCACTTCACAGGAGCAGACCACTTGAGAGAGGCAGGCCTGCCATTTACAACGGGGGCCGCTCATCCTGTCAGCATCGCTACCCCCAGTCCTTAACACTCGCACACACCCAGATCTGTCAACCAGCGCACTCAGCCGCTCGGCTCCCACCAGAGGGGCCATGCGGAGACAACACAGCGCTCAGCATGTGACGGGGACAGGCGAAAGCCAGCCGCTTGCACAAAGCACATCGCGCGGGGTGGAGAGTTAACGAGGCCTGGGAGATGTTAGTGCAGTTCCTCCTCCCACAGGGCCCACCTGCCTCTCCAACGCTGGGAACGGCCCAAAATAGGAGAGCAGAACTCCCTGGGTGTTTGGGGGTGGGAGGAAGGAAAGCAGCCTCTGAACCCAGCAGCAACAAACAAGGGAAGAGAGAGAGAGAGAGCGCCCAGATCAGACACCAAGGATGTTTGTAAACCAGACCCAGGTCTTCATCTTCCCAGCATCCCCTTTGTAAGAGGCCAAATCCCAGACCTGAACAACCCCAACCCTGACGTGTTTGAAGCTGGGAACTGAATTTGTTGGCACGAGCCCCACTATAAATATCAGACCCAAACTGCTTGGGATGATCTGGGCTGCACTGACGCTGGAAGAGGCGACAGGGGTTCATGTCGGGATTGTCTGGGAAACGGGAGATGTGAATATCATTCTGTGCGCCAGGCCCCCATGGCTCCAGAAAGCAGAGCACATGTCCCAGCCAGCTTTGCATGCCGGCCTGCTCCAATGGGGCTATGCTGCAGCCCTTGTACAGCCAGCTGGTTTACAAAGACCCTTCACTCCCACCTTGGGGGACACGGCGTGCAGCGCTGGGGGGGTGCTAGGAAATGGGACTTGTACTGGGGGTTTCTAGGGGTAGTTTCTGGGGGTAGTGGACACAGAACGGAGATCAGCTGCACCTGATGTTTCCATGTCAATGCAACTTGGTCTACTGAGGCTATGTGGAGGGATTCCTGGGTGGCAGGGACCCTTGGGAGGCCTGAGCCATGCAGCCAGGGCACTGCCCAGATGGAGACATGGCGCAGTTGTAAGCCCACATTGGTAACTTCATCTTCCCTTCTCAGAGGGGCTCAGCACTATCTGCAGTGCTTTCTCTCCTCCCCCCTCCCAAGCTCAGAGCTAGCCTCCCCGCAGCCCTCCAGGCACCTCGCTGCGCACACTCCTCTGGGAAGCGGCCCTTCTCGGCAAGCTCCAGGCACGCTGAACTTGCTGTTCTCTCCCCTGAATGCCTTGAATAAACAGAATCAGCTCGCCTCTAATCCCTGCGCTTTCAGGAGCCTTTGAAGTCATTGGCCTCCCTCACCTGTCTCTGGCCTCCGGCCTCTAATCCACTCACAGTAACGCTTGGAAACACAAACTAACGAGCCCACCGCTTTGGTGCCACCCCTCCAGCGTCCAGCTGGTTTCTTCCGAAGGCGGATTCTCTTGGGAGAGAGCTAAATGTACTTAGCAACTCTGCACTGGGATAATCAGCTGGGAGCAGGAGGCAACTGACTGGCAGCTGGGACAGCACAAGTGATTTCATCTGAGCCTTAGAATTTGTCAGCAGCCTTCTCCAGCGCGCGTTTTACCTCGGCACAGCCCGGCAGTGCTGCATCCCAGGGCATATTCATCCCCGTGGACTCAGCACTCCCCAAGGCTGATGTATTCCCCAGCTTGTGCAGGAAGGAAGAAATAAGATGTCCCTGTGTCGCTACCAGTCTCCTCCATTGTGATATCAGGGCACTGATATCACAAACTTCCTTGGGTGGGCGCTGTGTGAGCTTCCTCCAGCAACTTTGCCACTGCCCCTCCCCCCCGACCTGCACCCCCCTGCTATTACAGTGCTACTGCCCCCCTGCTCTGCCACTGCCCCTCCCCCTCCCCCCGACCTGCACCCCCCTGCTATTACAGTGCTACTGCCCCCCTGCTCTGCCACTGCCCCTCCCCCCTGACCTGCACCCCACTGCTATTACAGTGCTACTGCCCCCCCTGCTCTGCCACTGCCCCTCCCCCTCCCCCTGACCTGCACCCCCCTGCTATTACAGTGCTACTGCCCCCCTGCTCTGCCACTGCCCCTCCCCCCTGACCTGCACCCCACTGCTATTACAGTGCTACTGCCCCCCTGCTCTGCCACTGCCCCTCCCCCTCCCCCCTGACCTGCACCCCCCTGCTATTACAGTGCTACTGCCCCCCCTGCTCTGCCACTGCCCCTCCCCCGACCTGCACCCCACTGCTATTACAGTGCTACTGCCCCCCTGCTCTGCCAATGCCCCTCCCCCCGACCTGCACCCCCCTGCTATTACAGTGCTACTGCCCCCCTGCTCTGCCACTGCCCCTCCCCCTGACCTGCACCCCACTGCTATTACAGTGCTACTGCCCCCCTGCTCTGCCACTGCCCCTCCCCCCTGACCTGCACCCCCCTGCTATTACAGTGCTACTGCCCCCCCTGCTCTGCCACTGCCCCTCCCCCTCCCCCTGACCTGCACCCCCCTGCTATTACAGTGCTACTGCCCCCCTGCTCTGCCACTGCCCCTCCCCCCTGACCTGCACCCCCCTGCTATTACAGTGCTACTGCCCCCCCTGCTCTGCCAATGCCCCTCCCCCTGACCTGCACCCCCCTGCTATTACAGTGCTACTGCCCCCCTGCTCTGCCACCGCCCCTCCCCCTGACCTGCACCCCACTGCTATTACAGTGCTACTGCCCCCCTGCTCTGCCACTGCCCCTCCCCCCTGACCTGCACCCCCCTGCTATTACAGTGTTACTGCCCCCCTGCTCTGCCACTGCCCCTCCCCCCTGACCTGCACCCCCCTGCTATTACAGTGCTACTGCCCCCCTGCTCTGCCACTGCCCCTCCCCCGACCTGCACCCCACTGCTATTACAGTGCTACTGCCTCCCCGCCCTGCCACTGCCCCTCCCCCTTCCCCCTGACCTGCGCCCCCCTGCTATTACAGTGCTACTGCCCCCCTGCTCTGCCACTGCCCCTCCCCCGACCTGCACCCCACTGCTATTACAGTGCTACTGCCCCCCTGCTCTGCCACTGCCCCTCCCCCCTGACCTGCACCCCACTGCTATTACAGTGCTACTGCCCCCCTGCTCTGCCACTGCCCCTGCCCCTCCCCCCCGACCTGCACCCCCCTGCTATTACAGTGCTACTGCCTCCCCGCCCTGCCACTGCCCCTCCCCCCTGACCTGCACCCCACTGCTATTAGCTCCCCACCCCACCACCAATGCTCCTGCGTCCTGCTCTGCAGGCCCCTGCGGTTCCACAGCTGGCTTCTCAAGCAAAAAGGGGAGGGTGAAAAAAGTTAACAGCCAAACCACTGCCACCTGTGCCAAACGGCACAGTGTTGAAATGTCACCCAGGGCTTCTCCTCTGTCACTCCAGCCTCGAGAAGCGACGCAGGGCATGGCCCCCACCCTCTCTAGCACCAGAAGCCCCAGCGGGAGGAGGCCGCAGGCCCAGAGATTCCCCTCACCAGCCGTCAGCGCTCCCTGGAGATGGGGGAAGCTGACTCCCTCTTTCCTTTTATTGACAACAAGGCCAAAAGGCTCTGGTTTCCCGGCAGCGTTTCCACACCCCAGCCGGCCTGGGCAATCGCTAGACGGTAATAAAGCAAGGGCTTGGGCCAAAGGAACCCTGCCTGTCTTGCTAGGTTATTAAGTTTCACCAAGAAGAAAAATGAGCCATCCCGTCTCCCTCTCCCCGCGACCTTTCCAAAACTGCAGCACGTTCCAATCCTTCCCCACCCAGCCATCCTCCCCGGCTCCCTCCCTCTTGCCATTCTCGCCTCTCCAAGATAAATATTTCTCCTTTCCCCTCCTGCCAGGCAGCGGTTCTCAATAATTCTGCACAGTTTTAATAGGCACTCAGCAGCGGCTCAGGTATCTTCTTCCTGCCCAGCAGCTTGGAACTGGCGATTCTAGGGCTATCAACAGCCTCGGCCCCGCTCCCACTGAAGCCAGCTGCAACGCTCTTGATGGTTCAATGGGTGCCCAATCAGGCCCAGTGCGTGTGAGGAGGGGCGAGGCTGGCCCTAAGCCCAAGCCAGGCAAGTGGTTGCTTAGCATCCTCAGGGTTGAGAAGGTCAGCCGCAGCAGCGAGCAGCCTGATCTTGTTGCTCTTGACCTCCCCACCATGTACACTGCAAGAGAGAATTCAGATCCCCAGCCCCCTCCCGCTGCCTCCCTCCCCCGCCAACGCTTGCTCAATGCCCTGCAAACCCAGCGCTGAAGCTGACCTAGAGACTTCTGGGACACCAGCTGCGTGGTAGCTCGACTGCAGTGGCTAGCAACTAGAGAGCAGCATGACCAGCCCCATGCATTAAAAAACATCTCACCAGCCTGCTCTCAAAAATCACCATTTTTTAAAGCCAATCTCAAGAGGTTTTTTAATTTTTTTTTTTATAAGAATATTGAGCTTAGTTTGTCCTTGTCCTCTGTGCTAGGAGCCCTTAGGGTGCACTCTGGTCACCTTTTCTAGTTTTCGCCACAATCATGGCAGCTAGAAACACACTTTAAAAAAAAAAAAAAAGAAAAAAGAAAGAAAGCGGAGAGATTATCCTGTAATCACAGGACCGCAGGTACTGGGGCTTTAAGAAAAAACTCAGACTACCACGACGCTCAGGATAAAGTTACAAGCACCGCAATATTTTGCCAGTAGAAGCCTCTCCGTTATTTTCTGGTCTAATGGAGACCCCAGGTACCATCTCATGTTACTGAACAAGTGTGACAATTATAGATGTAGTAAATGTGCACCACTGTCTGCCCAGAGACCTCTGTCCCTCCAGCCCCAATTATGCAAATCAAGTAGACAGTGACACTTGATCAGTGGTTCTCAACCCGTGGGCCACGGGCCACTCGTGGCCCAATCAGCACAAAGCTGCGACCCACGTGACATCCTCAGGGCCATGCAGGTAGTATATATATCATGTGGATGTGGCCCACGTAACACAGATTGCTGCATATGTGGCTCACAATGGTAAACAGGTTGAGAACCACGGCACTTGATACTGTAAATAAGGGACGAGCGGCCCCAGCCACTTTATCTGGGCAGCAGCAGCTGCCTCACTTGGAAAACACATGCCAGTTTAATTGGAGGGGAGAGAGGAGAGGAAATATAAATGAGAGAGGAAAAGAGCCTTGTTAGAGGTTATGCAACAATTTCTTAATCAACCAAGACTGCTCTCCAAAGCACAAAGGAGACAGCCGGCTCACGGTTTGGATGGCCTTTGTTTTTGGCCTCAGCTCCCCTGGCTCCGATTGCAAGGTTTGATCAAGGCTGGAGTTGCTAGATCTGAACAATGGAGAGCGCAGGATGTAATTTAAAGTGACAGTGTTTACTTTCAGGTCTCACGTTTCCAACGGGTGTGTTTCAGCCCCATCAGCCCACACGCCCCAGTTTGTGACATTCTGCATGCCCATCCCCCTACCCCAGCAGCACTACCAGCCTTGCCCACCAGCCCTATTTCCCCCCACTGCTCCACCCCACCCTGTGGACTCCCGCTAAAGGATTGATCTGACATAGCTTGTGCTGCACACGCACAAAGACCGATTTGCTTTGGATTCTTCCAGGTAGCAGAACTTCCCCCGAAGTCTCCTGCAGGGGAAGGACCCCTGAACTCCTGCTCCTCCTACAGCCAAAGGGGGAATTGCCCAATGGGGTCTCTGGCTGAGGACATGTCCAAGTGAAACCAGATTTTATGTCACCAAACGGCAGCAGGAGCCACAACAAACAAAATGGTTTATTGGCAACCAAGGGAAAAAACAAAAAGTTCTTCCATCCCGTGTGCCATCCGGGGAAAGCTTGGAGTCCAGGGACATGCAGCCAGAGCGAGACCCCAGCTGGCATAATGGCACAGACACAGACCCTCCCACCCAGAACAGCTGCCAGACAGACACACACACACTCTCACACACATAAGGCACAATGCTACACACACACACCCCGACACACAGCTACAAAACACTGTGGCAATGCACACCCCAGCTAGAGACACTCCAGGCTGCATCCTGCTCAGTGCAGGTATGGAGTGTTGCCCTGATGACTGCAAGATAACAAGTGACGAGGAAACTCAGGGACCCCAACCCTGCAGCAAGGGGACCCCTCCTACATTGCTGCCAAGTCAGTCCTGTGCAGGACAGCGACAGCTGCCACGCTGACAGATGCTGGGGACCCCCCAAAGCATAACTCCCCAGCTTACGCTCCAGACCCTAGGCTCTGTAGCTGGGGCTGTAAGGCCATGTCTACACTGCAGATGGGGGCATGCCCCCCAGCCCGGGTAAACATCCACTTGACCGAGTGCACGATGAATAGCAGCTTGGACGCTGGAGCCTGGGTGGTGGGGTCGGGCGAGCCGCCGAGCTCAGACCCAGAGGCTCAGGCAGACTTGGCCTCGGGCAGCTAGCCCAAGCCACAACGTCCACACCCCTATTTGTAAGGCACTAGCTCAAGCAGAGCTAGCGCATTTCTGTCTCCCTGGGCTGGGAGGCAGCATAGACAGCCCCCCATTCTCTGTGAATCAGGCACAGAGGGGGATGCCCATCACACACTGACCCAGTGGGTTACAGCGGCTGGGCGTGGCCAAAGAGAAAGGAACGTCTAGCTAAGCCCCTCGGTGGCATGATGAGGGTCACACTAGTCTCAAGACAGGCGCACACCCACTCCTTTTGTATTCAGGACCCTGCCTGCCCCACATCAGCTACTGCACCAATGAAGAGACCCAGATGCATTAGCCTAAAATCTGATACACCAGAGGCAATGCTTTGTTGAGGACCCTGACGTACTCCACCAAGTCTGCCGCCTTCAGCTCTGACTGGATCGAATCGTCTTCTTGCACACGTAAAGAACACTTGGGTTTTCCCTTATTATTCCCTTTTAATTAAGGGCACTCAGCCTATTTATTTAAATTCCAGTCAGGCTTAAGATACAGCAGCTATTTCCCTCTGCCCTCTCCCCCCGGCCTGGACAAGGGGCTATACGAAGTTGTGCTGGAAACCGCGTTAACACAGCTTATCCGTAGCACCTCAAACAAACTGGTTTTGAATCACAGGAGGCCGAATGGAGCAAATGGCATTTAAGACAGTGTACAGGCCTTGACATCTATCTAAGGTACCTACAGGGTAATACCTGAGCACCTTGCTCTCTGTGGTATCTTTATCCCCCCACACACTACAATATCACCAGGCTAAGTGACTTGCCAAGGCCAGTCAGGATTATCTGAGGCAGAGCAGGGGATTGAACCCAGGTCTCCTAACCCCTGGGCCACCCTTCCACAGAGCCTAGCCCACTTAATAATAATAATACTTTGCCCTTGTACAATGCTTTTCATACGAGGCCCTCAGAGGGCTTTATGGGATGGGGCAAGTATTGTTTCCTCTCCTCCATGCCTGGACCCACCACTCACCCATCCTCAGGGACCCCCTGAAAAGCAGAAGTGTGGGCATCCCAGAAAGCCCGCCTTCAGCCTCACCCAGAAAGCCCCTCCCCGACACTTCCCCAGGAGTGGATCTCCCTTCTCTGGCATTAGTAAGTGACACAGGGGGACACCCTAACCTGATGGGACCTGAGCCCTTCTCACACACATACCTCAGCAAAGTGCTACAATCGAACCTCAGAGCTATGGACACCAGAGTTACGGACCAAGCGGTCAACCACACACCGCATTTGGAACCAGACGTACGTAATCAGGCAGCAGCAGAGACCCACAAAAAACAAAAAAAAAGCAAATACAGCAGAGTGCTGTGTTAAACATAAACTACTAAAAAAAGAAAGGGAAAGCAGCATTTTTGTTCTGCATAGTGAAGTTTCAAAGCTGTCTGAGGTCGATGTTCTGTTGTAAACTTTTGAAAGAACCACCAGAACATTTTGTTCAGCGTTACGAACAGCCTCCATTCCCGAGGGGTTCGTAACTCTGAGGTTCTGTTGTACAGTGTAGACAAACCCCACAGCACACTGACGGGGTGTGATTGGCCACAGGCACCAAACAACAATCACACACACACACACACGATAGGCCATGACACCAAGGAGCCATGCCTGCTCAAAGGGCTTGTGTACACTAGGATGGCAAATGGGGTTTTAAAACAGGTTCATGAGCAGGTTTTCAAACACCACGTGGCACTTGTTGCAGACCAGGCCGCGACAGCTCAGAGCGCGGCAGCTGGCTGTGGTCAGCCCTAGCCAAACAATCCGCTTTTAACCACCAAGGGCTTTGATCGCTTCACCGTGTTAAAACACTTGCCAGTTAATATATTTTAAAGCACCGCTCGGTACGTGCCCACACATCCCTTCCGAGACAGACTGCAGCTGCAAGGGGCCCTGGCACCAACGTGACAGGTGGCCAATGAATGCCACACGCAAGACGTAACATGGCACAATGGGGGACCAAACTTCAGCAGCCTTGAATTTCCCCTGCAGACAGCCAGAGACATGGACGGGGAACACAGCCAGAGACATGGATGGGGACGGGGAACATGGGTTAGCCATAACCCACCTCACACCTCAGCTGCCCACTCCTACAAGGTAAGATGGAGGGAGTGGGAGGGAGGATGAACAAGAATCAAGCAGTTTCTTCCTTGGCAGCCAGCAGTTACAACAAATTATCTGGCAGCCACTTCCAAATCCAGGCCTGCGTGCCAAGAACCGCCCCTACCCCCACTCTGCTTCCGCTCCAGGGATGTAAACAGAATGGCATCTGCCTTCCCGTTTCTGCTGTGGAGTATAAATACCTCCAGCGATCGGAAGGCCCCTTCCCGCCTAGCGCAGGGGAGGAATGGCCACCCTGCCCTGCCAAGAGCTGGCACGTGGCCATATGCAAAGCGACTACACAGCGAACTCCGCAAAAGTTGCCAACTGCTCTCTCCCACCACCTCCCCCAATGCTCTTGGTTCGCTCCTCCATCCCGGCTGCAGTGCCAGGCAGTGGGAGGGAGGGAACAAGGCGGCGAAAGGTAGCAACATGGGATGAAACCGACCCATAAATTCCCTCCACGTGCCCAGTTTTACGTCAAACTTCTCGCTGCAGATTTGGGAATGTCCCAGCTGCCATCTGGACTTTCCAACCTGGGTGTGCAACAGAAGCCTGTGGAGACTAGCAGCTGTGCTGTCCCTTCTGCTCGAGGATGGGAAGACAAGGAGAAACCATGCAGTAGGAGATGGGCTACAGTGGTAGTGCAGAATACTGGGAGCCCTCATGCTGGTGACCCTGGAGCCTCCTTGCCTTGGTACAGCAGCCAGCATGACCCATAACAGTCCTGCCCCCACAGCTCAACCACTGAACTGAAACTCACCCTTTCCCCAGCCCAGATAAATGTCTATCTGCCATGGGAGGTGGTTGATCTCACAGCTACGGCCCTGGACTGGAACTTAGGAGATCTGAGCCCAGTTCCTGGCTCCGCTCGATACCTTCTGCCTGATCTTAGACCCTGATCTGTTCTGTGGATCAGTTCCCCATCTGTGATATGTGGAAAAGAATAAGACTCCCTTTCTCCCACCCAGGGATTTCCCTACACACACCCCCCTCATGAGGTGTTTAACCCCCCTGAATTTCCCCAACACCCCCCGCAGTTTTGTGAACTAGTTACATGCAGTGTTGCCAATTTAGTGATTATTTGGAAATTAGAATTGAAATTGAAACATTAATACACACTTTAAAAGCATATACAGTGTATGATAAAATACGTGTATCTGAAAAAGTATAATAGATTTGAAAAGTATGAACATAGACTAGCTTCCTTGTACAGCTGTTTATGGACAATGTCAGTGCATTCATTTCAGTGATGTTGGCCAGCCTAATAATTTCAAATTATGATTTGTAAGCAAAGTCTAAATGAGCTCTCTCTGACAGCTAGTGATGAGCTGGGGGGAAAGGCTTCAGGACCAGACTGTATTTACATTCACTCTTAATCTACCTAGGTATCCAGCAAACAGAGCTGTGTTGCCCAAGTGATAGATTTTGGCTGGGGCTGGGTTACAAATCACTTGAATGTGGGGGGAAGGGAGGTGTAATGAAATGTTGTTATTCTTATTGTCTGAGTAAAGGGCAGTAGAACTGTACTTAGCCTATGCTGGTCGAGGGCATCTGGAGAGAGGGCGGGGACAGGTGTTTTGCTTGATGGTCTGCCTGAGTCACAAGTACTATTAGACCTGCTCCTCTCCACTGTTTAAAGACAGAACTGATTAGGCTCCATAGATAGCTGTAGTGATCACTTAACAAAACAAAGACTGAAATCACTGATAATCAGGTCTAAGTGCTTAGACCTGCTGTGGGACAGTGTTTCTGTGGAAGAGACGGCCCAGTCTGCACTAGCAGCGAGGTTCCCCCACTGAGAGCTGGGTGGAACCTCAAGAGATCAACTCGCAGAGGTCACAGTGGCAGGTGGCCGCAGAAGGTGACGGCACAGGGCCATTGGCAACAGAGTGATGGAGTGAACGGTGGCACAACAAACAACAGTGGCCAGAGCGAACAGTGAGCAGCTGGAGGAATGAGCAAGGTGCCTTCTTGCCCCCCACCTGGGAGGTGAACTCATGTGAAAGCACCTCTGAACTCTGAATCTCCACTGACCAAGGACAACACCGGTGAGTGTTAAGGAGGCTGTTAAGAATGCTGGAGACACAACACAGTTCATGCGAACAAACGTGGCCGTGGCATCATACTTTCTATTTAAGCAAGAGAGACCAGACACTACAAACTGGAGGCCAATGTTAAGTGCATTGTCACTTGTTCATCCTGAAGTTGAACACTGGCTCCGAACAAGACCAGCAAATGCTCACTATCTTTCTGCAAGAAACTCAACTGACTGGCTAGACGCATATTGTGCAACAGTGAAAGACTCAACAGTTGAAAAAGTGAAGAACTCTCTCACCATATTCAAAAAATTTGCATACGTGGCTGATGAACGCACCAGTGCAAATGGTCATCAAGTACTAAGTCACTGTGTACGTTATCTTGATGTCAGTGGTAGGCCAGTAGATGCATTTCTAGATGTTCAAGTTATAGAAGACAGATTGGCTGCATCTATGACAACCCACATCTTAGAAGAGTTAAATACTTGTCAGTAGAACCCCAAACAGATGGCTGCTTGTACATTTGATGGAGCTGCAAACTTCTCTGGAAGACATGGTGGAGCACAAGCTTTGCTCAGAGAAAAGTGTAACCCTAATCTCTCCTATACACACTGCAGAGACCATCTACTCCAACTAGCACTAATACGAGCTACAGACTCTTCAAAAGACATTTAAAAAGCTATAAATTTAATGTCTTCATTATATTCTTTTTTCAGCAAGAGTCCAAAAAGACTGAATATCTTGGAAAATATAGAAGATACACTGGGACTGCAGTTCAAATTAGTCCAACCTGGGAAAACCCTCTGGCTTTCTCATGAGTGATCCTTGGCTGTTGTCTTAAAATTACTCCAGCCATTATTACTGGCTTTGGAAAGTATCTACCAAGATGGGATGGATCTAAGTAGTGAGACTGGTGGATTACTTTTGCTACTACGTTCAGAGAAGACTTTTGCCATTCTCTCTCTTGTAAGTCTACTGTTGAAACCACTTGGGTCATTAAACAATGCCATCCAGGCATCTGTTACAACAGTAGTAGATCTTTGTCCAGCAATAGAAGCTACATTTGGATGAATCAGAGAGCTATCCCATTGAAAAAGTACTGGAAGAAGCAAAGACTTCAGTCCAGAAGTTGACTAATGAAGGCATTTATATCGAATCCTTAAGTGAAGAGGACAAGAAGTGTTTGTTAAGACAACTGAAAAAGTACACAGACTTGATTCTTAAAAATCTACAACAGCGACTTCTAGATTCTACTCAACCTCTACGTAGCTTTTACAGATCCCTGTCTTATAAAACACCGACAGTTGCGTTGAGTGAGGCACTACCAGCAATGGGGCTGCCATGTGCTCAGGACAGAATAGAGAATTTGAACACAGAGTGGAATATCATACGATGAATGAATGAAGATTTGACTTCAACTTCTTTTTTATCATCACTAGTGGCTCGACTCGATCTTTGAGCTACATTTCCTGGGCTGAAAGAAGTAGAATTCATCTCTTGCTACTCCCAGTCACAACAGCTACAGCTGAGTGTTCTTTTTCATCATTGAATAGAATTGTGTGTTTTGAAAGAAGTCGCCTTCTGCCTGATCATGGGAATGAACTAATGAGCATATCAATTGAAGGAATGGAAGTACCGGACACAAGAGAAGCCACCAAAGGTGAACGCATTGCATTCAAGAAGTTCATTAACAGAGTTGTGCAAAATTATAAAAAGAAACCAAGAAGGATGTAGACGTAGTGCTTCATAGAAGGCTTGAGAAGCCAACTTTAATTTGTGTGATGATTTTAAAATCTAATAAAATGGTCATGAAACATTTTTCAGTTTTTACTATGGTGCCATACAGCCCACCTTCACCCTCACAGTCTCACTCCACATCAGCCCTGACCCCCCGCCCCTGTAAATTTGAACACCCCCCCCCCAATTTCAATTCCTGGGGAAAACACTGCTCCTTATCAGCAGCTTATCAAAACCATAATAAAGAGTGCATGAATGCAATCCAAGCAGAAGGATGCCATGTGCTCAACTCAGCCTACAGCAAAAGCTCCCTCTGCAGCAGAAGCCTCTAGACTCGAGGAAGCCTTTCAAGTGTTACCCTTCTGCCAGGTAGAGCCAGCAGCAACAAGGGCCGGGTTTGGGATCTAGGGGTTCCTTTTCACCAGTACAACATAAAACCAGCTCGAGCCCCAACCCAGTGACCTGGGACAATTACACACCACCCCCTGGGCACCTCTAAGCGGCAATAGCTCCCCTCTCGCAAGCACAGAGTCTGAGTGTCGCAAAAACTTTTAATAAAAGGAGGGAAGTAACTCAGCATTAATTTGGGAAAACACCGCAACTAGGGTTCATAAACATAAACCATGAGCAAAAGATCGACCCCCAAATAAGTTGGGTAGTATCCTTTTCCCCTCAGGTTCTTAAGTCCCACAACCCAGAAGTCCCTGTAATGTGCCTGTCCCTTCTCTGCACCCCACTCACAGTTGCTGTCCTTGGCCAGTGCCACCTCAGAGTTCAGAGGCTCATCTGCAGAGTTCGCCTCCCACCCTGGAAGGAGCGGGGAGTAAGGAGGCACCTTATACGCTCCGCTGCTTGGGCACTCACTCACCACCCCGCCAGCCGATTGCCACGCCTCTCTGTGGGGCTCTCCTCTGACCCTCTCCACCAGCCTCTTTGCTAGCCACTCACTGCATGTCTCTGCCAGCCACCCTGCTGGCCACACCTCTCCACCAGCCTCTCTGCTGGCCACTTGCCGCGCCTCTATGCCAGCCACCCTGCTGGCCACGCCACTCCACCAGCCACCCAGCTGGCCACTCACCAAGATGTCTTCAAGGCCCACCACTTAACACAGCTCTCAGTGATTTCAGCTGCTAGTGGGGGAGCCTCACTGCTGGCGCACACTGGACAGTCTCTTGCAATAGAAACACTGTCCCAAAGTAGGCCTAATACTTAGACCCAGGTATCAGTGACTTCAGCTCTGCAGTACATAATAAGACTCTCAATTAAATCTAAATAAGCTTTTATTATATTGTAGAAAGAGAACAGGCCAAATGCTACCTGGAACCCTGGAATAGGAATAGGGCCCTCCCCTCTCATCTCACTGGGCTTTGGAACCCAGGTCCCCTGCCTAGCGAGTCCCATTCAGTTGAGGGTGAGTCCCTCCATTAGGGCATGCCAGGTACAGTTCTGCTGCCCTCGATTCACACAACAAGGATAACAGCTCTTTATTACTCCGGCCCCAATAACAAGGAGACTGGGGATCCAACCCCAGTCACAAGTGATCATTTGGGCAAGCAATCCCATCATGCTGAGCACCTAGGCAGGTGGGTGTGCCCATGCAAACGAGATCAGCTCCTGAAGTTCTTTTCCACAGCTCACCACTAGATGTGAGGGGAGAGCTCATTCAGACTCTGCTTACACAAGTAACAATGGTGCCATTATTTGTGTGTCAGGAGCACACAGAGGCCTCAACGGAGATTGGGGCTCCATTGTGCTAGGCAGCGTAGGGACAGGTGGCAAGAGACACTCCCTGCCCCACTGAGCTTACACTTGACAGAGACAGACAAAGAGTATTATCATTCCCATTTTACAAGTGGGGGCTGAGGCAGAGACAGATTAAGTGATTTACCCAATGTCAGAAAGCAAGTCTGTAGCAGAGCTAGGAACTGAACCCTGAATGCTTTAGCCACAAGACCACCTTTTCTGGCTGGGAAAGACAGCATCTCTGCCAATGCATCTGATCAGATGAGGACAAGTTGTTTGGGGTTTTTTTTAAATGCATAGTATTTAATCAAAAGCATCCAGGCCACTTAGGTCAGCCCTAAATTGGGATGTGTTCATTAAGTCACACAGAGCTATTGATTCAGGAGCGTTCATTAGAATTAGCTGTTCAAATATAGACCTAAATTGGAGCCTCGCATGTGAATCGTTAGCCATTGCTCTGCCAGTTTCAATCCTGGAATACCTAGATTGGCTTTCGGAGTTAACCACACATTTGTCTGCCATTTAGTTGTAAGGCTCTTCATAGTCTTTACTAATGTATCTCTAAAAAAATGCAGACTGCAGGAGATGGGAGCCGCTAGGTTCCCATCCAGGCAGTTATTAAGCCATGGTCGTGTTGCCCAGGGATTAGGGCAGGGGACTGGGAGCTGAGACTCCTGGATTCTGTTCCCACTTGGTCACTGACTCATACTGTGACTTTGGGCAAAAACTAGGACAATTTTTTTTTTAATTGAAGCAACCATTGATTTTGGGTGTGCACATCAAGCCTCCTTCAGCCAGATTTTCATTGAATCACAGAACTGTAGGGCTGGAAGAGATCTCGAGAAATCATCAAGTCCAGCCCCCTGCACTGAGGCAGGACCAAATAAACCTAAGATCATCCCTGACAGGTGTTTGTCCAAGCTGTTCTTAAGAACCTCCAGTGATGGGGATTCCACAACCTCCGTTGGAAGGCTGTTCCAGAGTTTATAGTTGGAAATTAGGGAAAACTTTCTAACCTAAATCTCCCTGACTGAAAATTAAGCCCATTACTTCTTATCCTGCCTTCAATAGACAAAGAAAACAACTGATCCCAGTCCTCTTTACAACAGCCCTCAACATATCTGAAGACTTATCAGGTCCCCCACCCCGCCCTGTCTTCTTTTCTCAAGACTAAACATGCCCAGTTTTTTTACCTGTCCTCATAGCTCAGGTTCTCTAAACCTTTTATCATTTCAGTAACTCTCCATTCAATTCTCTCCAATTTGTCCAGATCTTTCTTAAAGTGTGGCACCCAGAAATGGACACCGTACTCCATGAGGTTTCACTGGTGCCGAGAAGAGTGTCCTACATATGACACTGCTGTTAATACACCCCAGAATGATAGTAGCCTTTTTTGCAACTGCATCTCATTATTGACTCCTATTCAATTTGTGATCCGCTTTAATCCCCCCAATCCTTTTTTGCAGTACAACCACCTAGCTAGTTATTCCCCATTTTGTAGTCATGCATTTGAAGTCCTTTGTCCTTGTCTTTATTGCATTTTGTCTTGTTGATTTCAGACCAATTCGCCAATTTGTCAAGGTTGTTTTGAAGTGTAATCCTTTCTTCCAAAGTGTTTGCAGCCCCTCCCAGCTTGGTGTCATCTGCAAATTTTATAAGCATACTCTCAAAACTATTAGCCAAGTCTTTAATTAAAACAGTTGAATATAGAGCTGTCAGTTAATCGCAGTTAACTCACACAATTAACTCAAAAAAATTAATCACGATTAACAAAAATTAATTGTTATAATTTATAACAATAGAATACCATTTGAAATTTATTAAATATTTATGGATGTTTACTACATTTTCAAAAATATTAATTTCAGTTCTAACACAGAATACAAAGTGTACAGTGCTCACTTTATATTATTTTTTATTACAAATATATGTACTGTAAAAATGATAAAAGAAATAGTATTTTTCAATTCACCTCACACAAGTACTGTGGTGCACTCTCTTTATCATGAAAGTGCAGATTTTTTTTTTTTGGTTATATAAATGCACTCAAAAACAAAACAGTGTAAAACTTTAGAGCCTACAAGTCCACTCAGTCCTACTTCTTATTCTGCCAATCGCTAAGACAAACAAGTTTGTTTACATTGATGGGAGATACTGCTGCCTGCTTCTTATTTACAGTGTCACCTGAAAGTGAGAAAAGGCTTCACATGGCACTTTTGTAACCGGCGTTGCAAGGTATTTATATGCCAGATATGCTAAACATTCGTATGTCCCTTTATGCTTCGCCCACCATTCCAGAGGACATGCTCCCATGCTGATGATGCTTGTTAAAAAATAATGTGTCAATTAAATTTGTGACTGTACTCCTTGGGGGGAGAATTGTATGTCTCCTGCTCTGTTTTACCCACATTCTGCATACATTTCATGTTATAGCAGTCTCAGATGATGACCCAGCACATGTTGTTCATTTTAAGAACACTTTCACAGCAGATGTGACAAAACGCAAAGAAGGTACCGATGTGAGATTTCTAAAAATAGCTACAGCACTCGACCCAAGGTTTAAGAATCTGAAGTTCCATCCAAAATCTGAGAGGGATGAGGTGTGGCTCATGCTTTTAGAAGTCTTAAAAGAGCAACACTCTGATGCAGAAACTACAGAACCCGAACCACCAAAAAAGAAAATCAACCTTCTGCTGGCAGCATCTGACTCAGACGATGAAAATGAACATGTGTTAGTCCGCACTGCTTTGGATTGTTATCAAGCAGAACCCATCATCAGCATGGAAGCATGTCCTCTGGAATGGTGACTGAAGCATGAAGGGACATATGAATCTTTAGCGCATCTGCCACGTAAATATCTTGCAACGCCAGCTACAACAGTGCCATGTGAACGCCTGTTCTCACTTTCAGGTGACATTGTAAACAAGAAGCAGGCAGCATTATCTCCTGCAAATTGTAACCAGCCTTGTTTGTCTGAGTGATTGGCAGACCAAGAAGTAGGAGTGAGTGGACTTGTATGCTCTAAAGTTTTACATTGTTTTATTTTTGACGGCAGTTTTTTTGCAAAGAATTCTATATTTGGAAGTTCAACTTTCATGATAAAAGAGATTGCACCATAGTACTTGTATGAGGTGAATTGAAAAAACACAATTTTTTTGTTTTTTTACAGTGCAAATATTTCTAATAAAAAATAAATATAAAGTGAGCACTGTACATTTTGTATTCTGTGTTGTAACTGAAATTAATATATTTTAAAATGTAGAAAACATCCAAAAATATTTAAAATAAATGGTATTCTATTGTGGTTTAATTGTGCCATTAATCACAATCTTTTTAATTGCGTGATTAATTGCGATTAATTTTTTTAATCGCTTGACAGACCTACTTGAATAGTACTGGCCCCAAGACTGACTCTGCTAGGACCCCACTAGATATATCACCCCAGTTTGACAGTGAACCATGGAGAACTACTCTTTGAACCAGCTGTGCACCGACCTTGTAGCAATTTCATCTAGACCTCGTTTCCCTGGTTTGCTTATGAGAACGTCACATGGGACTGCGTCAAAAGCCTTACTAAAATCAAGATATATCATGTCTACTGTCAGAAACCCCATCAAAGAAGAAAATTAGGTTGGTTTGGCATGATTTATTCTTGACAAATCCATGCTGGCTATTCCTTATAACCCTGTTATCCTCTAGGTGCTTACAAATGGATTGTTTAATAATTTGTTCCAGTATCTTTCCAGGTATCAAAGTTGGGCTGACTGGTCTATAATTCCCCAGGACTTCTCTGTTCTCTTTTTTAGAGATAGGTATTATGTTTGCCCTTCTCTAGTCCTCCAGAAGTTCTCAAAGATCATTGCCAATAGTTCCAAGACTTGGAGCGGTGCTAAGTACCCATAACTCCTATTGCCATCAGCTGGAGTGCTGGGGGGAAACAGGCCTTGACTTCTGCACCTCAGTTTCTCCCTTAGTAAAATGTGAAGGATAATATGAAGCCTCAGACAGGTGAAGAGACATAGTGGATTTATATACCTAGAATGCTTGGGTGCATCGTTCAATGCGGTTTGGTTCTGGAGGATTCGTGGGAATCTTTTTTCCTGTTTGAGTTCCACTGAGCTCAAACTCCCTGAGCTCCTGGTTTGAACAAATCCAAGTAAAACCCAGTTGAAGTGATCGAATCCCACTTGCTTTGGAGATGCGCATGTTCTCCTGAACCACATATCAATCCCAGGTTCAGTGACATCTGCGATTCTGGGCACCATTTTGAGTCAGCAGTGAAACTGGTACTCAAAATTCCCAAAACCTTACTGAAGATGTCTGAATGGAAAGGTTTATGCAAGTGCAAGATGGGTCCTAGCCACACTCATCATATCGGAGCTTCTCCAAAGCTCAGGCATGACTGGCTGGAAAACAAGAATTCCATTTTGCAAAAAGTTAATTGGAACAAAACCAAAACCTTCTGGAACTTTTTGCCAAAAGAAACAACCCACAAGAATGACCCATTCCAGAACAGTCAATAGCCCCATGGTCCAGGCTCTCACCTGGGATGCGGGCGGAGGGATAGCTCAGTGGTTTGAGCATTGGCCTGCTAAACCCAGGGTTGTGAGTTCAATCCTTGAGGGGACCATTTAGGGATCGGGGGCAAAAATTGGGGATTGGTCCTGCTTTGAGCAGGGGGTTGGACTAGATGACCTCCTGAGGTCCCTTCCAACCCTGATATTCTATGATTCTATGTGGGAGACATCTGCCTGATTTGGAGCAGGGGCTTGAACTTGGGTGTCCCACATTCCAACTAAGTGTCCTAACCACCAGGCTACTGGCTGTTGTGGGGTGGGTGGATCAGTCTCTCTCACCCTCCCCCCAGAAATCCTATCCTGGTCCTGAGAAGCCTTTCAGATGATATGTTGGTTTCAATGAGATTGTTTCTGTGGAGGGGAAAAATTCACTTTGCATGAATCGCATCTTCTGACAAAACATCGACATGTTCCTGACCAGCTGCAGGCATGATCAGATCAAGCCTAGAACCAGGGCAGCTCAAACTCCTACTGTCTTAGCTTCCAATTTTATTTCCCAACTACTTCCCTGACTTCTCACATCCAACCTGTGGCAAGTTTCACTGGACACACTTCTTTCTAGAACACACCGTATATTCCATGTCTCAAATCTTGGTCCCAATATAAGCAATAGGAGACACTCCATAGGCTTCAGTGGAACCAGGACTGGCTTCACATATTCCCCCCAAACAACGGTCAAACAAATCTTTCTTTCTTCTTCATCAACACAAAAGCATCAACCCTGCTCACTCTCCAAAAACAAGTTGTCCCTGGTTCACACTAACTGGGGATATAATGGCCTTGAAGTTGTTCTAATTCAGTTTATTTCCTTTCTGTGAGTTCCAATCAGCGGCGTCCTGAGCTGAAGCCCGGAGAAACAGCCAGGATTTCAGATTTAATTAAACTTCACTGAGGTTGCTGCCGCCCTCCTCCGATACCAGCAATGGTGTCTTTACAATTCAGCCTTTCAGACTCTAGAAGCACAGAGATCACTGAGCTGAAGGAGAAGGCATGGATGGAAGCCCCTGACACTTCATTAGGCCTGCCGCAGAATTGCAGCCGGCTGGGCATTGCCTCTCACTGCAGTTCAGACCTTTTGCTAACACAGCTCTGGGAGAGAGAAAGTTCCATCCCTTGGCTGTGTCAGATCACACAGTCTGGACCCTGCTAATGGTACAGGGCTCAGATTTTAATGCAAATCCCAAGAGCCGCTACACACTTGTCAGGGCAAGATGCCCACAAGGTTGTGTTACGCCCCTCCCCCCCCCGCGATCTTTGCTATTCCTTACAGGATGCTGCAGGTTGAATGGAGTGAGAGAGGGGGCTGAGCTGTCCCATTCTGGCCAAATACAAATGTTTTTTTCCAGATTTACTTTGTTAAACCAGAGGAGCAGGGTGTTCTCGGGGCAAAGTGAGGGGCTAATGGCTGCAGCCCATATATGTACCTCCTTCCCTTTGAGAAACAGAGGAGGGGTTTAAAATTAATCATCAACAAATACCCCCCACCCCGTGACAGTCCCCAAACACCCTCTGCTCCTGCTGCATGGGCAGCATTCAGTGGGGATGAGGAAACTGCCATCAGAGCCTTGCCTATACTAGGGAAAGGCTCAAGGGATGCTGGCGCTGATGTTAGCAACGTTCAGATCCACTGCATAGACAGGACTGCAGCTGTTTTTGACACCGGGTCAGTTAGGCTCACTCTGAGCAGCCACCGCCAGTGTTTGCAGGAAGGGGAAGTCCAAGGGTCCTATGATGCATCAGCAGTAGGGGGCAGATTTTCAAAAGAGCTCACTCCCATCTAGACACCTAAATAAGAATCGGGGGGTGGAAATCAGAGCCCCATTGAAATCAATGCCAAAACTCCCATTGTCTTCAGTGGGGCCAGGATTTCACCCTGGATTTTCAATATGGTCCAGCACCCACCATGCTGAGCAGTATTTTAAATTTACTCATTTAGTTTGGCAGTTATATAGGAGTTGGGCTCTTTTAAAACTCTGACCTAACACAACTCTTCCACTGCTGATGCCTGATGCTGGTTTTGCTTCTAAAGACCATCGCCACTAGCACAGATCTCAGCAATGGGTGCTGATGAACCAGTGCTGAAAATGAGTCTGGTTCTACTAAGTCCATTCTCAGCACAGTTACTCCAAGTTGCCTGTTTGGAGGGAGAGGGGGCTTTTAAAAAAAAACCCACAAAACTTGCATGTTGTCCCAAGGCGGCTCCCAGCAATGGGGCGCACACGAAGAGGCAGCACGAGGAATAATATGTGCAAGTATCATTGATTTTGTTACTTGGATTGTAAGCTCCATGGGGCAGGGACTGTTGTGTTGTGATTGTACGCCGCCAGGCACAATGGGGTCCTGGGTCACGACAGGGGCTCCTAGATGGGAGAGTGATCAGTAAGGACAAGAATTGGAAAGAAATGTTGCGTACAGACGTGCAAGCTCATTGTCAGAGCTGGATTGCAGCTACTATGGGCAGGGGCCTGGGGCTCCAGCTCAGAATTTGGTGATGTCAAAAATCTCAGTTTTCATTTAAAACAACAACAACAACAAAAAATCTAACTCGCTGGTTGCAAAGAAAAGCTTGAAAAAGTAACCGTGCCATGCTGCCTGCCTCAGTCGTCAGCAGCCTCTAGAGTCAAGGAAGAAGGCATCTGCCCCACCACCAACAGAGCAGACCAGACCAGGTCACCTAATCAAAGGGGAGCCCTGTCATACCACTGAGGGAGGTCACCCTGGCATGGGTGGCCCCTATGTGAGGATGTGCCTAGGACCCACCCTTAGTCCAGCCCGGTTCATTGTCTTGGCAGAGATCTGCAAACTTTTCTATTAATGTTTTCAGCACAGGTGCTGACAACAGATTGGTCCCGTCAATTCTAGCAGTGAGATCCTTGGCAGTGCTGGTTCAGGGAGACGCACTGCTAACCCCCATGATCAGCAAGGGGTCAGTTTCCCAGGATGTACAGGCTTTAGGCACTTGGAATTATAATGTGCTCACTGCCTCAGCTTCTTGGTCACAGCACAATGAAGGGCTGTGTGAATGGATGATTATTCAACTCAATGGCAAATTAACTGGATGCCATCTCACTCCTTCCTTTTGCCATTTAATGTGGCTCATCACAGGTACTTTTCATCCTAAACCCGGTACTCCAAACCATTATGTCTAACAAAGGCAGCAATTGAGAAAATACTTTCGACCAATGGCATCATGGGATGCATCTCACAGAGCAGAGTGAGTGGCTCACAGGGACATTTCCTTACAATTGGGTGTTTTCTTGTGGGAAAGGGACACAATCAGTGTGCAGCCTGACCAACGCCGGGAGGCAAAGTTCTTGACTGCCCCCCGTAGGACTGGGATACCTTGACGAGCAGGAGTGCAGGAGGAAATGGATACATCAAAAAATAATCAGAAAGGTGACTCCCTGCTACCAAATTCAGCAGAGCTGGGATCATCAGGGGGGGAAAAAACAGGGGCCTGAGATGCCTAGGAGAAAGCCATGACAGTATCTCTATACCCAGCAGAGGGCCCAGCCCTATAACTGCCCCTCCCCCGCAAAGAGAACCCCCAGGGAAAACAAAATGGGGCCTGGAACACAGAATCTATAACAGCATAATTTTGTATGTGGGCACGTCAGCCCAGTGTTACACACAGGACACTGCACAGGCGGATACGAGCTAGGACACAAACCTGTCTAGGGGTTTATGGCCTAATCTTGAGGAGTACTGAGCACCTGTAGCTCCTAAAAAGTCAGACCGGAACAGAAACTCAAATGGTTTGAAGAATCAGTCAAGCCTAAGTCTCATTGGCTTTTAGTGGGACTTAGGCACTTTTGAGAACGTTGCCCAGCATGGCAGTTCACAGCTAGAACATGTTAGCCAATGGGAAAAAAAAAACATTCTAAATAGTTTAGTCCAAACTGGGGGGAAGGAGGCAGACAGAGTTTAACCAGTTCAATTCACGAGCCTTTACAAATTTTCTGCAAACATTTCTGTGAGCATTTGCTTTGACTTGCAGGAATGTTTGCAGAAAGAAAAAAATAATTAAAACCCTCAAGAAGGCTCCATGCAACGTGTGTAGGTTTGCAAATGGACAAAAAAAGGGGGCTGAAATACATTTGCAAGAAATGCCTGTTGAACAACTACAAATAAACAACTTCTTAAAAATCTGAGTCTCCTAGTGGGCTAACTTGTGACCAGAAAAACAGGGGTCACATTTGTTAAATCCTTTGCTGCTAATAATGGGTGAATGCTGCTGTTCCCTGCTCCCAGCGATCCTGTGCTATGTGTATACCGGGAAAAACTATTGCAATATTTACAAGAATATTTTATTAAGTTATATACTGCATGAGCCAGATTGTTAGTAGTGCTAATGTAACCCACTGGACCTGTAACACGCGGGCGCATGCACATACCAGTCGGTTAGACTCAGCATCCTCCAGCTCTCATTTGGCTAGTAATACATGAGTCTGGTTTACGAAGGTGTGGAGCAAGCCCCAGCCCCAGCTGACATCAGCAACAGTTGCAAACCTCCTGTGAAAGTCAGGCCACTTGTGTCCCTCTTCCCGCCAGCTTGGGGATCCCCTGTGTTATTAAGCGTCTGGGCACATTGAGAAAATCCTGGTGCATGTGCAGCTGGATAATTTGCAGCACGGGACACACACATCCCAGTGCTGACTCCATTCTGGGGGCTGTGCATTTAATGACATCTTCAGGGACACCAAGATGGAGGTTTTCAAAATCAACCAAGGGATATGGATGCCTGTTTCCCATTAAAGTAGACAGATCTCCAAGTTTCCTAGGTAGCTTTGAAAATCTCTGTCCAAGAATACAAGAGGACCTGGTGGCCTCAGAGATGGGCAGTGAGGAGGAGGCCTAGAGGCCTTCAAATATCCTCCTCTAAAAACTTTCAATTACTCTCCAGCCCTCTGCTCCTAAACATCTCTAACTCTCCTTCAGATCAGCAGCCAGAAGCCCATCAGATGTTTCTGAGCCATTAATCCAATTAAATCATCCCCGGGATGTGGTGTCCATGGGATACGCCTCACAGGTGCCCTGTGTATTCTTCCTGGTCTCTGTCAAACTATATTCTGAGGTGCCAAGGTCCTGGCCATCACAGTCTGGGGCACCAGTGAAGAAGAAAACTTCTAAGAGCCTTGGGGCAAGTGCTCAGGAAAGCAGAAAGTCTCTTATTTCATGTGCCATCTCTCTGCAATAACTCACTCCAACATAATTCCCATCCCTGCCAAGCCCTTCAAACCTATGGCAGATACAACATGCAAGAAAGGATTCCCCATTCCTGGGTGCCCTCTGTCCAGGGAGAATTCTCCTGTCTGAGGCTCAGTGCATAGCCTCCCTCCTTTGTCACAGATACCAGGATGGGAGAGTCAGCTTCACACCTGCACTGGGGTCTGATGGGGAGAAGATCTCAGGGATTCCCTGCAAGATCTATTGCCGCATGTTGACTGGTGGATCTGCAGCAAAGCACTGTTCTAGTTCACTGTTGTACACCTCTTTCCATTCTTGCCCTTCTCCCCCTCATGGGGGCAAACTGGAAGCTTGTGCCCAGTTTGACAGTGGAAGAAGAGACTTCAGTAGAAAAACATAGGGGAGAAGAGGGATTTGTACCCATCAGCCCCAGGTTTGTTGACGTGACCAAGTAGACAAGTCTATCGCTCCTATGAGGCCTTGCAGGCTGGGATACACCCTTTCTCCATCTCTGCCCAGCCCAGCAGGGATCTGTCTGCGTCCAACAGCCTTCCTGCCTCTACACACTAGAGTACTGATAACATATGGGCCTGTTTCTGTTCCCACTGCACTCCGTGGTAGTTCTTCTCAATCTTGGATAGATTTAAACACAGTAGATACCTGCATCACTCAGGCATGATCCCCGCAGTGTCTCTGGCGGGGGTAGAGCAGAAGTTCAGCTTGACAATCAGGTGGGAGTTCATGTTGCCCTGTTCTCTACAGTGTCCATGGCATAACCCTACCATTCTTCACATCTGCAGGTTCATCTCAGGACAAACACTATGGATATTTCTTTTTAAATGCATCAGTACTAAAACTAACGAGCAGGTTTCCATGGGTACATGAGGCACATGTTGCTATGTGATGTTCGTTGGTTACCATGGATACAGAAGGTATATATCACCATGCAGTGCTTATTAGTTACCATGGCTATTAAAAGGCTCTGGTCCCCTAGAGACACTGCAGGGATGATGAGAGCCACTTGCTTTCCATGCCCTTTAGCTCAGGTACTTATCTCTATGGGATACTTCCAGGTTACTTGGGAGACAGGTGGAGACCATGTGACATTATTGCCATGGTGATACAGGTTTCCAGGCATACAGTACAGACCTGTGAAGTCACGTGGCATGGGTTGCTATGGTAACTGTCAGGACTTTAATGCCAGCTGAGCTTAAATAAAAAGAGATAGCTTAAACCTGATCTTTTCAGCTGGGTTTTAAGCAGGTGCTTTGTCCCCTCATGCCCCTTTCCAAAGGGGGTCACTTGGGACTTCAAAGTAGACAGGACAAAGCATGAGAAATTCTGCAATAAGGAATGATCCTGCCCTGGCAGGAGGAGGAACTGGCTGATCTAACAGGTCTTTCCTTTCTCTAATCCCTGTGATTCAGCCCTAGTCCTTGGGCTGTCCTATGAGGAGATGGGGGGCTCACTCCCTAAGCCCAGCCAGAGACACCTGTAACTGGGGAGGCTGGAATTCACACAGCACTAAGCAAACAATGAGGGAGAGGCAAAAGAATATCAGACACATGGTATCTCAGCTGTCTGCTGTGAAGCGAGGTGGGGAGGGAGGAAGCCACATCATCAGCAAAGGGTATCCCTCGCTCTCCTGCACGTCACCAGCGCTCCTAATGCTCTGCAAGACACAGTTGTTCATCGATCTATTGCCTGGATTCCTGCTGGGTCTGGATTCCCAGGGTCTCCAGACCGGAGAGATCAGATGTGAGGCATACCGCAGAATCAATATGAAACAGAAGCATTAGCAAAAAGGGATCCAGAAGAGGGGCTGGAAGCAGGTCTCTCCAAACCTGGATCAGAACCAGACAGACACCCTTGGATTTCCTAATGGCAGCAACTTAGTTCCCTTTTTGTGAACTGTAAAAGCAGCCCCTCAAACCAAAATAGAGATGACCCACTTCTCTCACCAGTTCCACACCACTTTCGTTTCAGGCTCAGACCCAGGTCCCCTTCCTACCCTTTTCCCAGTTGCTGCTCTAACATATTGGACATTTTGAAGGAACTGCATTTACTTCTGTATTCGCCATGAGTAGTAGAGCTGAAGTAAATCATTTGTTAGAGGGGAAATTTGTGGGACAATTTTTTTCCTGGATACCATTGTCAGCAAACAGATCTCAATTCTCGCAAACTTAGTCATTATTTCAAATGATTCACTAAATAATATCAGCGAATAATTCTTGGTTTGCAGCTCATTCACAAGCAGATCATTGTAAGTGGCTGGGATGCACAATTCAAGCTGATTGGACGAGTCACGCAGCGTGTTTCTGGTCCCCGGCTGGAGAAACACAATCAGGGTCCCCAAGCAACTACTCTCAAATTATAAATTCAAAAGTCATTTTCTGTGACTGTTCTGTGCTGCTTATTTTAAAATCACCATGTCATAAACACGCCTGCCAGAAAACTCCTTTGCTAGAATACTCAGGGAGCTCTAATACAGTGGAATAACTATGTGAAAGATTATGTGTGGAACATTTTTTGAGGTTTTGCCCTGGTCTAGAGAGGAATATCCCAGCAGCAGGGCTCTCCTCATGATTCAGGGGAACCCCAAAGCAACAGCACACGTTGGGTAACTGGAATGCATAGTTGCATATGGACTATAGAATGGAAGATAAATCCTCAGCCCTCTTTGACACACGGTGTATGACCAAAAATGTGTATTACTGTACAGGAAAAAATAATAAGATTAGCCTTTATATAACATATTACATCTAAATGTTTTACAAGCATCAACTAATGTTCAGAGCGCCTGTGTAAGACGCACAGTTATAATCCCCATTTACAGAGGAGGAAACTAAACCATAGAGTTGCCCAAGGTCAGGCAGTGAGTCAGTGGCTGCTCTGGAATCAGAAATCAGGAGATTCCATCTCCCCACCCAGGGTCCGGCCCACTAGACCAGCCTCTCACACCATCGGCACTCGGTAAAATTAAAGTGTAACAACTCCCTCCTCTCCCCCCGTCCCAGCATTCTTGGCAGCAAGACTGTGCTGTCCGTCGAACCCACGTGAAAGGAAACATCTCAGGTCTACATCCACGGCTGACAGAAGTTATGGAAAGTTCCCACATGAAGAAAAGCAACCAAAGTTTACACTGTATTTCCCAAAACAGACAGAGGCCACACTGGCTCTTTTTGCACACTCAACGTATTCGTCATCCAGTAAGAGGGAGGAGGATTTATTGATTACAACACTGGATTAGGACCCAGGAGATCTGCGTTCGATTCCTGGCTCTGTCACAGACTTTAAGCGTGACCTTGGGCAAGTCACTTCACTTCCCTGTGCCTGGGTCCACCCATCTGTAAATGAGAACTCTCCTTCCTTTGCCCGTTTTGTCTATTTACAATGTAGCGCCTCAGGGTAGGAATTGGCTCTTACTATGTGTGTGTCCAGCGCCTAGCACAATGAGGGGCTGATTTCAATTGGGGTCTCTCTCTGTGTGTGACTGTAATGCGACCAGTTAGTAAGGACGGCATCAACAGCAGTAATTGGCATTAAGATGAATTTGATGTATTTATTTCTAGATTTTAATCCCTTCCCTCCCCACACCCCCTTTATTTTTGTCTCCTGCCTCAGAGCTCGCTGATGTCACCGGGAGAGAGAGAGAAATGACAAGGTTAAATCTCCACTGCGACCCTGATATTTCCTGAGGAGAAGTCTCTGAATGCAGAAACACCTCAGTTGCCCAATTTACACCTTCTCCATTCTGCTTCTCTAGAGAGACCTCCTGCTACCCCTCAAGTTTTTGCACAAGCCCACAGGGAACCAACAAAGCGTCCACTTGCTTCATTAGCAGAAGGGGCTGTACTGGAAGGAGCTGAACAGTACACACTAGAACACTGTGTTACGGCTCACAGGTCTCGTAATGGTAACCCTGGCTCTGCCAAGAGGGAATATAAAATGCAGATTACTCACTGACTTGGATTTCAGTCTACTTTGGCTTTTAGGTCCCAGCTACCATACAATTGCAAACCAGGCTGGAGCAGCAAATGCCACATGGTATTGTCGTTGCTTTTTTAGATCGGACCAAACCGTGTCATCAGTCAAAGGACCCAGGAGACAGTCTTCTTCAGAACTGTCATGCAGTTCCCTTATAATAGTTATAACTTGAAATGGCTGAGTGCTGAAACCAAGCTTTCCTTTGTTCTAGTTTTTAAAACAAATCCACTCCAGCGTTTCCTTTCTGTGGATATTCACAATTGATGTTACACTCAAATACTTACCACAATTAAAAATTCACTTTCAATGAGAAGTCAAACAAGAAACCTGACCAGACCCAACCAAACAATATTACGTGACTTTTGTGACCCACTTAAGTGCAATGACACCCTCACTCCCTGCATGGGTTGTCCAGAGGGTTTCACTCTAGGATATTTGGCACCATAACACTCCACCGCTTAAACTAAATGAGTCACTCCATTAGCTGGTAACAGTAGCAGGTTGTTTTCCTTTGTGGATCAGCCACTAGATGAGAAGAGGATGTGCTGTGTAGGTACAAAACACAAACAACAGCCTGAATTCCACGTAGCAAGCCCCAGGGAAAATGAAATTTGAAAAATACTCTTGACATATTTTATAATATATTGGGGGCAGGGAGAAACCGTCAATTCAGACATTCCTTTAACAAACAAATGTTTATCTAGTACCTTATTCAGAATGAATTATTCAATCTGGTCCAATGGCAAAAGACTTGGGGTACTGAGTGCCTTGATGTAGTTTAGGACACATACGTACTGTTATTGTGTTGGAGACCTGGTTACAACAATTGTTCACCAACGAGGTTCTCTGTTGTAGCATAAACCCCTATGGAAAAATCCTGTAGGCTTTAATAGAAAATTATACACTTTATAGCGATTTTTTTTAAAGTCCTATGATATCCAATAGCAGGCATATAACTTTGGATAGGTGGTTGGTTCTTTTTTTTTTAAATCACCCTATAGAAAGGGTAATTACCCTATGGAATTTAATAGAAAGTTATATCCTTGCTATAAGACATAAAAGGATGGCTAACAACATTATATAAAAGGATTTAGGATTATAAGATTTTTTCCAAAGGGGCTTACACTATAGGGTTCTGTAGGAATTAATCTAAAAACCTATTTTATTTTTAGGGAACCCCATTGATTTCATGGCTATTAAGTTCTATAGGACTTTGCCAGAAGCACACTTGTCTTAATGGTGCCCGCCCCCCACATTGCTGTCTTGTTCAAGGGAATATGGTCATTGCTTGTTTACATGTGACAAGAAGCAACACGCGTAGCAGTTTTTGTAGCAAAGATGGGATCTTAGTTCCAGTTCATTTCATTAGTCTGGTTCGTATTCAACTCATGCTGTCTCTGGGCCACCAATCTTATTCTGGTAGGCAGCAGTCTGGAGTGCAACCAGCTCAAAGTGAGCTTGGATTGAGCCTCCTTTAGTATTACTTCAGATTTTCTGATCAGGACATGAACATGGAGGCTCTTCAAAATAAGCATAGCCGCCGTGAGCAGAGGATATGAAGCTGCCAATGCAATATGCTATCACCACCCAAGTGAAACTGACAGAGCGAAGATCTCACACCGGCCCAGTACATTTAATGGCCCCTCACTATGAAGAGTTCCCAGATCAGAGACCAGGAGAAATGTAGGGCTCGATTCTGCTCTCATTCACACTGGCACAAATCAAATTTCCCCAATGAAGACAAAGGAATGACATTAGTGGAAAAAAAAATTCTAGTGAGTGCAGAATCCGATCCGTTATCTCCACCGGTATCATAGGCAGTTACCACGGTTTTAAAAAAGAAGAGTTTCCATAATACATTCTCATCTCTTTAGAGTCAACCACAGACGAAAATGCACACAACACACACCCCTCCAGCGATGATAACCTACACAAATGCTTTTCAGAATTCGAAAAGAAAGGGAGGGGGACAACAAGACAGACGACAGGAGGAAGAGGATCAACAATGCTTGCTGAGACGCCAATCGAAAGAAGTTCCACACATCTCCCACTCTTCCAGTGCTCGCTACCGCAAATATTAGATTGTTTTAAAATAGAAAAATCACTACACCAGAAATGACCCCCTGTCTCTACCACAGATCTGTGATAAAAAGTTTCCTTCAACTGTTGCCATAGAGATTTCTTGGCTCAGCCCAGGATACCCAAATCATCTCTAAAAAGGAAGAATTTAAGATTTTAATCAGGCAAACACAGGGGAGGCCGCGAGCATCAATTTGTGTACTAGCTTGAATGGCTTCTACTTACAAAGTACGACTGAGAAGTTGGAGGAGGGGGCGGGGTGGACAAAAAGTTTGAGTTCAGACAGCTGAGTATCTACAGCAACATCCCTCTTATCCACAGCTCAGAGGGAACTGGGAAAAGAGCATCCGACATATTCAGCCAGAACACAGGTTTAATTTTTCCTCTAAGCTCCTGATTTAAAAGCACCACAGACAGCCTGGCTCCACTACATCAACCCTACTCTCTGGCATCTGGACTTGATTATTTCGTAGTCGAGGTGAGGAGGTAGACGGGACAGGTGGCTCAAGAGAACCAGTGAGAAGATTCAAAGGTGCCTGAGGGAAAAAAGGGAAAGCATTGCCTTTCAGGAAGGGCAGAAGATGGAACAAGGGAAAGGGAAAGGAAGGATTTTTTTAAAAAAGGCAGAAAATGAGGACAGACAAATTGGAGAGCTACTCCCGTGCTGAACTGCTCCATACTGCTCCAGCCCTAGCTCAGTGTGCTCGGCTGCACAGATAAAACCTGCCTCTCAGCAACCAGGTCCTCATTAGTATCCCCACTACTGCTTCCTAAAACCACAAGAGAGGGCGAGTGGCCGGCTGCCCTCTCCGCCGCAAGCTAATCATTCTGGGTAGGGAGCTGCTGGAAGGACATTCCAGCCAAGCCACAAAGCCTCAGTGAACAGTTCTGAGATTGTCTAACATACAGATTACCCCTCTCCTCGCCACACACACACACACACACACACACACCCCCAAAGTGTTTCTCCTGGGGGCTATATGGATGCAATAGTCAATGCAGCTCAGCAGACAGGGCACGGAGGTAGGAGCAGGGTTAAGCCTGGGGCCCAGTTTTGTTGCCCTGTTACCGTGTGCAAAATGGGCCTACAGTGACCCAATCAGAACAGCAGCATTCTACCCTCACCGGCTGGCACTCACTTTGCAGTGGTGTGAGGGAGCAGACAAGGTGCAGGGCAACAGCGAATCCAGCCCCTGGGTCCAGTCCCCAACTCTGTCGCTGACCTGCTGTGCAACGTGGGACAAGTCACTGTGCCTTTGTTTTCCCATAGCGATGTGATTGTAACACACTTTGAGATCGATCGCTGCGCAGTGCCAATATTACCACCCAATTAGCTGTAATCCCACTGTGCTAAGGGCTCCAGGGCTGGGACCTACATATCACATCCTGTTACCACCTCTGCCTCATCAGGAGGTCAGGATGCACGTGTTAATTGACTGAGAAAACCTCTTGGAAATTAACAAACCAGCCCTTTCACTTAGATCCTATGGTCTCCACACCTTGTTCATGGCATCACTGTGCATGCCATTGCCCCCCTTGTGACATTTCAAAGATAACTGGTTTCATTTTCCCCTCAAATGGTTTAAGCTTCATGATATCATCTCTGCTTCTAGCTACCCTGTCAAGACAAGTCTCAGGCATCAGACTATCCCACTTGCAGACAGAGAGAGGTAAATTCAAGACATTGGGGAGGTCTTTCCTTAAAGGGGCAGGGCTTGCCTGGGAGCCTTAAGCTTCTCCTCCTGTTTTCAGTAACTGGAGATGGCTTTTCAACTTAGCTAGGTTTTAGTCCTGTTTGTTTATTTCTCCTTTGGCATTTAGCTGTCAATCATTCCCATGGCATTTCCAAGTCACTGCTTCGATGTCAGTGACATTAGTTTAATAGCAGTGATCATCTCCAACTTCTCAACATAACCTCCCCGGTGTTACTGGGGCAGCACCCTGACGACAATACTTACTACCCCGTGCTATCAGTCTAGCTTAGGGGGTTATATGGCTGCCCATCTCCTTTGTATGCAAGCAGTTGCCAGGTGAAATAGATAACGTATCCATTTAACGTCATCTCTAAGTTCACAACATTATTGCCCAAGATCTCTTCCTGCCACTTCCATCGGCTTTCTATTATTAGAACTTTCACCATCTCTTTCCCTGTTCAAATATTCCTTCCGACCAGAGTCTCTGCTTGTGCATGACCATTTTAACTCTGGGGAGCCCTATTAACAATGACCATTTATAATCCCTCCGCCCGCCCCCCTGAAAAAAATAGTTTTCAAGCATATAAGGGGGGAAAACCCTTGTTTGAATCTCTCTCTTAAAAGAGCCTGTTGCTGGCATAAGATCTGTCAGGAATCAGGGCCTGCAGCTGAGCCAGTCTCCGGGCAACCTAACCAGTGCACGCTGCCTGGTTGGCTACCACCGCCTGCCTCAGAGAAGAGTCAACAGACCAGCACCAGCAGCTGCTCAAAGCATTCGCCCACGGCTGCAAAAGCGCCTGCTTGTTCCAGCCCTGCCTCACTCCAAGTAACACAGCTCTGACGCTCGACTCCGATTTCTGGCTACCTACTCCTGCTCCAACCACTAGGCCTGATGCATGCTTGAGCCACCATCCCAGGCTCTGATAACAGCCACCTCCTAACCTCAGGCAGGGAAAACTCAACCTGCAACATCACTAGCTATTTCCACCACTGACTGGAAATGGTCTTTTCCCCACATCTTCTGCATTTGCTCCCCGCCCAACTGCAATCACAAATCCAGCCACATGGCGTAAACTCACCTGTCTGGCAGCCTTCTTGTTTGACACAGCCCCGGCTTCAGCAGTGGCATTCAGCTAAAGTAAACGTTTCTGGAGTTACATTTGGAGGCTGTGTTTTCAAAGCACACACACGACGCAAACACAGCACAACAGGCCGTGGTGGTGGTGGAGTGTATTTTAGAGTGAAAAGAATGTCATTGTGAAGCTGGCAGAGCAGGTGCCAGCCCATGCCAAAGTCCCCATGTCTCAGTGGAATCCTGATGAATGCAGAGATGGGATCCGTCTGGCTCACCGGTGTGATACTATTGGTAAAATGGTGCTGGGGTTATAAAAGAATGTGTTTGGATTTTATTGAATGCTTATGAGTTGGTGCATGTGTTAATCTCACTTATAACCTCTCTATCCCATACTGTAAGGTAATATTTAAGCATTTGTATTGTATGCCTCAGTGACTGTGTAAGTCACCAGACAGGAGAGAGACATTAACTGGTGTAAAGTGCTGGTCTTCAGCAGAAGGGGTTATGTCCTGGCCAACAAGGAAGGCCCATCGACACCAGGCGGACTATTGTGGAACATTACAAGAGAACAAAAGACTTTGTTGTTCTGCTCTCCCCACCCCACCCCCATGAAGACGAGTCATGAAAGTGAATTTCTGCCATCAGCTGAGTTTGCAGCTCAGAGCACCTGGGAGGGAAAGGAATAAAAACCTTTAACAAGAAGGAACTGTATCTCTATGCTGCTTGGACTCTGTGGGGGCAAGGTTTTCTAAGCATAAGCAAGGGATCCCCAGCTGCTTAGCCTGGGTTAGCCCTAAAGGCCATACAGAGTTTGCTTATTATAGAAGCTTTTATTACCTTTGGAAACTTAAGATTGTAACTCAATGGCATATGTATGTTTACCATAGGCAACGACTCCATGGGTGCTCCGGGGCTGGAGCATTCACAGGGAAAAACTGGTGGGTGCTCTGCACCCACTGGGAGCTCCCTGCCCCACCCCAGCTCACCTCCACCTCCTCCCCTGAGCGTGCCATCCCCACTTCTCCTCCCAGCGCTCGCCACCACGAAACAGCTGTTTTGTGGCATAACAAGCTGTGGGAGGGAGGCGGACTCAGGGGAGGAGGTGGGGAAGAGGCAAGGCCGGGGCAGGGATTTGGGGAAGGAGTCCAATAGGGGCAGGGAGGGGGCGGAGTTGGGGTGGGGACTTTGGGGAAGAGGTTGAAATGGGGGCAGGGCAGGGGTGGAGTCAGGGCGGGACTGGGGGGAGGGCGCGAACACCCACTGGTGCCAGAAGTTGGCGCCTGTGATGTTTACCGGCATTAACCCTATAAATAACTCTCATTTCCTTTTAAATAATTCTTTAGATAGCTTATTTTAGGATTGGCTACTAGCATTGCCTACGGTGTGAGATCTAAGGTTTAACTGACCTGGGCTAAGTGCCTGGTCCTTTGGGGCTGGGAGTAACCTGAATATTGCTGTCATTCTTGGTGTAAGAGACCATCTGTCACAAAGGCAGGCTTACCCTGTGTAGCAAGACAGACATTTGGAGTGCCCAAGGGACCTGTCTGTGACTCCATGGTAAGGCTGTCATAGCGCCTGAGGACTTTACACTTGATAATTGGTTGGCGAAATCTATGTATGGAACTCACAACCAATTGGGGGTTTGTGTCCTGGCTCTTGTACAGTCTGCCCCGAGGTTGGTATTCACATCTGGAAGCCACTGTAGGACAGCTTGACAATCCTCTCACCATAATTTAAGACTTATGGTGACCTCTGCTGAAGGCTTTGAGACAAAGCAAGACAAACAACCTGGCTGAAGTGCTGGTGGTTTAACGGGACGCCTCATTGTTCAGAGAGGTCTTACCGAGAAGCTGTTCTGGGATGTTAGAACTCCTCTGGTTCCCATTAAGGAGGAGACTCCAAGTTTTTTGGTAATGTCACACATCATGCCCAGGAATGTAAAGTTTGAGAAATATCAAAATAAGGAAACTTGGAAGGGGAAGAAATATTAGCCCCAAGGAATGGTATTGCATGAGCTAAGCATGTCTGGAGTAATGGAATGAATCATCTATCAACCTGAGAATAGCTTTTCAGGGGACTGAATATCTCATGGGACTAGCAGTAGACTACTTCTACGGGGATGGTTTGAGTCCAGCTCAGATCAGTAGTAACTCAAATTTGCTACCCTCTGTCAACTGGCCTACGTAAAGAGCCGGGGGTCTCTTATTCCAAATGCACTAGACTCGACATTACAATCACTGCTCATTACCGTCTTTGCTGGCATGTTAAGTAGGCAGGCCAAAGATCAGTTCTGAGGACTGAATTATTCGCTCGCTCCTAGAAGCGGTCTCCACACGGTAGGGTTGAGGAATACTACTGCTGAAGCTGCACCTGCTCTGTTGACAAAGACAATTTTGTTCTCCAGAACTGTCAGCACAAAACCTTTCATCAGCCTTAAATTCATATATGCTCATCTGCTCAGCCAACCCACCCACAGTAAGCTAAGCTGAGGCTCCTTTATCTTCGTATGCACCCATTGGACCTGGAAACCTCATACAAACTCTTAACTAACCTATTCCCTCTTCTAGAGAAGCTCCACCTTCAAGCCCCTCCAAAGAAAAGAGTTGGGTTCAGGTCCAAATTGGGGGTCACAGGGATACTGAAATTTTTTTGTCTCTAAAGTCCCCTGCACCATCAATTTGGAGCCAAGGGAACTTGGGCTCAGTGTTCATTTGAGCAACGATCTTCCCAATTCTGTATTGATCCTTAGGAGTCTTTATTCAAAGCCATGCCTTCCCAGGCAGAGACTTCATCGTCACACGCTGCTGCCATGTACAAGACCAGGGTCAGCCAAAGTGCAGTCAGCACGTCCACAGAGATCTACAATGCAGCCCACTGCCCAGGCATTTAACATGGAGGTGTGGCCTGAAGAGACAACGGTCTCATTGTTTCGGCAGGCTGCTCCCCCTTATTAAAAGAGGAAAATCCATGCAATCTAAATGTGGCTCTAAGGCTCCAGGCTCACTCTCATTGCCAATACAGCCCTCAGCCAGGAGGAGTCTGGCTGCCCCTGCTCTAGGCTGAGAACTTTGACAACCAGTTGGCCTTGAGTTTTGGGGTACATGTGGGGAGGGAAGAAACGCCAGCTTGTGTCCCTGATTAAAGGAGGAGAAGAACCTCTCTGCACACCAGGCAGAACTAGTGCAGGGCATGTCCTTCCAGCTCACCCATCATCCTACCCCAAAACTGGAAGGAGTTTGCAATTACATCACTTGCACGGCAGCCAGTGCCCTAAATCTTTCCCAATGTCACACAAGCAAACTTGCTCTGTCCCCAGTGGCACAGGACGTTCTCCTGCCTTGACTCAGCCATTATGGGGTCAGAAAAGCACGGGTTGATCTTGATGTTAGGTTGTTGACCTTGCTCAGAGCCATGCAGATATGCAGCCACTGCTGCTCACTTCCAGGGGCTCCCGAGTTTTTCACTAGGGCCCTGTCCTTTTGGAATCTTGAGCTATAAGCAGGTGTCCCACACACTCACCCGTCTCCTATCTTTCCCTGGCATTTCATTCTCTGTGACTCTCCCCCAGTACCTCCCCGCCCCAACCTCCCCATCCCCCTTGAGTCTCTGTCTTTCTTCCTCTCGCTCTCTTGCTGCGTCTGTGTGTGGGTGTATTTGGAAACGAGATCTTTCCAGCTGAACTGCAAAATGAAATGCAGAGATCACAACTCCTTGAATAGATTCATCACACACACCCCAATCTCCATTCTGTCCCCAATGTAAAGAATATTAATGGAAAACCAAGTAAATAATTTAAAAAAAAACAGAGCTGGAAAACAAGGACATTAAAAAGACAATGACTGAATGCAGTCAGGGTATTTGTGTGTGTATGGACGGGGAACCAGTTACCTTTGTCCTTCTACAGCAAAAGATTATGATTTTGAGAGATTTTCACCTTGACTGTAACTTGCTCATCCATTTTTAAGATTGCAATCTGCAATCACAGGTAGCTGAAGACCTAGTTTTGTAAACCTATAGAAACAGGAGGTGATGACTGTTTGAACATCCACTCAAAGACAGATTCCATTTACAGGGACAAGAGGCAACAATTCAAGGTGCATCCGATGAAGTGAGCTGTAGCTCACGAAAGCTTATGCTCAGATAAATTGGTTAGTCTCTAAGGTGCCACAAATCCTCCTTTTCTTTTTGCGAATACAGACTAACATGGCTGCTACTCCAAAAGGACAGGGGACAACGCCCTATTAAAAAACTCGGGAGCCCCTGGAAGTGAGCAGCAGTGGCTGCATGTCTGCATGGCTCTGAGCAAGGTCAGCAACCTAACATCAAGATCAACCTGTGCTTTTCTGACCCCTTAATGGCTGAGTCAAGGCAGGAGAACCTGGCTGCTACTCTGAAACCTGGATTGTTCTTGTGCTCTTCCATTGTTTCTGGACAGGTACCAGGCAAACCTTCCCATGCTATTATCAAAAGCAGTTTCTTAACAAGAGGGGCCTTTGATCATTCACATTGTTTTGAATACTCACATGGGGTGGTAAGATCAATCCGTTAACGTTTGGACAGTGCTTTGAATATGTAAAACGCTGTATTGAATGCTATGTATTCCTTGGGTGTATCAAATTAGAGCTACATATCTAAAGGGTCAAGGATGCTAGAAGAGAAGAGGACATGGCCCGTTCCACCTTAAGGGAAGAGGTTACTGGAGGAACAGTGATGATAAAACAAAAGCCTCCTAGCAAAGACTGTCACCATAGCAACATCTAATAAAAGGTAACTAAATGCACCCAGAGAGGTGGAAATAGATTGGAGTTAAACAGGAAACACAAGTGAATGGTGATCGTGTGTCATAAGGTTATTGATTCACTCTTTCCTAACTAAGGGTGTCCAACTCACCTTCCTGCCAAGAGACTGCCTTTCAGAGGTTGTTAATTGCACCAGGGAGTTGTGCTTATCTGAGGTCTTTGGAACCCACCGCATCCCTAGTTTGTGTACAATGGAGCCGATTTCCCTTGCGTCAGAGGTGTAGCTGTTTGGTTCAGGATGGAGTACAGCCTGCTGGGACCTGTCATCTCCATGGGCCACACCTCCATACCTGAGATGGAGGGCAGCCACAAGACACACTGTAAAAGCACGTAGCCCACATTTAGCCCACCAGATGCAGCCATGAGAGGTTTAATCACCTTTCGGCGCTTTCAGTTCAGAGTAGAGTATGTTCAGCAAATGACAGCTGCTAGGACCTTGTGTGTGCCACTGTCTGAGAGCCTGAGCCAAAGGCCACTGAAGTTAGATGATGTCTTTCCATTGTCTTCAATGAGCTTTCCACAGAAACATAGAAATTACTATACTGGGTCCGACCTCTAGTCCATCCTGTCCAGTATCCTGTCTCCGACAGTGGCCAGTACCAGATGCTTCAACAAAGGAGCCAGAAACCCCACAGGAGTCAGAGGTGGGGTAACTCATCCCCCGCCATGAAGATCTCATCCCAGCCCCTAATAGAGATTTGGATGAGCATGTGTCATTCAGGCTCCTCATGTGGGAGCAGAGCCCTTTGTAAGCTCAGACCACACTCTGCATTGGCAGCTGAATTACCTTCCCTTAAGAAACAGCGTTGGGTTCCCCACTCCTCCCTAACTTGCCAGCAGACTCTCACTGCCACCAACTCCCAACACAACCGTCCAGGCCAGGACCTGAGACCAACCCAGACAATCCTGGGAGGTTCTAAGTGCTACAGGTGAACTACGGTGTTCAGTGCTTAGCAGGATGGGTCTCAGAAAGCGCGTGTGTACGTGGGGACAACCACCCCCTGAGCTGGGTACTTTAGAGACAGAGAAGATATGCAGGTGTTTGCCTTTTCCTGGGTACAGGCCTTGTTACTGGTTACCTGAGCAGCCGCTCCGGGCCTGTGAAACACACACAACCCTCTGCCAAATGCCTCTTGCTCTTTAAATCCAACATTTCGTTGTTTCCAGATGGCCACGCCCCACCTTGGACTTGTCCACCAGCGAGAGCCTGGCTTGTGCCATGACACGAAAAGAAGGGTTTTAATCAGGAAAATTCAAAACCAAAACAAAGGCATGCCAGCCACCCCCACACCACACATGCTCCACGCCGGCTCTGCAACGGCAAAGCCTCTTCTGGTATGTATGCAGAAGGCCAGCAGCCAGCACTCACGGTGTCTTGGCGACGGCAGGGGAGCAGATAACCTTTCCCCCATCACACCTGATAAAATGGCACAGAGCTTACACTGCACAAAGGCGGAACACGCCACATCAATTCTGCCTTGGAGAGAGAAAATAAAAAGAGGGCAATTTCTTGTGACTAGACAAAAGGAGATTGCAAACAGAGAGCCAGTGGGAAGCATTTAGAGAAGGGAACAAACCTTCCCTTTGGATCTTTCCCCATATTTATTAAAGTTGCTTTAGTCAGAATGAAGGAAACACCATCCGTGGTCTTTAAGCATATACTGCTAAGAGAGCAGACCAGTGTCCCCTTCCCTCAGGGAAACAGAGAAGTACCAGTTCCCGGCATGTGATCAGCAGGATACAGGAGCACAAAGAGTTAATCCTTCCTCAGGCTAACAACCCACAGTTGTTACCACATGCCTTTACAGATGGCATAAAGAGATCAAAACGTGCACAGAGGATTCCACTCGGAACAGGGGATCCCAGGAAGGGACCGGATGAAGGAAGATGGCAGGGGAAGAGACAGCTGTTAGCAGATGGCAAATCCCCAGAACGGCTCTGAGTGGGGAATGCAGGGGCGTGAGCAGCTGGGGGATTCCCCCAAGAAAAGATCACCATGGCCTTAGAATGGGGATGGAACAGCGCTAGCAGACGGGGAGGTGGGGCATTCCACAGAAGGGTTAGAGACACACACACCCCTGAGAGATTTGGGAAGTTCGGGGCTCGCCCCACTATGAGGAGACACGATCAGGTTCCCCTTTCATCCGCAGTTGATAAGATTTAATGCAGAAAGTAGAGCAGAATACAAATCTCCTGCTATTGCAACAGACATAAGCCTGTGTGAATGGGCATGTCTAAGCCCCCTGGTGACCACCCTCTCTAGCAGAGTAAACCTCCCTTGGAGATGGCACCTGAGCATTTCTTATCCCAAGCACACAAACAGCATGGGCCAAGTACTCCCCTTCAGGGGGTCAGTCGCCTGGCAGAGAGCTGGCATGTCTTCCCCGAGCGAACAAACGTGCAGCGAAGTGTCCAGCGAAGAACCTGTAGACAGTCACAAAGGTCTCCAGCTGGCGAGCCCCACTGCTATGCAGGAGCTGAGCTGGTTGGAAGACAGCAATTGCATTACACAGCAACGTCCCAGGTTCTGGCGTTTGTTTTCATTCTGCATTGGAATGAACACAAAACCCCTCACAAAAAAGGGAGCTGGGGCAGAAAGGGTGCCTGTCTCCCTCTCTAGCCTAGTGGTTAGAGCACTCACCTGGGATGTGGGAGACTGAGATTCAAGCCCTTGCTCTGCCTGAGTTGGAGCCCAGTTTTTCATCCCAAATCAGGCCCTGCAAGTCTCCCACGTCCCAGGCCAGTAACCACCCTCAGCCACCCAACGGTAGAGTCCGTCTCTCCTCTCCCTGATCCAAAAAACCTTTCGGATGACGTCACCACGGAAATGAGATGTCCCCGCTAAATATGTCCGCTTCGACAGAACAATACTTTTCATTTTGGTGGAAACGTTCCTGCCGGCTCTACCTGGGAAGCCCTGCGAAAAAGCAGACACTTACCAGTCTGTGAGCGAGTAAAAGGCATGATCCTGGGCATCCCCAACTTCTACTGAGATCATGCAAGATGCTGAAGTCACTGGTGGTTCTGGGTGCTCAGCAGCTCCCAGGATCAGGCCCTCACCCCGGAGCTCAGCAAGCTGGGAACACAAACCCCAAAGTTGTGACTGAACATCCCCTCTTACCTGTTAACCCTGAATTCTTTATGATCACGAGGGGTTACACTATATTCATTTTAACCTGGAATTCTCTACCCTATAATTTGTGCCACAGCAACATGTCCCATTTTTCAGGTGAATTCAGTGTCCATGACATACCTGCAGCGGCAATGCAGATGTACCAACAATGCCTTGCCAGGAGTGCTTGTAAAGGGTGAGATATTATTTGGCATCACCAGATGCTGCTATTACAGAGATTCTTATGAGTTCTGTTTAGCAGAAACTATAGGCCGTCAGCTCGTGGGAGAAATGCTTTGATGCAGTTCTTTTTGGATGCTGTTCTTTATATAGAAGTAAAATTGCCTCAGTGCATCAATAATTCTGACCAAAATCATTTCCTCGGTGTGAAGCTGCTGCCTGCTAGATATACCCACCCAAACAAAACCATCACATGGAGTCGGATGTTACAAGGAGGCGAAGGGAGTTCAGTCTCCATTGGGTCATTCAGTTACGGGCCACTCTGCTGGGATTGCCAACAAGGTTTCTGGCCACTAGGAAGTGGACTCAGGTCACCTAACTCAGTTCCTAGAGGCCCTGGGTTCTCAACCTTGGAACAGGTGTCAGAGATTGGTGGCTTCTCATCTTACTACGTGAGATCGGAATCCCAGTACAGAAACCTCCAGATGCTCCAACTTATCTGGGCTGCAGCTGAACCATGGACCTAGCACAGAAAACCTCTGTCCCTGAGCCAAATCACTCCCACATTCCTTTCAGGAACAAGTCATCCAGTTAAGGTTCTAAATGACAGGTTACGCAAAAGAGATCTCCAAGATTTGTGGGACAAACCCATACCGAGGAACACACTTATTCAGATTTACAATTGGCTAGATACAGAGTTCAGCTCTTTGCTGAAGGAATCGGCATTCTGACCCTAAAGTTTGTAATGAATCTCGAAAGAGCTTCAAAATGATCCAGAGCAGAATATGATCCTAAGTTTATGTCCCTAGATGTGCATGTTCCTACAGCGTGAGATAAGTCAATAACCAGGTACAGTAGCAGTCAGAAGTCAGATATTAATTTAATTCTACCCCTGCCTGCCTGCCCAAATAGGCATTAATTCAACAGAGCAGGAGGGCTAGATAATTCATCATTTTTACTGGGATTTTTGCTTTCTCCAGTTAAGGTGGAATCATTGCATCAAACAGCTAGTGTTCCCAGCACTTGGAGGGCACCTGAGGTGGAAGAAGGCTGAATCAAGACACAATGAGTGCAAAGCCTCTGGTAGACAACGGTGTTGAGAAGGAAGCTGAAAGTGACAAAAGCACAGAAGCTTAGATCCTGTACAAACATCATACCCCTACACATGGGGACCCTTATGGATAGCCCCACTCAGAAAGAACAAAGATACCCTCTGGTCTGCAACTTGGGTTAAGGTGGGGGAGAAGAGCCTATTTCATTCATCTTTAGGGGCACTGTTCCTTTAGAAAGCGAGGGACGGGGAATAACCAGATGCAGAATTAGGAGCTACCTTGAGTACAAGCAGTCCAGTTCTATGGGCAGGGCTTTGCAAACCATTTTAAACTGCTTGATCCAGAGAGATGCCAAGCACCCTCAGCTCCCATCCAAGTCAATGCTCAGCAACACACAGGATCAGGCCCTATACGCAAGAAGCTACATTATTTGCTTGGTCCTAGGATGCAGTCAACCCCCATGGTAACATCTATAAATATCCCCACACTCTGCCTGTGCTGGAGTGGATTGGAGCTTGGAAGGAAGAGGAATTCGGCCACCAGACCACCCAAGGCTCAGTCAACGCGCATTACATCCCAACATCTGCCCCCCTCTTTAAACACCTTCCCTACGATCCCGCGGCCCCTTGGTTTCTGCTCTTGGTGAGCACAAGAGGAAAGGGAAGAGGAAAAGGACAGAGGAAAAAAAGCCTAGCGGACGAAAAAGTATTAGGGACCATGTTAAATTCAGAGAAACTCAGAATGACTGGGGAGCTGGTAGGCAGAGCTGAGGCACTCCAGGGTCTGTTCTCGAACAGCACAAGGTGAAAATGGTCAACCAAGAACTCCTCTGATGATCTTAAAATCACAAGTTCCTGGGCACAATTCTCTGCCTCCACGCCCATGTGCGTGCCTCCATTTCAAGAGTTCACGAGCAACCCACTAGGGAACACTCGGCCTTTGAAATGCAGGCCAGGATGGTTAGTTACCTCAGACGCGTTGTATTGTTTCTGCTCACTGATCGGATGATGTGCCATCTGTAAAACACACGCACGGTACACAACCCCGCATTAGAGACGAAGATCATGTCTGAAATTTGCTTGCAGTGAATATTCAAGCTTAAAAAAAATCATGCATTTTGGGTATTCGCACTAATGGAGCTTGTTTGCTAGAAGGTTTGTAGGCACCAAATATGAGCAGGGTCCTAAAGACTGATCAATTGAGATTCATTCGGTTCTGTATACAAATAAGTCATGGGAATTTTCCCCTTCCTTTTTTCTTAGTGCTCGGCCGAATTTACAGATGAGGGTCCAATCAAAATTTGCTAGCAAATCCGAACAGATGTGCAAGGACATTTTCCTCACCCCTTTAGCTGTAGCTAAAGACCAAACGCACGTAGCAGTCTTTCAAAATAAAGTCGAGGCTCCCAGCAGCACTCCCACTGGGAAGGGAAAGCACTGGTCTGCCCTCTGTGTCACAGTGGGCCACAAGACACTCCAGCCTACTTGGGTCATGTCAGCTAGAAGTCTGCCCCTTCCAAGCCACAGTCATCCAAAAAATCCCTTCATCTCAATCTGATGGGATCTCTTCAGCCAGCTTCCTACGCCATAAACCCATGCTCCAGGGTAGGCTCCCAGTGAGGGGTGATTCTAGTTCATGCATCATCTCATGAGTGGATCAGGGTCCTCTCCCTCGGGGGCAGTCCATACATTATATAATACATTAAGGGGGCGGAGGAGGTGTCCTTAATTTTGCATTTGTTTCGGGGTTACAAAGTGCTACAAGGGAGGGGGCGGTGGATCTTGAGGGGGGCGGGGAAATCACCCAAAAAGTGTTACTTATTTATGGACAGCCCCTTAAATCCCTGCTTTTAGGCAACGAGAGCAGGGACGACCCCTCTGGAGGTAGAGAGAAAATTCGGGGGGCCAGTAGATGCAGCTAAACATCGCTGCTAGAGCATTACCAGCCCAGGCTGAGTCATAAGAACGGCCATTCCAGGTCAGACCAATGGTCCACCTAGCCCAGTATTCTGTCTCTGACAGCAACCACTGCTTTTCATTCAACACAGGGAATGAACAGGACGGGGCAATTTACTGAGAGTGAACCATCCCCTGTCGTCCAGTCCCAGCTTCTGGCAGTCAGAGGTTTAGGGACACCCGGAGCATGGGGCTGCATCCCTGACTACTTTGGCTAATAGCCATTGATGGACGTATCCTCCATGAACTTCTCTAATTCTTTTTTGAACCCAGTTATATTTTTGGCCTTCACCACATCCCCTGGCAAGGAGTTCCACAAGTTGACTGTGTGCTGTGCGAAGAAGTACTTCCTTTTGTTTTAAACCTGCTGACTATTTTATGGGGTGACCCCTGGTTCTTGTGTTATGTGAAGGGGAAATAATGCTTCCCTATTCATTTTCTCCACACCAGTCATGATTTTAAAGACCTTTATCATATCCCCCACTTAGTCATCTCTTTTCCCAAGCTGAACAGTCCCAGTCTTATTAATCTCTCCTTGTCTGGAAGCTGTTCCATACCCCTAATCATTTTTGTTGCCCTTGTCTGCACTTTTTTCAATTCTAGTAGATCTTTTTTGAGGTGAGGTAACAGGACTGCATGCAGTATTTGAGGTGTGGGCGTACCAGGTATGTATATTGTGGTATTATGATATTTTCTGTCTTATTATCTATCCCTTACTAATGCTTCCTAACATTCCATTAGCTTTCTTGCACATTGAGCAGATGTTTTCAGAGAACTATCCACCATGACTCCAAGATCTCTTTCTTGAGTGGTAACTGCTAATTTGGACCTCATCACTTGGTATGGATAGTTGGGATTATTTCTTCCAATGTGGACTACTTTGCACTTATCAATACTGAATTTGATCTGCCATTGTGTCACTCAGTTCAGTGAGATCCCTTTATAACTTTTTGCTGTCGGCTTTGGACTTAACTGTCCTGATTAATTTTGTATAGTCTGCAAATTTTGCCACCTCACTGGTCACCCTTTTTCCAGATCCTCCATTGTGAAAACAGACAATTGATTCCTACCCTTTGTTTCCTTTCTTTTAACCAGTTACTGATCCATGGGAGGTAGGGTGACCAGACAGCAAATGTGAAAAATCGGGACGGGGTGAGGGGTAACAGGAGCCTATGTAAGAAAAAGACCCAAAAATCAGGACTGTCCCTATAAAATCAGGACATCTGGTCACCCTAATGGGAGGACCTTCCCCCTTATCCTGTGACTGCTTAGTTTGCTTAAGAGCCAGCCTTTGGTGATGGAGCTGGTCAAAGTCTTTCTGAAAGGCCAAGTGCCATAGTGACTGGATCACCCTGATTCACATGCTTGTTGACACTCTCAAAGAATTCTGAAGTGGGCAAAAAGCCAGCACTGTGTGATCTTTAAAGATCCCCTGGCACCTCTCACAACAACAAGAGCAAACATTTTCACAGAGCAAATGGCTGGGCTGGTCAAAATGTATTCCTCAAAAAATTTTCCCCAGTGGAAAAGGACTTTTTGACCCAAATGAAAATTTTCACAGGAAGTTCTCATTCTGGTCAAAAATTGCAAGGTTTTTTTGTCAAGAGACCAGAAACTGAAAAACAAATATTGTTAGGAAAAACGGAGGGGTGGGTGGGAAGGGTTTTTTGTTGTTCAAATCAAAAACACGTTGTTTTTTTTAAAAAAAGGTTTTAAAAAAATGGAAACATTTTCAGTTTTTTTCATCCTGAAACCAAAACATTTTTGTGGGGAAAAACAAAACAAAAATAAATCTTTGAGATTTTCCGTGCACAATAACTGGCATTTTCCCAATCATCTCTAACAACCAAACCTGCCAAAGAACAGTTTAAATACAGCAGAGCTTATAGACTGGTTTGGCCAATCAGCATAAAACATGGCTTTGAAACCTGTTTAGAACAAATCAGCTCCATCTAAAAGAGCCAGCCAGACCATCCTGGGTCACAGGCGTGTTTAAGTTCTTGCTAAACATGGTGGTTTGTCCTGCGCAGAGCGGACGATAAGAGTGCTACTTTCAGTGGCTTGGCCAAATTCCAACTTGGTTAATTACAATCTGCCTCTCTCAGATCTCCCTGAAGTGTCATTTGGAGACTAGTCTTCATTCTCACTCCTAAGGAAACCGCAAAAAACATGCCTATGGAGCAGCTGCTACATTTCTATGGAGAATGAGGAGAGCAGGCATGTGTATGTGTTTGGTTAGAAGCACACCCTTTCTCGCCCATCACTGAAATGTGGCAGCTCTTCCGAATCACTACCACACACATATAGAAGAACCTTTTATAGTCAAGCTACTTTCCCTCCCCACTCCTCAAAAAACTTCATTCTTGCAGAGAGCCATCGTGGGGCTTTGGATACGGGCTGGGGCCCTCTGGGCACTATAACAATACAAATAATTCAATCATAAATAGGAACTGCAATTTGTACATTGCAATGCGCTGGAACATTTCAGAACGTTCAGCTTACTTCACTCCCAGCAGAATGTCAGCAACAGCATTCGCCCTGTCCACAAGCCCCTGTAGCATGTGACTGTATTTAACAGAAACACACACACACACAATCTGCACAGTGCTAAGTGCTCTGGGACGAAAGTCTCTATGCAGATTCATCATTACAAGTATGGATGGGAGTGAGCACAAGAGGCATCTGTCTCCCTGTCAGGGAACGCTCCAGGGCTGTGCAGCTAAGGCCCTGTCTACATTAGAGAGGTTGCACAGTGTAAATAACTCCAGCGATGCAGAGGTCCTGCACGGATGTAAAGCAGGGTCCATGCCAGTAAGTTACATCAGTGCAAATTCCTTCCATGTCGACAGGACCAACAAAAGGCAGGAATAGGAGCAAGGGGTTCCGAGAATCAGGCAAGGGATCCCACTCCAGGAATTCCTCTTACTCTTTTCCAAAATTAAAACCAGGCCTCTGGAGATTCTGCCTTACTCACATCTTGTGGGAATCCTTGTTCCGGATTTCCTACAAGGAGGCAAGTAATCAAGCCAGACTGTCACCAACTGAAGAACAAAAAGAAAAGGAGTACTTGGGACACTACTACCTCCTTCAGCCTGGAGAAGCCACGAGCAATCCAGTACCCCCCAAAACAAGCCTGCAGCTACTAACTCTCCCATCGAAGTCTCAGACCATTACGATGCCAGCCTGCAACATGGGACAGGTGAGAGCAACGTAACCATTAACTGCGTTTGAGTCAACTCTTTGTACATGCACTATTAAAAAAAAGAAAAAGAAAACTTCTGGAAGTCATTACAATTCCTCTGCTCCAGCCTCCCCTTTGGCAGACAATCCTCCCCCCTACCCCTGTTCGAAATGCCAGCCTGTGATTTTTAAATGAGAAAAAGCTGTACTGTACTCCAGCGCTTGGATAAACTCCTACACAAACTTCCAGATGTGACACAACTGCCTGGAAGAGGGAATACACAGAAGGATCGCCTTAAAAATATGCACACACGCACAAAAGGCAAACAACCCATGCTCGCGCGCTCGCGTCTCAGCCATGTAGTTGTGTCTGCACGATACAGAGATGAGGAGATACGTGTCGGGATGCAGTGCGTTGGTTAGATTAAGATCGCGCCTCTGCTGGCTTTGCTTGGGAGGCAGTAATTAGAGCTCTGTTGACTGCTGTGTAATACCACAGGAAGCAAATACCATTCCCCCCTCACCCCTTCCCCACCTTGAGGGTTTTCAAACACTGTGAGATGCCTCATGATTACTTGGCTGGTCCTCCCCTGGAGCAGCACTTTGAAAGAAGTTCCATCTTCTTTACTAGGGGTGGCTTGTCTGTCTTACCCCCACCCACAGCACAATTCACGCAGAGGTACCCCACCCAATGAGGTCTTGTTCCAGGAGTCTTGCTTGGGCAGACCTCTCCTGGCTCCAGAGTCTGACTTCATTTATGCTGACCTGGCTCTAGAGAGACTTCACAGATTTCAGTGGCGTTCCTCCATATTTACCCCGGTGTAACCCAGGGCAGAGTTGTCTCTCCTGGCCCTTTGCTGCAGTTTAGCTACCCAGCATGCCTTCCAACTAGACCCGGGTGATCAGATGTCCCGATTGTATAGAGACAGTCCCGATATTTGGGGCTTTGTCTCAGACAGGCGCCTATTACCCCCCACCCCCTGTCCCAATTTTTCACACTTGCTGTCTGGTCACGCTACTTCCAACAAGTTACACCAAGGAGCTGTTGCTGGGGACAGACACCACCCTAGACAAGCTTCTCTCTTTGTGAATGGCCCACAGGTCTGGGTGTCGGGGGAGAGGCGGGAGAGTGGGAATGAGCAGATTACCTCTCCTCACGCAGCACAGACAGGGAGCTGCCCGTTGGCTTTACTGCAGAGTTTCATTTTGGAATGGGCCCTACAGACTTCATGGCTATGAGGTGCAGAAGGAAGTAAGGTGGGGCAGAGACAAGGATGGCTCTGCAGCATACTCCCTCCCCCCCAGCACCAACCCCTTTGCTAGGAGGCCACAGAAGCTCCCTCCGCTCCCCCCCCCCTGCCCCCAGCACCAACCCCTTTGCTAGGAGGCCACAGAATTGAAGCCTCCCTTTCAATTCCACATGGTCGGGGCTCTCTACCCAGCATAGTCCCCTAGGTAATGATACTCAAAACAGGACGAGAGAGGTTAACTTTACTTAGTCCCCTGGATAGGGAATAATAAGCAGGCCTGGCAGAGGCAACCATGGCCTCTTAGGGGATGGAGGTGGGATTTGGAGAGCGGAGGACCTAGAACCTCTAGGCCTGGTTCAGGGCCCCTTGTGCTAGGCATCGCAAAAACAGAGAACAAAGGTAGTCCCTGGAGCCAAGAGCTTACATGACCCCCACCTCACCATCTCTACTGTATTTATCCTCACAACCCCTCAGCCAGGTAGGACGGGGCTCTTATCTCCATTGCAGATGGGGAACTGAGGCACAGAGAGGCTAAGTGATTTGCCCAAGGTCACAAGCAAACTCTGTGGCAGAGATTTTGGGACCTGACCCTACATCTCCCAAGTCCCAGGCAAGTGTCCTAACCACTGAATCGCCCCTCCTGCTCACCTTTCAGTGAACCGAAGCAGCATCAGGCATTGCTAGGAGAGGGTTAGAGAATAAAAGGAGGCACCGGGGTAGATTGGATTTTGGGCTAGGGTCAAGGAGGTGGTTGTTCTACACCCCACCAGCCTTCCCTTTGCACCATCACACAGGATACTTCAATTGTAGGAAACTTTGGCCACTTTCCCTGTCTGCTCTTTTAAGCAAGGCAATTTAAGCACTGAACACAGAACAGGCTCAGCTCCTCATGGGAGTCTGGCTGCAGCACATATAAAAGCTGGGTTTTGGCTCAATGCCCTGACAGTTTAGGGCCCAGACCTGCAAGAGGCTGGACACCTGCAGCTGCAAAGACTTCCAGTGAGAACTGAGGGCCCTCGAGCACCTCACCCGGACAGAGCCTTTGCACGGCAATGTCTCCAATGGAAAGGGTGCAGAGCGGTGTGGAACTGCCAGAGGGGAGACCCCCCAGGCCAGGTCAAACTCGCCTGATTGCATTAAAAAGCCAAGGCTTGGGATAGCTTTGCCACGGCTCATGAACCTATTGGCGAATCTGGGCAGGGTTACGGCGGCACCTGCAAGAGTCTGTGGTGTTCCATCTGGTTTTAAAACCCCAAACCCCGGCAGAACTCTGATTTTCCATCTAGGTTTGAGGCGCTATAAATGGCTCAGAACCAAAAACAGCAAAGCCAAACACCACCCTTGAATCTTGGGGGTGGGGGAATTTCAACACTTAGATCTGGATTCAGATGTAGCCAATGGCGCCCCCATTTTTACAGCAAGCAACTACCAGGAGAAAAGAGACTGCAATGACCAGGAGCCACCACAAGCAGGACTCAAAACATTTCCCTTCTGTGCAAGCCGATTCACAGGACACACTACCACGTGTTTTATCCTATTTACTGGGAAGGGATGGGGGAGCTGTTAACAAGTTACAGTGCCTATCCCAGAACTGGCACCTTCTCCACCCTCAGGCAGTTAAGGAAATACACTTTCCTTGTCTTCTTACTTCTATGCACATGAGCTTCACCTTCCAGACAGATGCTATCTGGACAGGGTGAGGAGAGACTGAGAATTTGCCATAACAAGGGCCCAGGGTCCCCTTCAGATATGCTCGGTATTATTTTCCTGTGCAGAGCTCTTTCAACACAAAGCAGTTTCCATCCTCCTTATTCGCTCCATGCCTGCTCTTCAGACACTCCACAGCTCTTGGAAAACATCCTAATTCTCTGGCTCTGATCAGCAGAGCAGCCTTGTTTAGCCCCTGTGACTGGCTCTCGTCCTTCCAAGCCTGCATGGTAGATTCAATTTCACTTAAAAATAAAAGTTAAGTAACTGGGCTTTTCTCCCCTTTTTGTGTGTGACAAATACACTTCTCTGTGGTGAACTCGCTGTTACAGAAGGCCCCTTAATGCAACACACAAGCCCTAGTTTCTGTACTGGAGGCTTTTCTTAACTTTTTTAATGTCAACTGTAGGTCAAAAGTTCCAATACAGTACTTTGATTATAAGCCTGTATGAAACACAAACATTTGGCCTTCTCCTGCCTTTAAACAGACATTCCTCACCCAGAACAAAGTGGATCCTTTTATCACAGTGACAAGGTCAGGTCTCAGTAGCACCTTCTCATATACAGACAATCAGACAGATGTCTCCACTATGTCACTCATGCTCCAAAGCACTCTGCCTTTCCCTCCCTTAAGCTTAGGAAGTGCCCGTGCATCTTACCGTCATCCCAATGCCACACAGCTGATTTCTTCTATGCATGCTGCAGGGGCCCTGCATCACCCCAAAACCCCCTCCCATGTCACACAGAGTCCCCTTGCCAGGATTTGACACAAAGACACACTCATGGAATCCTAGAACTCCAGTGAGAAGCACCTGTCTCCCTCTGACCTCACGTGGATGCAAGGATCTCAGTAAAGGGAGCTGCACTCATCTTTGATGCAGGCTCGGTTGGGGACACACAATTTGGCAGCAGGTTCTGCTGTACAGAAGAAGTGCCAGATTCTGTCATCATTGAGTAATGCCTGACTCCTATCGAAATCCATGCTGGTCCTTGCAGGGTCAGCTACTACACAGCACAAGTAAGGCTGGCAGAATTTGGCCCTCTGAATTTGGATACTTTAAAGTACAGAAAAGTAGGGGACTTAAATAGATTTGGAATCGAGACACCAGATCCAAACATGCCCCAGCTTTGGGTTGTGAGATCTGGATCGCTCCAGACCTTTCTAAATTTGAGAGAGGAAAAAGTTTCCTCCCCCAACCCAGATATAACAACTTTGCTCTGAGAAACCAAATATAAGCCCTTATGGCCCAGGAGGCGAATGGCTTCAGACTGAAACACTACAGAGAACCCTGCGGAATCATTCTGACATGGAACTTTGCATCGCTGCAGGATGAGTGCTAAACACTCAGCCGATCTACTATTTCCCTGCTCCTTCCCCCGCCCCAAATCCCCCTCATCACCTCGAATATCGAGGTCATGTAAACAGCTTGGAGAGACAGGCCAACATCTTTTGGATTAGTGGTACTTCAGCCTTGTGTGCAATCGCAGGCCACGCCAGCAAAGGAAGCTTTGTTAATTCAAGCTCTCTCCCTAGGGAGAGAGGAGAAGCCAAGAGCACAGGACCAGAATCGGCAGTACACAGTGATACCCCCAGTAAATGGCAAGGTTTATCAGCTAGATAAGTGCACCGCAAACCCCACGTTGAAATACAGGCCCTGCCAACTCAGGACTCGGTACCTTTCTACAACCTGTCCTCATCTGACAAGTACCAGGACTGAATTAATTGAATTAATAAAAAGGGCACTTGGGAATTGAAGAAATAGGAAGGGAGCAGACACAATTAAACAAGAGTCCGGCCTTTTGAACTTGCATATTCAGTGACTGCCAAAAGGTAAAACAAAGATAAAATACTGAACCACGCTAAAGAAAGCTCAGCCCTCCCCTGTCAAAACCACTGTGGATCGGAGAGGATTTTGCCAGCCATGTGACCCAAACCATTGTCACTCTATCAAGAACAGCTGGTGGCAACAAAGAATTTGGCCAGATGTGATTTGGTTTTCTGATGATCTGTTTTTACCATGGAGCCTCGGTTCTTAAAGATTACAGAGTGATAAGTCACTTTTCTGAACAACCGAGCTAAAGGAGTAGAAAAGATGTCAACAGGCAGACAGCTAAACTCCCAACACTCCAGCAGCAACCAACCAACCATAAAAGCAAAATAGAAGCAAGCTTGTTTAATAACATCTAAAATGTATTGACCCTCAGCAAGTGATCAGACTCAGCCAGTACTCCAGGGCGAAGAAAATATCCCTCTCACCCACTGTTTAGCAGGTTGAGTCACATTTTCAACTCCCTGCTTTCTGGGTCAGCAACACTGAAAACATATTTAGAAAGAAAAGAAAAACCAAAAAACACAACAGAGGGCCACAGCACTGCTACCCAGTGAGGGCCTATGGCTCCAAGCCCTCTTGTTTTTTCTCTCAGTATTGAATAGAGAACAGGTAACCATCAGTGGAAATTCCAGCTTCCCAAGCTGCGATTAGTGGCTGAGCTCCCTTTGAACCAGTGCTTGCAGGTGCTTGGGGGAAGATTTTTATTTTTTTTTAAACAACACTCATTTTCCAAGGACAAAAGTTAACCTCTTTGCACCGGCAGACTTGTGTACTGAGATGCTTTTCAGGTTGAAATAGGCACCTCATATGAGCAAGAGAGGCGGGGAGGATAAAAAGGAATCCACTGAAAACACCTGCACATTTTTGAGATGCCACCTGTCTCAAAATGATCATTAAAAGAGGCTAGAAAACACAGTGAGATCAGCAATTGTAAATAATAATATTCATAATGGTAGGTAATAAGACCATTCTGTTTGGCAGGCTGACATTAGCAAATATTTCCTTCCCGAAGAGAATGCTTTAGCAAGTTTCAAGATTTCCTAAGATGCTTAAATAAGTGCAGCTTTGAACTGCTCAGCGAGTGTGAATGAGATTTAGGGAACCCGCTGGAAAGTGCTCATGTGATTGGGACCTGAAACCTCCTTTTTCCTCCTAGGGGCTACTCTAAGAATGAGGCAGACTGTTTACCAGATAAATGATCCTCATCACAAAAGTAAAACTGCAGTCAAGACTACAGAAGAGCCCACTTTTCTCTGACACACCAGACTTAACCCTGATTTAACCCCTCACTGATTAGCCCGAAATTGGGGAGGGCTAAAGGGAACCAGACCACAGATGTTAATCACCTAGTCCCTCCCCTTATGCATCCACCCTCTATGCTACAGCCTCAGGTATTGGGCATGTGTGCAACTTGACTAGCTCTCTCGCTGGAAGATCTGAATGATTTAATAACTTCCTCCTGTTTACTCAGGAAGATGCTGTCTTTTATGTACACGACCCTGCTGGCAGTCAGACAGCTCTGATTAAATTGAGTTTGTGTTTTTATTATTTATTTTAAAATACATATAATGAGTTTGGAGGCGGTAAAGCGTCTGTAGCGCTACAAAGAAAAGCGTTGATTGCAGCTTTGACACCAGGGAGGGTTTTTAAAAAGGGGCTAAGAAAGAAAGACCCCTAGCTAACAGTGCTATTTTCCCTCCTCTTAGAGGATTAGACTTGACCAAAGCAACACAGCTCTCCCGCAGTCCTGGACCAGGAAGAGGGAATGCAAGCAAGCAGGTAGCTGATATGAATCATGGCTCACTCTGGTGACCTCTAATTTCTTCCATTAGACCCTGAATAGTCTCTGATTTTTAGCGGAGTGCTGCAATCTATGATTCCCCAGGGCCCAATTCTGTGTTCTTTCTAAACCCCACACTCAAACGACTCCTTAATGGTCTTTTACATCCAGCACAGGAGAAAAGAAAGCAGCTTTTAGAAGAAACAGGCCCATCCCCAGATCCCCTTAAAGTCAATGGAGAAATCTCCCATTGGCTTCAATGGCCTTTGGACCAGGTCCTTCGAGCGCCCATTCTTCATTTCCAATAGTGATTGAAAGGGGGATGGGTGAATCATCATGTAGCCCTTCAATAAATGAACAGAGAAGAGTGGGAAAAACTTGTAAATCCCATGGAAGGCTCCTGGAGCATTGCAGTAAAGCAGCCGCCCCTAAGAGGTTCTGTAATTACACTACAGCTAAGGCACCTGGAGAAGAGCATAAGTGATTGATTTAGAAGGATGGGTTCCTCCCTGAGTAGTCAGCACAACCATCATCTCTGACTGTCTGGAGGCTGCAGAAAGCACCAGCACTCAGGACTGCATGAAAAAGGAAGGTGGGTTTTTTTTTTTTTTTTTTTGCCACCACCTGCCTTGCACAAGCTAAAATATTTAAGAACACCAGAGCGAGGCTCAAAATCTACAGTAAGGAACCTTCCCCTCCCCACCCCCTGCTTTATTTTCCTTTCCTGTCCCTAGTTAGCATGTCTTAGCCATGCCAGATCTAACATTTCAGTAACCTGCCCCCCTCTTTAAAGGCTTGATTCATTTTTTTTTTAATGTAACTATGGCATAGAAAACAGGATGAGTGAGAAACGAGCTGCCACGAGCACAGATTTGCAAGAGAGAGGCTCCTTCTGTGGTTCTTTTTGTCATGCAAATGTTGTAATTATGCATTTAAAGTATAAACCACTCTCCCATCACTGTAGTAGATGGAGCGGTCTGCGCTTTCCTAGAGTCTCCTATCTAATCTGCGCACAGGAGCGCTTTAATAAACACCCACTATTGCTCCCTTTCCTTTGTTCTTTTAAACAGATGTCTGGTCGCTGAGAGAGAGAGAATGATTCTATCTACTGCTTTCCTCCTCCCAGTTTAATTAGGGGTGAAGGTGTCTGAAATCTGGCCATGTTTGTACAATAGATGTGGGGTTAGGGTCCATTGTGGTGTCTAAGCAGCTGCTGGGCTGAAAAGGGTGGGGGGAGGGAAATCCCAGGCTGGGTTAACAATAAATGCAGGCATACATCCAGGCAAACATCTCTCTTAGGGGCGATCTCTCAGTGGCTTTGGAATATGGGCCTAGCAAAGGAAGTGCTAGCCAGGGAGCCTGATCCAAAGCCCACTGAACCCAGTGGGAGTCTTTCCATTGACTACTATGGGTCATGCACCTAGAGGGGATGGGGGGAAAAAAAGAGGCTAAAGAAGAGATTCCCCCACCCTACACACAACCCCCTTCACCTCATCAGGGCCTCCGAGTGGAACTTGCACCAACCCGTAGTGTGGAGGGGTCTTTTGGGTCAGCGCAGTCCAGAATTATCCATGTTCACTTTCCTTTCACCTCCTCAACTAAAAGACGGGAGGGGGAGCGGGGTGAGTGCAACTCCATCTCACAGACAGACCTGCTCTGCTGGTCTCTCCAGAGCGTTACATATTGTTTCCATTCTCTCTAGTACTTTTCTGGAATCCCATGTTATGACTTCAACCCCGGAGAAATCCCTGCCTACCAAGGGAGGAAACATTGAGAAACCCCTTCAATAGATTCTGGAAAAACTTCCAAGAAATGAATTGGAGACAGACAAATGAAACCGAGGGAGCTGGGCGGCAGGCACACACACGTCCACCCTCCAGCCCCCTCCTCCTCCAGGGGAGGAAAAGCTGCAAACTTTGGGAAGGAACGCGGGGAGAGTCTCCTCGGAGCCGGAGTCCTTAGCGGAGCAACTAGGAACTCCAGTGACTTGTTTTCGTCAATATTTCTGCCTTTGTTTTATCAATATTTGCGTCGCATCTCTGCTTTCTCCCCCCTCCAAGTTCCTCCTCCCCTCAACCCGGAGTCTCCGGGTAATTTTACAAAATTCACCAAGTCCAGGCTCTTTTTCAAACAAGTCCCCCCCCCCACCCCCCCACCCCAGCCCTTTCAGCATCTGGAGAGCTTCCAGCTCTGCAACTGCTGGTGTCCAAGGGTGCTCCCTGGACCTATAAACCTTGCCCCTGCAAAGCCGCCTTCATGGAGATAACTTCTTGGGATAGTGGCAAAGAGGTCCAGGGAGCTCTCTAATCTGGAAGCCCCGTGGAAGGGAGGCAGGGTTGGAGAGGGGTGCCCAGGCTTACCTTGACAGTTCCACCTGCCAGCTTGCAAAGGATATGGGTTGCACACCACCCGGAGGCACCAGCTCCTGGGTCTGCTCTCCTGGCTCAAATAAAAGAAGACGACCGGGGCCAGAGCCGGGTAGGGGAGCCCCTCCACCTCCGAGTCCCCACTTCCTGCGTCCTTGTCCCCTGGACCCGAGCGACCTCCATTCCCGGACAGGTCATTAAGGCGGATGAAAGTCTTGGATTTGCCCGGCTCTGGGTCCTGCTCCTCGTCTGCTCTCGGTCCATCTTCGTCCATCCTCCGGCCAGCAGACCCGGGTCCGAACCGGGAGAAGGAAGAATGTGCCCGGGGACGGAAGGGGTTATTAGAGGGTCAGGGACCTACAGGGGACAGCCATGCCGGCTGGGATCAGGGGACTGCAGGGGGAGGGATAAGGTTCTGGCTCGGGGAAGCTTCAGACCCAAGGCTGCATCCTCTTTCCCCAGGTGGGCGGCTGGATGAGCGCAGGTCCCCCCTTTGCAGGCATTTGGAGCCGGATCGGAGCCGAGCCGGGACCTGGCTGGCCCGGTTCTCCTTCCCCCTCCTCCGGTGCCGGTGGCTCCTCCTCACTTTGCTCTCCTCTGCCTGCCTCCGGGATCCCGCTCCAGCCCGGGAGGAGGTACCGGCTCAGCCCCTGCAGCGGAGATGGAATCCTTTCCCCCGGCTCCCCTCCCAACTCCAGCGCGCACCAGCCGCGCAGGGGCTGCTCCCAGTCCAGCCTGGGCTGCGTTTAGCGGGTCCGCATCTGTCCCTCCAGCCTGCACATCTGGCCGTGCCAATGGCAGGGCAGGTCCTGGAGGGCGAGAGTCGGGGGATCCCCCCTGGGGCAAGGAGGGGGCTTGGGGTCCAGGAGCCTCCTCTGGGGGCTGGGCTCCTCCTGCCCTGCAAGGGTTATCTGGGGGTCGGGGGGGGGGAGCGGCGGGGGGAGCCCGGGGAGGATGCTCCTCCTTAGCGCTGCCTCTCGGACAGCAGAGCGAGCGAGAAGCTGAGAGCTCCGCGCGCCTCACAGCTGGATCCCTCACTCCAACTTCCAGCCCGGGCACCGCCTCCCCAGAGCCACCGTGGCAGCCAATCTGGGCTCGCCTCTGGCCCCTCGGACCTTCCCCATTGGCTCCGGGAGGTGGCAATTAAGGGATGCAACGGCGGGGCCACAGCTGGAATCTGAGACAGTTACTAGCGCGCTGGGCACCCCTCCCACCCCAGCCCCGGCGCAGGGGCAGCCAATGGGGCTGGAGGACGGGGCGAACCCCTCTTCGGATTGGCTGGCTGTCTGCCTCTGGGACTCCGAGCCTGAATTGCACGGGGAGAGCGCGAGCTCCGGCGAGTTAGCAGAGCGGGGGAGGTACTGGGGCAGGAGGGGGGGGCTGCACTTGGATCCCCGCGCCGGTTTGGGCGGGGGTTCTGAGCGAGCCTGGGCCAGCCCGTCACACACAGGGACCCTCCCCGGCCCGGGCAGCGAGCAGAGGGGCCGGCGGCGCGCAGCTCCCAGAGCCCCTTGGGGAGGGAGGGGCGCTGGACTGGGGGTGCGCTGGGAGGAAGGCGAGGTTCTGCAGCGCCCCAGCTGCATGCTGGAGGTGGGGCCCCGTGCAAGGGAGCGGGCAAGCAGTGCACCCCTCGGGGCTTGGGCGGATCTGTGTGTCGGGGGGCAGAGCCTTTGGGGAGAGGCGCGGAGCCCCCGGCAGCCCGGAGCAAGCTGAGAGGCGCTGACCGGGAAAGGAGGGCAGAGGTTAAGAGAGCGGAGAGACCGAGGGCCCGGTTTGTCATCGATTTCAGCGCTGGCTGGGTGGGGCGGACGCTGCCCAGCCCCAGCACCTGCCTGGAGCAGGAGGAGCCGGCTGGGCTGGGGCCAGGCAGCGCTCGCTCTCCCTGCGCTGCCAGAGGAGGAGGCTGCGCAGAAGGGGGAAGCCGAGGGTGCAGTCGCCTTTAGCGAGCTCTCCCACCCCCACAGGGCGCGTGGTCCCCGGGCTCTCTAGAGTTCGCGAGAGCAGCTTTGGGCTCTGGCGAGCTTTACCACAGACTGCACCACATCTGGCCAGAGACCCCGAGCTGGCTCCGCTCTGACTCTAGGATCCGCCTTTCGCCAGGGTCGGTTCTGTTTCTCCCCTGTACCGGCTCCTACTCACCCCCGAGGGCGAAGGAGACATTGCTTTGGCGGGGGCTGCCCCAGCGCACCCCGTGGTGCCCGCTTCGGCGCACCGCCCCCGCCCCCGCCCCTGCCCCTGCCCCTGCACAGGTGCTGCTGCCCGGTGCGCTCCCCTGCGTGCTCACGGGCGCCTTACCGAGCCCGTTCCTGCAAACACGTCCTGCCACACGCCACGGAGGAGGTACCAGATTTCCTTCCCGGCAGTGACTCCTAGTGCAGACTCAGGGCAGCCCTGGGCAGGAGCTGACACTGAATCGACTCGGGGAAGCGAGGCGTCAAGGGGAGATTTCCAAGGTGACAGACCCCCAGGTGGTGCAAGGGAAGAGGGAGGCATATGTCCTGAGCAGGCGGCGCAGCTGGGAGGAGAGGAGGGGGCTGTATCAGAGGTGAAGCGGGACTGTGGCCTGAGACCAGAAAGTGGCGTGGAGGAGCGTCTGCAAAGGAGCGAGGTCAAGCTCTAGGGGCGCCCTTCCTTTGCCAAAACCAGGGCAGAGCTCCCGTCACTCCCCGGGTTCGGGTAAGCCCGGCTATCCCCGCAGGTCCCCCTCCGCCCTGGCTGGTGCGGTGAGAGCTCCCTCTGCTGGCTCGCTGTGCTTTCACCACTCAGGAGGGCTCTACAGGGAAGCCATGGTGTGTGGGGGGAGGAAATGGTTATGGGAGGAGAGGGGTGGGCGGGGAGGAAATGCCACTTGGAGAGACAGAGACAGCTGGGTTGGGGAAAGCAGGATAAGCACAAGCCTGAGCAAAGCAGGCTCCACGGCAGGTAACTGGCAGGTGAGGCGGCTGGGATCTTTCTGATGTCTGGATGCACAGGCAAGAAGCAGGGCCAAGGAAGTAGGGGATTAGGTCTCTCTGCCCCAGAAAGGATGTAACAGCCAGGGTTTAAGTGGGACATAATGAGGATGCAATGCTGAGGGACATGTGATGTTGGGAGGAGAGCAGTTATGGGAGTCTGCCAAGGGACAGGTTGTGGATGGGCGTCTGGGAACTGGACTGCTCTGGCTTGAGAGGTAACAGGAGAACCTGGGTAGCGCTGTACAGTAAACTAATGGGAAGGGGGAGCAGCTCAGGATACTAGTACTGATTTGTAAAAAGAAAAAAGAAAAGGAGTACTTGTGGCACCTTAGAGACTAACCAGTTAGTACTGATTTGCACTCCAGTAGTGCCAAGATGGGGCCCCCTGCGGTACAGTCACAGTGTAAGAGACAGTACCTGCCCCAAGGAGCTTACAGTCAAAGCAGACCAGACAAGGGGTGGGAAACCAATGACTTTCCCAGGGGTACACTACAAGTCTCTGATGGAAGGCTTGGGTTCTATTCCCTGCTCTGATTCCTACCCCCCTTCCCTAGCCACTAGGTTCTCTTATATCTCTCCCATAGGTCTGCTGAAAGAAAACTGAAGTAATGGAAGCTTCTAACTCCCCAGACAGGGCTGGCTGCCAGGCACTCTATGGCAAAGAGAACTAGGACAAACCATGATGTATTGCACCCCAAAATAGTGATGCCTTCAAAACACTCCCCTTTAAACACAGCTATCTGAGTGTACCTGCAAAGCTGCAGACAAGGTTGAGTAAGGGTCCCCTTTTAAAATTTGCTCCTGGAGGCTTTTAATTGTTGCGTCCCCTCACCCCATCCCTTCATCCAGTCTAGTCCCCCTGGTTTTTTGTTTTTTTTTTAATATCCCAGAGTCCTTTCCCCCTCCTCATGTCACATTATCCTTGCCTTCATCATTGGAAGGGCTGGTTGCAGCCCCTTATAGAGCCTGCCAGCAGCATGCCCTCAGCAAGCCAGAAGCCACCACTAGAGAGCAACAGGCAGAAGTTCTCCCTGACCCAGCGCCCCCCTTTGTGCTCTGAAGCCTGCTGGCCTGGGAGCAAGCTTGATCTTGGATTCAGAGCTTGTGCTGTCGTGCCTGGGACAGAATATTACATTTATTGGCAAAACTCCAGGGCAAACTAGGCTCTGTTCCAGAATTTGCAGAGGGAAAGTGTCCAAAGAGGCAGAGGAAAGTTAAGTCACACTCAGGGCCATGCTCTTCCCTCAGGTGCACCCCCAAAGCTACAGTCCCATGGACATCAGCCAACTTGCCCCAAGGAAACTCATGGAGTTGGGCAGCTGAAAGGGAGGGGAGTGTGGGGGAAAGTGTACTGAAAAGAGGAGATACTGATTGCTCAAGTATATAGGATGGAAATCTGGATCCTTTCTCACATCTGGGACAGTTTGAGGGGACCACCCCCATCTGGGACTGCTTGAGAGACCCTCCTGCCCCAACTGAAGGCCATTTCTCCCCCAGCAGTTATACTGGATTGGGGGGGGGAGGGAGTGTAGGTGGGGCTGTCTTTGCTGATCAGGTCCTGAAGAAGGTGTTCTCAGAGCTGGGTGGGCAGGAGCTGGCTAGTAATACACTAAACTCCTGGGTTACCATCCTGGTGTAAAATACCAGACTGGAGTCCCTTATCCACACCACAGACAACACCTGCAGCGGCTGTGCGTGCTTCTGCTACCCTATTTGCCAGGGTGTCTAGGCTGATCTGCAGAGAGCACCTCAAGGGAGTGAAAGTCTGTCACTCTTTGGCCTCTCTATGGAGCCTTGTGACAAGCCACCAGTGAGTACCAGTCACGCTATGGGGCTTGTGATGGGGATGGCTACCTGCTAAGAAATGGATTGCTAAATCTCCTCCACACAGGCCACTGGACAGCTGTTAGATGGTAACAAGTGTCACTCACCAGTGGCCCAGTCTGGCGAATCAGAAGAACTAGGCTCGGTTTTAAAACCCACGGCAGCAAGTCTCAGAGGCCAGGTCCACAGGGCTCGCTCTACAGCACTAAAAAAACCAGCACCCACCCCAGCTTCAGAGCCCAAGACCAAACCTCCACAGAGCTATTTTTAGCACCATTGCGCAAGCCTGAGCCGGTAGACTTGGGCTCTGAGACTCACTGCCATGGGGTTTAAAATGCAACTGAGACATACCCTGTTGTCCTCCCTCTACCATCAGGGCTAATATGTTCACACTCTAGATAAGGAGTGGTCAAACTGTAGCTCGCAAGCCCCATGCAGCTCTTTTACTGTTAAAGTGCAGAGCTCCCCCATGCCCTTCCCATTTGCCACCTACCAGACTGGCAGGGGAGCTTGGGATCTCTGCCTTGTAATGGGGTGGTGGGGTAGGGGCTTCTGCCCAGTGGGGAGGGGATTCTCAGGGCTTCTGCCCAGCAGGGTGCACCTTCCAGGGCTCGGGGCTTCAGCAGTAGTGGGCCTGAAGCCCCAAGCCCTGGCAGGCGCCTCCCATGGGGCTGAAGGTCCGAGGCCTGGAAGGTGCGCTCTGGCCCTCGAACTTCTGAAGATTGTTGTATTTGGCTCGGAGGGTAAGTCTGGCCACCCCAGCTCCAGATGCACACTACATGCCATCCCATTGCATAAAGCTGGGGGAGAGAAAAGCCACACATGCCCCTCCAATTTCATTGTTGGCTCAAAACTCTCTGTGCCTGTTAAATAGCAAAGGTACAGTGTCTGAGGAGCTATGAAGACAGCGCCCAGACACCCCTAGTTGAGAACAGGGCTCTGTAGTGCTAGGCTCTGCACAGAGATGGCCCCTGCCCCAAATAGCTTACATTCCCAACTGAAAGGGTGGGAAGGGAAACAGATACAGAGGTGACTGGCCCAAGGTCACACAGCATGTCAGTGGCAGAGCCAGGAACAGAACCCAGGTCTCCCAGTGCCCTCTCCATTGGCCCACACTCCCGCCACCCCTCAAACACGGACTTCCTTGAATAGTGTAAGATCTGGATTTGTGTTAGTGCTAACACAACCCTGGCTCTCTGCCTTCACTGCTCCCCAATGAATGCTATTCCAATAGCACTGTTCTAGGTCTTTATACTAATATTGTCATTTACAGAAAGGTCCACAAAACACATTTACATGCACAAGGTGCAGTGTTAGATCAAGTGATTCTCCACGCTCTGTATGGATAGATGGGACACATGCTTTTGATCTGATTCTCTTTGTATATTGACAATGTACAGAGGACCTTTGTGTGTCATGGTTTGCTCCAGATCCATTTAAACAAACATTTTTAGGAGATGAGGCTCAGAGCCTTTAAGTGGGTTACCAGATTACACGCTGCCTCCATTTTAATTACAATTGATTCATTGTGTTTAATTTGTACATTTTGTCAAATTCTTGTGGGAATTGGAAAATTTTGCTTTTAAAGACACATTCCCAATCTGTTACCTAGGCAGCCCTGCATCCCCCTTTCTCTCATGCAGTGGGGGAAGCTGCACATGCAGGAGGTCTCTCACTGTTCCTGGGACAATCCAACTGTTTATTTTTTTCAAACAAGAAAAGGAGTGCAGGTCCAGGAGCCATAGACCACAAGACACTGAGTCTGGGGGAGGATGTAGGAGGAGTTGTGGCTCAAATCCTGAAACGCAGCGAAGAGCATAGCAGCAGCAGCAGAAGAAGAAAGTAACAGAACTTGGAGATGCATATTAAGGAGATTTCAGATGTAAATGAGAGGACATCATTTCAATACTGCACAAGAAACTAATGAGGCCACATTTGTCTCCCCTGCACAATTCTGGCCACCTAATTAGAACAAGGATAGTGCAAAGAAGGAAATGGGAGAGAGCAGAGGGCAACCCAGATGATACAGGGCCTGGAGCATCTGAGCCATTCAGAGCAACTAGAGAAACTAGATCTCCGCTCTTTAGAGGAGGAAGAGGAAGCCAGACTCGGCGAGGTATTGCAACATCTGAAATTAACTAAGTGAAGAGATGCCACATGTGCCCTACAGAAGCAGCATGGCCCCATAGGTAAAGCAATGGACTAGGACACAGAAGATCTAGGTTCTATTCCTAGCTCTGCCACTGTACCTGGGCAAGTCGCTTCTCCTATCCACTGTAAGCTCAACAGGGCCCTGATCTTGGTTGAGGCAGCAGGTGTTAATGTAACAAGCAAGCCTCACCTACAAAGGTCAAAGCTTGAATTAAGAGAAGAGTCCGTGAGCCTGCAGAGTTTATTTACACCGAAGTCCGCTCCCTCCACTGCACAAACTCTTTTGTGCTAGGAGGTCTAGGAGCTGCACACAAGTACAAAACCAAGAACGGCGCATGATGCTTACAGAGCTCGCTACAGGACATTCTCACAATGGATAAAAATGTGTGTACCTCTAGTATAACTTGCACCTACTTAATGGGGTCTATGTGGTGGGGCGGGGAGGTTGAATGAGCTCTCAATCTCAGCATAGACATTGTAAGGCTCCTGGATTTCTTCACACATAGCAAGAGACCGGCTGTGCCTCAAAGAACTTGCAACCTACACAGACTAATTTCAGGAAGGGAAACAAAGGCAGAGAGGGGTGAAGTGACTTAGCCAAAGTTAGTCAGCAAGTTAATGCCAGAGCCAGAAATAGAATCCACATCCCCCAACACCCAGGAGGCCATGCTGCCTCTTGAGATAAGAGCAGGTTGTTCGTTCATGTTGCCTTGGCCAATGTTTCCCTTTCACTGCACCTTTCTGTTTAGTTCTGGATGCCTATTGTCCAACTGCTCTCCAGCCCAGAGGTGGCTGCATTTCAGCAGGGAAGATGCTATTTGTTAAACCTTTTGGGCTTCTTATGGGTGCAAGTTATTATTGCACAAATGTGGGTTTCAGAAGAAAAATTGCATGAGCCGTGTTTCATGTTCACGGGGAAGCTTTAGATGAACAGATATTTAACAAAAAACACAGGAGTACTTGTGGCACCTTAGAGATGAACAAATTTATTAGAGCATAAGCTTTCGTGGGCTACAGCCCACTTCATCGGATGCACAAAATGGAACATATAGTAAGATAGATAGATAGATACCATACAAACCGTGAGAGGCTAATTAGTTAAGATGAGCTATTATCAGCAGGAGCAAAGCCTATTCTGGTTCTGTGATTGGATTTAGAATCAGATGTCCAGGAGCTGCACTAGCTTGTAATGGCAAAAAAAAAAATTTTTAAAAAAATCTACATGTGTATCTATTCTAGCAACGGGAATATTGACCATACGTTAACAGAAAGACTCCATTCCTTGGAGAACTAGTCACTATTTGTTTGTTTTCCTGTTGACATACAGCTGCGGAAGCTGTGGGTGATTTTAATAAGACGGGCTAATATTTCTGTCATCTCAGGAGCTATAGATTGAACCTATATAGGCATCTGGCTCAGCTGCTGAATGATAAATCGCATCAAGATATGAAGTTCATTTCATGCCTTAAAAATGAAAAGAAGATGAAATTTCATTTAAAATGTCACACTTTGTCCGCAAGAGCAGGACTCTCATCACCACTTATTCAAATTCCGCTATATTATTAAGGAGCTATTTGATGCAGACAAACTGGCCTTATTCTCAGAACAATGCACCGAAGAAGACAGTAAATGCCACGGAGATCAGAACTGCTTTTGCTTCACATAGATGCTCCTGGCTGTAATAAAGGTGTGACACTCAGGAGTGCTGACAAGGGGCTGGACTGTCTTTCCTGGTGCGAGTCACCTGACCTGAGACCCAACATCTACCTTAAAGGTGGCTGACTGCACAGGAAAGTGTTGTGGAGAGAGAGGATCCGATCCCCTCCATCTTCAGACTAACACTTATGCCAGTCACAGCCTTTGATCTCCCTGCCACCTGACCTCATTCCCTCCATCACTCCTCTCCTCCCTCTACCCCATTCCCTCCATCACTCCTCTCCTCTCTCTTTAGCGTACCCCACTCCATCAATCAAGCCCCCATTATCATAGTACCAGAGTGCCTTGCCATCGCCAGTGTGCTGATCCACACAGAAACATACTATTATCCCTATTGTAAGAACTAAGACAGAGAGACTAAGTAACTTACCCAAAGTCACACAGGCAGAACAGGGAATTGAACCCAGATCTCAAGTCCCACTGGACCATCCTTTCCATTTTCCCTTCCCGCATCCTCATCCCCTTTCCTATGACCCCACCCTGTGAGAGACAGAATACAGCCCCAGGCAGCAGGAATAACTAACCAAACCAGCCATGCTGTCATCTCAGTAATGTCATACCTGTCCGTCCATTCCCTATCTCTATTATCCATCTGCCATTGTTATGAAGGGTCTTAGTCTGTGAGCAATTTGGGACAGGTAATGAGGGCAAACAATTACATGGTACTGTATCAACATAGCCAGTAAGAGTGCCAGCAAGCTGGAGGGAACATAAGGCTTGCAGCATGAGGCTCCAGGGCATTTACATATGCTAATGTCTACCACTTAAGGAGCACATGACTAATAACTTATTAGCACATTCTCTTAGAACACTATGTTAATAATCCTCCTGGAAAATCACCAGGATAGATGCCCATGTTCTATGAAGTGTGTGTGATGTCAGGCATCTCCCTGCATGCAGATAGGCACATCCAAGCAACAGGCCCTTCAGAACTTAGCTCATAACTTCTTTGGAGAGGGGGCTTATTCCCCTCCCTCGCCTCCTAAACACACACATGATAGCACAGGCACTAGACACGCAGTCTGGCGTGAGTGTCTTAGCCCCAACATTCAGATCTAGCGCTCCGAGGCCCCTGTCTGACATTAATGTCTCAGGGCTCCATGATTTAATGCTGTATTTCCTGAACCTTAAGCATTCCCTGGGTGTTTCTTTGTGGGAAGCATTCTGGGAGGCTGCCATGAAAGGCCGAGGAGAAGTAACAGCAATTGTTTGATGGAACTAACTCCCAAGGGTAGCAAGTGGGGTTAAATCATTTGCTCTTTTGAATGAATATTTTTATTGTACCTCAATCATTTTTTAAATGAAGAGTTAGATAAGTAGTTGGAGAAAGAAAACACTCTAGATGGAGAGCAACCACTAACTCGATAGCAGGGAGGTCTGCTGCCTATGTAGTCTGTGGCGCACAGAGAGCAATTGCTCATTAACCAGAGGGGACGTTTGCTTGGCATATAGTCTATAGCCCAGATTTTCAGGAGCGACTAATGACCTCAATTTGAGACATCTTAAAGGACCCTGATTTCCAGGAAGTGCTGAGCACCCACCTTCTGAACACCCGACCTCCTCAAGGTGTTTCAAATCCCACACCCACTTCTGAACATCTTGACTAGGATTCTCTCACTGAGAAGGTGGAGCAGCCCCTGGTTCGATTCCAGGAACTGGAGGTGTTTGGGTAGAGTGTGATTCATCATGAAATCTATAGTCTTTGGTTTATCCCCTTAAATAAGACCTTGTTTCTCTTAAAGGCTGCTGATATCGCCAGAAGATTTACGAAAAGAAAGCCACTCTCTTTAAAAGAAGAATTCTGATTTATTTTGTATGGGCCAAACTCTAACATCATCACCCCCCAACAGGAGTCAAGAGCACATTAGTGAGCAAGGCATCTACCTGTGGCTGGTAGAACTCCCATCCATTCCAAAAGGGAAATCTTACATTTCAGCAAATACAGATGCACTGTGAGACATTCTGAAAAGCCTTTGGGTCCTCAGACACAGCCCAGTCTGCAGGGGTGCTGGAACAGTTCTGGGGGTGCTGAGAGCCATTGAACCAAACTGTAAACCCTGTATATAATGGAAACCACTTCGAGCCCGAGGGTGTGGCAACACCCTCAGCACCCCTAGTTCCAGCACCTTAGCCAGTTTGCAAAGCATGAGAGGCATGCCTAGAAACCTAAATAAGAACAAGTCATTTGAGAAGAGATTAGCCAGATGGCCAACTTTTGTTTAGGTTTATGAGATGGTGACTCCTACTACTTTGCAGACTTTAGGCTTGATCCTGTGCCCCTTGCAAGGTCCTGGGGACATTTCTTTCTCCCTCTTCCTCAATCAAGTTAATGGATTGAAGACAAAACTTCAGTGGATGTTTTGCCATATGAATTAGAGAATCTATGGCACTTTTTGTTTACTTGAGATAGCTGGAGATATGGTCAATTACAACCTAATATATAAATTTTCCTTGCAGCTTCAGTTGCATATAGTATCCCTTCCATTCCTAAACTGTTGCTGTATACCGTTTAACAGCTGTCATGCTTCACACCAGAGGTGGCTGCATTTCAGTACCAAGGGAAAGGTGCTACATAAGTAAGATATAGATTTCTATATTACTGCTGAAGAATGAGAGAGTGCTTGTGCAAAAACACAGCACAACTTTCAAGAAGGCAGCACATTTCAGGTACATCTGATTTAAACACAACCTACTGACCTGCTGCTTGTTGGAGAGATAGTCCTGTTTGAATTATTTGCAAATTATTAGGGAGAAGGGTTTTGTCCTTCTCAGCTTCTCTTCTGGCTCATGTCCGCAGTGACTCTATAACAGAGGAGAGCTCCCGATGCACAGCTTAGATCTGGATCCATTTGTATTACTATTGTTTATTATGTGCATTGTGGCAGCCCCTAGGAGCCCAGTCGTGAACCAGGGCCCCATTGTGGTAGGTGCTGTACAAACACAGAACAAAAAGGCATTCCCTGCCCCAGAAAGCCTACCTCCACACCTGGACCTCAAGCTGTCCAGGACTGGCTTGTGCTCAGATCTGTGAATTGGAGTCAAGGAGGAGAGATGCCATTGACAGTGTTCTGATGTGGGTTTAGAGTCTGAATATTCCCACAGATTGGGTGCATTTGGATCTGCTTATACTATGAGAGATGAGCCTAGAAGTATTTCTGAACTATGCTATCCACCTGTCCCCCCACATATATCCTGTACCATCAGCTGCTGCCTTCATCTGTGGGAGTCACTTCCAGAAAGCTCCAATATATCCAGGGAGCCCACTGGATCCAAATGCATCTGTAAACCTCAAGCCACTCCTCGTGCTTCCTGGGGCTGACTCAAGCCCTTTAAACCCTGAAGGCTGCATCTCTTGCCTTTTCCTCCTTGTCCAAGGATTCCAGCCAGTGGAGATTCTCACTTCCCAAAGTCTCTCTCTCCTACCCCATCATATCACTGTAAAGTTTAATCTGGTTCCCATGTAACACAGATGCTGCAGCTAGTTTGCAGTCTGCGAAAAAGCAGAGAGCCAGCAACACTTCTATGACCAGCTCCCTCTATAAATGAATCTTCAAATCCACTCCGACAGGAAGAGACAAGAGAGAAACGAGCTCATTGCAGGAGCCCTGGATACTCCAGCTGCATTACAGCGAGCTGACAGAGCTCGACACAAGCAACTGGGGTGTCTCAGAGCAGTGCCAGGCTGCATTAGAAAGCTGCTCTACGAGACAAACGAATGAGCTCCCTCCTGCAATGCCACCAAAGAGTTTCATACCCCTAGTTCATCGGGCAAGCGCTCCTCCATAACTGCCATGCCTCGCCGTGGTGATCACAGAGCAACGCAGCAGAGGTGCTGGCAGAAGAGCTGACATGACCCCTGTGATCACGGAAACCATGTCTGCGGGTGACAACAAAGCCTCACTACAAGCATCAGCTGTGATCACCGCCTACGCTTCCGGGGGAGGATTTGGGGTTTTCACTAGAGAGTGGGCCCGCGCCACAAAGTTCACACCTAGAATAGATCTGATTCCTAACGCCCTCCCTCCCCACCAGTCTGGGGTTGTTTGGAGCTGGGTCCCAGTTTGCCCCATTACTGAAATGTACATGAGCCTCAAAGTTCAGATCCAAACTTCCCCAAAGCTCCAGGGGGCAGGGGGAGTGTCTGGGTTTGGGGCCCCAATTCTCTATTTTCTTAGCACATCTAGCTTTGCAAGGAAAGAATATTGCAGAGTTGTACAGTAGTATATCCATGACAATTCACCCCACAGCCCTGCCATGTCAGGCTGAGAAGGTTAAATTCCCTCTCACCCTCACAGGAAGGTGCTGTGTCCAGGGATATCATTCCACTCCCACTCCCCAATCCCTGCAAACAGGAAATCCACCAACGTTTGGACTCATCTACACAACCTAGGACCAGGGACCTACCTGAATTCCCTCGGCACATTGGACCGTTCAACTACACAAAACACTTCCCTTCAGACCCGCAGCAACACTTCTTGCAGAAGCCGTCTGGTACTGGGTCTTGCTCCTTAGTGGAATCCCAACAGAGAAACACCTTGCACAGGGACTAGCCACAGAACTTCAAGCTTCTTAACAGTGGAGAGAGCTGGGTTGCTTCCAGAAGGGACAAGTGGGAGGCTAGCAGTGGAAATGCAGGTAGGTAGGACACAAAGGGGAAGGGAGATGAGAATGGTCAGCAGGAAGAGCCAGCACAAAGGGAGAGCAATAGGAGAGATGGGGCATCACATGTCATGTGGGTCACAACTTGGGAGCAGAGAAGCACCATCCATTGGGCTAGGCATCCAGATGATTTCTTGCACCTGGGTTTTTCAGAGTCCTGCCAAAAATGCTCTATTCAACCTGGCTTCTAAAAGAAGTTTGCCCACTAGTGCTGCTCTATGTAACCCAGAAGGGGTTTTCCACCTCCTCATTTCCACCTTCCATTCAGGAGGGTCTGGTTCTCACAGCCAGCTGGGGAATCTCTTCATTTACCCCAGCTGAGCCCTGCTGCCCTGGCAATCCCCCTACAGGTGCAGCCTTTCTTTCACTGGCAAAGAAGATATTAACCCTCTCCCTGCTGGCCCTGGGCAGGGCCTTGCTCTGCAGTGAGACAGAAAGAGGAGATGATAGGAAAGCCTGCACTGCTGGGTGTGGGAGAGACCTCACAGGAGGAGGAAGAGAAACTGCACAGGAAAAGAAAGACAAAAGGTCCAAAGAACCCACCTCCCCTAGGTACAGCACTGGGCAATTTGCCAGTTGTACTCTGGAGATTTGTCACTTTCCATCAAGCACTAGCCACTATTAGGCTGGACGGACCACCACTCCAGTCCCATATGGCACATCCTAGGCACAAAGGAGAAGGGGTTAATTGTCCAGGACTGGATGAAGCTGTGGGTTTGGTTCCCCCTGAGCAAAGTGGGTGCATGATGCTGCCCAAGCAGAATGGTTGTGTTCTTACACCCATTTGGTGCAGGAGCCAGTGACACTACATGGCGTGAGGCAGGGGGGAACCTGGCCCTAGGTGAGTCCCTTTGCCTAGAGGGTGGCCTGCTGTTACAGCTCAGCTGTGATTGTAAAGCAAAGGGAGCAAGGGCCTTAACAGTGTCCTTTCCTGGTGACTAAGCAGCAGATTTCACCCTCCAGTTCTCTCACTTAAAATAAATGAGCTGAATGGTATTAAAATAAATGAATGTTAAGTGAGTGCATGTCACTAATAAGGGATATTGGTAAACAAGAGGTAACTATTCATACCCTTTCAAGGAACTCCAAGCTGCTGGCAGGCCCAGAGGGCCCACAAATGCAGCCAGACCGGGTGATGGGACAGGAAAGAGGGTACGGTGGGGAGTGGGAGGAAATGTGTGGGGAACTTCCGCAGGAGAAGGATCACGTCTAGAAAGAGAAAGGAAGCGCCACTGGCAACGCTCAAGTCTGTCTCACAGGAAGTCGGAGAAACGTGATGAATCAGTACGGAGCCGAGGTTAGTGAGTCCGTGAGGAAAGAGGGCTCGGCCCCAGGCTGGGTTAATACAACATAGACGTATTCCCCAGCTCCCCTACCCAGAAATAGGGAAGAGAGTCTGAAAGAGAGGGAAGAAAATGGTCTCTGGACAACTAAAAATACCAATCTTTTGCCCTCCTATGGCGTCTTTATAGGAGGACCCCAGAACACTTTCAAGAAGCCCCTGTGCCGGAGGAATTATTATGCCCATTGTACAGATAGGGAAACTGTTAAGTGATATGTCTGAAGTCTTATCTCAAGTCAGTAGCAGAGGCAGGAATAGTATCTAGAAACCCTCTTCCTCCTGGTGGTAGCTCCGTCCACATCAAGGGTTTAGGGGTGAATTTGGACTTCGATGTTCTGACTCCCAGGCCCCAAACTCTAATCACTAGGGCATCTATTAGCAAAGAGCTTGGGCACATGTTTAACAGTAACCATGTGTTTAAGTCTATCCCCATTCAGCATTAAGTCCCATTGAAATCAAAGGAAAGCAGCACCCAGCACCCCAGGCAGAGACTCTTCAGATGCTGCAGGCTGCTGGTAAGTGCTGTTCAGCTTTATCAGGTCCAGTTTTTGCTCCTTGTTTGCTCGAGCACCAGCTCTGCGTGTTTGAATGCTGCTCGATAATTATTCATTTTTCAGGCTCGCTGAGACAGCCCTTCTTGTAGAAGGGTTTGGTTTTGTTTTTTAAGGTCTCTTCTGGGAAATCTTTGTAATTAATGGCCCTTTAAAGTAAAATATAATTAAAAATCATGCGGACCACGTTGAACTCTATTTGCAGATTGCAGAGTCAGAGCTCAGAAGGTTGCTCTGAGCTGGGGAGGGGCTCAGCAGAGACCCCAGCTAAAGACTCACACCCTTACTGATACGTGCCCAGCAAGTAGACAGTGTGGGACCTATTCATTGTGGCCTTGCTGCAGGGAGGGGGAAGGGCCCCCTCTACTGGGAATGCCCCCAGAACAGGACGACCCAATGCCCAGGTGCCAGTTCTGCACCGCTGCTACAGCACTTTGGGGAAGACAGAGGCAGGGACTGGGGAAGGAGGAGATGTAGCCAGGGCCATTGGTGCTGCAGTATAGCTTGGGGCAGTCGTGAGAGCGGCCCCCAGCCTGGGCCAGAAGCGGACACCATCCCCGCAGCCCCTGATCAGGGGAGAGGCCCAAGATGCCTCCTCTCTGTGTCTGCCTTGTCATCGGCGCAGGGATGAATCTAGCTGTGTGTGTCTGCTCTACATACAGAGGCGTCTTCACACTTGCAGAGGCTTTGGCAGGCAGGGACAGGTCTGTGCTTGCACATTCTCACACAAGCCAACACCTCCAGGCTCTGCCTCCCTGTATTTTTCTTCGCCTGCCTCTTTCCCCATCCTACCCCCTCCCCTGGGGCCTAGATTTAAATATGATGTCAGCTTGGTTGACGGTGGTGCCCTCCTTCGCGCTCTCTCTGGCCTCATTTGGATTTTAAACCCATTTCTAATTCACAGAAAGCATCAGGCACAGGGGAAAAAAAAAAAAGAAAGAAAACCACCCGCAACTCGCTCCAGCTCTGTTTACATTTCCCTCCCAAAGGCCAATCAAATGGCCAGACACCTGCACAAGGCTGAGCGCCGAGGTTTACATGGGGAAATTTTTGTCTGGGTTCCAAGTTCTCTCAAATATCCTCAGTCACTATTCACGGCACCCTTTCGGTGCCCTTTCCCCCATTCAGTTCATCGCCCATGGACAACCAGTTTGCGGGACGCTCTGACTCCCTTGGGCTGGATACCCAGATCACGGTGTAACGGTGCTTCCAGGACAGCAGCCTGCATGGGGCTGATATGTCCGTGCTCCCCCAGGGACTGGGGGCGGGGGATATGGCAAGGAGTGGATGGAGCCTTGGCTCCATGCCCCCAACATGCTGGATAATGTCACTACACCAATGTGCCAGGGCAAGTGCCTTGCACTGGATACAGACCTCAGGCATGGTATCCCCCTCGGAGCAAGGGGAAGCTGGAAGGCAGATTGCCACACTTAGGATGATTGAACCCTAAGCTCCAGATCCTCAGAGGTATTTAGGTGCCTAATTCCCATTTATTTTGAGAATCAGGTGCCTAAATACCTTCTGAGGAGCTGAGCCTAAGAGACTGAATTGTCAGGCCTTGCTGACACAAGTAGTCCTTACTCAACATGACAAATTCTCTGAAGTCAATGGGATTTCCCAGGTGAGTAAAGGGTGCAGGATCAAACCCTCTTTTCCTGAGTTGCCTCATCCTTCTCTGTTCAGAGCTGGGGGAGAAATGCTGGATGCTCCGGTGCCATCTCTTGGGCATGACCAGAAAGGAGCCTCATCTAGGGAAAGAACAGGGGTCAATCTCAATGGTCATCAGTCTCGGGCCTCACCCATGCTGTTCCCAATGGACATCAATCCTGCTTGAGAGTGAGCTTCCTCCTCTCCTCATTAAAGAGAGGATTATGGAAGGGACATTCAGTCTGGGTTCTGCAAAAAATGACCCAGTACTGCTCCCAGCGACACATATAATGGGGTTCCACAGGTGTAACAGAGAGAAAAATTTGGTCCATTGAATCTTTGGTGGAGTTACTTTGTTCCCATACTGGACCAGTTCCAATGGGAAGGATGGCACTGGTCTTGGCCTCAGGAGATCTGGATTCAAATCCTGCCTCTGCTGCCATAGACTCTCTGTGTGACCCCGAGCAGGTCCCCTCACCTCGCTGCACCCTCATCTATAAAATGAGGGGACCAGCACTTCCCCCACCCCATCCAGGGGTGATGGGAAGATAAATATAGTGATGCATGGGAGGTGCTCAGATGGTGATGGGGTCACAGAGATAGGCAGACCTTTGCTCAGTGGTGGGGGCTGAAGTAAACTTATCTGAATGGATGGATTCTTCTAAGTATTATTTTATTGCTTTTAAAAATCCAATGTAGGGGAACCTGCTTCCTGCACCTCGGTCGACATGTTCAGTCCCAAGTTACCCTTTTACAGAAATAGAGCACCACAGAAATATGCAAATGAACGATGGCTCATTTAAATTTAATGCTGATGAGAAGATCTTCCTTCTCTTTCCAGCAGAGAGCAGATGTTCTCATTTCACACAGGCAAAGTGCCTCTAAATCATCATCCCAGCATTGAGGTGGACAGGGATGTCATTGTATATAGGGTATTAGTTATTATTCTATAGACAAACCTGACATTTTGCCTTTTAAACACACATTCAGCTGGGGCCTGGGCTTCTGCCACTGAAAATATCCTGGCAATCCTGTCATTAGCCTCCTTCCAAGCTTCAGAATGCTTTTTCTCGTTGCACATAATTAAAACGGCACTTTGAGTTTTCAGCAGCTTGCTACGGCTTTATGATATATAAGAATCAAGGTGACACTTTTCACTTCAGTCTGGCTCAGATATGAACCAATCCTGAAAAAACTCGTGTGTGTGTGTGTGTGTATAAGAGAGAGAGAAAGTGTGTGTGTAAGTGACAAAAATGCATGTGCGAGAAAGAAAGAGGGTGTATCTGTAAAGGAAATGAGGGGTGAACGGATGGTGACTCTGCATTAAAGGCAAACACAGTCCACATTCCATCAGGTCAGCTATTAAGACATGCATTTGTGTTTAATTTCTGGCCTGCTCCCTTGCTCCAACGATTCATGACTCAAAGGTTTGTTTTCCAGAAGCCGAGGTGCTGATGCACCCGTTTGCACTGAGATTTTGAGCTGCTTCAACATCATTCAGCTGAATCGCACAACCCAGCCCTATATCTTCCAAAGCATGAATCATAATCACCTTAATGAATTCCTTTGGAAATACAGGAACAACTTTTCCTTCTGTGTTTATAATGTGCAGACTCATGACACAGTGGAGCTGGCGGTGGTTACAGCTTTGACTAGAAATACAAAAGCAAATGCTTAAATGGTGCTCAGTACAGAGTTGGAAGTGTGTCTAACAGTGGGTGCAGGCAGGCAGGGGATTAAAGAGAATTAACATGTCAGGGAGATGCTTTCAGTGAGGACTAAGCAACTGAAGTGGCAGCTTTTACTTTGTTTGGAAGCTCTAGGACAGGGATCAACAATGTCCAGCACCTGGCACAATGGGGCCCTGAGCCCTGACAGGGATCTCTAGATCCTACTTCAATACACATAATACCGTGTAGTATCTTTATTTTGCCTTTGTAGAGGCAATTCCATCGCTAAGGGGCCAGAATCAGGATCCTTCTATAGAAATATATGGCATCAAAAGGCTGAAGGAGAGGAAGGTTAAATGTGGGTTGGAAGAGACGGGCAACCTCCTGGCTCTATATGGGTACGCAGAGTGTGTGAAATTCCCCTCTGAGCAGAGAGCCAGCAGGAGGGCTTCAGTGGGATTGAAGTGGCGTATAACCCTGGTGCTAGTGCTCTGCACAGGGCGGAGTTTACTCTACAATAGTAAGTCTGTCTGCATGTCTCCACGCATGCCATAATACAGTGAGGCAGAAGCAAAAAGAGATGCTGAAAATCCCAGCTGTACAGAGAGGGCTGGGTTTTTTTCTGTCACTCACCCCCACTTGGCAGCTTCTCACTCCTACAATAGACTGTGCAACAGCCTATGGATTCACCAGCCATGTATCCAACACTAAAGGGAATGGTCATTGGGGGTTCCAGCCTAGGTTCTCCATCAGCCCTGCCCAGGAGCGGGATGCTACTGCTAATTGCTCTGGATGCATCCCACAGCGGTCATAGGTGTCTGGGATGGTAGAGAGAAGGGATCAGCATTCCAGCTCCGTTATTTCTCTTCTCAAAGCAAAGCTGCTCACTAAAAGCCCCAGCTGCCAAACAAGGTTAGGGCTTTTGTACCTCCCTGCCATGCAGCAGAGGCAGGAACCCTATAGGCCCCTAGGAGAGCTGTTCTTGCTCTCCTATAATGGTCACATTCCATTGGTTTTTTTTAAAGGTAACAAAAGTATTTGGTAACATCTGTGGAAACGTGACACTTTCCCCTGCTGGAGGGAATGGATCTGGAGTGCAGATCCAGCCAGGAATTTGGAAACAACCCCCTGCCCAAGGATTCCAGTGGAACAGGGAGTCCCCCCTTCCCAGTGCTGTTTGTTTTGTCTGGTTCAGTCTCGGAGGAAATTGAGAGGACGACGTGAAGTGGTTCAGCCAAACCTTGGACTCTGCTTTGACTCCGAGCCTTTTCTTTCCTGGATGTGAATCCCTCTGGACTCTCTAGATGGTAAAAAGGGAAAAATAGAAGCACCTGGAGTAGTATTTCAAATCCTCAAACCACATGAGGTCACCTGGACCCAACTTACAGGAAACTTAAAACACCTGTCAGGGAATTGATTGGCTCCAGACCCACATGGAGCAAGAAGGAATTCCACGACAAATCCAGAGAAACCTGAACAGGCTCCACACCCTAAAACCAGCTGCAACAGTCCCCCCCGCCCCCACCCAGACATGGCAAAGTTCAACGGAGCTATGCCAATTTACTCCAGCTGAGGATTTGACTAATGCACACTTTCAGGGGTGAGACCAGAAAGCTGGTTGTGTATCCTCATGGCACACTGAGTAACTGACAGTCGTAGCAGCCAGTGCTGGCTAGTTGTCAGGTGTGAAGAACCCTGTCGATAGGTCTGTGGTTCAAGAACAGGTTGTTCTATAGAGCTTTGTCTTGTGATAAAAACAAAACAGTTCTAGGTAGCCTTATCCAATGGCAAACCTGGTCCAGTTGGTTCTGGGTGGCACTTCTTTTTAATAGGTATCTCTGATTTCTGACATGCCTGCACCTGGAGAACCTTCAGCAGATAGGTTGGGGCACATCAGAAAACATCACTGGCTGCATACTAGCTGGAGCTTGAGGAGCTGCTGCATCAAACTAGGCTTCATTCTAGTCTATGTGCAAGTCTGGAGCAATCACTGGAAATGTTCGATATCGATCCGGTGATTCAATTAACTCCCCCCCCCCCGTTAGCTTCTGGTTGTATTTACCATATGTGCCAAATCAGACATAACAAGCACTGACAGCTGCTTATGGTGCGGTTCTCCCTCCCTTGTCCCTGACCTCTCCCTAGCTCAGTGCTATCGCTCTGGCTTTACAGACCCTCCTGGTACAGCAGAACTGAAAGTGTGTGTGTGTGGGGGGGGGCGCTATTTAATTTCTGGTTTTTTTCTCTCTTTGTGGAAGCAAAGCATGTCTGATTACAGAAAATGCCTGGCGTTTGAGTATAGCCACCTAGTTTCTGGGCCGTAAGACGCTAATGACTCTTTTCCAGGCTTTTAACATTTTATTCAGCCCTAAGCCCCTGTCTGTTCTCCCCTCAGTGCAGCAGCTGAATGGGAGACAGTCCAGACTGTATTTCAGCAGAAAATGGACTCCCCTAGAGTCTCTAGCTCAGTGGTTCTCAGCCTGTGGCCCGTGGGGCGCTTGCGGCCCAATCAGCATAGAGCTGCAGCCCATGGGACATCCTCAGGGCCATACAAGTAGTAATGGGTGAGAACCGCTGCTCTGGAGCAGAGAGCAGGCCAAATGCTGGTAACGCTTACAACCTGGGCAAAGAAATAGGCCCTGACATCTGCAGGAGAGAACAGAACGTAGGATTTGCCATAACAGATCAAACCAGCCAGCCCATCAAGTCTTGCATCCTGCCCCCAGCCGTGGCACCCACTCTGCTTCATTGGAAGGTCGAAATAAAGTGAGCCCCAAATGCAACTGGCCCGCTGTGCCACACTAAATCACCCAGTTAAGCTGCCCATTGAGCCACCTGCATTTCACAAATAGGCTCAGCCTGCAGGAGACACTGGACTGGATCAAAAGTCAGGAGCCCCTGCTGGCCAACCAAGGAGCTGCCTCCGTGGTGCCTTTTTGTTCTGGGATCGCCTTCTCTTTCTTCAGTGTTTTATTCAACTATGTCAGTGTTTCAGCAGATGTGCTCAACCACCTGCCACCTGTTCTTTGGACTCCTGCCTTGAATGGCTCATAAAAAGAGAGTTGCTGACTCTATTGGATCAATCATTATGCAAACATAAGCTTCTCTTTGACTTCTGGGGCTGTTCCAAGTGCCCTCTGAGACTGCAGTTGTTATTCCTGCCTTGGAAAAGCCAACTTTCTCACTTGACGAGTCTACTAATTTCCATCCCAGTGTCTGTCTCGTCACTCCTGGCAAAGGGCCCTGGAAAGGCTGTTCCTGAGCAGCTCATGACTTATTTACAAGATGAGGAATGTGATCGGTGTCAGGCAGGGGTCGGATTAGGCCACAGTACTGATATTGTCTGAATTTCTCCTGGCCAGCAAGGCTCAGCATCTTCATTGGTACCCCTGGCTCTATGAGCTGCCTTAGAAACCCTGGACCAAGAGGTCCCAGTGAGCTGTCTTGATCATCTATTAGGAGTATTTGTGTTTTAACATTGCTGAGAATTCCTTGTAGGGCTATACAGCATCTAGATACCATGGTGATGGACATCTTTAGAAAAAAAAACAGATATTTCTACGTCTTGCTTTGTTCACCCTTTTCAGATACATTAAGCTGTTCCTCAGGCCCATTACTGCTCTCAAAATATATGCTGCCTCTTGCTTAATTTTTTCTACCATACTACAATAAAATGTATATCTATGTGATTGTCCGTTGAGAAACAATTTCCCTCCCCCGCCTTGTCATGTGCCATTCAGAAGCTTGTGAGCTGCAGATGTTGAATGTGGCTTTGGTTTTTCCATCTCTGTTAGCTGGTGACCAACTATTATGGTGGGCAGATCATGAGGATTCCTTACTGGCAAGGAGTTGGTTAACTTCACCTGTGTGAGCGTTTACTTAAGAAAGTCATAGGGCAGCTGGGGATGTTGGAGTTCTCTACCACACCCCTGTTCTATTTCCTGCTTTTGGTGGAAATAGTTGGAATTGGATTTTCTTGTCATTACTAACTCAAGTTGCTGCTGAAAAGGTGGAAAGGAGCAACCATTCAAACACACAACCACCATGTACTGGTCTGGGCACTGCCATGCAGAGATACACGCAAAATAACTGCAAATGACATGTGATTGAGATGTCGCCTGTCGTTTGACAGGTCCCCAGCTAGTCACAGTATAATATGCCATTGTCTTACCTTCACTACTTGACTATCCCTCTTGTCCAGGCCTGAGTCTTCAGCTTCATCTTTACTGCAGCACATCGGGCAGAGAAACTCAACTGAGTGGCTCAGAATCATTTGTCACTGAACATGAGCAAGGCTGAAAAGTGGGGGGGGTGTGTGTGTTCGTGCTCACACACACCACCTTGTGTTCCGTTAACTTCTCACCAAGCAGACTACTGTGAGGTCTCAGCCATACTCCACATGTTCCACTCAAAGCTAGGGTTAGGTCATCACATGGTGTAAATCAGCATAGCTCCATTGAAGTCAGTGGGCCAGATCCCCTATTGGTGTTAATGGGGGTCACACCAATTACTACACATCAGTGACTACCCCACGTCGGCTGTTGGAGCCTTGCTCAGTGAGTGGGAAAGCGCGGCCAGAAGGAAGCATGTCAGAGACAGCGAGGTCTAGTCTCATCCATTTTGGATGATCGTAAACCTTTGCCAGCTGAATTACATGGCAATGGGCTCTCGGCTTCAGCTTGTTCAAACAGCTGCAGCCTGGCTACAACTGACCCATTCTACACAATCCTGCCCCCCCACCCCCTTCACCCTGGCTGGCTGGTGGCGACTGTTGTTTTGAATGCACTCAGGTGGCAGGGACCTTTTCGGTGCCCACAGTGTGCTCTTGCCCTTTCAACAAAGAGGAGATAGGAAATCTTACCTCACTTGGTTGGTGCCAGACTTTGCCAGTCAGCATTTGCCAGCTGCAAGCCCCACCTCTGCCCATATTTCCAGGGGCTTGGAGCAGCCTCTCTCCCTCTCTGTTAGGAATGAAGCAGGGTGCGATAGTGTGATATATTCCTGCTCACCTGAGACAGAGCTATTTTAATGGCAGGGGCGGCTCTACCAATTTTGCCGCCCCAAAAGCTGCCGTGGCAGGAAGAGCAGCGGGGCTGCCGCTGAATTGCCGCCGTGGGCCACAGACTTCCACCCCATTCTGAATGCCGCCCCAAGCACAGGCTTGGAAAGCTGGTGCCTGGAGCCAGCCCTGTTTGATGGTCAGCTTAGGCCTTGGCCTGACCTGCCGTGCTGCGTTGTTTCTTTGTAGTCTATTGCTTCTCCCACAGCACACTCACCCACCCTCCGAGCACTTTTCTTGCCAGTCAGGAACACGGCCCATGTTTCCTTCTCTCTCTGGAGGTCCGTGCCAGGGTGCACTGAAGTTCTGACACCCCTGAAGAGGACTCCAAAGCCCTGACATGCTCCACTTCAGTCGTATCCCCTGCGGAGACCAGCCAACTTTCCGGGGTCAGTTCTCAGCCAGGATTCAGAGGCAGCTCAGAGAGATACTGTGGCTGGGAGCTAATTAAGTGCAGCTGAGGTTTGTAGGTTCTCCACTTTAAAAGGGGGTGTTGCTTAGAGACCTCGTCTCCTTGTCCCCTTGCTTCCCCCCCTCAGATTTCCTGCCATTGCTGGAGCTAAACCAGTAGGAGATCTAGTGTAGACAAGGTGCCAGAGGCTGCCTGCACCAAGCTGGTTAGACTTGAGCTGCATTCGACAACACACTGGTGGCCCCAGAAGCTCTGTTTTCAGTGGCTTTCCTACCCACAATGGCATTAACTGTTGTGGTTTTTTAAAAAAAATCTGATTTCCTATCTGTCGTGAACATCACTTTGCATAACCGGGGATAAATCTGAATGAAGTTAATACCCATGGAGCATGATGCAGAATATTCATGCACTGGGAGCCAAAGTGAGGCAAATGCGAATCTTTATTACCAGTGGAGCCTGTTAAATATTTATATTTTCTGTTTGAGACACGCTGTGACACATGAAATTCAATTATAATATAACTAAAAACCATTCTAAATTATAGATAAACGGCAACAAATGGAGGGGAGCAATCTGAACTTCACAATGCACAATCCTGGGGGGGGAGATAATAAACTTGGGGAGAACAATGAAGTGACACCTGTCAGATAACATTGTCAGAGTTGCCTTCATTCTTCAGTGACAGGCCAATTAGAAATAATTAAGTGCAAGGCATCTTCAGAGCAGAGGCATGGTACATTTGTGTGCGGTCGTCCCTGTAGCGAGAGGCAATGGAAACACTAAGGAAAGTGCATAGAGACAGCACAGTATTTAGCAAGAGCCTAGGCTGGTGTAAATTGGTGTTGATCTATTGGCTGCAGTGGAGTCACACCAATTTACACTACCTGAGTATTTGGTCCCTGTCAAGGTTCCTTCCCCACTCTGAACTCTAGGGTACAGATGTGGGGACCTGCATGAAAACCCCCTAAGCTTATTTTTACCAGCTTAGGTTAAAACTTCCCCAAAGTACAAACTATTTTACCTTTTGCCCTTGGACTTTATTGCTGCCACCACCAAGTGTCTAACAGATATATAACAGGGAAAGAGCCTGCTTGGAAACGTCTTTCCCCCCAAAATCCTCCCCAAACCCTACACCCCCTTTCCTGGGGAAGGCTTGATAAAAATCCTCACCAATTTGCATAGGTGAACACAGACCCAAACCCTTGGATCTTAAGAACAATGAAAAAGCAATCAGGTTCTTAAAAGAAGAATTTTAATTGAAGAAAAAAAGTAAAAGAATCACCTCTGTAAAATCAGGATGGTAAATACCTTACAGGGTAATCAGATTCAAAACATAGAGAATCCCTCTAGGCAAAACCTTAAGTTACAAAAAGACACAAAAATCTACATTCCATTCAGCACAGCTATTTTATCAGCCATTTAAACAAAACAGAATCTAACGCATCTCTAGCTAGATTACTTACTAAGTTCTAAGACTCCATTCCTGTTCTGTTCCCGGCAAAAGCATCACACAGACAGAGAGAGCCTTTGTTTCTCCCCCCTCCAGCTTTTGAAAGTATCTTGTCTCCTCATTGGTCATTTTGGTCAGGTGCCAGCGAGGTTATCCTAGCTTCTTAAGCCTTTACAGGTGAAAGGGTTTTTCCTCTGGCCAGGAGGGATTTTAAAGGTGTTTACCCTTCCCTTTATATTTATGACAGTCCCCCTTCCACATTTGCTTTGGAAGGTCTAGGAGACACCCATTCAGCAGTGACACGAGACCTGGTCCCAGGTTTAAGATCCAACTGTGGATAGGTTCTGTTATCCCACTGGTGCATTTTCCATATGCTACATGGAAGCCAGATGTCCTCCTCAATTTTTCCCCTTCTTTGACTCAAAGTCCAACATCTTGGGCGCCAACTATTCTGGTGTGAAAACTGGAGGAAACGACCTTCAGTGCCCAGGCAGTGTCAGTCTTTAGTCATTGGTAGGAGTCACTTCTAAGTGTAATGATGCCCCAGAGATGAGCAGGCCATCTCAACAGCTCTCCTAGCCCCTTCCTCTCCAATGGGAGGCCAGCAGTGGGTGAAAACCCAAACAGATAGTGATTGCGGTACCTGGGACACCAACTAGATGCATACAAACCAGGGTGCCAAATAGCAAGGCTGCACATGTCCAGATTAGACTGAAAACACATTCTGGTTGATCTAGGTCCCAAACATGCAAGACCCATAAAAGCCTCATCTGGGTCAAGAGAAATGGGTGTAAGTTTTTCCCAAGGTAATTTCAGGTCTCCAGATCCTGCAATGGAATTGGATCCTATCAAAATCCCAATTCTTAATCCAGAATGTCCAATCCAAATCGGTTCTGGTTTAGGTTTTACCCAACTGAAGCTTGTTTAAAAGACCTGCTCATGCCTTTGGGGAAAGGCATTCTGTTGAGAAGGGAGAGTGCTGCTCTGGCATGCTGTGACAACGCATCCCCTCTTGGAAAAGCAGCAGATCATCTGTACTGGAATAATGTGCTTGCTAAGATACAAGAGTAAGAGATACAGTGCATCCTTGGTGTGATTCAGATTTGTTTAAAAATGTGATCTGGTCAATATTTTTTTGCATGAAACATTTGTCCATAAAAAATGTGAATCTGTCCAAATTTTCCATGGGCAAATGTCAATTTTGATGATTTTTTTTTTATTTTGATTGGGGGAAAAATCAAAACAAGAGATTTTGTTTCAGTTCAACATTCCCAAATGAAACAAAACATTTGGATCCAAAATGAAAATGCTCATTGCAAATGTCCCCATTTTCAGTCAAAATGCTGATTCAAGACAAAATCGTTCATTTACAAATGAAACCTTTTGTTGACATTGAAAATGTCAGGTTATCATTTTGACATTTGCTAATGGCCACTTTTTGGGAATATTTCATTCTGCAAAAAATGTTGATATTTCCTTTTTTTCCGTTCTGGGGCACGATGAAAACAAAGGCTGAAATTTTGGGATTTGCCACACATATTGCGTTTTGCAACCAGCTCTATTAATTGGGAGGTGTATGTGGCTTTTGGGTTGGGGGGCCAACCAACTGTATGAAGAGCAGCCTTTCCCTGTTATGCCACCCCCTTCTTTTCCAACCCTACCGCAAACAGAGGGCCAGAGATTCCATGAAGTCCCACTAGGGGATTCATTATTGCTATTGATTGTACACAGAAGCTCAGATACCATGGTGATGGACAGCACTATAAAACAGAGAGAGAGAGACAGACCGACGAGGGAGAGGGGCCTGGGAGAAAGCTATGGAAAGAGCCTTCTAGGAGTTTGGTTGTTGTATAAGCTGAGCAGTTCGGTTTGGGTTTTTTGTTTGTATATAGAAAAACGTTCTTTTAATAGTTGGTTTCTTTCCTTGAGGTGACCCTGAGAAAAACCGTAGAGACAATGAAATCTGCTGGCACGAACAGGGCTACATGAGATGGGCAAAGATTGCCATTTCTGGAGAGTTTCCCACCATATGACAAGTGGGGAGCCCTTCCTACCTCCCCTTCTCATGCTGGTCTGTTCCCTCTGATGAGGGACATCTGCAGGAGAACAGGATCCTTGTTTCCTGAGTCTCCCCCTGGGCTTCCTGCTGCTGTTGCTTATTCCTCAAGTGCAGTCACTATCTTCCACGATCAGTGGCCACAGAGATCACCGTGAGCACACAGACAATTGTGATGCCAGATGGGGAACAAGCAGAGAAACACCAAAGGAAAAAAAATCCTGGTTTGTGTTGATTTTTAACACGAAAGAGCCTAGTGGTAAAAACCCCAGGGAAAGAGAGAGAGAGACATGAAGCAGAAAACATACAGGACCCAATGCATCCCTGCTGGAACTCCACTGAGTTCCTTATGGATCGTAACATGGATCTCACTGGAGCTGCACTTGGGATTGGTTCTGTGCACTCTCTCTAAGCAGAAGGTTCTCCACAGGGACGCACCAAAGCTTTAAGATAAGGTTCTGTCCACATGGGGAAAGCCTGCTCAAACAGAGCACAGGTAGACAATACAACTCCCCTGCATCTGAATTGCGACTCCCCTTCCTACCTCCAAAGCACCAAATGCTACCAGAATTCATCACAGAGTCATAAAATTGAGGGCTGGAAAGGACCTGGAGAGCTCAGCTAGACGAGTCCCTTGAGCTAGGAAGGAGCAAGGATATCTAGACGATCCCTGACAGATGGCTTAGAGAAATGCATGTTGCTCCCTTGGTTTTCTGAATTCTGTGGGTACAATGGAACCCATGAACCTGTGCTAAAGCCGGCTGTGGTCTTCTCTAGAACTGTCTGAGGAGGTTTAGATGACACAGAGATTTACCTGAATCTGGTCTACACTAGCGCTCCCTCCATTGCTACCGCTAGGGGAGATACTGCACTGGTGGCAGTGCATGGTGGGAAACTTCCTCAAAATTGCCAGGGTAGACATAGCTTCAGTCGATCGGGGAGAGGAGGAAGACCCCCCCCCCCCCAGCCCCAGCAGCACAGAAAAAACAGTGAGTAACCTACCACTGGACAAGACACGTGAATCCCAGCCAATGTGCCTAGATAGTTGTGTGATAGAGGCACTAGGGATCTAGACAATGGGAGAGACAAGCCACCCCCATATATATATACATACACATGCCCCCTTGTACATGCCATCTGCTATCAGCCAGGCTAGGGTTGCTAATTTGGATTGGACATATTCCTGGAGGTTTCACATGACATAATCTTTAATTAAAGATTAATGTTTAATTCCTGGAGACTCCAGGACAATCCTGGAGGGTTGGCAATCCTAGACTCACCTGCTAAAGCCCAGCTCTACATGCATCAATTCCCTGTCTCCATCTGCAGCTCACAGGCCCTGAGGTGATGGGACCAAGACATGCTGATCCAGGGAGGACTCCGCAATTACCATGGGTTAGAGCAAGGAAAAGCAGATTTCTAGCTTGGCTGTTACAATCACAAGGGTAGGGCTTGGGTTGTTCCCCCACGTCCTCAGAAGGATGAAACTGCATTAGCCCACCATGCACATATATGCATACATGTATGTTCATTCACACACGTACACCCCCCCCCCTCGTCAATCCTTGTACGTGCTATCAGCAGTCAATCTGCAAGGCACATTGTTACAGGACAGGCTGTTAGAAGGCTGGCGTTGGCCACAGCTCAGAAAACTCCTCTCTGGTACCCAGCCCAGTACAGATTTCCTGCAGAGAGCACCTGAGATTCTTACTGCTCACTCCAGATTTCCCAGAGGCTAGAGAACCCTGAGCTTGGAGGCACATTTCCCTCAATATTTGCCCCCAGCACCCTCCCCACCGGCCTGCTGCTCATAATTCAGGGCTATGGTGCCCAAAGCAATGGCCCCCAACACAGGAATGGGGAAGCCATTTCTTGAGCTCAGCTTGTTCTATTGCTTTTAAGTGCACCCCCCACCCCAGGCAGGTCCATGCTACCTCCATCGCGCCCAGGCACTCACCGTGTAGGGAGCAGGCAGTAATTGCAGAGTAAATTATATTTGGGAACTACAGGTTACATCAGCTCCTCAGTCACCTCCCAGGGAACAGCCACATTGCGGTCTGCTCCTTCCCCTTCATCGTTCTGCTAAGAAACGATCCCAAGGGGCTGGGGGAGACGACGCTAGCATTTGTGGGACCCTCGATGAAGAAAGACACATGGGGCTCCATCCCTCTCCAAACCCACCTTGCGACCCACCCAGTCTCCACCCTCCCACAGTACCACATCAATTCTGAAGGCTGCGGGGGCATAGCCTAGCAAGAATGCCAAGGACTTGACAAACACAGTGGGGAAGAAAGGCGCTCTGACAGGGGGGCCTGGATGGCGCCAGGCCTCTGGTGGGCGGCAAGGAGCAGGGAGGATAGTCTATACGCTGCAGAGAGAGGAGCACTAGCCAACCAGGGTTCTGATGCTGGAGCCGTTGCAATCTGGTAGCTGGGCCTGGATGCACGGGGTCCTTTACGAGCATGTGGGTAGCATGGGGCTAAGACTGCCACCGAGAGTCAGAGACAAAGACGAGCTTGGCATGTTTCTATCACACAGGGTCTGCCGCACACATGCAAACCCAAACATCAGCCTCCGTCCCTGGGCCAGGGTCCTGGAGCAAAGGGAGAGGCTGCCAGACAATGCCTTCTCCAGTCACCTCCCTGTGCAGGTGGGCCTGGAAAGCACAAGTGCCGACACTACATGGGTTCTGTCCCCTCTCAGCAGTATTCCTGTATCATCCATCTCCCCCTCAGAGTAGCGGCGCTGTCCCTAGTCACCCCCACATTAGGTGGCCAGGTGCCTGGTTTTCAACCTGAAAGTCTGGTCAAAAACTGAACCTGATAGCGTCCAGTCAGCTGTACTTACCGGACACCCAAAGTCCTGTTACTGCAGGTGGAGCAGTTAGGGAGGCACTGGGTCATCACCTGCACCAGCCCCTTTCTCAGCCAGGGCTGCCTCCTACCTGAGTCAGGCAGCTGCAGCTCCCAGCCCTGGCAAAGCAGGCCAGTCCCTCCTGACGCAGGCAGGAAGGGGGTGGAAGGGAAAAGCAGTGAGCGACGGGGGGGGAAGGGGAAAGAGGAGAGGATATGGGCTGAGCCTGGGGGGAAGAGGCGGGGGACACGGCAGGGGAGGTTCCAGCATTCCTGCTGGAATGTCCGGTTTATAACTATTACCAAGTTGGCTACCCTAGCCCACATGCAGAGGTGCAGTACCAGAGAGCCGCTGCCCCCAGAGGTGAGGAATTGGGGGGCAGTTGTCCCATGATACCACATGACTATGCTGAACCATGCACCTGAGGAAACACCCCAATAACCAGCCTCTGGTTTGCACTGAAGCCCAGGACCAAAGTAAGCCATATAGGACAAGTCGGGGGGCAGGGCAGCCTTCTCCTCCACCTCGCAAGGCCTCCAGCAGCTCCCCTTGCCCTCCTTGGGAGAGCTCCCCTGGAATCCATCCCCAGGACCTTCCCTTACAGCCCTTTGAGAGCCCCCAGCCCTTCCCCTCCCTCTGTTAGTAGAGCACCTCCTAGGCCTTCCCCATTGCCCCTACAGTCCGCTAGACCTCATCCTTGCCTTACAGTCCCACAGGGCAAACCTGGCCTTGTCCCAGTGGGAGGGGCCGCTCCGCTGTCCCACTGGCCTGGGCCGCCAGGGCTGGGATAGGGGCGGCCAGGCAAGCACAGCTCTCGGGAAAGCAAAGCGGCTGGAGCCAGAGAGGGGAGTTCATGTGTTGCCAGGGTCTTACATAACAGCCCTCCCCATCCCTCCCCTCCGCCATCACAGACAGCTGCTGACAGATAGGCTGATGCTCTTAGGGGGCCGCGGGGATTGGGTTTATAATTCCATAATTATTTGTTCTGGGAGAGATACTTGTAATAATCACTGTGAACGAGCTGGGGGGCCGGGGGCCGTAGTAGCCCAGGACGGGGATCTCCCATTCAGGCTGAGATCAAGGGTGGTATCTGTGTAACTCTGCCATGGCTTCGGCCAGGGGAGACCAGGCCACCCCAGCCAGCGAGCAGACAGACTCCATAGGCTCAGATGGCTTTTCCAGCTCTGCTGCTCCCCCGCGACGCGAGGCCCATGCTGGGCCAGGGGTTCCCTGCCTCCCAGCCTGTGCAGAGAGGATTCCCCTCAGCCCCGCAGTGCTGTCAGGTGCATCTCAATGAGCAGAAGGCTTTTCCTTCCCTCCCCAGGAGGCTCCACCGAGGGCTCGCACTATCAGCCCACACACCATGGAACGTTGCCATAGAAACAGGGCTCTGAATAAATAGTCTGTGCAGTTGTGAGCCTCTGGAGTCAGAGCAAAGGGACTAAAGGAAACACCCCCGCACCTTCCGGCTGTGACAGAATCAGCAGCCCTTGCCCCAGCAGCACCTGCCCCACTGGACTCCCAGCTCCCCACCTCTCTAGGGATGTGGCAGAGCTGGTGGGAAACCCCCTGCCCCTCCCCATCCGTCAGCCAGACAGCCTTGCGGGGCAGCTGGCCAGTCCTGGACCTCTGTGCCATGAACACAGCTATGCTACCATCCTTCCCAGGGCAGCTGAGTAGCCTGAAATCACTTGAGAGCCCCCGGTGAACAGAGGGGAAGGCGAAGCATTAGGCAGTGTCCAGAAATAAACCCCACATCCCCTGCCTGACCAGCGAACTGCACAGTGCCAGACAGGACGTGCTTTCCTGGGGAAGCAAAACAAAGCCTAGCCCCCTTGGACACACGAGCACCATGTGTACATCACGCCTGGGCACACATGCTACCTGGGCACTCAGGCAGGCATCCTGTGCACGCGCACGCACGCACACACCACCCTACACCATGTTCACATTTCCCACCTGGATGTTCAGACAACCACCCCACACATACATGCATACGTGCCACTCAAGCACTCACACCTCGTGTGCACATCCCACCCTTACACACGCCCCAGGGACCCTTGTACACCTATGCCATCAGGGCATCATTGCACACATGTGCCACCCACATGTAGCACCCAGGCACCCTCACACAAGTGCCTTGGGCACACTCCCTTCATTGCACACACCCAGCACACACCTGTGAACACGCACTTCTCCTTTGTTTGACACAGCTCCCAGCTAGCCAATCACATACCAAAACCCTTCCAAGCATTTCAACAGGTCCCACACCCTTCTCCCACCCCTCTCACACGAACACAGACCTAGGGGGCTGGGAATAGACTACAGGCAAGAACCACACCTCAGATACGTTCAGTCCTCCACCTTGGCTGTGCCCGGTATGTGTTCGCCGTGGGGAGGGAGAGGCCCATTCATTCATGCCCTTCTCTCTGTTTTACGCAGCCGAAATACCTTTAACATCTGCATCGAGTCCCTTAGCCCAAATCTGCTTCCAATTTACATTCCAGCTTTGAGATTTCTATCTAAATACTTCGATGCAGTGGAGCCAACGCACTGGAGTGACTTAGCCAGCGCCTCGCTCGCTGCCATTGTTTTCATACCCAGGGCCAGTCACGCAAGCCTCTCCTCCGCCCCTGCTTGCTGGGGCAGTGGCCACTCAACAACCCCGCCACAAGGCAAACCCAGGGGGAGGTTCCGAGGCTCGGCTGTCGTCAGCTCCAGCCAGACGGCCCAGCAAACATGGGCAGTTTGCAAATACACGTATCCCCCCCCCGCCAGCACCCACCAACGGCCTCAAGCCCTTCTATTATTCAATTGCATCTGACTCCACATCTGGACTGGGTGCAGTTGCTGTGGCTCCCTCCATCCCATTCTCTGCACTGCCCCCTGCTAGCTGGGAAAGAGATGACTGTCTCCCATGTTGCAGAGGCTGGTCTATCCCTGTCTGTGTTATTGCTTCGGCCAGCCATCCTGAGACTCCCATGTGCCACAGGACTCTCTAATCTCCCAGCCCTCCAGCACCTGCTCAGGCCAGCGTGTGCTGTTTCACCAGGCCGCTCCTCTCCTCCCCTCCTTGCTGTCACCCATGGCCAGAGTGAGGAGCTGAGCGTCAAGTGGGGGAATCATTCCTGGCTCCACTTAACCCCTGGGCTCTCAGCGACTGGCGCTCAGCTCACTGCTCTGGCCAGAGGTGTGGCGCAGAGTGGGAAGGGCTTCTCATTGCACTGGCGGAGGGAGAGGAGCTGGCCAGTGGGTCTCAGGTATGCAGCGCTCCCACCCCATGGGAGGTTGAAGGGTGGTTAAAGGAGGCAGGAAGAAAGCCAAGCAGAATACACAAAACTACATCCCTCTCCAGCACCACACAGCAGACCCTCAGCCTCTGCCTGTCACCAGGCAGCTCTACTCTGCTTGCCTGAGTGAAGACTGCTTTGTCTCCAGTGCAACCCCATCTGCCCCTTCCCTGCAGCGCCTCCTGCTGGCTGGGACAGATGCTGAGCAATGCCCTGTGTGTGTCCTGAAGCAGCTCCAGCTGGCTGGGAATAGAGACTTCCATGTCCCCTCCTCTCCCTTCCCTGCAGTGCCTCCTGCTGGCTGGGCTAAGCACTGAGCTTTCTCACACACTCTGTCCTCTTTCTATTCCCTGCTTTGTCCTTGGCAGGGTAAACAAAATTCAGTGTCAGATGGAGGGCAAGGGTCCCTCAGTGCTGCGTTTGGGATACCCACCCTAGATTGTAAAAGGGGCAGCCAACCCCCTGCTCCTCCCGCCCCTCCCCACATGCTCCTGTTTTTATTTTCCCTAGCCCCAGCTCTGTGCTCTCCCAAATCAGCCATTTCATTGCTCACTGGGGGACTTTGATTCCGGAAGCAGCTCCATCTTGTTCCAGCAGATAAAAGTGATCTCGGGGCTTCATTAATTCTGGAAGGAACTCGATTAGAGACAAGAGCATTTGTTTAAAGCTCCTGGGAGGAGAGCTGTCACGCAGGCCCTCTCGGGCTATCTAGTCAATCATGAAGAATCCATCTCGGCTGGCCGGTTAGTGAAAGTCATGGTCCTTCATTAGTGGCAGTAACTGGGAACGTCATTAAAGTCTGATGAGGGAGATTCAAGCAAAAGGACAGAGATAGAGAGAGTGAGCGGAGCAGGAGGGAGAAAGAACAGCCACTTCCGAGATGGATTTTCTCCAGCACAAACCTCAAAGCCTATGCTACTCTAAGGGGAACTTTTATTTGCTGTCCTTGGAGATTTGTCACCTCCAAACCCCCTGGAGCCTGGTATCTGCCTTCAGCAGCAAATGGAGAGTCAACTGACAGGGAAAAGGAAGAGGGGGAGTAAACCGGCCACAATTCAGCAGGGTCCCTGCCAAATCTTTAGAGCAGAGAGGGGGCTCAGCAGCCCAGCTGGAGCTCACTGTTCTGACAGGGCGTCCTCTCTTCTAAGGCACCAGCCGAGGGCTAGGTGAGTCAGGCCCTCCCTCCTGACAGCTGGGGAGGCAGGAGCGCACATCCCTACATCTGCCACGTAGTGATTATTAAGCACAGGGTTTGGAATACATCAGACCCAGTTTGTTGTTTAATCACAAGTGGCAGGGGGAGCTGGGACCAGAGTTGTTACAAACATGAGCTGTCAGGTCAAGGTGCTCACAATGAGGTAGGATCAATTGGCATTAATGTGAGAAACAGGCTTCTCCCTACAACCACAACTGGCCCGCTCTGGCCGTTCCCTGCCCCTTACGGCCAACCACCTGCTCCAGCCATCTGCTTCCACCCCCGCCCCCCGTGACAAACCCGCCCGCCAGCCATCTCCACTCCCTAGAGCCTGCTCTTTGCTGGACATCATCTGACTTCCCTTTTGTGACTGGAAAGCCACCAGAACATCTGTTTCACATTAGCTGATAATCAGCAGCTGGTCGTTTAGGGCCAGGTCACCTCATCGGTCCACTAGTGACACTGACAAGTAGTAGTATACTCGCACTCCCAAGCCCTCTCTCCACTCTATCACCAAAGCCGACACCCAGCTCATTGACTTATGGGTCGATGGTTCAGGACAATGCTACCACCCTTTGTCCTGCATGGCACTGTAGGAAAGAAGGGAGGCTGAGACACATCAGATCTTACAGGTGTCAGGTTCGTTCCCCCCTTCAATTATTGAAATACATCCACAACTTATCCTTTCTGAAACCAGTAGATACAGTACTGGATGAGAACACATACTGGACAAGCCCAACTCTTGTCCCTGGACATAGGCACGTCCCCAAGACCCTACATAGTTCATGATCCAAGGTGCATCACTGATTCCAAACAGCCGAACTGCCACATCACTCTGGTAGCAGCTCCGCGGCCTGAATGAAGGGCGAGGACACTGCTGAGGAGAGGTCTAAGCAGACTGAGCAGGAGTCTGCAGCTTGGGGTCTGATAAATCCAATGAATCAACCTGCCAAGACCAGAAGATACCGGATGTAGATGAGCAGCAAAGCCAGTGACTTGTCTGGATCTATAATTTGTTGTTAAATAAATATTTATTCTTGTTAAAGACTGTTAGTACAGGGGAAAGGGAGGGGGTAAGACATGAGGATGCGTGGGCTGTTTCTTTAAATCTGTGGCAGGAAGCCAGGCAAGGGGGATCTGGGAAAGGCTCTTGGTGGAAGCTCTACAGTGAAGCAGAGAGTGCATAGGTCTGGGGCGAACACCATTTCCCCCATTCGGATAAAGTTCCTTGTTCAGTGCTAGAAGAAAGCGATTCCCTCTGGGGTTTGCTGCCCAGTGGTTTCTGCCTTTGTCATCTCTCCCCACACAAGCAATCCGCACTCAGGGCAATGACAGCCCTGGGGGGAGGGAAAGGTCACAGATCCACTCCGGAGTGTGACAAGGCGTCTGTTCAACCCACCAACAAGCTAATGGTTTTTGGCAGGAGTCGTTTGCTTCTCCAGGCAGATCTGCCCACCTCCAGCCCCCAACCTTCCCGTCCCACGGGACTTTTCTTTCACAGCCAGCACTGTTCTTATCGGCCTCTCTGCCCCTCTGCATCCATTTGTCCCTCTCTCCTCTTCCTATCCCTTTAGACACCCTGGCTCTCTCCTACACTTCATCTCCCTCTCCTCTTCTTTCCTGTCTTCCCCTTTCTCTCAGGCTCATTCACCGCTGTCACTCTCTGCCTTAACTCCAACAAATCTCTCTCTTTCCCCTGTCTCTATCCCTCACCTGCTGCACCGAGCGGAGCTAGGAAAACACCAGTCTGGGACAGGTCTGGGCATGTCTCCTCTTTGCTCTCCCATGCCGCAACATGTTAGCAACTAGCAGAACCTGCCAAGCTGTAGAGTGGAAAAGCCTCTGCTCCATGTGAACGGAGTTGCTGTCTTGGCTCCAGTTCGTACAATCTGAAACACATTTTAACACCGAGAGGCCGACACCTTTCTGCAAAGCAAGGGAGCCAGGGAAGACTGCCCAGCAAAATGCCTGGATGGCTTTAGATGGGCGGCTGCCTGGCAGAATGAGGCAAGTTTTGCCGACAGATTATAATGTACAATTTATGGAAGAAAACAGCAATACAGGGGGACAAAACCTCTGGCATGTAAATTAAAGTTAAATTACAACTTCGCTGAGGCTCATGACTGGAATCCCTTAATCCTGTCTCTAGGTACATCCCTCTCATAGCTATCCTGCATGCACACCCCCTGGATCAAGCTCCAGAGCCCAAAGGATGTTGCAACAGACTGGGACAGGTCAGGATGTTGGAAGCCCCAGGCTGAAGTCCCTGCTTATGCCAGTGAAATGGGTAGTGTTTGCATAGTGGCTGGACAGCAGAACTCCTGGGTTCTATTCCCACCTCTACCACTGGTTTCTTGTACAAGCAGGAGCCTCCATATAAACTTATAAATGCTCCATGCCTCCATTTCCCCATCTGTAGAATGGGGGCGATGCTCCCAGAGGGCACTGTGGTTCAGTCCTTAATGTTTGCCTGGGGCTTTGAGACACTCAGATTAAAAATGCCAGTGGAAAGTCAGGTTTCAGAGTAGCAGCCGTGTTAGTCTGTATTCGCAAAAAGAAAAGGAGGACTTGTGGCACCTTTAGTAGTGCCCAGACCACCTGTGCCTGCCTCCTGGGATACAGCTGCACTGGCAACGTGAGTTCTATGGCTGCGACTAACCTCCAAGTGACCTCACGCCTTTAAGAGACGACTTGCAGCCAAGACAAACAAATAGTAGGAGCAGCTGCAGAGCATGTAGCTAATGCAAGAGGTCCAGTGGTGCAGAGGACCTGACACCCATGGGATGGTCCCAGTTAAGGCATTCCCTAGTTTGTGATGTGCCATGAGGAGTTATTACCAGGCCCCCTTAGAAAATTGCAAAGTGCAAAGAGAGCTGGTCCCCGCCCCCAGTCTTCACACTGCATCCTGGCTTCTGGGAGCTGACTCCTGTGCAAAGTCAGCGCTCCTCCCCTGAGCAGCATGCACACTTGGGGAGAGCCTCAGCACAGAGGAGGCCAACCTTAGCCCATACCCTCAGAGGGAGGTTGGGTGTGACCAGGTGCATCTTGAGAAATCACTGGCTGGAGAGGGGAAGGAGAGGAGAGAGATGAGCAAAGGGGGAGAAAGAGACAAGAGGGGGTGGAGGAGAAGTGGAAAGGGAATCAGAGAAGAAGAGAGAATATTTATATAGCACCTTTTGTCTTAATGAATCCTAAAGCAACCACTTCACTGAAATGCAGCCACCTCTGGGGTGCAGCACAGCAGCTGTCTGGGAACTGTACAGCCACACTGTGCGATGGTCTGAGACAGAAAATGAAGGAGGATAGTGGATCCAGGAGAAAGTGGGGAGAGAATTTCCATATGTTAATTCCCAGAATGGAATTTGAGCCAACTGGAACTGCCCCCCCACCCCCCGTCCTGTCTCGCTCTTGTGAAACGCAAGCCAAGGCCCTCAGGGAGAACAACCCCATTGCAGTACGTTGCCTTAGGGAGTCCCATGAAACACGAAGGCCCTGATTCAGGAACGCACTGCCACTCATGCTTTCCTGAATCGGGGCCTTCACCCTGGGATTCGCACAATGCAGAAAGAAGATGAACCTGTCTCAGGAGTTTGCACGCCGTGGGAACGATGGATGGTGCTTAGGGAACAGAGACTGATCCTCTGCGGCTCATCTCATGCTCCTCCTGCGGCAGAACAGCTCCTGCCCCCTTCCAGCAGGTACAAAGGCAGCTAACAGCGCCCCCTGCAGCCCACATTCAGGAGCAGCTAACTGCCTGATGGCTGTCACAAATCGCTGTGCTTCCAGGAAAGCTAGACTCGGCCATGCCAGCGCTTTGCCCCAACAATTCACCTGGAATAGTGTCTCTCTGCAGCCGGTGAACCCTTCTCCCGAGGACCCTGACCAGAACACACATAGTTTTTATAAAGTGCCTTTAATACTTCAAGAGGAAACATTTTTCATCTTTAAATATTGATGCCTTATATAAGAGGCTGTCTGGAGACTCCAGCTGCAGCTTGGCCAGAAAACAGGAGAGAAATGGTCTCCTGGGTCTCAGGAGAGCTTCTGTCCCGTCTCAGTGAAATTGGTTCTGCAATGTGTTGGCTCAGAGCTAGAGGGGTTGGACTGGAGAAAGAAGGACCAGCCCAAAACTCAGTCCAGCTCCTGAGCTGGACCCTAATCTTAATTTGTAGGTGCCAATAAATCCATGTCCAATGCAGACACATACCTTGACCTTGGCTGAGATCCATCTCAGTGGAACTAGCTACCACCTTCAACTCACAAAGCTCTCCTGGCCACTTCCCCACTCCACTCCACCCCACCCCCTGGCCGTGGAGAAGCTCCAGAACATATCAGATTGGCCCAGACAACCTAGGCCAAGCCCAATAAAGAGTGTGCCGACCCATGAGCCCTCTCCTCCAGTGGAACACCACCCAAAGGAGGGGACTTGTTTGGGCAGGGCCTGCCGGTTGGTGGGGGTAGGGAGAGGGAGTGGAGGCTTCTTTGGGGTTGGGTTTATGGTATTCAGCTATTCAGGGAAGGATCTCCTTGGTATGGAAGGAGGGAAAAGAATGGGAGATGGAGAATGGAGTCAGTGTGGATACAGTCAGAGAAGTTCTACATTTTACAGGATGGATTTTAACTCACCAGGAGTGAGTTCTCCCAGACACTGGCATGGCCCCGTGGGACGGTTCTCCCATGCACCGTGCTGCATATCTGGGTAACTCTAGGCCTCGGAGACAGGTTGTTGTTTCTTCTTCTTGTCTGTTTTTTGAGCAATTATTCTACCTGGAGTTGGAAGGGGAAAAAAAAAGTCACAAGGAGGAAGAGAAAGGTAACGTGTTTTCCTGCTAGAGACTGCCACAGCAAATGCGATACAATACACACACACACACACTCACACTTCAGCTTGGACCTGGGAAGAATCCCACCAAGCCAATGCATCAGCTCTGGTCCTGCCCCACATGGTCTCTCTGGAAAACGAGCCCGCACAAATGGGGAATTTTTCAGTTACTCAAACAAAGGCTGGTCACAGCATTTTTAATCAACATTTTTCTTACCCAGAAAATAAAATAAAATAAAAAAGGGGGGAAATATTTTAAAACATTTTTGCGTGGGGAAAAAAAAAATTTTTTTGTTCAGCCTTGTCCATTACATCCACCTCTGTCCAGAACCAGCATACTGCTCCAAACTAGTCAGATTTCACCCCTTCCTCTCAGCTCCTGTCTGATTCCACCAAACCCTGCTCAGGACCCAGTAATTCTGTCCAGACTCTCAAGATGAGCTGGTTCCACCGAGCGCTGGGGACAAAAGCTGGGTTCTAATGGGTGTTGAGACACCTTGGCTTGTGCATACTGGCCAGTATGCATCCTCCTTATCGTTTGAAGGCTGGTCCTGCCACCAGTAGAGTCAGCGGGAGTTTCACATTTGACTTCAATGAGAGCAGGAATAGGCTCTACGTGAGGAAGGGTTTTGTCTTATTAATTAAGATTGATAAAATGCTTTGAGACCCTCATTGGGAAGGCACTATAGAGAAGTATTATTAATTATTATTATATGGCATATGCATATAAAGTAAGAATTTAGGCTGATATTACAGCCCCAGTCCAGCAAGGTATGTTAGCACATCCCTAACTTTAAGCCAGGAGTGGGAAAACTACGGCCCATCAGGGCTTTGGATCCGACACGCGGGATTGCCAACCCCCGTGGCGCCGCGGGCCCTGTGCTGCTCCTGGAAGCAGACGACATCAAGTCCCTGTGGCCCCTTCCCCAGGGGCCGCAGGGACATGGTGCCGGCCACTTCTGGGAGCGGCGCAGGGCCAGGGCAGGCTGGGAGCCTGTCTTAGCCCCGCTGCGCGCCACTGCCACCCTGGAGCCGCTCAAGGTAAGCGGTGCCGGCCAGAGCCCACACCCCGAACCCCTCCTGCACCCCACACCCCTGCCCTGAGCCTCCTCCCACACCCTGCACCCCAACCCCCTGCCCTGAGCCGCCTCCTGCACCCCAACCCCTTGCCCTGAGCCCCTTCCTGCACACCACACCACACTCCCTCCCACACTCTGCACTCCCTCCTGCACCCCAACCCCCTGCCCCAGCCTTACATTCATGGCCTTGCATGCAATTTCTCCACCCAGATGTGGCCCTCCGGCTAAAAAGTTTGCCCACCCCTGCTTTAAGCACATGTGTAACCCCAATGGGACATCTCCCATGCTTTGAGTTAAACACCTTACTGAATTGGGAACCAGATGCTGGGTGATCACAGTAACTGCATGCTTGTATTTGTATTTACAGAGTCTACCTAAACTCGCTATAAAGGCAGAGATGAAGACACACTCCTGGCGACACCAGATCTTTGTCATGTCGGCTTTGCTGACAGCTTGAGTCACAGTTTAGATGAAGACACTTATCTTTAGCTACAAGCTGTGGAAAACTCTGTTACCTCTGATTACCAAACAGCACCTCACCTCTTGCCTGATGCTCCCTGCCACTGGGAACCTAGCGTACATTGGGTGTTTGAAGGACAAGGGAGTTTGAAACATGAAACTTCCAGCAAAGGGGGAAAGACCGTGCTGTGTGGGGGTTTGGAAGAGTCAGTGCTGTTTTAGGGTATGTGTGTATAAGAGAGGAAAACAGAACTAGTGTCTATTGCTAGTCGCTTTACTACAGTCACTGGAGTTAAAAGTCCATTGAAATTAGGGGATACCCCAGATGCAGGCTCTGTCTAAGAGCAGAATTCATCTTTGGGTTGGCTATGTAACACTGTGCTGCTGGGTAGGTCACTGGCAGTGGGGAAGCAAACCTGAGACCCATAGATCTTAAAGCATACCACTCTACTGCCTGAGCTAAAGAGCCAGCTCTGGTAGCCAAGCCTAGAGCAGGTTCATCAATAGAGCTGGTCAAAAATGTTCCATCAGAAAATGCTCATTTGGGAGAATTGAAAGGTTCCAAGACCGTTTGCCAGGTGGGCTGCCTGGTTCCCCGCCCTGGCCAGCTCTCCAGCTAAGCAAGGCATCCAGGCATCTGGAGAGTGAGAAGTGAGGGTGGTCTTACTTCTGCGCTGCTGCTGGCATTACCTTCAGATCTGGAAGCCTGACCAGCAGCTGCCCTCCAGCTGCCCAGATCTGAAGGCAACAGCACAGAAGTAAGGGTGGAAATACCACGACCTCCGTACCCGTGCCACACACCCTGCCCACGACTCTGTTTTGGGTTGGGACCCCCCACGGTTACAGTACCATGGAATTTCAGATGTAAATCGCTGAAACTGTGAAACTTATGATTTTTAAAATCCTATGACTGTGAAATTGACCAAAATGGACCGTGAATTTGGTAGGGCCCTAGCCACGAGGCCCCATTCTTGGCTGGTCCCGACATTACCATAACAAACTAGATCATTAATCATAATGTCAGGATTTCCATTCTCGGCTTCTGTCGCTAGAGGTTAATTATTCAACTGTGACAGTTCACACCAGGCTGAAGTATGTTAAACAAATCTTCAGCCCAGGAACATGCTGATCATTAATCTATTGTGGAATGAAGCTGTGTGGTTGTGTTCAAGTAAGAAGAGGTCGGAAATTGCAGCTCATCAGCACTGGGTGCTGCTCTCCTTAGAGACACTGTAGCTAAAAAAGTCCACAAGCGCATGATTCAAAATCAATTGTTCAGACAGCAAGCTGGTCTGTAATGCAAAGAAAACCCCAAAGACAGCCCACGCGAGAAGGCTTTTTAGGAGGGCCAGGGTTATGTTTTTGGTGCTATGGATGGTCTTGGGGCTCAGATTTTCCCTGCACATTCTGTGTCTGGCCTGGGATGCCTAGGACCTGCCATGACAAAGGATCTAGAGCTTGGTCCAAAGCCTCTTGATGTCAATGAGACTTTTTCCATTGATCGGACCTTATGGCTTTGCACTGCACTCATCCTGGGAGATGTCTCTCAGCAGTTCACAACACACCGTGTTTGCTACCAGCAGGGCAAGCCCAGGAGCCATCAAAGGCCAGATTTTCCCAAGAGCTCAGTTCCCTTTTAGGAGCCTGTAGAGGAGTGGACTCACCGCTGGTGGCCCCCTCGTGGTCTCCTTGTCTAGCACCCCCTGCTGACAGCTGCTCCAGCTCTGCAGTCGTGCCTCTTGTCATGACTCATCCCTCCGGCCAGGTCACTTTAAAGTCTCCCCCTTCCGGGGTAACAGAGTCCAATAAACAAGAGTCCGGTGGCCTCCCGTCAAGTCTTCAATTGAGTTTGGACCTGCTAATACTTCCACCCTTGGTCTCTGGGGTCTTCACCCTGCCGCGTTCAGTGGGACAGCTTGGCAACCCAGGCCCCCCTCTCTCTGTTCCAGCACCGGGACCTTGGAGCGAGCAGGCAAGGCCTGGCTATTCCGACTCCCCTCGGCTTCCTCCCTGGGCTTCCTCCTCCCTCAGCCAAACAGCAGGCCTTTCCCTAGCGCCCTCCTGGGACCACTGTGTACCTGTATTCTTCTCAGGCGCCGCCGCCACCACCCCTATGTGTTCACCCTTCTATCAGGGCAGGGACTCCCCAGGCTCCTGCCTGGAGTTCCCAGACAAACCCCATATGAAAATACAGACTTCAACCACTGCCTCACCCATTCCCAGCTGTGTCCAATCATTGCAATTAAGCCACCTGGCCGGGATCAGCTGGGGGATAATGCTGTATCACAGGCCAAGCTGAGTCTGACTCCCCTGAAAGGGCCAGCCAGCCTGAGACAGCCCCAAAATGAGTAGCAGGCTTTTCCAGAGAACTCAACAAGTTGGGGGCCCATGGCATGCTGAGCACTTTGAAAGTCCAGCCCCAGTTGTGTGTGTGGAGCCCTTTTCTGGCCTAAGTGCTCAGCAGTCGCTGACATACCACTTGGGAGATTAGGATTCATGCGAACCAAGAGCAAGTGCTGGCCAGGTCTTTGTGGTTATCCCGTACTCAATTTGCAACCTGCCATATCAACTGAGCAACCAGGAACATGCATGAGGGGCCTCAGTTTAATGCTTCATCTGAAGGACAGCATGGCTCACCACCGAGCATGCCACACCCTCACCCTCCACCCCAAACCAGCACTGAATCACAGTAGCAGCATTAAGCCTAGCTTCTTGGGGCACAGACGTTACCACCTGGCCTATATCTAACAAAGCCTTTACACCAGTGGTTCTCAAACCTCATTGCCCAGTGACCCCCTTCTGACAACAAATATTAGTACACGACCCCAAGAGGGGGGACTGCAGCCTGACACCATCTGAGCCCCACTGCCCTGGGGCAGGGGGGCCAAAGCCTGAGCCCCACCACCCTGGGAGGAGGGGAAGGGGGGCCAAAGCCCAAGCCCAAGGGCTTCAGCCTCATTGCCCAGAGCTGAAGCCCTCGGGCTTGGGCTTCACCCTGGGTGGTGGGGCTTGGGCTTTGGCCCTGGGCCCCAGCAAGTCTAACACCAACCCTGGTGACCCCATTAAAATGGGATCGCGACCCATGGTTTGAGAACTGCTGCTCTCTACCAACTCTGTTCTCAATCCCCAGCATAGGAAGTGGATGCGGGGGCATCAAGAGGGGCCATTGAAGTGCATTTTATTATGGCTACTCTCTGCTAGCCCTGGGCCATTGGGGACCATCAGAAATTGAGCAAAAGCTAGAGCATTCCTTGAGGCTGCTCTAACTTACACCAGGGACAAGGCAGGTCACTGCACAATCACAGGTGGCTTAAATCCCCCTTTTCCTCCCCTCCTTGCCCCAGATGCAGGCATGGAGTATCTGAGACTCAGACCTGGTGTGCTGGGCTCTGTTAGCTGCAGTGTGTGGATTTGTTCCATTCTGTCTGAGTTTCTGGTAGGGAAAGAGACTCTGTCTAGCATGTCTCTCCTTTTAAATTACATTTTGTTTCTCACTCTGCTGTGCCTGCCACCCTCTCAGAAGCACGACAATATTTTTTGCCCCTTTCCTCCCTTAACAGTTTTGTCCTTTTTTTCCCTTTCGGCAAACACTGATTTATTTGTTTGTCTGCCTTCCTCATAAAGTGTGAGACAACATGCCTGCGCCAGGCTCACGCACTTCCAAGCTTATTAAAACCACCGTCAATGTCATGGCAGCCTGGGGAAGCAGATCTGTCAGCTGACTTGCGTTCCTTCTGCTGGCAGGATGGATAGCTTTGCAGCCGAACAACATTGCATGGACATGCACTAACTAGCTATTGGCTACATTCATTTCTCAGCAACCACGTTGTGGTTTTTAGAATATACATCTAGTAGACAGGCGATAGACGAGAAGAGATGGAGAGAGACGTGATGGGACACAGATGTAGGGATCCTGCTCTCAGTGTAAACCTTCAAGAACTCCACTGAAGTCAATGGAGTTACACCAGTATACGTCTACTGTGTATGAGATCAGACTCTAGTCCTCAGGGGAGAGTTCTACATGGATCAGAGTCAGTAGAAATAACGAGGCACGGAGCAAGGGAGCGACGCTGAGATCCGGATTAGGTTTGGGGTTACGTCCAGGATTCAGTCTACAGGACAAATCAGGGGTCAATTTAGCTGCACCAAGGTTGCACAAGCCATTCCCAAGTGACGTTAACGCCACACGGTGGAAATCGCACATGACTAACAATATCCCCCCGCAAATACAGCATGGGGAAATGCTGGTGAGCTCACTAACAGCAGGAAGTGTCAGAGGGAATGCCCCATGCCTCTCTTCCCCCCCACCCTGAAGAGCTGGGACCTGATCATTGTTCAGGATGCAGACAGGAATCCTGGGGTATTTGGGGTCTGTGTTTACAGCCCCAGCCCATTCAAGGATTTTCTTCTACTTAACCAGAACTCGAAGGAGAAAGGGGCCAGGTGTCCCTACCTCACAGGGAACAAAGGAAAAGGTGAATCTCTGCAGGGCTCAAAACAACAGCGAAACCATGCCACATCCCCAGGGCAGCACCAACCATCTGCCAGATCCCTTCTTGGGAAGCAAGGGAAGATGTGTGGTATGGGAAGAGGCAATGTTGTCTAGTTGGCGGAGCAGCATATGTGGAGCTGGGACTCTTAGGTTCTATTACCAACCATTGGAGGGAGTGTAATCTAGGGATTAGAGCAAGAGACTGGGAATCAGGACTCCCAAGTGCCTTTTCCTGGCTCTCCCACTTACAACGATCTCCTAGCAGGACCAAGGGGGTGACTCGTTGCCAGTCAGATTAAGGTAGGGTGTACGGAGATTCAGGCTGTGCCAATAAGTAAGGGGAGGAGGTCTCGCTAGAGGTCCTGTGTGTGAGGGTGGCAATTCCCCACTCCCGGTTTTATGGAGCTGAGTGGCAGGACTTTCTCTGTGTCAGCGTCTGATTGAAATAAAGCTGCTTCTCCATTTGCCCTGTAATGTCACATGTGAGGTAGCTTTACCTGGGGACCCTGCCTCAAGATCTATGGTTAGGCAACCTTGAGCAAAGCGCTTTCTTGTGAATTTTGCAGGAACAAAATAGGCACAAACTATGGACACACTGGGCTGCAAAATCAGAGGCAAAAGCACTGCGCCCTTCTACATAGAGAGGCATCCTTGTGTTTTGAGAAGGTGCTGTTTAATTTGAAGCTATGCATTTACATCCAGATGCCTCTGCCTGGAGTTGCAAACAGTTCCCGGCCGCCATGGCGCTTTGGCTAGTGTGTGTGAGAACACACAGGTAGAGGAATGGAGCCAGCCCTGCTTGGCTGGATGAGCCAGAGCCTCTCATAACGAGTAATGGGGGCCAGCACTTCAATCACACCTTGGCCACAACTCCACGCGACCTGGTATATGACAGCAGAACGGGTGGGTGACATCAGTGCCACTGTAATACGCATCCTGGATCTATCCAGGGCCCCATGACTAATTCTAGATGTGGCAGACATTTTTAATATTCCCCCATGAATATTCATGGGCTGTCAATGATGAAAAAGGACCCTGGCTCTAGCCACTCTCCCCTGCCTGAAGGGATTGGCGGTGGGGTGGGGAGGAGAGAAGGAGAGGAAAACTTCACTAGCTGCACAGGGAATGCAGAGATCACTGAAGTCCATGGAGCTTTGCTGATTTACACCAGCTAAAAATCCAGTGTCAAGGAAAGTTGGACTGGTCCAGATCCAGTAACTGACCCAAGTCAACCGCCCTGAGATGCAAACCGGAACCGGGAACGTTTGCCGCCCTTCAGAAAAGTTTGAATAACCTCACTGACTAGTTTTCCAATTGAAGAGATGTATTTCTGGGCCCATGTACAATTTGCTGTCAGCTCCTCTATGGGATCGTGCCTTAGAACAATGCGGCCTGCGACACAAACACTCCCCAAACACCAGCAGAAACTCAGCCCCCTCCCTAGGCCAGGTCAGGCGAAAGTCTGGATAAACAGGTAGGCCTGAGGTCGGTTCGCTTGGACTGAATCAGGACTAGAAGGGGCAGGGTGCAGAGGGGGTACTGAATCCTAGAAAACTTCACCCTGAAAACATCCTGCCTCAGCCACCAGACACACAGAGCTAGGGACCAACAGTGCAAGTGGCCCAGCTGATCTCACCGGTTGGGTTCAAATGCAAGGAGACAGGCAGCCTATGAGATCATAGGAACTGCAACACATAGGGCTTTACAGAGTAACAAGCCAACAGTCTCAAGCTGAATCCATCTGTTAACTATATACCAGGGATGAGGCTGGCTCCTTGAATCCCCCCCGCTATTTTCTATTTACACATGACTTGCTGCTTGGAGCTGGGGACGGACTTCCTGGATGGAGGAGTCAGGTGCTGTGCCACAGTTCAGTGGTTCTATTCCATCCCCAGCCTGGAGGAAGATCCAGCATTTCATGTTCATTTGGATCCTCACAATGCTAAAGCTCCCTGGAAGGCTATTTTGGTCTGGATAGGTTCCTATACAGCACTCATCACCGAAGGCTCCAAGTGCCTCACATCAACAGCCAAACTCCCATTGGCTTCCATGGGAGCAGGGTCAGTCCCACAGAAAGTAAAACCATTTAAGTACTGGATAGTCAAGCCATTTATGGCCTGGTCCACAGCACACTGAAGACAATGGGAGTCCAAAGGGCTTCAGACCAAGCCCCTAATGAGCAGCACTCCCAGCAAATCCACAGTCCTCTTGGCCACGGTGTGTTCACTTGATGATGAAGAACAAGAGAAAAGGATTTGCTATATTCAGTCACGTCTAGTATCCTGTACTGGGGATACTGGAGACTGTGTCTTTAAGGACTGAGCTTCCCAGATAGAGAGTCTGGGTGGGATTCTGTGAGCAACCTCTCCCAAGCACCTTAAGCTCTGAGGCCCAGATCCTCCAAAATAATTAGGCATCTAAGGACCCCTAAATATCTTTGAGGATCTGGGTCTGAGTGATCACTGGATACCAAAGTCAGTAACCGGTGCCTCAAACCCCAAGTCACAGCAAGGCCCTCCAAGCGCCCCAGAACACAGAGCATGCAGAGGAGCGGGTGGGGGTTACAACAAGGCCTGTTTATAATTGCTTTTGCTGCCACCACTTCCTGGATTTCCGCCATTTGTGTCAGTTGCCTGGGGACAATCTCCCTGACTTTTGTATTGAGCTGTAAAATCATAGCGTGTCATCAAGAGCTGCTCCCCGGTTACAATCAGGGTGGGATTACCCATGAGCAGTTCCAAGGGTAAGGGGCATACAAACCAGCCCTTTGATTTATTGCTATTTTCTAACTCCTCATGCCTATGGGATCATTCCAAAGCGAAGGAGAAGAATAAGCAGGGCCACTATTTAACCTGTCAGCCAAGGAAATGAATGCAAAGGCAGCAATCTGTGCTAAGTACTCTGAACGGAGAAAGTATCCACACGGACGCTGACTCCAGATAAACTGCTCGTCTGCCTCTGACGGGCCACACTTACACCTCCAGTAAGTGCCTCTGCAGGTAACCTGGAACTAGCAAGTGCTTGCCTCTCCCAACCTCCTCTGCTGATTTGCTATTCATGATCCCGTCCCTCCGTCTCCAGAGAGATGCATGTGACTGGGGACTCCTTCCCTAGAAGCCTCCTGTGAAGTGCAAGGTTCTCAGCATACAATCCAACAACCAGCCTCTCTGAGCCGACACTTCAAAGATGCGTTATGATTAATTGCATCTCTGATTTCCTAGCTAACTATCACCCCGGCAAGTGCAAAGACACCCAGGGGACATTCCATCACCTTTCCCCCACTCTGATGCTCTCTGCCCAGCAGCCCTCAAGGCCAGAGGGCCAGGAACTGACCACTGAGTCAAGGTTCTTCCACCTTTCCCATGCACAAAGAAGCCCTGCATGTCTGTTGCTGTGGCTGGCCAACTCCACTTTGACATGGACCCTGCCTGCACCTTAGGGGCAGCTGAGGATTCATTTGCCTCACCTTGAAACAGTCTTTGCACATTGGCTAATTACACAATACATCTTTTTACTTCTGGAAAGCTATTGATTTCCCTCATATATTTCGCCTCAATCGATTGATTTGACCAGCCTCCGTAACTCCCACTAAATTAGTTGCTATTAGTCTGTCGGTAGTTTGCTGCGAGCCAGTTACTGGGTGGCCTAGATTTGCAGAAGCGTATGACTGCTGGGGCACTTGCAGGCTCAGTGGAGAGGAAGCCCAGAAGGCAGCGTTGAGTTTTCAAAAGGAAAGTTAAGGTCCAAGATCTTAGCAAATCACATGCCAGCCCTTAAATGCAGGGGAAATCTGGTGCAATAAGAATTGCACCAACCTCAGTGCAACTCACGGCACCAGGCATAACGGATTCCTTGCAGTGGCTCTGCTGAGCAGCGGAGGCACCAAAAATTAGCTCTTTTTTCACCTGGGATGGCCCCTTTTTCACACGCACAACACGTAGCAGTTTCACATGAGCACACTTGTCCTTTGGACTGAGCAGTTAGCCAATAGTTGGGGCTTTGCAAGACATGAATGAGCAGCCTCTGCATGCTGTTGTGGCAATAACGGAGGCTGTATGATGTCCATTGACCCTTCTTCCTCGTCTCTGAGATCAGCCACAATGGGAAGGAGGACCCTGCTGCTGGGTCTCTCTCATATTGTCCCTGGCTGGTTTAATGGGGCCATTCAGAGTAGCAGGGGCTGCATGTGCTCCAGCCTCAGACATATACCAGCAGTTTCAAAGTATTTGCACCCCACTCATGACCCAGTCTGCTTCTGAGAGCACCACATGGTTACGGGTTACAGGCCACATCCCCAACACTCCTCTTTCCTACCTGGTGCAGTTTTTAGCACCACCTGCGCTGTCCTCTGAAAGTGCCCAAGCAGGCATCAATTCCACTGGCACCTGTTGTCAAGGGTGCGGCGGTATGAGCCCAAACCTCCAGCAAATGTAGCACTGTAGCGCAGTGGAAATACACTCCTGGAGCATGGTGCAAAAAAGGAGGGGCTGTTGTCGGTGGAAGTGCATGCTATTGTGGGGGGAATGCACCCAGCAGGTGGGGGAATGCCCTGCATGACAGGTGACTAACCATAGAATAACAGACGTGCGAGATGGAGCAGGCTTTGTCAGGCCCGGCTCAGTGGCCATGTAAGACTGTGCTCTAGCCCTGGAATGGGGTTCCCATCTCTCTCTGGGGCACGGTACTTCATACTTTAATAGCTGAGGAAGGACAGCCTTGAGATTAAGATACTGGACTGTGAGATCTGAGTCTGCTTCTCCGCTGGGCCACGTAATGCCTGCGTGACCCAGAGCTAGTCACTGCATCGCTCTGTGCCGCCGTTCCAGTGGGGATGGCAAAAATACTCCTGAGGAAGGATGGTCCAGGGGTTAGTGCTATCCTGGGACTTGGGAGAGCTGGGTCCAGTCTCCTGCTCTGCTACAGCCTCCCTCTGCAGCCTTGGGCAAGTCATTCAGGGCCAGATTGTTAAAGGGATTTAGGTGCTAAAGATGCAGATAGATGCTTAGTGGGATTGTTAAGCGGGAGTTAGGCACCAAGCTGCATCTTTCAGTGCCTAAATACCTTTGAACATCTGGCCATTACTCCCTCCATGTCCCATCTGTAAAATGGAGACAATGGTGCTTCCCACAGGAACACTGGAACCGGTGAAGTGCTCAGATGCCATGGTGATGGGGCACAAAATCCTTAGATAACCCTCTCCCTGCTAGGAATGTTTTCCTGATTCTCAGCCTCAATCCATTAATCCAAACTAACCCCCCTAAAATAAAGGGGGCAGATCATTTGTCTGGTGAAACATCCTAATCATGGCTGAACATCTGGCCTGACAAATCATTTCATTGCTCAGCTCTGCCATGTGTAAAATGGGGATAGTCCCGACCCCTGCCAGATGGGGTGGCTGGGAGATGGATTAATGTCTATGAAGAGCTGGGAGATCCTCTGCTGGCAGGAGCTATAGAACCCCAAAGCAGCAGAAATACACTTGCCTACCTTACAGTGCAGCTTAGCTAATCGTGTGTGAAGTGCTTTGAGATTCTCAGATGAAAGGAGCGAAGTACAAAGTGTGTTAGAGGAAGGAAGACACAGAGTTTAAAAAAAATCCTGCCATACATCAAACCACCGAAATCCCCTCGTAAAGAAACAATGGCTGAGAATCTCTCTAGCCATGCAAAGGGACTGAAATGCAATTAAGAATCTGGTCCATTAAGTGTCTCCTAAAGCCAGGGGCCCAGATCCCAGCTGGACAAAAGTAGTGCAACTCCACTGACTTGAACAGAACTTGTCCAGTTGACAGCAGCTGGGGATCCAGCCCAGGAAATTCACAAATTTGAGCCCTGATGCTGCTTTCTCTGAACTCAGTGGGAGTTTTGCACTGGATTTCAATGAAAGCAGGACTAGGAACTAAGCAGCCGTGACATGTTTAACTATTTCAGCGCTGCCTAATGGATAAGGCACCAGGGGCATCCTCACCTCTGCGTTGGTGCCCCATGTCCTATGCCCTGTCTGTGATGCGGTCATTCCAGCAGCACTGTAATTGAAATACCATCCCACTGCACAATAGGCCAGGCCAGCACCTATAGAGTTAACTCTTTCTGATTTAAAATCTAGAACACAGCAGGAACGAAGGCTTGGTATTGAGTGTAGCATCCCCTTCCCCCCTCCCAAGCTGCAAGCCTCAACCACACACCTCAGAGTCTTTCAGATCCTTAAATAAAAGGGAGCCTTTTCCATTCTGATTAACAAGAGAGTCTTCCCGGGAGACTTCACTGCTGTTTGTTCTCTGCCACTGGCTTGTTTAATTTACTGGCCCATTATAGCGGCTAAGAGAATGAAACCGCTTGGCTCCCTGCGGCCCCCTTGACACACACCTGAGCCCGGAACAAAGCCACCAGCCGCCTTCCCCGAATCCTTCATGTTGTGACATCTCAGAAGATTGGCCTGTCCGAGGCATTTGTGGCAAACCGCATTCTCCGCCGGCACTGTCACAGGTAGGGAGAGAATTGGCCTTCGGAGTAACAAGGGCCACACCTGCTACTCCCTCCCCTTGCTGAGGCCTTTTCATCTCCAGCGCCGCGAGAAATGGATTGTGTGATTGATTGAGATGGACAAAAACCACAAACCAGCGGCGCTCACACAACCGCCCTCTCCCTCCTACGCCCCTGCATGGCTTTATTGCTTCTCCCCCAGCCCCCCGGTGAATGCGGGGGCTGGGCTGACCAGAGGAGAGAAAGGGAGACAATTGTACTAGAGCCCCAAGCTCAGGACCCGCACCCAACTCTGCAATGTCTGCATACATAAAGCGAAATGGGAAGGGGTGAGGCCCCAGTAAACATGATGTGCCAGGGCCCCACACGTCCCTCAATGGGCCAGAGCGGGGATTGGCTCCAAGTGCAATCACACCACTGGCACCAATAGACATCATCTTTCCCTTACAGCAGGGGCTCTGTAGGAACCAGCCCAGCAAGATCTGCCCAGATTTGTTGGACCACCCCAGCACATGGGTACCACGATCTCGCTGCCTTCCTGGCAGCTTCTGGGCCTGCCTCTGGGCTCCCAAGCAGGGCTGCTGCCACGCTGCCCCCTCCTGGCAGGCTTTCCCCCACCAGGCATTGAAGCCTGGGGTTTTCCAGCTGCAGTGACTCAAGGGTCTGTCATTCTGACCCACTTCTCCCCACTCCCTCCCATCGGCAAAGAGGCCCTTGTTCTCCAGCCAGACTCCTCTCCATCATTGGCAGCTCTCTGGTCCTCACCTAGCTGCTTAGCCCCATGTGCTTGGCCTGGCTTTTTGCTGATGCTCTGGAATAGGCTTCCCCTGTAGAGCCGGGCGGAGCAGCTGGTCTCTTACCTAGCAGTCCAGTCCAGCAGCCACCCACACTTGTGTCCCCCAGCTCCGGGTGCTGGAAAGCCAACCCGGAGTGGTACTGGGCACTGCGAGAGGGAAGGTGCTGAGTCGCCCACCCCCCTGAGATAATGCCACGTGTGGATCCTGCTCAGGCTCCAACCTCGCCCTGTGCCCGCCTCCTGGTGCACATGATTGAGCTCAGCACACTTGTCCTGTCACCTGCACTATGGATCAAGCACCATGCGCCTCGGAGAGCAGGAGAAACCTTCCCAGAGCAATAATGCATGTGGGACATGAAGGCCAGAGCTGTTCCCATGGATGGCACAGAACTGCAGGCATGGCATTGCCAGTCACCACCCCCACACTCCTATTTATCACCTTCCCTCCCAGTTCTCGTCCATTCCATCCCTCCTCTCCCTCCTCACATCCTTCCATCCCTTTTCCTTCTCTCTCCATCCCTTCTCTTCACCCCCTTCTCCCCCTCCTCCCATGATTCTGCTCCTGCAAGGTACCCAGCACTTTGGAGGGATGTCCACCCCCTCTAAGCTCCCTCTCAGGGATGCTCAGCACCTTGCAGGGCTGAGCCCTGCGCTTCTTCCACCTCACTCTTCCCCTGTCCCTGTCCTCCCTCATACACCAATGTTCCCCCCACAAACATAACTCTGCAGCACTGCCAGGAAGTCTCTAAATGGTGCATTTAATCTAGATTCAATACAGCAGTTACTCGTAGCTGGTAAACACCAAAAACCTATTTAAAGGGGATTAATAGCTATGTAATAGCCAAGTGTCTACTGCATGGCTGCTCCCACAAGGACCCAGCTCCCTCCCCAGCCCACGGCCACCTCCCACCCTGCTCCCTTCTTCTCTGGCTGTCAGGACTTGACCCACCTCTTGCAGTCTGTGCCCAGTTCCCTTTTTGTGGAACTAACAACTTGCTGGGCGCCTTAAGCTGTTGTTTTTGTTTCCATTGAGTGGCAGCCAAGGCTGCCAGCCCTGTGATAAATTAATGAGATTGCTGGGAAGCTCCCGCTCAGGAGATGGAGACCTTAAAGTATTAAAACTGGTTAAAAGCATCGACCTGTACCTGCAAAAAAAATAGATGAATAAAAAATGGCAGGGGACCGGCCCTGGGAACCAAGCCTCAGGTCAAGAGGCAGGGCTCTCACCACCTCAGTGAGTTAGTGGGTTAGTGGATGCGCCACTAACCAGCGGCTTGTTATCAGTAATGTGCTGAACCAGGCATTCCTGGCCAGCTGACACCAGAGACGGAGTGCTGATGTCCCCATTCCCCCTCCCAGAGAAAAAGACATCCCTTGCCACCTAAATCCAGTTATCCCGGATAGTGCCCCACTTCCTCAGCCCTTCGAATGTGGTCCCACATGAGGAGATGATCCCGTGCCCACCCCTACTGAACAATACAACGTAGCTCTCAGATAGAGCTTCTCATCATGGATTCCAAAGGTTCCCATCTGCCTCAGTTTCCCCACCACTGCCCCTCTTTGTGCCTCTGTTTCCTCTCCTGCCCATTATCTCTTGCTGTATATGTATAGGTCCTAATACAGTGGGCCCAGATTCTACTGTATCAGAATTCTGAGGGTACAGGGAAGCAAAACAACAACTCTTCTAGAGTGGATCTCAAAGCACTTTACAAAGAAGGTCAGTGCCATGATCCCCATTTTACAGCTGGGGAAACTGTGGCACAGAGAGGCAAAGTCCCTTGCCCAAGGATACCCAGCAGGCCAGTGGCAGAGCCAGGAATAAACCCCAAGTTTCCCGTGTCACAATTCAGTGCTCCATGAAGCGACACTGCTCCCTCTCCCCACCAACGTACATATTTACACCCTCTCAGGTCACAACTTCATGTGCCTGCCATACAATCCGGGGGCCGAAGCAATCAAACCAGCACCACAGCACCTTGAAATGTCCTGTGACAGCAAAACACACATAGTAAACATGTCCACTCTCCACCATTAGCGGCACTAGCTAGTCGTTGCCTCTCATCAATACACTGATCGCAGGCACAAATCTCCAGCGACACCATGGGGATGTCCCAGTCACATGGCATCATGGCTCACATCCAACCTGCATCACAGTCATTCCAGTGTCACTTTCGAGGCGCAAGCCTTCCTCAGAGGAGCTCTCCACCCAGTCGCCCCTGTAGCCACGCAGAACCTGCCAGCCTGGGCTTGTCGATAAATGCCAGCCAGCCCTAGAACAACGTGTGCCTTAGGGATCAACGAATTTAAGCTACAGTCAATGAACTGGCTAAACTCTTACCGGGTGACAGGGAGAGGCGAAGGCGGAGGGGAGATGAAAGCGAGAGAAAGGGGAACAAATGGAAGTGGAAGGGAGCAAGAAGCAGTGTGTCCTAGTGGATAGCAGATCAGCCTGGGAGCCAGGAAACCTTAGTTCAGTTCCCAACTCTGCCACTGCTGTGCCAGTGGTCACGCAGCAAAGCACTTTGCCTCTGTTTCCCTTCCCTCTCTTTGTCTGCCTGGTCTATGTGGATTGTAAGCTCTTCGGGGCCCAGATACTACGTGTTTGTACAGGGCCTATTGCAATGGGACCCTGATCTCAGTTGTGCCCTCCAAGCACGACTGGAATATAAAGAATACTACTAAGTGGTGCGGAAGGTAAAGGAAGAGGAGAGGGAATTCCAGCTCATTAAACTGCTCGGCCGTGGCTTCCCGCTCTCCAGTCCTGACTGTGTTCTCTCTCTTTGCCTGGCTGATAATTATTACCGCTTCCTCACACGGCGCCAGCAAACAGTCCCCCGTGCCTGCCACTTTCTGCACAGATAGGCAAACTGACGCAGACCAGGTTAGAAGGGACGAGCATGTTCGCATGTCTCTTAATGGTTCCCCTGCTCCCCGCACCAGGGAGAGTTGTATTAGAATGTGTTACACTAAATGTGCACTGTTGCTCCTAATGGCTCCTGCTAATGCATTCGGTTGTCGGCGGCATCACAGTTCACCTCAGATGGAGCCAGGACGATCCACCGCACGCGCACATTTTCATGGCTTTTAACAGGCTGGGAGGTTGGAGGTTTTTTTAAACTTTGGCTTGCTGCAATCATTGCTCTGGCTTGGCATTATTGGGTTCTAGTCTTGACTCTATCACGAACTCACTGCACAAGCTCTGTGCCTCAGTTTCCTCATCTCTGAAATGGGGATGTTGACTGTCATCCACCTCAGGAGGGCCAGGGTAGGGTGGGGACCAGATTCTGTGAGGATACATTAATTACTGCGTGTAAAGCACTTGGAGATCTTTGGGCAAAATCATAATGGTGAGTGTGACAGCTGCCATCCTGGTCAACACTGAGGATTAAGCAAAAACCTCCAGAGCTAGACAGGTGTAAAAGCCAGGCTCTGTAGCTGGGAGCTATACACCCCTGTGGACCAGACACAGATGGGATGTGATAGAGAGCTCAGAGGCCCAGGCAGCCGGGTGCCTAGCACACCCGACTTCTGGCCCTTTGCCTCTCTCAGGTCAGTGGAGGTGCCTGTTCCTGATCTTAGGCCAGGACTCTTCAGCTTTCCACCCACATCTGGGCCTCACCCTTATGGGCATGAGGTAGGGGGACCTGGGCCCTTCCTCTGCATCTGGTCCCAGCCCAAGGCCCTGTGGGAGGTGACACCGGGAGGGTCGTCCCTGCAGCAAGTCCAAGTTCGCTTCCCTGAGCTACTTCCTACCTATAGAGCCCTTCAGTTTCGGGCATCGCCCCTATAGCCCAAACAGTCACTCACTCAAAAAGAAAAGAGGGGTCCAAAGGAGCAGAGCCCTGCAAGACCTGCTGGTCTCAAAGGAGGCGGTGATCGGAGAAGGCTCTGCCTGGTGCCATACCTGCTCTGTGGCCTCTCCTCAGGCTCCACCTGCTGTCCAGCTTCCCATAGAAGGGTTCCTCTCTGCTGCAGCGTGACCACCCCCTTTACCTGGGCTCCTGAGCTCCTTTCTAACCCACTCCTCCAGTCGTTGCATATTTGGCTGGCCCGGCGGGGTGGGCTACCTGGGCCCAGTATGATCTTTTAACCCCGTGGGCCGGGGAGGGGTTTGTATACCCCACCACAGGAGAACATGTACCACACACTGATCAGTGGGTTACACACCTCTGGGCCGAGGAAGCCCAAGCATCTGGGGCCTACTGCAGTTTGAATCCCAGATGAGCCCCCGCTCACATGACAGCCGCCATCTTGGATTGAAGTAGGGCCCTCCGGAGCTAGAACCACAAGTCTCTCTACAACCTGAATTCAAGATCCAGTCTCTCTAGCCCGAGAGCTATGACAGACCCGCACCCTCTGTGGGTTAGGGACCCACAACACACCCTGGCTACTGGGTTACACTAGCATTTATATAGCCCCGTGTAGGTACAAAATGCTGTACCATGAGGCAAAAACCAGCTTTGGAGTGACAGCAGGGTTTGGTAATGAAACAGTTCTCTCTCTGAGCCAAATTTAGATCATCACCATGCTAGAGAGGTGACACACGGAGGTGACGTGACATGTGGAGTCTGTGACTGTGCCAGGAATAGAGCCCATACCACTAGACCAGCCTCTCTTGGACTGCACAGTACCAAGGCTATTACACAGGAATAATCTCAACCAAAACATGTCCCAGCTCACTGCCCCCTTTTCCACTGGCCGAGGCAGGGAACAAGGGCTTTTAAAAGGAGTCAGGAGGACTCACCCCTGTGTCCATTGCTAAGTGGATTCTGGGCTCCTTCTGTGTGTGTCAGGCAGCTCCTCGGGTTTGAGGCTGAATCAAGCTGCCTGCATACTGAGCCAGCCTTGGGCGGGCGAGGGGGAAGAGAGGGGTGAATCCTGGCATCGGCTGGAACACAAAGCAGCAATCTGTACACTCAGCACCACTGGCCACAAGCAGAGAGTCTAGCTGTGGCAATGAGACAAAAGGGGACTCCTCCATGTCTCATGGAAATGGCTTTCCTCTTACCAATTCCAAGGGGAGACTGATGCCCTGCAGCTGACAGCCAGAGGGCTCAAGGGGCAGGGACCATCCTCGCTAAATCATGGAATGCAATCTTCGCCCTGTGGGAGCCAATTCTGTGCACACTGAAAATTATGATTCAAAGCACTAGAAAACCCACCAGTTTAAAGATCCTAATGACACCCCTGAGACTGCACTAGACATAATATTTGCAATGAGCAGAATTATAGAAAGGAACAACCTCATCTTGTGTCCTGAGCAAGTCATTTCACCCTGCAGCACTTCATCGATCAAGTGAAGCTAACCCTTCCAAGCACAGTGACAGCCCTAAGCTGCTCTGCCTGGCCCTGCTTATCCACCCTCATCCCCTGCCCCGTGGGGCTCTGCCATTTACACCAGAGTAATTTCTCCACTTCTCCTACAGCTATCTACAAGTTCCCTGCCATATCATCCCCTGCAAGGGGGGCTTTGGTCTGGAAGCCCACTCCTCATTCAAATATATCCTTAAGATCCAGGTCTATTGCAATTCCTACATGAAATCAGCCAGCCAATAACGGCCCAGGAGAAGAGCAGTTGGAGATAATCAATGAATTTATATATACATATATAGAACTACCAACACATGCAGCCACTTTGCTTGGGGTTTTCTCCGCATCCCCAGTCTGCATCTGTTTATCTTTCTGATCCTTGATCCCGCAATCAAATATATGTGGGCAAACCTCTGCGCCCACTCAGATTTCATCGAGTTGCAGGATCAGGGTCACAGGGTCTACTTTTCAAGAGATCTCAGTGCCCAGGCAGGAACTGAAATAAATGGCCAGGTTTTCAACTTGCTCAGCCCCTTGGTTGCATTGGGTGCTGAGCTCTTGAAAAATCTGGCCCCGCTTATGGGTGCCGGACAATTGTAAATTTGGCCCTTTTTTTGTAAGTTCTTTGGGGCATAGACCATGTTTTCTCACCATTTGCATTGCACATTGTGGGCTCCACTCTAATAAAAATAATGATATTCAATCGTCAGCAAATAATTCGTGACACCTTCTAGCTGATGAACGCCGCCTCTGATTGGCTGCAAACAGATCACCCTTTTCACAGATTTATTTGCTGTCTGAAATTATTCAGTAATATTTTTCACAAAGCTTCTCTCCTACTTTATTCACCTTCCACAATCTGAGCCATACTGTGTAGCTGCGAAGGGGTGCATATAATAAATAATAAAATAATAATAATACTTAGCTCCTACGTAGCACTTTTTGTCAGTGGGTCTCCAAGCTCTTTATAATCAAGCCAAGTGTTGTTTTACAGACGGGAAACCAGAGGTGCAGAGAGGTGCATGGCCTGACAGCATACCTCTGGGCTAGGACTCCCGGCACAAGTGAGCCCAATGTAACCCTAAGCTGACTCCACTGACCAGTGGAATTACACCAAGGACGAATGTGCATTATGTATTATTTGTATCACAGTTGCACCTGGGAGCCCCAGCCATGGGCCAGGCTCACAACGTGCTCAGGGCTGTACAAACGCAGACTGTCTACAGTCCCTGCTCCAAACAGGGAGCAGAGAAGAGACAACAGGCCGATGCAGCTGGACCGAGTGGGAGGGCACAAGGAAGCAATGAGACAATATCCGTTGTCAAATGGATAGTGGTCTCAGCACGGCAACTGCTGATCCAGTGTCAGGTTTTTTGTAGGTGTCGCGATAAAGGAGAGTTTTAAGGAGGCATTTGAAGGGAAACAGTGAGGTGGCTTTGTGGGTATTTACAGGGATCTCTCCCCAGGCCAGCCCCAGAGAGAGCACAGAGATGCTTATAAACTGAGCAAGTCGGCGATGAAGTCTAGCATCACTGGTAGAGTGGAGGAAGGCCAACATCTCAATAGCATAGGAAAGCTGACAGACAAGGCAGAGGCAGGCTGTGAAGGTCCTTGAAAGCAACGCCACTCTGACATGGAAAGCGTGGCAAATATATTGATCTTCAAAGCTATTGAGAAACAGGACTAAATCCATCCCTGGTGTAAGTGGCGGTGACTCCAGCTAAGTCAGTGGAGTTCCTCCTGCTTACACCAGGGCTAAATTGGACCCATAGCACTTAGCTTGCATTGTTGGACTCAACATGGGGGCTCATTTAGCAGCACAGCTCTAGGTTCTGGTAACCCTTTAATCACAGCCACGAAGGTCCATTAACAGAGTTAATTAAAGCATCAAAAGCCGATCAGCGGTCCAATGAATAGCAGCACAAGCTGGTTTGGAAGCATTATAGCTCTCACCCACAATACACCAGGGAAGCATGCAAATTAACATGCTGTTCCAGGGGCTAATGCACTACATGATTGTAAAACCATATAAAATAATTGTTTGCAAAATAAGCAGCCCTGTTAATGGCTGATATCACCCATTAGGCAGCATCCGAGATGGCAAACCCAGCACAAGAGCAGGGACGGGCGCAGTTTTACAGCATGTCCCTTCCTCGTCGCAGAGAGCTTCCCGCTCCCAAGAGACATAAGGGAGCCTTATGTGGGGAAAGCCCAACAGCCTGGATGAAAAACGAAAGGGGCAGGCATTGAAGCAGCGGGACTGGGATCAGCAGCGCATGGGCATACAACGCAAAGGAAGAGTCAACAGAGAAATCTGCTCCATTGGACTCCAACTTCCACCCTCACCATCCAGCTGGGGGGCCTTGCTCAGCACCGCCAGGCGGTTTAGTCCTGTTGCCTGACATCTAATGCAAGTCTGCGGTGCAGAGAGCAGAGAAGAGCCCACTAAAAGTAAGATGTTGCTGAGGAAATCTCTCCCCCCTGCTCCCATGCAGCAGGGCGCCTATTGAGTCCGGGATTCTGGATGTGATTTGACATCCTAGGTTAGGACCACATGCATCTGAGCAAAAGGCGGCCTGCAGGGATGGAGTCTGTACTGTAAGCAGCTTTGCATGGCTCCCGCCCGGGGGCAAAAAATCTCCCCTGACCCCCTGCAGCTCTTAAATGGTCTCCCCGTACTAGAGGAGGGGCACAGGGGAAGAGAATTGGCCATTTAGCCTGAACAGCAGTTTCACAGATAAGAGTGGAAGTTTTAAGGGTAGCTAATGCAAGTCGATGTGGGAGAACCCCACTGTGACTACTCTAGCAGGGGTGGGTTGGTAAGAGGGGCTGGAGAAGTGGGTTTCTTGTGTATTGCCCTGCCCGCCGAGGCAGACTCTGCCATGCCGTGCACCTTGTGCATCTGTGCAAAGCGAATGCAGCCCTGGGAGTGAACTGCCAGGGACATGGGCACGCTCACTTCTCACAGATGGGAGTCACTGCACCAGGGACAAGGCGGGGGAACAGGGGATCAGACGCAGATATACACACACCCAAAATGGCAAAAAAAAAAAAAAATTGAAGGGGTAGGGGAGAGAGCTTCCAGCCAAAGCTGCGCTTCAGAGACAGAAGAACCATCCGCCCCCACCGCTGGTAGGGTGGGCACATCCCAAATCGTGCTGGGGCTTTCCAGGCCTGAATAAAACGAGACATGGCCTGACCTCAGCCCTGACAGCCTCAGACTGCCCCTCTAGCCTCGCTGGATTCATTGCCCTCTCAGTTGGGTTTTACTATCTGATTTTTCCCCGTCTCTGCTTCTTTTCTAACACTCTCTCCTCAGAGGAATCAGGAGCCTAGGGACAACCGAGTTCAAGTCAAACTGTCCAGCTCTCTGCAGGGTTAAGCGGGCTCAGAACAAGCCCCATAATTCCCCCAGCCCCTGGCTGCAGCATAGGACAGCTGGGCTGGTGGATGGGGTGCAGCAGTGAGTGGGTGGAATTCTTGGGCCTAGGTTACACAGGAGGTCCGACTACATGATCAAATGATCCCTTCTGGCCTTCAAAACTATGGACCAAGCACTGGACTGGGTCACAGCAGACCTGGGTTCAATTCCTTCCCCATCTGCAATGCTGAGCAAGTCACTTAATCTACCCTGAGCCTCACCTGTCAAGTGGGGTCCCTACTTCCCTGGGGTGCTGTGCGGCCAGATCCATTGGTGACTGGTGAAGAGCTCAGATGTTCTGGCGATGCAGGCCATAGCGATAGCTGGATTGCTAGTGGCATCTAGCTGCCATCTCCAATGCATTCACCTACGAAGTCACTCAATAGGCTTACCCCACATTTACTTCCCCTCCCCCCTCACCCCTCACTGTGTTTCACCAGCAGCCTGCTTCCCGCTCTCCTGCTTTGTTGGTTCCCCCCTGCGGCTCCACCATCGCGAATAATAAGCAGATTTCAAAGCCCCCGTCTCACATTGATGTAACATCAATACAAATGGAGATAAAAGCTCAGCACTCCAGAAACAGCTGCCGATCACACAACGCCAGCTTTGCCATGGAATATTAATTGGGGTATTAAAGGGAAAGTCTCATTAGTGCAACCTGAAAGGCCAGGTCAGCAGCACGGCTGCTCTGGCTCTGCCGCTGGGGGACGCAGGGAATGGGCCTGGTATGGCTGAGGAGAGCAGAGCGGGATCTGCCATGCCCATCTGAGGGAATCTGCACCTCTCCTCTGCATGGTCCATAGGGCAATGGGGGGACCACTGGAGGAGAGCAAGTATGTGGGACCAATCCCCCCATACACACACCAAGATATCATCCCTACTCCCTCTGTGGCTCCTACATGGGAGCTCAGCCAAGAGGAGTGGGGATGACTGCCATATGTTCTCCTTTCACAGCAACATGAGTTACCTCTCCCTGAGTGGCTGTAAAAATCTCTCAGCAACATTTACGTCCAACAGCCAGGCTGAAGGGGCCAAGTCAACAGCAGCTGTGGGACCTGGCCTGCAGGGCACCTGGGCCTTGGGGAGCAAGGGAAGTCTGAGCTCTGCAGGTTCTGACCCTTTCTGTGGATCCTCATGTTCCAGCTGCACCATTGGCCATTCCACTCTGCAGTCGCCCCCAGCGGGGGGTGCCTGGGGTACGGTGGAGTCAGCTGTGGAGGTGACCTGGACACATAGGGCAGGGACTGCATCCAGCAGATGGACAGGTGTCATCGCAGAGGCCAGACACCATAGTAAGGCTCGGCTCTAGCTCAGCCCGTGTAAATCATGCTGCTCACCCTGGCCAGGGGCAGGCGAAGGAAGAAGGGAAGTCACTAGCCAGCTGCTTCTGTTAAGAGAAGGAACTGTGTCCAGGGTGCCACCACATGCCCCATCATATGGATGCCAAGCTATTTCCCTGCCCCCCCCGCTCCCCCCCCCCCCGGGGCTCCATGGCTCAGCTGATCGTTATGTGCTACATCCCTCGCCCACCCCATTCTCGTGGCTCAGCCTTCCCTGCATCTCCTTCCCCAGCTCAGCTTTCTCCTCCCTTCCCCGCAGTCTGGGCCTCTGCAGTAGAGTCTGTGCATAACCAAACCCCTTCCCCAGCCCAAAGTGGGTCATGATGCCCATGTGGTATGGCCTCTAGTTAGCAGGCACTGTGCCAGGTGGTACCTTGCACAACAGACAGGCCTTTGGGCCTCCCTTGGTAGAACTGTGTAGCGGGTGCAGCAGGAGAAGACGACCCAGCCCTCCCTTTCCCCCCACACCTTCCCTGCAGCTGCAGTGAGCAGGTCACATAATAGCTCCACCATTCAGGTCTCCTGGTTTGCATTGATCTCCCTGTCTCTGCACTTGCCGTGCTCTGACATTTTTGCTAATGGGGGCAGGATGGCAGCAGCGTTCCTCAACCTTCCCCCGGGGGCTCATTAGCAGACAGCTGACTAAGTGAGGAGGCCCCCATTTGTGAAGGGTTGCGGAGCCCCTTCTTCAGGATAATTGCCTCCTGGTGACTGACTCGAGGCAGGGCTGCCAGGAGCCAGCTCAGCTTCTCTGACATGCACACGCGGGCACTAGCAGCCTCCTCATACCGGCTGTGGCAAGCTCAGCCCCGTGTCTAACGGTGACACTTCAAGTTCCAGCCTCTCGTGAACCCTCGCCCCAGCGCTAGGACCTCACTTACGTGCCCTCTCCCTCTGAGACCCACCCGTCAGTGCCAGGCCTTTGTTTATAAGGCCTCTAGTCTCACAGCTCCTCTCACACACTCCCCTCAGTGCTATGCCTGCGCTTGGTTATAAGGTGTCTGGCCTAGGTGGCCATCCTCAGTGTGAGGCCTTGATTCACATGAAATCTCATTCTGAATTCCCCACAGCCACGGCTGGCTGCCCTGGGCAGGGAGAACAGATGGGCCTGTTGGAATCAATGAGCATTTGGCCAGGATGGCTCCGCTGAGCATTATTTTGTAAACCTGTGTTTGTCTGAATACTTGGGGTTGGTGGGGTGGGGGGTCAAGGCGGGAAATCCCTGTTCTACTTGGCTTCTTATCCCACATGCCTCACCATGGTGTTTTATCACGGCTCATGGCTGAATAGAGACATGGTCTTGGGCTCCCCTTCGCTCCCAGCCATGATGCATGGAGCATCTGCCCCGACATTTGTAACTGTACAGATCTCCTCAGTATCGCCCACCTCAAGCATTCAAAAATCATGACGTTAGCTTAAAAATCAGTTCTTTTTCTTTGCCTTCTGGGTTTTTGAGTACAAGGGGGCACCAGAGTCACTTTTTCAAGTTTTTCTCCAATACCAGGAGAGCTAGTAACTCCTGTTTTTAAGATAAAAGCTGAGCATGAAAACTTAGATTCACATGATTCCAGGAGTTGGGGCTTTAAGACAAATATAAAATATCTCAAAACTCTCAATAAAATCATGACACTTGGCAACACGGTCTCCTCCCCAACTGTTTGCAATTCCATAACACTCCAGCGTTGACGACAAGGATTGTTTGCAGGGAAAAGTAACATTGAGAGATTATTTAATGCAGTTTTAGTTTCTTTTAACACCATGTAGCAGTTTGAAACAAAGACAAGGAACTGACACCATGTGACCTGCCAGTTCTTTGCAAACCACCAGCAAGGAAGGACCCCACTGACTACAGCCTGAGAACCATTCTTATGGACAAAAAAAACAGACCTGGTTCTTTATTTCAGTCTGCAAGCAGTGGTGGGCATCTATTGATCTGACAGCAATTGACAGGTGAAGGCTGGAAACAGACACAAAAATGAAGCCAGTATACTTCAATAGTCCACCCTTACTATGAGAGAGAGACAGACTACAGAATTCCCCCTTTAGTAAATATGCTATAGTATACAATATACTATAGTATGCCACTATTTAAAAAAAAAAAACCCACAATATTCTACAGAATTCCTCCTGTATTATAAAAGGCTTCAGAATCCCACAAGAGGCCACCCTTATTAACACATAGCCTGGTACATCTCAATAGACGTCTCTGACTTTATAAGTGTCTGTGGTGTGGCTAGACTTTCATCCTATCACAGCAGAATGACTTATAAGGGACGATAGCGAAGATTTTTTAAAGTATTTAGGTGCCCAAAGATGGAGACAGTGACCTAGTGGGATTTTTGAAAGCATCTCGGTGCCTAACTTCAACTGGGAGTTATTTATCTGCATCTTTAAGAGAGTTGGGGGGAGCTACCTGTGAAGGGGGGGCAGAGGGATAGGAGGGGGAGCTACTGATATGACTGGGGGATGATAGGGGTAGGCAACAGATTCCAGGCTGGGCAGGAGCATCCTACCTGCTGCCAGGCCCATTCCAGCCACTTCCTGCTCCATGGCCTGATCCTGGGTGCCATGGCAAGCACTCTGGGTCCTGCTCTCACCTCCGAACCCCATCCCTGGGCATGAGGGAGTTTACACATGGGTGGAGCCCCAACAATCTTTCCATGACAGAGGCTTTAGCTTTCCCCTGCTCCCCTGGGTCTGCCACCCGCTGTTTAGCTGCCTAAATACCTTTGAAAATCTGGCCACCAGTCTTTTACGGAGGCAAAGCACCCCTTAGTTTTGATGGGCATTTGGAGGGAGGAAGTACTTCAGGATGAACTCTGAAGCTAGTCATTCTGCAATGGCACTCTGCACAAGGACGAGTTAGATCAATGCTCTGTCCCCCTAACCCTGCCCTTTAACACAGACCCCCCCCACACCACGAGTTACCCCACTGACATCTACATTAACACCGAAGCTCACAAGCTCCATATGCCGGAAGTCTGGGCATAGCAGCCCAGCATCCCAGAAGGAGACACCACAGGCCCCATTAAACACAGAACACGATCAGCATGGGAGTCACCGAGCAGAAACTTTTCACATCGCTGCTTCTTGTCATGTCTGTGCACCGCGGCTGTCAACAAAACCCTAATGTAATTGTGTAGACAAGCAAGGGGTGGAAAACAACAGATTCAGCAAATCAACGCAATTTGCAAGGAAATTGGTGAGTTACTGGCAGGAACAGTAATGAGGAAGGAAGCTTCTTGGGGAGAGTTTAACTTTTTGCTTCTTATGCTGCTCTGTATCTTGGGTCAGTGGCTCAGTTGCTCCATGAATTCAGCCACTCACAAGAGAGGAGCATTTGACAACAGGACAGTTTGACACCTCTTGCCAAGCCCCAACGGAAAATCTGCTACCCTTCTAGCGGAGCGAGCTTCCTCCCAGCAGTACCTGGGGAACATCCCCTCATCTTGCAGCCTGCACGATTTCACAGAGCCCTGGGGGACCTTTCCTCTCAGCTGTGACCAGGGTGTACCTCCTTCTCCCACAGTGTGTTTGTTCGTGCTGCAGAGCCCTGGAGAATTCCTACTTCTCTAGCGATGTGAAGAGTGCCCCTTTATGCACTCATTCACTGTCATGCTCTATGGCCGCTGTTCTCAAACTGTGGGTCAGGACCCCATTTTAATGGGGTCTCCAGGGCCAGCATTAGACTTGCTGGGACCCGGGGCTGAAACTGAAGCCCAAGCTCCACCCCCACTCCGGGGCGGCAGGGCTCAGGCTGTGGCCCCCCGTCCCCTCCCACCAGGGGCGGCGGGGCTCGGGCTGCAGACCCCCTGCTCTCCACTGAGGGCGGCGGGGCTTGGGCTGTGGACCCCCTGCTCTCCCCACCAGGGTGGCAGGGCTTGGGCTGTGGACCCCCCTCTCCCCACGGGGGGCAGCGGGACTCGAGCTGTGGGCCCCTCCCCCACATGTAGTAACTTTGTTGTAAGAAGGGGGTTGCAGTGCAATGAAGTTTGAGAAGCCCTTCCCTATGGGATCTCCCTGGATTTCAGCATTGTGAACTTAACAACTGTGCCTGGGAAAGATCCCCCTGTTCCTGCAGTAGTGCCCGGCTGAAGGATTAATCTTACGGGTGCTGACACTGACTTCTTCCTCTCTCGGGAAGAAACCAAGCCTTTATAAAGTTTCAATTGAGTTAAAGCAAGAGGCTGCTTCCCCAGAGGCCAAAGGAACGGGCTGAAGCAGATTGATATTTGTGATTTTTTTTGGGGGGGGGGGGGGGAGTGTTTTCCTTATATTCAGCCTCACTGTGCAGGGGTCTCTGTGATTTTCCCATCCAGTGCCTGTGCTGGGAAGGCTCTGGTCTTCCCGCCATTCTCTTTTCCTGACAGACCCTCCCCAACTCAGCTCCGGGCCCTTTAAATAGACGTTTTGCCATAGTGCAGAGGAGATTGTCTCTTGCCTTAACCTACATTCCTTCCTTTTCAACTCTGCATGAGCAATTAAAATTTAAATAAGAGGCTCTGCACTGCAGCAGGGACTGGTGGGGGGGCCGATGGAGAAGGGAGCAGCCCTCTCAGCCAGGCTCCAGCGGTGTCACCACCCTGGAGGTGAGAATTTATTCCCAGCGAACAGCTCCAGGCAGGCATTGGCACAGAATGCCCTTGGGATGGCAGGGTCAGATGCTGCTGCTGCTCAGAGTTGGAAGGACTATACCATGCTGAGGCCCCGCAGAGAGAAAAACCAGCCCCAGGATTCTGCTCCCTACCCCCAAAACACTCAGCTGGTTTGGCCAGAAGGACATATCAGAGAGTTCTCAACAACTCATTGGCAGAACGGCATCCTGAATGCCCAGCACTCTCCCCCATTGCCACAAGTGAGTTGTGCACAGTGGATGTGTGCTGGGGCAGATCAGTTGTGGAAGGGCACCTTACCAACTCTGGTTTGCACTGGGCTGGCAGCAAGGGGGTGCTGAGCTGGACACTGGGGCATTAGTTCTGGGTGTAGAGAGGGCAGCATGTACCACGCAATGTGTCTGGGATCTGGCTGAGCACAATGGGGTCAAGTTAACATTTCCCCAGAAACATTCATGTGTGAATGTCTGGGCCCTTGTATTGCAACCCTTCCAATTCACGTTGAGTTCAGTTCAGTTCAGTTTCTGCACCGACATTTCCTTGTCTTTGTAAATATACTGAAGGGAATGCTCTTGCCCAGAGCTAGAGTGACCGGATTAGCAAAATTGACAGCATAGGTGCTGGAACTATGGATGCCAGGGGGTGCTACAACACCCCCTGGCTTGAAGTGGTTTCCATTATATACAGGGTTTACAGTTTAGTTCAATGGCTCTCAGCAGCCACGATACGCATTGTTCCAGCGCCTCTGCCTGACAGGTCTTCTCCAGCGCTAACCTCCATGATCTGAAAAACCAGAAGTGGACGCCCAATCCCACTGTTGCTAATCCCAGGCATTCAAAAAATCAGATTGGTTTAAAAATATAATCAAATGGGGGCTCTTTTTCCTGGCCTGCTGGCTTTGGAGGCTAGGGGGCACTCAGGTCACCTCTTCCAGCTTTTCTCCACAACAATGAGAGCTAAATTCTTTTTTAAATGAAAGCTGAGATTCTCATCTAATCACCAGAGTCCAAAACCTTGGGCTTTGAGAAAAATACCAAATATCTCAAGACGTGTGATAATCATGAGAATTGGCCACACTGCCATCCTGATGAACATCCCTTTATAAGGAGACGCTTGGGATTCAAGACAGGTCCCATAATAGCTACTGAAAGTCAGGCAAACTAGAGAGGAGCCCAAGTGGCAAATTTGCGTCCAGTGTTTGCCCTGAACTCCACCCAGGCATGGGGGGACTCAGGTGAGATCAGGGTGGTCATCTTGGTACATAGGAGCCAGCTGTGAAGTTTGGGGGCTTTCAGATTTGAAGTTCTGGATCACCCCATGATAGAGCTAAAGGCCAGATGTGAAAGTCAGGTCTTTCCCCAAGTTGGAGGGTTTGACCCTCTGTCCATTGGAAACAGAAGTTCCTGGGAGCAATCATTTTGCATGGCCCCACCTGCTAATGAACTGAAACAACAAGACAGTATAGGCTAGAGCAAATCACTGGAAACATTTAAATGTTAAGAGAAAAACACACACACACACAAATCCAGGGGATCGACCATTAACCTCCCAGAGTGAGTGAATCATAAAGCCTCGGGCCTCAACATGTGAAAACTGAGTGCAAAGAGTTACAAAGGAATTTCATAAAACTGGGCAACAAAATGGCAGATGAAATTCAATGTCGATAAATGCAAAGTAATGCACGTTGGAAAACAATTCCAGCTATAAATACAAAAGGAGGGGTTCTAAATAAGCTGTTACCATTCAAGAAAGAAAGATCTTGGAATCATTGTGGATAGTTCCCTGATAACATCTGCTCAATGTGCAGCAGCAGTCAAAAAAAGTGAACAATGTTAGGAGCCATTAGGAAAGGGACAGATAGTAAAATAGAAAATATCAATGCCACATCTGGAATACTGCATGCATTTCTGGTCACCTCATCTCCAAAAAGATATATTAGAATTGGAAAAGGTACAGAGAAGGGCAACAAAAATGATTAGGAGGTATGGAACAGCTTCCAGACAAGGAGAGATTAAAAAGACTGGAACTGTTCAGCTTAGAAAAGAGACAATTAAGGGGAGGATATAATAGAGGTTTATAAAGTCATGAACGTATGGAGAAAGTGAAGAAGGGAGTGTTATTTATGCCCTTCATATAACACAAGAACCAGGGGGTCACGTGATGAAATTAATAGGCAGCAGGTTGAAACCAAACAAAAGGAATTACTTCACACAACCTGTGTATACTTCTACACAGTCAACCTGTGGAACTCATTGCCATGGGATGTTGTGAAAGCCAAAGTATAACTAGGTTCAAAAAAGAATTAGATAAACTCATGGAGAATAGGTCCATCAATGACTATTAGCCAAGACAGTCAGGGACACAACCCATACCCTGGGTGTCCCTAAGCTTCTAACTGCCAGAAATAGGAACTGGAGGACAGGGCATGGATCACTTGTTAATTGCCCTGTCCTGTTCACTCCCTCCGAAGCATCTGGCGCTGACCACAGTCGGAAGACAGGATACTGGGTTAGATGGAACATTGGTCTGACCCAGTATGGCCGTTCTTATATTCTTATGATAGATGGCCAAAAACAGTTTGGCCTTTTTTTTATCATTATTCTCTTTCCCTCTTCCAGGACAGTAAAAAGCACTCACGAGATGAGGTGCAAAATTCCTTCTTGACTTCAAAGACATTTCTCCTGGCCAGTTTCTCCTGATTCCTGGCATATTCCATTGGAAAGCTCTTCACACAACCAGCTGGCAACAGACAGTACAAAGCTCTTGCTTCCCCTGCAACTCTCGCTTCCAGATTACAGCATCTTTTTGTCGAGGTGAAAAGGAAAGTAGGAAGCAGCCTGCATTTCAAAGGGAGCCTGACAATATCAGAGAGGCTTTGAAAGCACTGTGCTTCCCTGTTTGCAAACAGAAATACGGTAGGGGAAAGCACCAAAGTTTACTTCCACCAAAGGGATCTCATGTCATTAAAGATGCCCCATTCTGCCTAGAAGGAAGAGATAATTTAAAAAATCTCTCTCTGATCTCCATGCAATAAATAACATGAACGCCTTTAAATGAACACCAAAACCAGGGCTGCCATGATGACGAAAGATGCATCTTCCTTCCTCCATGTCATGGAACCTTCTGCTTGGACATGAACTGAATTATGGTACCTCCTGCATCTGGGAGACTCAGGCACTGGGAGACAACTGCATTTCGTCTGCTAGGGATTGATCCTGCAGCATTCGAGTTTATGGGAGTTTTCCCATTCAATAGGTGCAAGGCCAGTCCCCTAAAGCACTGTGTAGGGCGGCCCAAAAGCATTTAGTGATGGGAAAATTGGGGGTTTTGACTTAACAAAATGTTTCACTAAAAGTGTCTGTTTTCCATGGAACTTTCAACTTTTCATCAAAAAAACAAACACCCAAAAAACAAAATTCAGAAATGCCACAGTGGTGCCTTATGGAATTTGTAGTTCAGGTTCCCCTTTCCCTGCTTCTCTTCTATGTACAGTGCTCCCCAGTTGGACTACATCTTCCATGATGCACTGCACAGCTCAGCAAGAAGGGAGTCCATGGTTCCCCATGGGATATGTAGTCCAGCTAGGAGAGAGGAATGGAGCCATGAGGTACCCAAATTGCAATTTTCCTAAAGCAGCATGGTGGTATTTCTGTATCAAAACTTTTTAGCTGAAAATGTTTGGTTTTCAGCCAAAAGTTTTTGGTTTTTGATTATTTGTGTGTGTGAGAGAGAAAGGCAGTTTTCTGGAAAAAAAGAAAATCAATGAAAATTATTTCCCCTCGTTTTCATTGAAATTTTCCATAGGGAAAAAACCCAAAACATTTTCCAGCCAGCTCTAACACTGAGACCTTGTCCCACCCTGAGCAAGTGACTCAAGTACTCCAACACAACTGCATTACTGAGCTATAGCATAGTGTCTGGCAGACTAAAACACCAAGCGATGACCTCCTCATTACCTCCCCAATAGTACAGCACACAGGAGACTAAAACAATGACACAAAACAACATTATTTCTGCTCTACGATAGCATTCTGAAGACTACAGCACCAAATTACCTGTGCTAAAGCATATGGACTGGCTCACCTGCATGTCTGCCTGCTACTTGTTTAAAACACTGACTTATTACACCAAAACCCAGCTTCACTTCCTACTGCCCAAGTAACACAGGACTGTTAATATCCATCAGTTGCCTCCTGTTTATGTCATATACCTGTATAACTCTGTGTATTCTCTGTACCTGTTTAAAAAGATAAATAAGTAAATAAAAGACAGGGAAAGCAAGTTGGCTTATTGGAATTTCAACCTTAGTCCAGCATTCACTGTGAGTCAAGAGCAAGGTAATTTTTCTATCCCAAAGGATTGCTGTCCCTATTTCACAAAGCCAGTAGAGGGGCAACAAGATACCCCTTTACACTGCACAACACCCACCCTAGAGTGTAAATCTTCCTTCTGAGGGCGGGCAGCCATCTTGTCTTCCAAAATCGCTGCCTCTGAGCAAAGGGAGGAGTGAGCTGTTACTTGCTTTTATAACCTACAGCCTGGTGTTTATAGGACGATTTCAACCAGTCAGAATGGAGAATAAATAGGCACATATAATGAATACTCCCAGGTCTCTCTAGGAAGTTGGAGTATGCCTAGAAGTTAGGCAATTCAAGGTTCTGAGGGGCAGCCTAATGCCCTGAAATCAAGTGGATGGACATTATAGTCCAAGCAGCCCCTCCTGGTGGTTCACAGAATGGAACATTTCAAGAACTGCCCGACAGGGGATCTGTGGCCAGGAGCTAGGTCAATAAAACAGTCTCTCTCCCACATACTGGTCTGCAGAGTGAAACCCTTGGTCTAACAGACTGACCCCAGAATGGGGAGTCAGCAACTCTGCTTTGCTCTGTGATCAGGGACAAGCCATTGGGCCTCTTTGGGCCTCGGCTTCTCTGTCTGTGTCATCCCCAGCCACACCTTGGAAAGATAGAGTGTTATTCACCTGTTTGTAAGTGCTAAGTGTTGGTTTCATTGCAATAAAGTTTCAGTAGTAACGGCCTGTCAGCAGCTACATTGGATGCACTGCCCACAGCTCCCCCAGCCTGGTGTCTGCTGCGGGCTCTCTTCCTGGCTGTTAGTTTGTGGGGGCACATCAGGCTGCTCTAATCTCCTTTTGATTGGCACTTCTTGAAGCAAATTGCTCAGTCACCAGCATCAGCCGAGCTCCAGGTATGCAGCATGTAATTCAAATAGAGCTGCTAGGCAGGGAGTGAGGCTGTTGCCACGGGGTCCAGAAATGTCATTTGCTAGTTTCCTTGCAGGAACAGCCGCGGAGTTCAGAGACCCCACACCTCTCTCTATGCACCACGTTCCCAGCAGAGTCGTTGCCTCTTCTCTCCAGTGTCACACTCTCACCGCCCCTTTCTGCTTCCTGTTCAGCCATCCCTCATAGGTGAACATGCTCCGGAGGAGCTGAGCTGGGAGTCCAGGGGGCAAGCAGCTGAGACTGGTATCACGCAGGCGACAACAGGGCTGAAAGGATGATGGTCAGGCCAATGTATCAGGTCCTCATTCTCTTATGGTGGGCCCCATTCTGCTACACTTACTCAGGTCCCTTGCTCCCATGAGTAACCCTATCACTGGGCTGTGTCTGTACCTATGGTACTAGCCAGCACAAAGGTAGCAGGTCACCCCAGTAGGGTTAGTTACTAGAGTAGCATCCCTCCACCACAGCCTGTTCCATGGTGACGGTTAGAGGCCCCTAAATCTCTCCTGGCTCCTTTAATTAGGCAGAGAGCCAGCCCAGGAGTAGGAGAGGCAAAGCAGATGGGAGAGCTACAGAGAAGGGAAAAACAAAGGGGAGATCAAGCAGTGCTACAGCTGGAAGTCCGAGTGCTGACTAATTCTCCCCCTGCTTTCCTGACACAGCTGCAGCTCCCAAGAGCAGCCCCAGCAGCAGGCAAACGCTGCTTGTGAGGGGCTTGCCCCAAGAACCCTCCCAGGCTTCACGCCTGCTCACTCGGCCTGCTCTGCTAGCTGCCTTTGGTGTGGGAATGAACTGCCTGCCTGCACCACCAGTGTGGGGGCATGATCGCAAGGAAGCCTCCACAGCACTGAAGGCAACATCTCCTCTGGCCTGACAATGACTTTGCTTTTAATGGGAGCCAGTGTCCCAGCCCGCTCCTGCCCCAGGCACCATGCACCCAATTAGCCATGCTTCTATTTTCTACCTCATACGGTTTGAGCATGTGTTTAAAGTGACCCATGTTGAACTTTCTGAGCCCCGGGGGAGTCAGCGTTTAACTGAGGGATGCTATTACCCCCAACCAGGCACATATGCTGGTCCCCAGTGGTGGCAAGAGGGAAATGGAGCTATATGCTCCCACTGGACTAAAATCAGCAGTCACTGCAGGTTGCAACACTGATTCTTAAAGACCCCCACGCCCCAGGACAGAGGGAATTAGACCCAGGGTTCCCAAACGTAGGGCTGCTGCACAGTGCCATATGGTCCACCGGCGTAACTGTATTCTCCAGTCAAGCTCTTAGTAAATCTTTAACTCCATGTGACTCACGTGAGTAAAAGCTACAGCAATGAAATGTTTAGAGCTGGACAGAGTATAGAAAAAACTTTATTTATAAAAACCCAAGCTGAAATAAATCAAGTTTAATTCTCGCGAGTACAATGATGCATTTCACTGCAAGGTAACCTAGCAATGTACACACAGTCTGCCACTTACAACTGTAAAAACGGCAAGCAGTTTTTCTATCTGACCTGGCTGGATTTATTTTTCAGAAGCAAGAAGAATGCACTGGTGGAGAAGATGATGAGAGCCCTGGACCATCTACAGTGACACAAATGAGCCAGCCAAAAAAATAAAGTGGTAAGAAAATACGATGATGCATGCTTGAAGTTTGGATTCTCTTTCACCGGACGGGTTGAGTACCTGTTGCCTCAGTGTGTTATAACAGAACTGTTATTTTGCATTTTTTTTTAACAATATCTGATTGTTTTCTAATTAGTAGAGAGTAGAGTTCAGTCTTGACTTATACAACACAGAAATTCAGATTTTACACTGAATATAGGGTTCAAAGTTTAAAATCAACAAATAACTGGTTTTTTAACAATTTTGTTAATGTTGTGTTACTCATTCAGTTTTGTACATGGTACAGTTATGCACTGTTTGCCCTGTTTGAACACCACATTTTGCTCTCCATGTTTTTTTAAAGCGTAGCTTTACTAAACCTGTTGGTTTCAAAGACCTTAAAGCCTGTCTTTGAGTGCATATTGCTAGGGATTTCTATCCTTACAACTGTTTATATTCAAATGAAAAGGAAACATGGGAATTCTTTGCTTACAGTGTTATCATTTAGCTGTATGTAATAATTATTTATGGTTCTAGTTGTTAATAGTGGTGTTAACAGCGGGGCGCAGTGCCCATTGCAGCTGTACCGGTGGGCCACAGGGAAAAATGTTTGAGGACCCCTGAATTAGACCACACTGCCGGTGGCCCACTGGAATCAGCCACTGCTACGCATGACGGTTCACAGCTAGACACTCCGCCGCATCCCCCTTGACACTGGCTAGAGGAGGGCAGTGCTTTTCAGAGGGCAGATCCTTATTTAAGGTAAAAAAAAAAAAATGTTGTAACCTTCCTTGCATTTACAAGTAAAAATGTATTCATGCTAACAGTGCTAATAAGCCTGTGTAATTGATTTGTGCGTGTGTTTGGAGAGGCTGACAGAGAATCCTTGACACTGAAAGGGGAGGCTGCGCAGGGAGTGAGATTTTCGTTGTTTTTATTTGTAATAAAATTTCCAGTGCCTCCCCCTGCCCCCCCCCCCACTCCCTGGATTGCCTTACACAACACCCATCCCACTCCCAGGGATCGCAATGTTGAGAAACATTGGAGTAGGGGAATGGGAAGTCAGGACTCCTGGGTTCTATTCCTGGCTCTTCCTATGTAATCTGGGCAGATGAGTCTCTCTATGCCTCAGTTTCCATAAACAGGGACAATGCCACCGCCCGGGGTGCTGCAAAACCTGCCTAGGAAAAGGAGCAACCTGATTGGACATTGTTATGATTAGATTCCACTGCATGTGGACTCTTCATATTTGACTCAACTGGTCATGGTTCAGATCAGAACTGACTGCACCTGTCCCTGGGGATTTGAATGCAAGGAACATAATCAGCCCCAAATGGGCAGTACTCTTGAGAACTGTGGAGTGTGAGTCTTCCTGATGAGGAGGAGGAAAGACACTGTTACAACTGAAACACGAGGGCTAAAACCATCTCAGAGGACAGAGCTGCTCACGGATGGGTGGTGGGGAGCCAGCAGGGATGGATGGCTGTGACTGCTTGTCAGTTTCACTAAGAACAATCCAGCGGGTGGCTTGTGCAAAAGGTGACTTTATTGCAGAGTTCTGCGCTGCGTCCATGCATAGTCACCGCGGCTGTCTCGCTAGTCTATTTTCTTTCACCTTCGCCAAGACGGCAGGGTGCCCGGCGGGGCCACGGGGCGACAGCTCACAGCAGCAGCAGCCTGCGCAGCTCCTGGGAGGAGGTGACAGGCAGGGAGCAGGCAAAGTTTTCACAGAGATAAGCAGTGGCTTTTCCGTCTTTCCTCTCCAGGGAGGAGAGGAAGGGCAAATGGTGGTACAGGAATCCAGTACTGTCCCCGTCTGCCAGCATCAGCACCTGGGATACACAGAGATGGAGACGGTCAGGGATGGAGTGAAAGGGAGAACACAGTCAAGACCCAGTCAGCTCCCCTTGCCCACCGCAGGAAGTGCTAACTGCATCACGCCTACACGTGCTAGGAGAGGGGAGGATGGAAGGCGAAGAGAACCAGATACAGATCTTAGGGCATGTCTCATGGAGCACAGACCCTGCAATCACATCCCCACACCCTTTACTGCTGCTATTTACTAACTTTTTGTAACACTTCTTCGAAGGCTGAAGGGCCTGGGTATATTTAGTTTGGAAGAGAGAAGATGGGGGGGGGGGACATGCCAGCTACTTGAAAGGCTGCCATAAAAAAGATGGAGAAAAGTTGTTCTCTCTTGCCACCAGGGGCAGGACAAGAGGCGATGGGTTCAAACTCGAGCACAACAGATTCAGATTAAATCTCAGGAAAAACTTCCTAACTGTAAGAACAGGAGACCAAGGGCAGAGACTACCTCCGGAGGTTGTGGAAACACCTGCACGGGAGGTTTTCAAAAGGAGACTGGAGAGCCACCTGTCTCGGATGGTTTAGACACAACAAAGCCTGCACATTGGCAGGGGGTTAGACTACATGACTCTTATGATCCCTTCTAGTCCTATACTTCTATTTCAGAGAGACCTGGACCCTACAGACCAACCAATGCTGCCAGAAGAATGTGGGACCCCCATTTCTAGCCCTCTCCCCTTTCCTGCACCCCCTCTACATGGCGTATCCTGCCTGACCCACCCTGCCACCCCTCCTCCCCTTGTGCATGTCTCCCGTGAGGCCTAAACGCCTGTTTTCCCCTCTTAGCAACAAAAACGTACCGCACCCTCCTGACCAAAATAAGCACAGGACCATATGGCCAGGGCTCCTCAATGCAGGTCACTCTCCTCTCATTGATCTGTGCTAACTTAGGGCTCCACCCTGGAAGGTGCTGATCCCTGCCAACCCCCACTCAAGCCACTCTGTTGGTATACTGTAAGGGCTCAGCGTTCAGTGAAGGGTGTCACACAGGGGGCTTGGTATAGTGACGGGTGGGGCTTGGGGAGGGCTGGGCATGCACTGCTGAGTATCACATGAGAGGCTCAGTGTGCAGTGATGGGAGCTGGCATGCAGTGAGGGGTGGTGCCTGAGGGCTCAGTGTGCAGTGAGGGGTGGTGCCTGAGGGCTCAGTGTGCAGTGATGGGAGCTGGCATGCAGTGAGGGGTACTGCCTGAGGGCTCAATGTGCAGTGAGGGGTTGTGCCTGCAGGCTCAGTGTGCAGTGAGGGGTACTGCCTGGGGGCTCGGTGTGTACTGTGCGGGGGTGCCCGGGCAGGGTTGGCATGCAGGGGGGAGTAATGCCCAGGGTTGTGTGTGCAGCGAGGGGTGTTGTGCAAGGAAGTGCTGGCATGCAATGAGGGGTACCGTCAGGGGGTACCATGTGCAGTGGGTGGTGCCCGGCCTGGGACTCGATGCTTATTCCTATGTGTAGCTGCACAGCCCCTCCCTGTTGGCTCCCAGTTGGGAGCGGCCGCACGGACAGCTTGGCCCATTGTGTTGCTGGGCCGTGTGCTGCAGCAGTGACTAACTCTGCTGCAAACCCACCCAAGGCCTGTTTACCCAACGAACAAACTGTGATCAACAGCGCTGCTGGCAACACCCCTGCTGCCCAGCAGGCTTCAAATTTGCTGCTCTAATTGAGCTCAAACGGCATTAATCTCTTTTAAGCCATGCCAGCTTCCTGCAGGCAGGAGTCAGAGCCACAGCGCAGACAGACCCAAGCCGGCCTGAGAGTTAACACTCCCCTCGGATCCCTGAGACACTCAACAAGGAGCCACTTTCCTAACTGTGGCAGATGCTAAATAACCGATCCCCCCTCTCAGGCCAATGGCTGCATGTTCAGCAGCACTGCCTCCCTTTCCCCCTACACTAGGGATCCCACGGAGCCCAGAGAGGGGGACAAATCTTCCAGCATGCCAGACAGAGCGGGAGGACAAAGCCAGGGGGCATGGGGCAGAGCAGCGCAGGTGCAGGATGCAATGACACTGGGAGGCTGTCAAGCAGTCCAACAACCCTGCCACAGGTGGCTCATGGTTAAGGCTAAGGTTTTGTCACGGATCTTTTTGGTAAAAGTCATGGACAGATCACAGGCAATAAAGAAAAATTCACAGAAGCCCGTGACCTGTCCCTGATTTTCAGAAAAAATATGCGTGACAAAATGGGGAGCTGCGGGGTCCCCACTCCTGGGCAGGTGCGGGGGAGCTCTGAGGGCCCCCACCACCCATGGCTCAGAGCAGCAGCCTCCCCCCACTGCCTTGCTGCCCAGGGCTTCTCAGATCTCCAGGGTACCCCACAGCCCCAGGCAGCGGGGGTGCCCCGCAGTTCCCAGCCACCAAGGGCGGCGGGGGACCCTGCAGCACCTACCAGTGGGGGCCTGAAGTCACGGAGGTCTCTAGAAGTCACAGATTCCATGTCTTCTGTGACCTCCGCGACAAAATCATAGCCTTACTCGTGGTTCACATGGCACCCAGGCAATTTTCAAGCCAAAATGCTGATCACCCTTCCCCACCAGAGCCTGCGCTCTCCCACAATGCCCTGGCTCGCTGTCGCCCACACGCTCATTTGCTGTGGGCCGGGACCTGCTGCCAGAGGGCGGGAGGACGCACGTTTTCCCCAGCCAGCCTGTTCTCCAACACCAGCAAAGAAGGGTGGCATTCCTGAACTGTCTGCCCAGCAGGCCCGTCATCCCAGCACCCCAGGAGTCAGCGCAGACACACTCCTGACATGAACCCACGCCCCGCGCCCTAACCCAGCAACCACCGCACAGATCACATTCACACCCCTGAGCGCAGACACACTTCTGACACCAACCCACGCCCCGCGCCCTAACCCAGCAACCACCGCACACATTACACCCACACCCCTGAGCGCAGACACACTCCTTACACCAACCCACGCCCCGCACCCTAACCCAGCAACCACCGCACACATTACACCCACACCCGAGCGCAGACACACTCCTTACACCAACCCACGCCCCGCGCCCTAACCCAGCAACCACCGCACACATTACACCCACACTCCTGAGCGCAGACACACTCCTTACACCAACCCACGCCTCGCACCCTAACCCAGCAACCACCGCACACATCACACCCACACCCCTGAGCACAGACACACTCCTTACACCAACCCACGCCTCGCACCCTAACCCAGCAACCACCGCACACATTACACCCACACTCCTGAGCGCAGACACACTCCTTACACCAACCCACGCCTCGCACCCTAACCCAGCAACCACCGCACACATCACACCCACACCCCTGAGCGCAGACACACACCAATACAACTGTACACCATCACACCGATCACACCACTAACCCCTAAACACACACACTCCCAGCAATAGCAGACCCCAACCCCCTCACGGATCACATCTGTTCTTAAACACACGTACACACACAGAACCACTGACACACCCCTCACATCCAAATGCAGCAAGCACAGCACAGATCATACCAATGCCCCCCAGCACTGACATCCAACACCCTAGAGCAGCAATCACTGCACACATCACCCCAACTCGTGCTTCCACACAACAGCTTCCACCCCAACCACCGCATACCAACTCCCCTCGCACGCCAGAGACAGGCAAAGATCCCACCCACTGACACACACTGCACCCCTCCAGCGCAGCCCCACCCACATCGCACTGAGCCTGCTTCAAACCCTGCGAGCCACATTCCCCCCACCCACACACATCTCCTAGCTCCTCTGCTAAAGTCCCGGGCTTGCCCCGGTCTCCTCCCAACCAGGCCACAGACCCGGCTAGCCTCCCACTCACTGTCCTCTCTCTGACATGCTCCAAACTCCCGCCCTCCCCCTAACAGCTGTCCTGCCCCATTCCCCTCCATTTGGGCAGCAGGCCCCCTCGTCACACAGCGGCCACTGCTGCCCTCCTATGGACCATCTCTCTTTCCCAGGGCGCCTTCCATTCAGCCTGCTCCCATCTCCTCCACAGGGGCCTGGAGCTAGCTGCCCCCTCCCTGGCTGGAGGGGCCCCCTTCCCTGCCTCTGGCCTCAGCTCAGGATTGGCATCCTTTCTCTCCAACCCCCCTCCTGCCTCCCCCCAGTGCCCCACTGGCTTTGTCTGGAATTAATTCCAGGAGTGATTAATTACCAATTCATATCTAATCTGAAATTCATTATTCATTTTCTCGCAGCCTCCCTGAGGTCCTCTGGCTGGGCCAGGACAAAGCAAGGCCGGCACGTTAGCGCTCCATGGAAGAGGAGATAATGAAATCCTTCATAATTACCCCGCAGGCCTTTAGCAGGCCAGGGAATTAACCCAGGAGCAGGCTCAGGCCCAGGCCCGTGCCTGCCTCTGGCAGTGACTGAAATCTGCCTACCACCGTCAGGACACTGCCCTCGGCCCCTAGCACCGGGTAAGGTTAGGAGGAAAAGACACCAACGTCTCTTTCCTCCCTAGTCCACCAGCCCCTGCTGGCACGGAGCAGTGGGGAATCCAGGGCATGTTCTAAGCAGGTCAGTGCAAGGAGGGCTGCAGCTCACAGGTAAAATCTGCACTCCCTCCTTCTAGCCAATCAGCAAGAGCCCCCCCAAGCCTAGTCCACCTTGACAGTCAAAGGAGACCTCAATGAAGGGCTCATCCACCCCTTTCAGAGAGCACAATAATAACCACACAACCACATGGGGCAGCCCGAGACCCCCTGGCCTACTGAATGCAGGGACCCTTGAAAGAGTAATGGCAAGAACTGTACAGATGCAGCTTCCTTTGAGCTCAATGCGTGTTACAAGGGTGGGGGTGACTCTAAGAGCAAGCGTCACAGCGGATAAAGGACCGTTACCAACATTCTCCAAGGGGAAACTGAGCCACAAAGCAGGGAAATGACCTGCTCAGGGTCACAGTGCAAATCAGCAGCAGGTCAGGAACAGGCTGCACGACTCCCAACTCACTACAACCAAGAGTTCTTGTTCCCAAGCTGCTGGGTAGCATTGCTGATGGCTGCTAAAGAGATGGGGTGCTCTGCCCCAGAGTAGCTGCACTTTGGAGGGGAGGAGAAGTGAGCCTTTAGGCTCCACATCTTCTATCACTTGGTGAAGTGTCTAAAGATGGGATGAAGGATGCTAGATAAACAAAGGATGCTATCGCTATTAATCCTTGATTATCATGCACCTTGGCCTGAAATGTTACCATACAAAATGACAGACCTGAGATTCCAGACTTGGGTCCCTGCCACCCCAGCTCAGCACAGCAAAGGGTTAAATGAACCCGTCCTTCTGCGGCACTCACTGATTCCTCCCTCCTCACACAGCAACGCCCCCCCCCAACACTGGTATCAAACGTAAATTCACCAGCTTTCTCAACCTCACTACGGCAAGGATTTCGCTGTGATGTTTGCGAGGAATTAATTACTGGAACGACCTAGTTAATTACATCAATGCAGCTCAGGCTAGCCCCCAGCAGCCTGCCAGCAATGGGTGGGTGGGCGGGGGTGTCATGTTGACGTCTCTTAAACTCCTGACACAGCTGCTCTGCCATCTCCAGGGCAAGAGAGGCAAGCGCTGCAGAACGGGGTGGAGAAATGGAGAGTGGTGGGAGGGGACCGGGAAAGGGCAGAGGCGCCTGTGAGGAGCTCCGAGCGAGCGACCTCCTGAAGGGGGAAAAGGCAGTTTGGGCCCAGGCTTCCACGCGTCTCGTTGGACAGGAAAGTTGCTCTGGGGTCCTGGTGTCTGAGCCTGTCCAAATCCTGAGCAGTGTGGCTGGAAGGCTTTGCCTCTCCTCTCCTTTAGCTGAGGTGGGCAGACGGGGAAAAAGAGCCAGTTAACTAGCAAGAGTAGTAATGGGCTCCACACAAAGAGGGCGGGAGAGGCCAGGCACATCCAGGGATCCCAGGGGGAAGCCGTGCTGAAATCCTCCAGCCAGTAGTGCCCAAGCTCTGGATTCGCTCCATGCCCCACACTCAACCAGGCTCCACAATGGGGTTCCACAGGGCTCACACTCCCTGCTTGCCTTGGGGAGAATGGAGACCTCCAGCCCACTCCCCGGATGAACCTGGGACTCTGCTCCCACTTCAAGGCAAGCCTGTATCCAGGACTAGCTTTATCCTCCCTGCGGGAACTCTCCTGGGGCTCGTTCTCCCTGCCTTACGCTTGGGGCAGGCATGGACACTGGTGCAAAGTGGGCACGGACTGCAACCCCTGGTAGCGTTTGCATGGGGCCTGAGGTGCAAGTGTAACCTAGCACTCTGTCCCCCTCTAGTAGGCAGGGGAGAGACAGGCCCCTTGAGTCTGCAACCTGCGGCCAGCGTGACACCCCGTAGCTGCTCATTAAACCTCTCAGAGCCTTTCACTGCCAGGTCATTCTGCTGAACCCAGCCCCGGCTGGTCATGACTAGAAGTGGCTAGGAAATGAGTTGATGATCTCAGTCCAGTTCCTGTGGTGACCCGGGGCCAATGTTCCCTCTAATTTTTGACAGGCCTTGTGTGTGAAAAATTTCTTCTGTGCAAATTTTTGAAGAAGAGTTCAAATTTGTGCGCCATAAGGCAAGTGTGCCCAAGCGAGTAAAATGCTTATACAGTTAAAGAGTTTTAATTTGCAATTTGTGATAATAGTTTTATACCATGTTATTTTATAGATGTCATCTTTAAATACTTAGAAAAAAGGAAATTTAACCTCCTTTCCCTTTCCCCCCCCTTGCCGGCTAGGAGAATCTGGCTGTGTTGATAGATGGTGGGCGAACAATGTCAAAAGTCGCCCGTAAATGATATTTCGGCCTGGCTCCGATGTAGCATTTCATTTGTTGTGCGCGCGGTGTTTCGCCGTATGTGCGGGGTTTCGGATCGGTGTGCACGCTCACACGCACACAGCTCAGAGGGAACAGTGCCTGGGACTCACGGGGGCCATGGAGCCTGAGTTAGCAGCACGTCTCTCATCCTCAGAGGTGGGTTTCTGCAGATCAGACCAGAGGCACGCAGGCAGGATGGCGTGGGGGAGCTTGGACTGCTCCTGCCTGCCCTGCCGATTCTGGGCACAATCAGAGGACGCCAGCCCTAGGGCTGACAGTCTGGCACCTCTCAGCAGCATACTGTGTCAAAAGCCCCAGTGGCAGCAAACCCTGCCACATGCATGGGACCCAGCAGCATGGAGGCATCTTTCTTCGGGCTCCTGCCTGGAGTTTCCTTGGCACTTAACCTCTCAGCTGCAGCAGGGACAGCACTGCCTCTCTCCCTCCGGTGGCAGCAGAGACGCCGCACCTGGCTTAGGCTCTGGCCGCAGCCCCGAGCTAGCAAGTCAGAAGATACTTGGGACACTTCAGCTCCGATTCTTCTGCTTTCAGCCCTGTTTTACCAAACTGTGAGGAGATAGCATGGCATCAGGTAAGCCCTCATATGACAATCCAGGAGGTGCTTGTGTTCAGCAGCTCTGTCTCCTTGTCAGCGTCAATCACATGTGGAAGAGACAGGATCTCTCACTCCAGGCCTTGGAGACAACAGAGAGAGAGGCAGCTGTCACCAGGATGGATGCAGGCCTCTGACATCCCGTTCATTATAGAGAGGCTGAGCAGGGCACAGTACCTCGTTCGCTGAAGACACCAGCACTGGGAGACATGGACCCAGGTCTGTGTAATTTGAGATGTTCTGATCCAAACTTTCCAAAGCTTCAGGCAGGTTGGAATCCAGGGTTCTGGTTTAGGCCTATCCCTACAGAAAACTGACAAGAGCCCCTCTGGCATCCCCCAACTAAAAAGAACAGCCATACTAGGTCAGACCCAAGGTCCACAGGCCAGTATCCTGTCTTCCATCAGTGGCCAATGCCAGGTGCTTCAGGAGGAATGAACGGAACAGGTAATGATCAAATGATCCATCCCCTGTCACCCATTCCCAGCTTCTGTCAAGCAGAGGCTAGGGCCACCATCCCTACCCATCCTAGCTAATAACCATTGATGGACCTATCCTCCATGAACTTATCTAGTTCTTTTTTGAACCCTGTTACAGTCTTGGCAGTCAGAAGACCTTGGACGGAACCATTTTCCATTGGAAAATGAAGTTCCATCAAAATCGAAACGCTTCACAGAAGTTTCATTGTGGAGAAAAATCTGGGAAAAAAGTTCTGCCAACATCAAAGAATCCTGTTTCAGTGTTCTCAAAACAAAAAGGTTTGATTATTTACCCGGGAACAACTTTTTGCTTCAAAGTGTTTTAATTTTGAATTTTATTAGAGATTATGATATTCAAATAGAAACAGAAACAAAACATTTCGACTGATCTGAAATGAAGTTTTTCTTCATGGAGAATTCTGAAATGTTTGCATTTTGTTCTGAGGAGAACTTAAACCAAATTTCAAAATCTCGTAATCCTCATGAAACAGAGTTTCCATCCTCTGCACAGTGCTACGAATGACATCATTGACAAGTCAACTCCCCATTCTGATGATGTCACATTTCACTTCCTGTTCAACAGGCTGTTGTCATTTCCTGTGTGTTCTCCTACATGTCATTGTTTATATCCTGAGTGGCACAAGGCTGCTGCCCATTCCTCTGCTTGCATCTCAGCCATGCCATTGTTCTTTTCACTGGCTGTGCTCAGGAACTAGTAATTCATACCTTGCTATTCTAAAAAGCACTGAAAATTCATTTCAAAGCACAGCCCTCTCTCTGCTGGGGCTGTCCTTGTCTCTGCTTTAATCAGTCAGTCAGTCTCCAGGGCTTCTGTGCTCTTTTGCCTGGAATCTTTTATAGACACATGGAAAGACTCCAAAGCAAGTTCTTTCTCCCTCCATTCTGCAAAGTGATTCTAGAGACTGGGATGTGATGTAGCAACGGGGAAATAACACATCATGTCAGAGGCAACATTTATTTAGAAGGATAGGGAAGGAGTCTTTTAGTGCCATGATTTTCACTGAGAACCAAATGGGAACCAAGCAACAGAACACTAGCATGTAGTTTAATTCAATATCCATCGGCAGGACCGGAGTCAGATAAAACCACAAAGAGGATAAACCAAATCCATCACCAGGTGCAACCCTGCTCAGGCTCCTTTCTATAAGGCAGGGAAAGGGAAGGTCCCAGGAGATCAACGGGAGCACAAGAGCAACAGCTGTTGTTAAAGGATGGGGCGGGGGGAGGCGGGCACCTGCATTGGTTCTGCTAACCAATCTGCCAAAAACAGACATGGCTGCTGGGTTCTTTGTGCACTAATAGTTGTGGCCGACAAACAATTGGGCAAAAAATTCTCAGCCTTCCTCCACTCATCAACCAAAAACCAGCTGCAGTTTCTTACCCTGCTCCCAATCCCACAATCCTTTGACAACCCCAGTGACTAGGCCAAACATGGAATGCGTGGGCGGTTGCCAAGGAGCCCACACTTTGGTATTTTAACTATCTCCTCAAGTCCAGGCTCTGACGTGAAACCCATTCCAGGGACCAATCTTCCTCCTGCTCTTTCCTGCCTCGTACTGCGGGGAAGGCAAACCTAAGAGGCAGGGACGCTGGGGGCAGAGGGCCATGGTCCCATCACTTTTTACTGGACGTAAGGGCAAGTAATGCGGGGGACGGGGGGGGCGAGAGGAGTGAGCGGGGGGCAGGGTCCTGGGGGGAAGAGGTGGCATGGGAGCAGAACCTTGCAGAGAAGGGGCGACGTGGGGGTGCGGCCTCGGGGGAAGGGGTGACATGGGACGGGGCCTCGGGGGAAGGGGTGGGGCCACGGTTCGGGCACTGGTGGCCCTCCCACTTTTAGGGAGCTTCCATCGCCCCTACCAAGAGATATTCCACCACCTATCTCTGCAGTGCTGGAGTGAATGTCTCGAACAGCTGGGCTTTGGCTTCCAAAGCTCCGTGTTGCAGTTGGAGGCAATTGAATTAAACAGCGAGAAAGGAAGTGAATTTCCTTGCCATTTGATTTGCTCGCGCTCCCCGGTCGGTTTGTTGTCCGAGTCCCCCTCGCAGAACCCGCTCAGGTTGCAGAGAACAAAGGCTGGCACAGCTGTTGAACAGGGAGTAATTTATTAACAGTGGCACCAGAGGACTCAGCCTCCTGCTGCCAACCCAGTATGTTCAATTCCGGCAAAGTGGGTCACTGGCTTTAATCCTTCCAAGGGAGAGAGGGAGGAATAAAGCTGGTAACGGAAAGAGACCCCGCGAGCAGAACAAGGACTGGCCAGAGCACACTGGAGCCATGGGACAGGCCAGCCTGGAGCCAGCACCAGAGAGATGCTGGAGCCAACAGGAGAAGAACAGGCTCTGAGCAACCAGGAGCCACGTTCCCTTCATTACACCTCCTCACCTCCTGTGCCCAAAGGAGATTCATCCCAAGGGAGGGCACACTCTGTGGTTGCCATCACCCACCCGTGGGAGGCAGCCCAGCCGGCAGCTGAACCTGTGCAAGCCCAGCCACCTTGCGTCACACTTGACACTCAGCCAGCACCACCCACTGGCTCCCTGCAAAAATCCCACTTTTCACTGCTGCAACCCCCGACCCTGGAGGCCCTCGAGCCGCTGCGGCCCTGAGGAAATCCAGGCTGACTCTTCCTTGGCACGTATCCATGCTGCCCACATTAGCTCTTGTGGCAGATCCCAGGGAGGGGCACAGGGCTGTTGTGTAGACTGGATGGCGACCATCCCACGCAGGGAAGAAAGGCCAGGAGATGATGAGGCTGCTACAGACACAGACCAGAGTCACTTACTGGAGCCAGTGACTGGCTGGCAACGACAGTTGCATGGATGGGGCCTGGGGAGCCAGGGAGAGATTGCGGGGCAGTGATGGGCTGCACCAAAGCCGTTGCAGAGAGTGTCACGGCTGCGGGGTCCTGCCAGACACACACACCGGGCAGGACTCAGATCCTGCAGGTAGTGCCATGGGTCTCTTCACTTCACTGGGATTATTGCAGGGCTAGGATGTGCACAGTGACTGAGCTTACCGAGTCGAACCAGTCTGCTAACAGATCAGGGCTCTTATGAGGAACAATGCAGAGAGCAAGCGTATTGTACCTGAAGTGCACAGAGAGCTCCTAGGACAGGCGTGTCACTCCCGGCACTGGCACTCCGGCGTGCGGCTGAGTGTGCGACTCCCGGCACTGGCGCTCCGGCCTGCGGCTGGGAGTGCGACTCCCGGCACTGGCGCTCCGGCCTGCGGCTGGGAGTGCGACTCCCGGCACTGGCGCTCCGGCCTGCGGCTGGGAGTGCGACTCCCGGCACTGGCGCTCCGGCCTGCGGCTGGGTGTGCGACTCCCGGCACTGGCGCTCCGGCCTGCGGCTGGGTGTGCGACTCCCGGCACTGGCGCTCCAGCCTGCGGCTCCTGGCACTAGTGCTCTGACATGTGGCTCAGCGTGTGACTCCTGCCAGTAGCACTCCAGTGTGTGGTTAGGCGTGCGACTCCTGGCACTAGCGCTCTGGAGTGCGGCTGGGCATGCAACTCCTGGCACTAGGGCTCTGAACTGCTGCTGTCAGAGATGAACCCAGTTCAGCTGTGCATAGCTACGAACTTTCTTCTCCTTTGGCACTGACCCCGTCCCTTCTCTTCTGCCCTGTTTCGTTCAGCTCGACATGTTACCAAGTAAGCAAGCTGTCAATCAAAAGGGCAGAGACGCTGCCGGCTGAATGTGACAGCTGCCACGGGGCTCAGCTGTCGTGCTGTTCGGAGGGATTTCTGTCTCTTCCACAGCAATCCGACAACTCCACTCCCAACCCCAGGCAGCAGCGCCGGGGTGCTCAGCGCGCCTTCCCAGCCACGCCGGGGCAGGCAGAGTCACACAGCTCTAATCAGGAGTGACGAATCAGTTCCATTCCACCGGGAGAGCAGAACACGAGGTGAGCGGTGGGAAGATGTTACACCTCGTACTCACCCTCCACCGGGGAATGCCTTAAAATACAGTCACCGCTAACTGCAAGGAACAGCTGAGCACCAGGGGCTCATTTAACATCTAAAGGGATTGCATCCAACATGCCAGTGCATGACAAACCCCCATGCCCAAGGCAACTGTGCTGCGCAGAGCTGACTGCACTCAGCCCATAGCACGGACAGCACAAGGCACTTGGGAGTGAGGAAAGCGGGGCCAGCACTGGGCTCATGGGAACTCCTGGACCTGAGAGTGGATGCACGGATCTTGGTCCTGGGCACGTCTCAGGGGGCTGGGGCTGAGGGAGGATCTAAGGGAGGTTTGGGGATTCGAATGGCTGGAAGAGGACATTAGGCTCTGGGGGGGTTCCTGGCACAGGAACTGAGGGATCAGAGGAGACAGAGGAGCCTCTGGGGGAGTCTGCAGGGTTCCTGTTGAGGGTGTGGGGCTGGGAGGGAGCTAAGAAGATGTTGCATTTCCAGGCAGAAGTTGTGTTGCTGAGTTCAGTAACCTAGATACATGTGCAATCCAGTGCTGACAGCCAGGCCAGGTACGTTCTCCCTGGAACAAGTGTCTCTCTCTGGGAGTCCCGTGTAAACACACATGCTGTGTTGTAACAATTCATTTCCCGGGTACAGGCTGACAGAAAGAGCCTCTGCAGCCATTTCTCTGTGTCAGTGAGAGGCGCCCAGGGAATGGGATTCATGATCCCTGCCTCCCAAGCTGATAAACAAGGCACAGCAACTGGAGGGCGTGTGGGGAAAGTAGGGCACCCCTTTAAAAGAGAGGTGTGGATGGGAGAAGGGAAAGGGTGGGTGAGGGAGAAAGAGCATCAGGAATCCAGCACGCTGCAGAAAGCCACTACCCGGTGTGAAGAGAGGCAGAGAAGCAGAACCAGGCTGTGTGCCCAGAGGGCACCGGGGCTGGCTGGCAGATTGTGGAGAGGGTACCTTGTTTGGAGCGAAGACGGAGTGGACACAGCGAAGCAGATCTTTAGTATCTTCTCCTTCTGGGGCACCACAGATAACGACCTGTCCGCAGAGAAAGGAATGCACAGGTGAATGGAAACAGGCTGGATCAGAGCCGAGTACCATCTGGCCCAGGCTTGTCTCTCTAACAGTGGCCAGGACCCGGTGCCTCGGAGGAAGGTGCCCAAACCCAGCAGGAGGCAGCTCTGGCGCCCCAGGGAACATTTCCTCCCCCACCCCGTCAGGTAAAGGTGAGTGCATACCCCGGGACAGGAGGACTGAGATACAGCAGGCCAGCCATGCCATGCATTCAATCCTCAGCCCGGCAGAGGGAGAGGGGACAAAGTGCAGGATGGAAGGACTAGGCGGGAGGGGAAAGCAGAGGGACACAAGGAACCGTGGAGAGAGGAAGGTGTCTAAGTCAGGTGACTGGATTCTTGCTGTTACAATTGTCCTTCACTTCCTGTCCCAAACTGCTTTGAAGTGCTGCTGAGTGCTGTCTCCCTGCTGTCATGTGGCACCCCAGAGGTGGCTGCATGTCAGTGATGGGGAAATGACCCTTTCCTTCTCCTGCAATAAGCAGCATTTTGGGATCCCCCATGCTATGGGCTCACTCATCCTTGTGATTCATTCATCTCCGCCTTGCCCCTCTCCTCTCACCCATCTAGTCTGCCTCCAGGCAGAGAGGAGAAAGCCTGCAAAGGACCAAACCAACCAGAAACAGATGGAGAAGCAAAGGAGGAGTTCATGGAATGGTCACGGGGCGATTTCACAGTCACTCCTAGTCAGTCACTTACTGTACCAGCCTCATCCGACTCCTGGGGATACACACAGCAGAATTGCCACCAGCTGTTCCCGAATGGGGAAGCCACGGCCAGTGGCTGCACACAGGCTCCAGGCAACTGGGGGCTCCAAAGGGCACTGCTCTCTCTCCTCCTCCCTGGGGGCTCTCTGCAGGATGCAAGGTACATCCTACAGCCCTATACACCCTAGTATCCTCACAGGAGCTGCCAGGCAGAGAATCCCCTCCCTTCCCCAGGGCACATGCCAACAGCCATAAACCACGTGCCTCAGCTGTGGAGCAGCCGTCTCGCCACCCAGGACGATCAGACTCCCTGTAAGCTACAGAGCTCTGCTCAGGGTGGGGAGGGGCCTCTATGCTAGGGCAGAACAGGACGTGCTGGGGAAGCAGCAGGTGAGTCTCTGACCACACAGATCCACTGGCCAAACTCCCTACCTGTTTGAGAGTGCGGTGAAAGGCCACGGTGGCTCGGGCCATCTCTGGCAGGGCCACAGGGATCTTCAGCAGCCTCTCTGAGAAGGCAGCCAGGATCTGCCCGGCTTTCTCCACCCACTCCATGTTGCCGGAGTAACAGGCTGCCCTGAGTAGGTTAGCAACGGCCACGGAGTTGGCGCTGGGCTCCACGCCATCTTGATCTACAGGGAGACAAGAGCCTGTCAGCCAAGCAGCCCAGTGCCCCTGAGGCGCAGCACTTGCCACAGGGGCACGGCTGCCTGGCATGCCAGCAGGATGGCGCCGAAGGAGTATGTCAGTGTGCTGGGTGTCAGGGCCGGGCACTGCTCAGCCTCTCCAGGGCTGCTGCTCTGTGACGCACCCAGGGCAGATGTCTGCGAAGGCTGCTGCCTTGAGACCTGGGCCACAGACAAAGCATGAAAGATCCAGGGGCTGGGAAATCTTTTCCTGGGGCCTGTTTCAGACATTACCAAGGACGCCAGGAACTCATGGCAGCAGGGTAGTGCCCGGCACTGCCATGCTGGAGACCCAGGCTCCAGGCCTGAGCTGGGACGCTCACTGTCTAGGCTGGGAAAGCTATAAAGAATTACCATGTTAGCCTGCAAGGACCTCTGCAACCAAGCAAGGGCTAGCATTGATGGGCGACGCCCTGCATCTCAGCTCCCCCTTGTTTGCCAGTGCCGGGCACCACCATACAAAGCACGCTGAGGACTCTGCTGCTTTTTGGGCATCCCACTCTCCGCTTCTTGGTGAAATCAAAGACTACAACTAAGGAAAACTACAGCCCAGCTTCTTGTAGGTCCTACACACAAACACGACCTTGCCCAGCATGACATTACGATGAGTTCTCAAGACTTCCTCATTCTCAGCTTGAGTCTGGGGGCCCAGCCCGGCTCCATGGTGCACTTACCATCCTTCAAGCGGAGGAGCAGAGAGGAGTCCCCAGCCTCGCTGGAGAAATACGCATAGCCTTTGGAGTCCCAGAAGAGCTCGTCTTGTTTGCGCTGGAGCTGCACGGCCCACTCCAGCCAGCTCTGGTTCAGTGAGGCCTCATAAAGGTCGAAGAGAGCCTGGATCACAAAGACATAATCCTCCAGGAAGCCCTGAATGGGAACAGCACTGTGAAGACAACCAGGGAAGGGAGGGACAGAAGAACGTGAGATCCACCACGCCCGAACAGGTCTACAGTCCCTCTTAACACTGGAAGGCAGATGACCCCCACTCGGGAACACTGCCCCATAGAGTGGAGGTCTTCCTGAGCCCAGCTTGTGGTCGGCTTATGACCTGAAGGATATTGGGCCAGACGTTCAGCTAGTGCAGACTGACTTTACTGAAGCTAAGCCAGTTTACACCAGCTGAGGATCTGGCCCATTATTTGTAACCTGACACCCCCTTGCCGGCACATGGTCCCCAGCCATCTCCCACATGACTAGTAAAGTAACAACCCGGATACTGAAATCGATAAAAAGGGCCGGATCCTCTGACTTCACAAGGTCAGAGCCCCTCAACTCCCACTGAAATCAGTGAGAAAGGAGGGTGCTCAGCACCGCTGAGGATCAGGCCTTGTCTCCCAAAACGGATGCCCCAGTGCTGGGGAGGGTGAACGGAATACGGTTAGGGACCCATCTCCCTGGCATCACTTTTGTACTCCCAACCGCCCCCAAGCCCAGAGCCCTGCCAGGCAAATAACAGGTTCCACAAACACATGTGCCGCCCATCCCACACTGCAGTCCGTTGTTAGCCAGGCAAATAACCTGCCATTCAAATTGTCTTCATCCCTGTTGACACATGCCTAATTTGTGTTTGCCCAGGAGAGCGCAGTGGCAAGGAAGGAAGAAGCGAAGGGGGGGGGGGTGAGGGGTTCATCCGGATTGTGGAGCTACTGGCATCTGTTGTCACAGTTGTCCCATTGTTTCATCAGCACTGCTAGCAAATATTAAGAAAGTGCCCATGCAGCCGGCTCCCCCGCGCCTGGACTCCAAGGGGGAGTCGTGAGGGTCTCTGCAGGTACTACTTCTGCACCCACCTGCTGGTGTCCATGCTCCTCGCACGCGTGTACACCATACGCACTGACGTGTGCGGGTGTGCTCTGGGGCACGTGCACGTGTGTGTGTTCACGTCTGGGCCTGCCTCTGCCTACGTGCTCTGTATGTCTACACCCATGTGTCGCTCTGGAGGTGCATGTAACAAACACAGCAAGGCCTCCCAGACGCCAGCAGGGGTCGCCAGCGGGGTGATCTGTCACAAAAGCATGTGCCCCTCCTGCATAAGCGAAACTGGAACCTTTCGCCACCAGTGGGAGGCTGAGAGGGGCCAGCTCCCAGAGGGAGACATAGTCAAAGGCACAGCACACAGGCGTGGGAGGCTAGGGGGGTAGTGGGGGGTTAGCAGAAGCTGTTTGCAGCAGGCCCTTTGAGTGTTTCCCTCTGGGCAGCGATTAGCGCTGGCCCTTGATAAATGGAGCTTTGTTACTGATCCTGCCCAATCTCAATCTGTGCATACCTTGGCGCTCACTGTACTCAGCCCCAGCTGTCATTCCGCAGGCAGCAGGGGAAGGTGTTTTCGAGAGGTAAAGATAAGAAAGAGCTGGGAGAGGATTTAACCTTAATTCCTCTGAGCTCTCTTGGGAGTCCATCCACCCTGAGCTGAATTAATCTAACCTCAAGCACACACACGTGGGAAACAGACCTGCCCCGGGCTGCAGCAGCATCGCCCCATCTGCCTCTCCCCGCCCAGCCTGGCAATGCGGGGGTGGGAGGAGCACCAGACGGGCAGTGAGGGCAGTCCACGAGGGGCGTAGTCACGGCGACTCTTTGGCTGCCTGCAGGTTGGGCAGTGTGAGGGGCCCCAAGGGGAAGGCGGGACCTGCGAAGCGGGGGCTGTGAATGGGGTAGAGGGCACTCAAAGGGACGCAGAAAACCAGCTCCTCCCGGAAACCAGAGCCCAGACACCACAGCAATGGCCACCTTCGAAATGCAGCAGAATAGATGAGGCAGATTAAAGAGACAGACAGACTGATCGGACAGACAATCAGCCTCCTTAGTTCTATGCTGATACCCACCCACCGCCGCCACGCTGAGCGACTCCTCCCACACTCACCTCTGCTCCACCGAGCTGCCTTTGCCCCGGTAGCAGCTCCGCAGCAGCCTGCCGCTGCTGGCATCGAACAGGTGGCCTCGCAGGAAGTCAGCAGCCAGCCCGGCCCGGCCGACGTACTCCTCCTTGCCGAGGATCGCCCCGCTCTGAGCGAAGCCCGAGATCATCAGGCCTGCACGGGTCAGAGGGAGAGAACAGAGCCTCGCTCAGGGTGCAGCTGGGACCATGTACTGACCAGCGATCTCCACTCCTTTGTTTAAACAGCCCGCCTGGAGCTTCACTTTCCTGAGGTCGAAGCCGGGCTGAAAGCAGGACAGGCCCCAGCCCCTGACAACCAGTGTAAGCCACCGAGAACGTCACATCTCACCAGAGTGGCAGCTGCCAGGAAAAAAGCTCCGAAATGCCCTTTTGGTGGAATACGGAGTCTCTCCCATCTGCGGTAGCCCAGCCACGCCGTGCAGTCACGACAGACAAGCGCAGCAGCCACTCTGACTCCGGGAGAGCTCGCACGCAGCCTGATTCATTGGGAGGGAACGCCGGTCAGGACAGAGGTTACTACCTACCATGGGACACCTGGGTTTGTACCAGCGACAGACAGACACCTGGTCCCTCCACTCCCATGCCAGCTAGCAGTGTCAGTGCTGGCCATGGGCTCTGATCCTAGCCTGGGACTTGAACTCGTGACATCTCAGCCCCATGGTACCACACGGACACTTTTGACCGTTTACATGCGTTAAGGAGCCTTTACAAAGGTTGCCCTGAAAACCGGAGAAAGGTTCTGCTGCCCCCTGCTGGCAAATGGGAGAACCGTCTTGGCAAGCTTTAGACAAGGCCTCTTGGCTGCTTCTGTAGCCAGTGCATCTAGGGACGTGAGCCCAGCACTGGCTGAACGTCACTCCCAGTGAGTCGTGTGCACCTTTCACACCCAGCAACTCCCCTGAGCCTGAGGGACCCTTCTCACCGTTCCAGGACGCCAGCATCTTGGTGTCCAGATGTGGGCGCGGTCGGTGACCTCGGGCTTCGCAGAGCCGCTCTCTGCTCTTCACCAGCATTGTCTTGAGCTGTTCCAGGCCCAGCCCGAACCTGGCTGCTGTCAGCTCCAGGGAATACTGCACAATCAGCACGTTCTGCCCCCTCAGCTCCTGGTGCGGGTCCTGAAACGAGGAGCCAGGGGCATCACAGCTCCCGCCTCAGGGACCAGACGAGGCTGCACCCTCGGCCGAGCCTACACTCGTGCTCTCTAGGATGGCCTCCCATCACAAACTCAAGTGAGTGACTGCGTCCTACCCACAGGATGGCTCTCTCCAGGGACCCCTAGCTAGCAGTACCTCCCTCCCCAGACCCCAGCAGCCAGCACCACTCCCACCCAGTATCCCCAGCCGCCAGTGCGGCTTCCTCCCAATAACCACAGCTATCAATGACTAACAGCCAATATTTCCACGCGGTGTCTTCCCAGTATCCCCAGCTGCTAGAGTCACTTCCTCCCAGTACCCCCAGTTGCCATATATCATCCCCTCCCAGTATGGCTAACTGCCAATATCTCCATACGCCTTCCCAGAATCCCCCTGCCCATATAGCTACTTTGGAATCCTTCTCCCTTCGCTACACCTGTCTGCACAGTTCAGAGGCCAGTGTCCCCCATGTCCCTCTCTCCCTGCCTCCATTTGCCTCCCCATAGCCTCAGGTCCCCTCTCCCAGCTCACCTTCGCTGGGCTCACGTTCCCACTTTCCTTAATCCCATAGTGATGCATGAACACATCTGCCAGAGTCTTCCTCTCCGAGGCCCCCTCCACAGGCTCTGGAAGGAGGCGCCGTATTTCCTCTGCCGTCCACACGCAGAAGGCCCCTTCCCGCTTCTCTTTGGACTTGGCTGTCGGGTAGGAGTCTGCGTCCTCTGCGCTGTAGAACCCTCCAGCCTGAAACACACAGCAACACCATTAACACAGACGCACCGGCCGGTCAGAGCTGCCTCCCCCTCACCACACACGCGTTAGCGATGTACGATCAAGCCTCTGTGACTGATCTCCCTGGCCAATGGGCGGTGCTGCAGGGAACAGGGCAGAGAGGGATACTCCAGATATAGAGAAATCTCTACCCCAGCCAGCAGGAGGCGCTGCAGAAAACAGGGCAGAGCGGGATTCGCCAGACAGAGAGAAATCTCCGCCCCAGCCAGCAGAAGGTGCTGCAGGGAACAGGGCTGAGGGGTATACTCCGGATATAGAGAAATCTCTGCCCCAGCCAGCAGGAGGTGCTGCAGGGAACAGGGCTGAGGGGGATATGCCAGACAGAGAGAAATCTCCACCCCAGCCAGGAGGAGGTGCTGCAGGGAACAGGGCTGAGGGGGATACTCCAGGTGTAGTGTACTGATATATCAGTATAGTTAATAGGGCACTGGTCTGGGGATGCAAAAGATCTGGGTTCATTTAGTGGCTCAGCTTCTTGTCTGACCTTGGGCAAATCCCTAAATCTCCCCATGCCTCAGTTCCCCCTCTATAAAATGGGGATGGCACTTCCCTCCCTCCCAGGGTGTTGTGAGGCTAAAATCCATTACTGATTGTGAGGCCATCAGGTAAGACAGCCATGAGGACCACGGAAATACCTACATAGGTCAGGCATAGACCCGTCTCTGTCCCAGGCAGCAGGAAGCGCTGCAGAGGACAAGACAGAAGGAGACAGAACTGGCACAAACCAGTCTGTTACAGCCAACAGAGGTGGGGATACACTGGCACGAAGGAGCCTGGGCACCAGGAGCGAAGGCATGGCTTGGCTTCGTGTCAGTGACTTTGATCGCTGGCGAAGCACAGGAGCCGCCGGATGTCATGACAGCAATGAAGCAAGTGACTCCCGCACCCGAGCAAAGGCGCTGACTTACCCTGTCGCTCAGATCTCGGGAGACATAGAGCAGAACGTCCGCAGCAACATCTGCAAAGAATTCATCGCCAGAAATCTGTTAAAGACACAATGAGGATTCCATTCCAGTGATAACAAAGGGAGGAAAAGCGACACTAACGAGATTGATCAGGGGCTTCTGATTTAAAGAGCTCACGCAGGGAAACAGCAAATCTGCTGGTTTAAGGATTGCACACCCTGGACTGGATTGGAGGGTCGCCGTCACACCAGGGAAATCTGCTGGTGTCTGTGAGTTACCCCAGATCTACACCAGAGTTGCTGAGAGCAGACGTCCTTTGGACGCTTACACAAAGTCAAACTCAGAATGTCCCACCTGAAGCTCCACTCTTGCTTGTGTTTGAAACCTCAGCAGCAAAACCCTTTGGAGGCTAGCAGAGTGAAGGAGAAATCCCCGTCTGGCCAGAGGCCGGCAGAGTGTGGCCAGAGTCCCCGGCTTCAGACAAGCAGAGTTTCCTGGGATGATCTCAAGACAATAGATGGGCCAATAATTTTATCTGCTTCCATTGCAGGTGACAGGTAACCAGGATGCTCAGATCCATCCTACTTGGGGCCTACACTTAGACCCTGTATTGCTCTGGTATGGACACACAGCCTCTCTCTTGCTGATTTATACCCGCTGCTCTGGGAAGCAGGATCACAGTGCCGGGGGAGCCGACCTCCCAGTGGGATCCGTGTCCTCGCTCTGCCCTGTCCCCATGGGAAGGCATCTCCACAGGTGCTCAGCTGAGAGATCTTCCCACTTGTGCCGTGCTTTTGCCTGATGGCTCATAGGTTCGATAGCTTCCCTCTCACCCCTCTGTGTAATGGGGGTGGAGCCTCAACCTGCAGGCAGCTCATGACTGTCCGAAATGAGCTGCTTCTTGCTGAGATCAGACCTCTGCTCAGGGGCCAATTCTTCTGAGCCTTGATTCAGAGCCTTAAGTTAACACTAGGGCTAAGAGTTACAGTGGGCCTACCTGAAACGCCCTGGCATAGGCCACAGCTAGCTGCCCCTGATCATACAGCATCTTCTCAAAGTGAGGAACATGCCATCTCTGGTCGGTGGAGTAGCGATGGAATCCCTGCAGAGACAGAAATAGTACACATGCACCAGAGCCCAGCACCGTCCCTGGTCAGCAGTCTGATTATACCTCCAGGGTCTTCTTTCCAACAGAGAATACTTCATGCTACCCAAGCAAGGTGCCTCCAAGAGCCATCACTCCAGGCCATCAAACACCCAGCCCCCCTTACCTGAGCAATGTGATCATGAATCCCACCATAGGCCATCATCTTGAGAGTGTGCAGCACCATCTGCAAGGCCCGTGCGCCATCAGGGGATGCCCGGTGTAGGGTCCAGTATGTGAACAGGAAATTTAAATTGACTGCAAAACAATAACAAAGCCAAGCACCTGAGGTCAGTCCCATGCCCTGGGCTGCTCCCTTCTGCTGCGATGGCTCAGTTAGGAGACAATGGACTGACCTGGCGTAGGGAACTTTGGAAACTCTGAAAAGCCGCCATATTCCTCATCATATGATTCAGACAGCTGCTGGAAACACCTGGCCATCACCTCTGGAAAAGGTGGGGGCGAATCTTCCCCTTTGATGCCGATCTCAGCCCTTGCCAGCAGCGCTGACATAATCCTCTGGCTATTCTCCAAAAGGGCATTTTTGTTCTGCTTCCACTAGGAGGGAGACCATGAAAGAGCCGGAAGGTCAGTCTTGCCCCATCAGCTGCTCATGGCCTTTGTCCCCTCTTGATGAGGTTCCCTGTGTTAGTCAAATCCAGATTCTGTCTTCAGGCCCCAGTCCAGTTCTTTGGTCCAGCACCCAATGATTCCCCTCCCCAGATCAATTCTAATCAATCTCTAACCTATCCAGAGCTCTGCACCTCTTCCATATGCAGTCCACCAGTGGGTGTTTTTTCTCACTAACTGGCCCCTCTCTTGTCCCCACATCCAGTTCGTTTGTCCCCCAAACACACGTCCCCACTATCCCAACCCCAAATCCAATTTTCCCCATCAACCCTCCAAAACAATCAATCAGTGCTAACAGCGATGGCTAGTCCACTCCGCAGTCCCAGGTTTCTGTGCTGTACTTTTCTGATGAGGACCCAAAAACCCACCACAAAATCTCAGGCTGCAAAAATGCATACCTGATCAGCAATTCGGAGCAGCACTGTCCGAAAGCCGACTTGGTAAATTCCATCTTCAGGAGGGAAATACGTCCCACCTACGAAGGGTTTGAGGTCAGGAGTCAGCCACACACTCATTGGCCAGCCCCCTCCACTGCTGGTGGCCTGCAAGAAAAACCATGGATAAGTGATCATCTCTCGGCCACCCCTTGGTATCATAACGTGTGTATCTAACCCAGGGATGGTGGAGAGGTTCTCTCCACACCTCTTGTCATGCATGTCCCCTTTCTTGTCATCGTCCCACGTCAGACCCACCTCCTCACCTGCACAAAGGTCATGTAAACTTTATCCACATCTGGTCGCTCCTCACGATCCACTTTTATGCACACAAAGTTGTCGTTCAGAATCTTGCCGATCTCTTTGTTCTTGAAGGACTCCTGCTCCATCACGTGGCACCAGTGGCAGGTGGAATAGCCGACTGAAAACAAACACTGTCGATTAAAGAAAGGTTCCAAGCTGAATAGTGGGACAAATGTCCTACTAATGAAATCTATTCACTGTGGAATACTCTCCCAAGGGGATGCCCATTGAATGGGACAGTTACAAATCGGATTGGAGAGTAAACTTCAGGGAATGAACCTGCATTGGAGGAATGTAGGTTAAGTCACCCTGTCATTTCCATCTCTAACCCCTATGATTTTGCCCCACAGACTCTTGTAAACAAGAAGAAGCCCATTGGATAAGAACATAAGAACGGTCATACTGGGTCGGACCGAAGGTCCATCTTGCCCAGTATCCTGTCTTCCGACAGCGGCCAATGCCTGGTATTTCAGAGGGAATGAACCAAATAGGTAAACAGCAAGTGATCCATCCCGTCGCCCATTCCCAGCTTCTGGCAAACAGTGGCTAGGGATGCTTCAGAGCATGGATTTTGCCCAGTTTAAACTAGTGTTCATTTAAGGGCGAGTCTACATATGGGAATTAACCAGAATTGATAATGCTTAATCCACTTTGGAGGTGGATTAAGCAAAACCTGAAAACAGCACTCTTATTCTGGATTAAGTGTATCCACACAGAAAGGTATTCAGGAATAGCTACAGTCATTTAAATTCACATCCTATCTTATTCTGGAATAACCTCTGTGTAGACAAACCCTAAACCTGTCTGATCCTCTCATGCTGATACAAAGTACAAGGTTATCAGGCAATCTTCTCAAATGATCTCCAGTGCCATTCACACACCAGCTTGACACAAAGATGCATGGCCTATGGTGTAATTTACATAACCACGCATGGGAAAGCTCAGTGCATTTGCTCTTGGGTTACCTGACAGAAATATCAGCTTGTTTTCTTTCTTTGATTTATCAAAGGCTTCCTGGCCCCACGGATACCTGAGAGAAAAGAAAAAAAGGGGCTTCTGCCATGAGGGCTGCTGGGTTTTAGAATATATTTTACACTGGCTGAGGACCAGTTATAAGATGGGAGGCAATCAGTGTGCTCGTTGTGGATAATCAAGTCCTATTCTGGGTTCTGGACTGTAGCACACAGTCACCTCCTGCCCCACAAGGTTATCACAAATCTGAGCATACAGGATATGAAGGGAAGAACTCCACAGCCTCAGGGTAACACACGCACACACACACACAACTCCATAGCATCAGGGTGATACCCACCCCACACACACACATCAATGTCCCTAATGGAAAACTCTGGTTGTACATTTAAGCTAGTGGTGGGCAACCTGCGGCCCGGGGGCCAAAGGGTGCCCACCACGGATTTAAGCTGTGCTGCCATCCATCCCAGATCCCACACACCCTACCCAGCTTCACAATTGGTAAAATGAAAGGGAAGAGGGGAAGGCTCTCTCTCTCACCAGTCCACCGGATTGTGGGCATGCTGGAGGAGGTAGGGAGACTTCTCGTTAATCAGACGGTTGGTGTAACGATGGATGCTAGATCGGCTGCTTTTCCCTCCTGTGGCCATGGCTGGGCCCCCTCTCAGAAACACAGTCCTGTGACAAGGAACACAAAGGTTTGTTAGCATCACTCATCCCCGAAGACGAGTAAGACACCAAAGTCCCAAGAACTGCTAAGGACTGGATCAGCATATGGCCCAGGCTTCTTGAGATCCCTGTACACACCCGCACAGCCCGGCGTGATCCCCGGTGGGCTGGGGGCAGCAGTATGGTCAGTCTGTATCTGTGAACGCTGCCGGTTCCTCACTGCAAACCCAAGGCTGGAGTTGTGAGCTGTGACACTAATCTCTTGGGTTACCGCAGGGGTCTGGGTTGAGGTGACTTAGGCCCCGCCAGCACAAAGCTAGCTCAAGCACGCCCCCAGTGGGCAGGGGAAGGAGTGTTAATGCTGCCATTGTGATGCGGGAGCTGTGTCATAGCCCAGCTGAGAGCGGCTCCCACAGTCCCAGGTGCACAGCTGCAGCAGCGAAGGGTTGTGTCCTCCCCTCCAGCCAAATACCATCTCCTTAGCCATACTCCAGAAGGCTACCTGCTCAGCATGCACATGGCTCTTCTCCCTAGGGCCCCCAGCCCCCAATAGGTATGCTGCTCCTCTGAGCCCACTCCAAAACCCTTCCCCTTCTGGCCAACACAGACCATCCACTGGTATAAAGCTCAGAACTGCCACCTCATTCTGCTGCAGGTACCTGTACTCCAGTCCCACAGTATGGGAGTGCCTCACAACACCCCTGCGAGGAAGGGGACAGTTATCTTCCCCACTCTTCCAGCTGGGGAACCAAGGCACAGAAAGGCAAAGTGACTCGCCCTCAAGTCACACGCGGTGGGCGTAGGCAACTGAACCCAGGTCTCACAAGTCCCCAGCCAGTGCCCCAACCTGGACCACACACAACCTCCTAGCACCCCAAGGAAACTCAGCCCTCAGGATCCTCTGTGTTGAACCACTCCCCTCCTCCCCCGCAAACATCTCTCCTTTTACCTCCTAACTGTACCCGCAGACCTGAAAAGGCCTCACAGCCTCAGCCTTGCCTCGCTCCACAAGGAGACCAGCAACAGAGACTTTACATTTACGCAGCTCCAAAACATGCCAGATGCTCCACACACTGATCCAAAGACAAGGTCTCTCCTCGGAGTTCCCAACCTAAACAGGCTTGAAGCCAACAAAGGATAAGAAGTAACATACACAAGTAATTCAGTGTTCTGCATGGGGTCACCTTGTCTCTTGGGTCCCACACTTTTTGTGGGGCTCATCTTTTCTCACTCTCTTGCCATCATTTTGGAGGAGACCAAGGACCTCGTGGGCCTTGTGAATGGAGTAAACTCCTAAAACGGGACATGAAGGAGGAGGAGAGGATGCAGACAGGGTGGAGCAGGTCTGGAAGGAGATTCCAGGGGGGGATATGGGAGACAGAGCAAAGACAAGAACAAGAGAAGGAAATGAAGGGGAAGGTTAACTGCAAAGCTTGGGCCAAGAGAAGACAGACAGGTAGAGTAGACAAAAATACAGGGGATTAGTATGGAGCGATCCTGACGTTACACAGACTCTGGGATCAGCTCCAAAGACTGCAACCCACAAAAAAATCAATGCTGCATCAGACAGATGTACAGGCATCGGCACGGCATTGAACACCCTAACAGAGAGGAATGGGGCTCAGATTCAGGGACAGGCAGATGAGGCAGCTGATCTCTCCCTGGCCATTACCAATCAGAATGAGGATCAGTGGCAGGCTGAACAAACAGATAACTCCCAGGTGCAACACTGGGTCACATCTAGCTGTAGAGAACACTTACTCTCATACTGCGATGAACGGAATGCCTCAGTCCTAGGGATGGCCAAAGGGAAAAGGGATATAGTGGGGCCGGCGATTTTTCTTGACCAGCAGTAGGACAGATAGGGAACCTTATTGCAACCTCCACCCTTTCTGTTTGTTGAATCCCCCAGTTGCCTCTTGTCATGCACTTAACGTGTACAGTGTTTAGCACAATAGGCTGCCTAGGTGCTGCCAGATTCAGAATACAAATCATGCCTCATAATAACAGCAGCAGGGAGGACAATACTCCTGGGTGTGGCAGAAACTCTCTCTGGGCCAGACTAGGGGGAGCAAAGGGATCATGAACTGCCAGGGACAGAGACCACTGCCCCCCCAATGGATCAGCACCAATGACAGACAAGGGGATCCTATTGGGGCAGACAACATCTCTCTTGGATCAGTATCCTAGACAGGGAGTGGGTCAGACAGAACCACCCAAGTGTCAGGAGCAGCAAGAACACAGGGGGCTCCCACCAAAACACAGAACCACACATTCCCCCCAGCCTTTCTTCGGGGCCGGACCAAAGACAAGCCAGGGAATCTCACTGGGTCAGAGAACCACACGCCCCTTTAGAACAGCACCAGACCGAGGGGGGCGGATCCCATTGGGTCAGACCGAGCAGCCTCCAGCCCCCAATCCTGTGGGGGGGATCCCCCTGGGTCTGACAGAACCACCTCCCCCCCCTTTGGATCAGTCCCGGGAGGGCTGCTCCCTTCGGGGATCCGGCGGGGCTGTGACCATGTCAGCCGTGTCCCCGGCTTCCCGAGCCGGCCCCAATCCCTGGCCTGGCTCCGTTCGGGCTCCCTCCGGGCTCTGCCCCGGTACCTGCGAGTCCAGGCGGTTCGGCTCGCTCCGGCCCGGCGGGACAGCAGGCAGCAGCCGCGGCGCAGGAGGGGGGCGGAGATCATGGCCGCCGCCAGCGACCTCCTCCCGTGCTCGGGCTGCGGTGAGGCCGGCAGGGGGCGGCAGCGGCCGGCCAGAGCGCGGAGCGGCCGGACAGCCCCGGGCCCACGGGGAGGGATAGGCCTGCTGCGCCGGGGAGGAGGAGCCCTGCCGCGGCTAGGGCCTTCCGGCTGCCCGCACTCGGGGCTCGCCCTAGGGCTGAGTCCCCAGGGCCGGGGCGTCCCTGGCTCAGGCTCAAGGGGTGACCCTGGCTCTGGGAGTGACCCTGGCTCTGAGTCCCCAGGACGGGGGTGTCCCTGGCTCTGAGTCCCCAGGATGGGGTGACCCTGGCTCTGGGAGCGACCCTGGGGCTGAGTCCCCAGGACAGGGCTCCTGGGACATTAGGCGTCAAATACGGGACTGGTGATCATCCTGCACTGCACACACAGTCAGAGTCCCCACCAGTATTGTCAACACCATGTATTCAAAAAGCATGAGTCAGGACTCCCCAAATCAGGAGACTGAAAACAATAATAAAACTGGGGGCTCTTTATTCACCTCCTGGGCTTTGAACCTTTAAGGGGGGGGGTCACATTTTCCAGTTTTTCTCTGCAACCATGAGAGAGAGAGAGAAACATCCATTTTTCAAGAATGAACGCTGAGATTCATGTGACTCCGGGAGCTGGGGCTTTCAGAGAAATGCCAAATATCATGAGAGTTGGCGATAATCCAGAACGACTACTCTAGCCCCCACCTCTGCCCACCTGAGTGGGGAAAAGGTGTGTCCTAATCACATGCTAGCTAACATGAGGTAACTAACATCAGGTGAACGCCTAGGGAAGACAAGGCAGTCTATAGTTTTCACACCTTAACAACTCAAAGTAAACACTGGGGGAGCATGGGTCTATCACCACCTGGTAATGTGTTAACACTACAACTGCCTTGTCTTCCTAGGATTTTACCTCGTATTAGTTAACTCTTGTGAGCTAGCACGAGGTAAGTTCACACCTTTTTTTCCTGGGTAAAAAAGGCCACGCTATCCCCAATAGGATTTTTTCCCCCTTTTCCTCTACCCTTCCCCAAGTCGCTAGTGTCTCTGTGCCTTTATGCTGGTGGTTGTGGCCAAAAAGAGCTTCCACCACCATCTGCTACCCCCCCAGTGTAGATGGCTGCCTTCCCATATGTGGGCTGAGTCAATTTCCCCACTCCTGCACAAGCTGCATAAAGCACCACTGATGCTTCAATGCAGCTTGATCAGGGCAGGCCGACGTGTCAGAGTATAGGAGAATCCCCCTGCTCCTCCTTAGTCACTCTGAAATCATCAGGATCTGTCTGTGCCAGATCACTTCAAAATAGCCTGTTCTTGATCTGTGGCGTTCCAGTGACTGAAACCTTCTGCGGAAGGCTAAGTGGTTTTATCGCCCACCATAAGCAATGGAGGCCAATTTCACCCTTGTGTAACGCCCGTGTAGTCGGACTCAGATGGAACAACCATTAACTCAATGGAGCTAAACACCAGGGATACATTTGTCCTGGGGCTCCAATGTCGTGGGATGTTTCCTTTCAGAGTGAATATTCAGAACCTATCAGTTTATGTTCACCCACACTGTACATTTTGACTGAGGGAACAGAGTAGCCTGTTAGAGTAACAGCCGTGTTAGTCTGTATTCGCAAAAAGAAAAGGAGTACTTGTGGCACCTTCGAGACTAACCAATTTATTTGAGCATTGTCTATGTAATTTCCTGTGGGCAGCTAACTCTAATAGCTCTCTCGTGTGAGCCCTTCTGCCTTTGCTGTTTCCTTCGTTGGCGGAGCAGCAGATTCTAGCTTTAGAGACCTGAGGTGGGGATTTTCAAAAGCACCATAGCCTTGGTTCTACTACAGCGTCACCACCCCATGGTGTAGCTTGATTGCTCCTGGTAACTCGACTCCCAGCCACACACAAATCCCTCGCCCATGCACAGTCGTGCTAGTAACATGACTAGGCCAGCACAACTGGAGGTATAGGGCAGCCCTCACAGGCTTGTCTTCATTCCAAAGTTAACTCCTGTTATAACTCAAGTGTTGCCCACTAACTTGAATCACTTCCACACACAAAAGTCCTTGGGGCAGTGGTACCACTGCATTTCAGTTAAGTTGGCTGGGCCCATCGGGGGTATAGGCTAAAGTTGAAGCCAGCACAATGTGTCAGCTGCTAACACAACCATTGTAGTGTGGTTGCTGACTAGCGCCATTAAAGTGCCACTAGTCCTCCAATGCCTTCCCACCATTCCCCCCCCGTATGCAGAAAGGACAGATGACTTCTCCCACAGTTCACTGGGAAAGAATCGACAGAGTGGCTCCCCTTTCTGCAGGGCAAAGAACTGGGGGATATGACCCCAGAAGGCTTAATGACTCACATGAGTGAGTGCAGCGCCAGCAGGGACATAGTGTTAATTCAAAAGAACAAGTGTTAATTCATAAGAATGGCCATACTGGGTCAGACCAAAGGTCCATCTAGCCCAGTATCCTGTCTTCCGACAGTGGCCAATGTCAGTTGCTTCAGAGGGAATGAACAGAACAGGTAATCATCAAGTGATCCATCCCCCATCGTAGCATGGCTGCTTTCACTCAAGTTCGGCTAACTCGACAGAAGTAACTTGAGTGTTGATAACTTGATATCAGTGGGAGTCAGGCACCTAGGTGCCTTTGAAAATCCCATAAGGTACCTAGCTGCCTCTTTAGGTGCCTAAATAGCTTTAAACATGTGGCCCTTAAGTTCTCTGATTCATTTATAAAATGGGGATCATGATGGTGACCCACCTTTGGACAGTGCTTTGAGATCTATGGATGAAAACCACTCAATAAATATTAAGTATTATTATTTATGAGTCCTTCATGGTCCTGAGCAATGAACAGTCTATTACGGACCCAATCCCTCTTAGGTTTGGTATCCAGATCCAGATTCCCTGGAATCCAAGGTCTTTTGGGAAAGCAATGGAGAACTATGTTCTTGTCTATGAGTTCACAGTATGGCCCGAGAGATGTATTTACCTCCTCTGGATGCTTATAATGGACCGCAACATGAATTAAGCACATGCAGAACAGCTCCCAACTGTTTGCACTTACTCTTCAGCTACACTAATTTGGTGTTTCACCCAGAGAAACAATGAGGATACATTAATAAAATTCATCCAGTACATGAGAGAGGACAATCTGCCAGAAAGTAGAGTGCAGCAGTATAGAGCATCTGCCAACCTACATCACATCCCACACCAGCTCTGCATGGCTGGGTTTCTCCTTGTCTGCAGTCCCATGTCGGTTGGAGGCCCAGCACTCGCTTGCCATCACGCCTAGAAAAAAAACAAGGCTTGAAGGGTTTGTTGTGCCTTTTTTCCCTGCCCGGCATCAGCTTTTCTGAGCCAAGGAGGTTGCTCCACTCCAGGCTCCTTCTGCAGCTGCCTTACTATTCAATTAACTGCTTGGCATTGATCTGCTTTTAAGTGCCACAGGGTAACCTGCACACCTGCACTCCCCCTCCAGCCCAGCTCACACCAAAGCGGAGAAGGACTGGGCCACATTAACCTCCCCCTGCCTCCTGTTAGCTCTTGAGCATCGATTTCCTATTTGTGCAGCGGTGAGGAGAAAAAGAGGCCTGACAAAGCACAATGCTGTCCTTTTACTGGCGTTTATTAATGACACTGTGGGAGGCAAAGCACATTTTTGCTAAGGGGGTTGATTCAGTGCTGCAATGGATTGGCTCCCCCCCGCCAGCCCCGGCCCCGCAACTCCATGTTTGTTTGCTGCAGGATGTGAAGAGAAGCTGGTCTTAAATAATTGTTGTCATGAAGGTATGAAACAAGCAGCGCTGCTTGGTAATTGCCAGATGAGTGATCATTCCCCCAAACCCCGGCGTCAGCGCCTTGGTGAGCTGATTTGAATTTCCAAACGCTTGGAGTCTGACGGGTACAATGTAGCTGCAGTGCCCGGAGCACAGGGAGCCTGACTAAATTGATTACCTGCTAAACCCAGGCAGATTGTTTCTATTTTGTTCCTGCTGTGCCTTTTGGAGGGGGTGGAGATGGAGGGGTGTTATGTAACACAGGAAAAGCTTTTGCAGCAAAAAAGATCCACGTGCAGTGCAGATTTCAGGACTGCAAAGGCAGGCCCCTTCGAGAGCTGGAATATATGACATTCGCTTCTTCCCCAGCGGATGGCTTGAAATGTTTTCTTTCTTTTATTTTTTTTTTTATTTTATTTTATTTTATTTTTTGCTTTATGTCTTGGCTTGATGATCTTTTAGTAACAGCTATAACACCTTGTTCCACTGGCATCTTTTCTCTGAAGCCATGTCAGCTTTCCCCATTGCCCCTCCATCCTGACCCCTTAAGAGAGGAGTCTTCAGGCTCTGTGTTCATTCAGAGTTAGCAGTCCACCACCGCTTGCTATGCTCTGCCCCCCTGCCATAGAGGGCTCATTCCAGCCTTGGGTAAGAAGGGAGGTCAGGGTCCATGTTGGTTCAACTCTGCCCTAGAAGAACCCTTCACACTTCAACCCCATTTCAGCCCCCATGTGTTGGGTTGCAAGGTGATCACCAGTTGGAGTCAGGCAAAAATTCCCCCGTGCCATTGTAGCTGGGGTGGGGGTGCTGCCTCCCTCTGTAGCCTTTGCCACTGGGCACGGTCAAAGCCAAGAGAATGGCACAGATGGATCAGTGGACTTGTTCCAATACTATTCCTGTTCATCCTCTAAGTTACACTGAAAAGGCTCTGGAATTTTGTGGTGGCTGAGAACGGCGAGGGATCTTTGCAAACATGGTGGAGGTGGCCCTGTCCGGTCTGTAAGGAGCCTGTGCAGCAGTCTGTGCTCCGAGAGACAGCCCAGAAAGTGAAACTTTGGGAGGAGGGGGGTCAAAGGTGGGTTTAAACCATCTATGCTCAGGGTGTCTGCAGTTTCCGGTATAAACTAGAGCAGTCCTGGGGGTGCTCTAACTTCTGGCAGCCAACACTGAGCTGTGCTGAAGCCCAGATTCCCCCATTGAGCAGGATGCTACTGACCTGTCCCCAGGCATGGCCTCTGCACTGGGAGCTACCTGTAAAGGGGGCAGCATAGGGCCACTTACATTGACCCTACAGTATCATAGCAGCCCTGCAGCCCCTGTATGTTGCCAGAACAGTGTACAGAGTCTGGGGTGGTAGCCAGAAGTGGACCCCCTGTTACATGACAAAGGAGTTTCCCATTTTACTGTAATTCATTTGGGGAGAAAGCTTGTAACTCGTCAAGAGTTATAGTCATTGTGAGACGTGTATGGGTGATATTTAAGGAATAATGTAATAGTGTTGCCAGGTGTCCAGTTTTTTACCAGAACGCCCAGTCGGAAAGGGACCCTGGCGGCTCTGGTCAGCACCACTGATCAGGCCGTTAAAAGTCCGGTCAGTGGTGCAGCAGTGCTAAGGCAGGCTCCCTGCCTGCCCTGGCTCCGCACAGCTCCCGGAACTGTCCCTGCAGCCCCTAGGCACAGGGGCAGCCAGGGAGGCTCCACGTGCTGTCCCCGCTCCGAGCATCAGCTCTGCAGCTCCCATTGGCCAGGATCCATGGCCAATGGGATCTGCGGGGGCGGTGCCTGCGGGCTAGCGCAGTGTGCGGAGCCTGCCTTAGCCCTGCTGCGATGCCAACTGGGAGCCACCTGAGGTAAGCGCCGCCTGGCTGAAGCCCAAACCCCAAACCTCCTCCCACACACCACTCCTTCCTAACTCCCTGCCCCAGGTTGGAAACCCATCCTGCACCCCAACCCCCTGCTCCAGCTCTGAGCCTCTCCCGCAACCTAACTTCCTCCCGGAGCCCGCACCCCGTACCTCCTCCCGCACCCCAACTCCCAACCCCAGCCCCCTCCACCCCAGAGCCCGCACCCCCAGCTGGAGCCCTTATCCCCTCCCGCAGCCCAGTGAAACTGAATGAGGGTGGGGAAGAGCAAGTGATGGAGGGATGGGGGATGGAGTGAGTGGGGGCACGGCCTTGGAGAAGGGGTGGGGCGGGGCAGGGCAAGGGTGTATGGTTTCGTGCAATTAGAAAGTTGGCAACCCTATTAGGTAACTATATTGAACGTCTGCTGTATGGACTTGGAGTAAAAGTTAATCACCAGGGGATAATGCGTCTCAGTGGTAGCCCATTCAAGCAGGAGGGAGTTGTCACCCTGCCTTGGTTAGCCACTGATGTAATACCAGGCTCAATTGTCTAGCCTTGTTCCACCCCAAGACATTCAGTGAAAAACCGTCAGAGACAACCGCAAACAATCAAAATCGCTTGGAGGTAAAAAAGGAACATTACAACAGATGGGGGATCACCTTGGCTCTGGATAAAGACAAAAGAATGTTTCAGTATAACACAGGGTGGGGAAAGGCCTCTGGATCCATTCACTGAGCAGACATCTTGGGGAGCGGGGGACGTGCTCATGAAAAATTGGATACTGGTTCCCGTGAAGCCAGCCAGCCAACCCTGCCACAGGCTGAACTTTGAGGGGAAAACCTACTTTATTAGCTAGGAAAGGTAACTGTGCGTAAGTGTAGATCCTAGTTTGCGTTTGATGATTTTGTTTTGCATTGTAACCATTTGTTTTCATCCCTGCAACTTGTTTCTAGGAGAATCGCTATCCTTTCTCAGATAAACCTTCTTTTGTTTTATTACAAGTGCTGTGTGCTGGCGGGGGAGGGCGGACGGGTGTTAAGATAAAACTGGCGCACTGAGACACACTGCTCTTTGGGGGCAGAGGATGTGGGATTTCTGTGAGTAGCCAGTGCCAGGGACCAGCTATCACAGGGGAACGCTTCAAAGGGACTCAGGGACTGGGCTGCAGGGATTGTTAACCTGCAAGGCGAAATCAGGGCTGGCATAACCCGTAGGAGAGTGGTTTGAGGGGCTGACAGGCTTAGGGAGTGGACACCAGCCACCTCAGGCCAGACTCCCTCTGGCTGGAGGCAGGGGGAGACAAGGTGACTCAGGCCTGGGGACCGCATGAAATGTCACACACACAAGTGGGATCTGATTTTTTCTCGGGAAGAATATTGTGCTTTCCATCTAGACGACATTAAACATCCACTCATGCTACCCAGTCGCTTTTGCCCCTCTAGCGCGCTATCACTGCCTTTGAGATGGGGGAGCCCAGTCTGGGCCTGCTCCCAGGCCACACATGGTGGCCCCTCTGGCTCAATGTAAAGGCAGCCTGGACAGAGGGCTTTAGCTGAGACTGCCTGTGAGCTGACACGTTAGCCATGTTTATCGTTCCATAGGAGAAGATGGTGTTGACATGCCCATGTCCCCCACACAGGCAAACAACAAACCATCTCCAAAGAGCTGCCAAGGGAACACAGGGTGACCAGATGTCCCGATTTTATAGGGACAGTCCCGATTTTTGGGTCTTTTTTTTTATATAGGCTCCTATTACCCCCCACCCCCTGTCCCAATTTTTCACACTTGCTGTCTGGTCACCCTAAGGGAACATAGTTGGGCAATGGCAGAAATATACCCCAAGCAAAGCCAGAACTGAAATCCCCTCTGTCTGCTCCACGGGCAGAGGATCTGCAGGCCAGCCGTGAGCAGGATGCTCCTCGCAACGACCGCGCAGGGGCCTGGCTCAGTCAGAAACAGTCCTTGTCCTTCAGAGCTCAAGGCAGCAAGTCCCTGGCTCATTCTTTTAAAGAGACAGCCCCCATTGCTTTGACACTGGGAACAGCTCAAATTCCTGCTCGCCAAACTCACCCAGAAGGCCTGGCAAAAGATTCCAAGTGGGGGCAAGCAGCAGCTGAGCACTGCTGAGAGGTCAGACAGACTGGGAGCAAGGCCGTGCTAGATAGAGCTCCAGGGCGGGAGGAGGGCGTTCACAACTGGAGGGGGGAAGCAGAAGGGCATTTCTCAGGGAGATTCTCAACCCTGCTCCAGACCCTCTGTGCCTCTGCACTGGCATGCATGAGCCAGAAAAAGCCTGAAAATGGCTGGGGGAAAAGTCACTGAATTGGGCCACCGTAAGCATCTCTACATGCTGGTTCCCTTGCCAGGCCTGGTGCAGGGGATGTCCCAGGAACATGGGGTGTTGCCCATTGCACCAGGGAGTCTGGGCTGCAGCAGCCCAGAGGCTGCCCAAGGTGGAACCCCAACTGCTCTAATTTACACCAAGGATCATTTTGCCCCTTGTAGCAGGTCAGAATTGGGAGGGCACAAAAGTGGCTGAAAGCCACATGGAGGCACAGCACAGAGTTTCATCCCAGATATGGGGAACAAGACACAGGAGTTCTGGGAGGAAACCGGCATCCCTGTGATAGATGCTTTATAAATCCATCCAGGCACACGCATGGTTCCCAACACCATAGCGTCAGCGGCCCTGATTCCCCACTGCCCTGCCCTTTGTGTAGCATTTACTCTGGCACGACGTGGGTGAGAAATGCTGGCAAACCAGAATGGCAGCATTGTAAACTCACTTGGCAATGGTGTAAATGATGACCCAAGGTGCGAGGCAAGTGTGACTGCCAGAGATAGGGCAGCTATAAAAAAGGGATGGGTCTGGATCCAGAGGCCAGGCATTGCTGTGACGAGGCTGACGGGCAGACGGTAAAAGACACAGAAGGGGGGAAGCAAAGCCTTCTTCAAACTTAGGAAGAGAAATAAAAGGTAAAGCCCAGACCAGTGTCCTGGGAAGTCAGAAGCCCCACACCGAAATACACTAGAATATTTTATTGTTTTACAGCCAGTTCATGTTTTCCTACATTCAGTTACAGCCACGAAGTCTCCGTGAACCGTGCTGCTGCCGCTGCCACTTTAGAGAAGTGTGAAACGTGTACACTAACGAGCTAACAACTGCCCGGCCACTCCCCCTTCCTAGTCCCATCACCCCTCCCTCTGCTGTGTTAGTGTCTCAGAGTCCTCATCTCCCTCTGCACCGGGGTCTAATGGAGTTGGCATGGAGTCCTCAAAGTGAGACACAGCTGGCACTCAGGATATTAACCTCACACTGTTCCCAGCCTACAGTCCCAGCTCATTAGCCCCTCCTCCCCTGCTCCAATGTATTTCCCACACAGCATCGCAGTCCTGGCAGGAGAGCTTTGAGAGGCTGAAACTGGGATCCAGTAGTTGAAGCTATCCAGGCCTGTGCGGGTTGTCTCAGCAGGATTTTGTCTCTTGCTGAGTTTAAGGGAGATGGGGTCAGGCTGGGAGGATCTGCACCAAGGCCGAAGAACACATGGGGAACATCCAGAAAGGATCAGCGTTCCAAAGGTCAGTGCCCCATGGAGAACAGTTCAGATGACAGCATCAGCGGAAAAGGGTTCCAAAGACCAGCACCCAAGCAGAGTAACATCCAGGTGACAGCAGCTGAGAAACCGGGTTCCCAAGAGTGACACCCAGATGTGGGGGAGGAAGACATCCAGATAAGGCAGGCAGAGAAGAGGTCCCAAACATTAGCATCCAAATAGAGGAACATATGCGTGACAGCAGGAGAGGAAGAGGATTCTCGGGATCAGAGTTCAGTCTTCCCCAGGGCCATGGGGAAAAACATACAGGTGACTGGCAGAGGAAAAGGATCCGAAGGGGGTACTCCTCCTGTCCCTGGGAACATCCTGACCTTCAGCAAGCGTTGGGGCGGCAAGTCTCAGCAAGTGATTGCACCTTCCATGCAGATTATAGAAGGATTCCTCTATCCCACTGACGGGCCCAGGATGATCTCTAAGAGATCTACAGTGACTAGAAAATGACTGTTAAGATGCTTTATACTGGGCTCTCTGTGTACCAGCATATGGTGCGGAAGAGTGGAGGACCCTAGATAATTAAAGCCCTTTCTTAGGGACCCTCCACCTACTCTGCAGATCATGGGAATGCCAGCTGATGACAAGAGTGCCCTTATTGCCGTCAAAGGCAGATCTAGCCATCCTTTACCTGCCATGCTGGAGCAGGTAGTTCTATAGCACTTCAAGCAAGGAGATTCATGCTAACTGTGTCTCTGTAACCTGGGCAGGTGTTGGGTTAGGAGTTGCAGGTGAATGGTTTCCTCCATCACAACTAATGAACTGGTGCCCACAAGGCCTTTGCTTGAGAACACGCAAAGATTTCCATAATAGCTGGGGATGGGACAAGACAGACTACATGTAACACAGATCCAGAGACTTCAGAGGAAAGGGTTCATCACGCCCTGTGAGGCAGGGGGAAGAGCAGAGCCAGTCAGTGGCAACAAAGGCTGAGGCAGGTTACTGGGTAGCTGTGGAAACGGCCCTGCGCCGGCCTGCGGGAAGGCACTCATGGAGACGGGGAGGGTCATTGGGACACTGCTGAGTGGAAGAGGGAGTGAAGCACTGTAGCTCATGGAGTTCATGGTCATCCCTGTGGCCATGCCTGGCACTGGGGAGCTGGTCCTCATCTGATTGAGTGTTGGTTTGGTCTGGTCACTGATGCTGAATGGGTTTGTGGGAGAAGGTGCACTGAGACCTGTCAGGAGAAAGTACACAGCATCATCAGGGATACAGCCTACAAGACGGGAAGTTAGGGGATAGGGTTAAAGGTCAAGGCTAATCACTGGTCTCAAAACACACTGCTATTAAATTCAACTGCTAAACCGATGAGTCAGGAACATTCAGGGTTTGACTCAACCCCAGAAATTCAGAGAGAAGACTGAAAAATTTAGCTTGAGAAGTTAAGTTCAAACCAAAGTTTCTGCCAGGAGTTTCAGGCTGACCTCCGTTTCCTGGCCAGGATCAGAACTTTAGTGTGGTTTTGTTTTTCACAGTGATACTAAGGGCAGAGCTCAGTCACTGTAGGTGCTGCATGTTAAACCAAGTCATTGTGAAAATGTACCCACTGGTCCGCCCACCATCCTTTTGTGGCCTTCTGATTCACATCAGCTCATGAGCCCCTCGAAGGTCCCACCTGTCATCCTTACACAGCCCGCCAAGAGCCTCAGGGTACATCTACACTGCAATGTAAGCCCAGGATTAGTAGAACTCAAGCTAGCAGACCCTGGGTTTGTTAATTTAGGGCTTGAGCATCTACAGTCATTTGTAACCCCAGGTTAGGAATTGCTGAACCCTGGGTCTCCCAGCCTGGGGCTCCAGCATCTACACTGCATTGCGCGGGCCCAAGTTCAACCACCCATATCCCAGACTTCCTATCACCCTCCCAAAATGTGGCTGGCTCTAGCCTTTTGTTCGTGGTGCAGCGTGGGAAAATCTGACTGTCCACCAAACTGGACAACGAAAGCTGGCCCATGGGACTGTGGGATACTTTTTGCAGATTCCCAGAGCACAAGTTCAGTGGGGCTGCGTTTACACTGCAAAACAACAGGGCTTGAACCCTGGGTCCCGGGTTGACTCAGGCTCGGACTCTTCACCCCTGTGGGGTCCTAGGACCCTGGGTTAGTGCAATTTGTGTGTAGACAGAATGGGGATTAGGTTTGAGCCTGAGTTTGAACCCTGGGCTTATGCTGCAGTGTAGGCATACCCTCAGAAACCACCCAACATCCTTCAGCGGCCTTTTTGACTGGACCCTGCACCCCATGACCCACCTGATAAAAATGGATTATGAGTCTTCAGGGTTGCAGGGGCAACCACCAAGGAGTCCAAATTCACCAGGGATGAGGCAGTTGGGCCAAGAAAGGACTCTGGAGTTTTACAATCTTTCCTCTCTTTGTCAGTGTCAGTAAGAGAGTCTCCTAAGCCCGCAAGATCAAAAACGTCTGTGTTCTTAACTCCATTCTGCTTGGTGCTGGGAATCAGGTCACCAAACAGGTCCAAATCTAGAACAAACAGCAGAGACTGAATTGCATAACCAAGATGGGATCATGAATTTCAAGAGAAGAACAGGCAGAAGTGTGGACTGTCACGTGAGAGAGACGCAGAGACGTTGTCTCTCTCTTCTGACTGTTGTGTCTTGAAGAATCACAAAGCACATTCTTGGATTGCCTTCACAAACACTTCCCTTTTATCTGGGACAACCTTTCCTTAACACAGAAAGTTGTTGCAGGGAGTCTAGCTCAGAAGTAGCTGTCTCGGCTTCAAGAAGCTGCGCCCTCTGTCTGCTCAGCAGCAGTTCGCAGCATGCATTGTTGCCAGACTCAGAAGACAAATGTCAATGGAAGTTTGCCCCCATCTGATCCCAAGTATTTCTAGCTAATGGAAAAACAGTAGCTTGCGCGGACTCCACCTTCGCCCATGTGCAAACACTTCGGGATAGTTAACCCTTGCGTCAGATGTCTAACACAGAGATGACGACAGTGAGAGACTTTGGGGCCAGTAGCCATATGACATGGTAAGTTATAATCATGCAGATGTATGCCACAATATGAAACAAATACACCCTCCCACAGAGCCCCAGGGAAGCTCCCACCCTCACCTGCAGACACACCCGCCAACTTCCCCATTGTTCCACAATGCCCTGTTTACCCTTCCGGCCCCAGCACCCCTGATCTGTTAGGACTCTCTTACCAACAGGGCTGTTAGGCTTGATAGAGGATGGGGCCTGTGAGCTCTCATGTTCCAGCTGCTCTGTCGGCTGGGGCGGTTTCGCAAACAAGTCAAAAGTGACATCACCTGAAGCTGAGGGGAAGAAAGGAGACAGACCGACCCAGAAGGGAAGCAAGGGGAAGGAAGAGAGGAGATGAAGGAAAACAACAGAGGAAGGACAGAGGGAATCAATTTTTAAAAGGGACAAAAATGAGGCAAGACAAGCAGAGATGGGGAGTTAGGGGTTAAGGAGAACATAGAACACCAGAGAGAGGGAGAAAGGAATGAACTAGATCAGTGAGTCCTGAAGCAACCTGTATGAATGAGCCACCGAGTCCAGATCAGTGACCCACTGACCAACCAATGCCAGTGGATGAGACAGAGAAACTTAGCATACAAGGGAGGGCCCACTTCATACATGCAGCCTCCTCTGCAGCCCGGCAGGCTTCCCTGATCGTTAGTGCCTCAGAAGACAATGGGAAGGTATGTTCAGACCAATCCCAGACCCGTAGGGACAGGCATGCCCCATGACTCCAGAAATCTGTCACCCTTCATTTCTATCCTGAGGCCTGTATAGACTGAGCAAAGCTAGCAACCCAAAGAAGTGCCAGTTACCTGACTTCCTTTCTCTAAAGGAAAGAATCATTGTTGAGAAATACTTAAATTCTGAGCTCTGTTGGGCAGGGGCAGGGACCATCTTTTGTTGTGTTTGTACAGCACCTTGCACAGGCGGGCCCTGGTACCATAGTTCCAAAGCACAATGGCAATGCAAATAATACATAAATAATCATAATTAATTAATAATTAAGGAAAGAAAAAGTTATTCACTAGGGGCCAGACTATGATTTCATTCACATGGATTTAAATTCAGAGTAATTTCACTATGAATATATGTCAGTGTAAATGAGATCAGAATCTGGCTTCTTTTAAATACCCATTCCTCCACTGATTTCAGGTGAGTTACTGCAAGTTTACACCACTGTAACTCAGATCAGAATCTAGCCCTAAGAAATTTGTTCCCTCAGAAAGTATTCTTTGTCTGCAAATTTGTGCTTCTATTCATTGTGGCTCTGTTTCCCCCATGTAGGCCTTACCAGCACTGGTATCACACTGTGTAGTCCAACTCTTGTAGCTTTCTTTTCCCAGAGGGACTAATGTAAATTCCTCCATCACACACTACTGTCCTCCTAGGGGTTTCCCCTTTGGGCATTGCAAGGGCTTTCACCATACACTGGACAGACCTGATCTGTGGTTTTGTTATTCTTCTCCCAGGGGGCTGTACCATTTTCACTACAACTCTATTTTGTGTATAGACATGGCTAAGAGTGGGTCTATGTCTCCCAGTGTGCTCAAGATTTAGGCGAAAAAGCTGTTACATTCTCCTCCTCAGGAGAGGGGATCAGAGTGGAGTTGGCAAAGTGGACCATCAAAGACATTCCCTGGGAAGGAAATACAAGATGTAGGTATTGGCTGAGATTTTTAGAGGATCAGAGGAAACTGGATCCCAAAAGAAGATGTGATGGTAAGTATCATGAGGATGGCAGGAAGAATGATCCCCAGCTTCAAGTAGCAATGGAAACTGATGAACAAAATGAGCTTCTCTTACCTGCCCTGGGAGGATTGTCAAGGACACCTCCCCAAGGATCAGCAGCACAAGTAGCATCAGCGGAAGCTTTAGAAGGTGGGGATGCCTTTACCCAGGCATCTGCTGATGACAGACTTGAAGAGAGGGGGGTCTTCTCCCAAGGGTCAGAGGAGGAGGAGGAGACTATGGGAGGAAGATCCCAAGGCCCAGTGGAGGTCTGGTTGATAGATGCTGCCATCTGGTTTAGAGGATCCCCGGAAGCAGCCGGGATTGGAGCCCAGGGGTCTGCAGAGGGGCCCCAAGAGGCTCCTGCTGGTTCCACACTGGACTTGAGACCTGAAAGACACACAGGAAGATGTGGAACACAGGCAGGGAACCATTCAAAGGCACTGCAGAGAGCACTGAAACACAGCCAGGGGTGAGGCAAAGGGGCAAATAGGTTAGAGAGGAGCAGGAGAAAGAAAGAACAGAAAAGAACAGGTAATCAGAAAAGAAACACATAAAGCAAAATGAGGCCAGAAGGCAGGGCACATTTAGTAATCAGCCCATGTTTACCATTTGTCACCCTTCTTCCTTCATTTCTCGTTTCTGTTCAATAGCCCAGGTGTGGTTAAAAGCAGAGGATAAGGGGAAAGGGCAGACAGAGAGAACACAAGCAAAGATTCTTACTGTTCGGTTTCCCAGAATTGGACAAGGACAGAGCTGGAGGGGAGAAGGTTCTGCCATTCTCCCAAGCATCAGCAGATTGAGAGTTGCACCCACCTGGAATATCCCATGGGTCAGCTGAAACATGGGTTGAAGTTACTGGCACTGGTCCAAAAATGTCTGCCAGCTCCACAATAGAGGACTAGAATTGTAAGGAGAAAAAGAAACAAGTTAAGGCTCAGGGATACCTGCAAGGCCTCGTCCGATATTGCTCCTGGAGCGAAAGGGGCTACTAGAGGGGTTTTTCCCAGGTAACCCCAGACCTCACCCTATACTTCCTGCAGAGAAGCAACCTAACCTTAGATCTGGGCAGGAATGGTCTGATTTGGCTCCTCTCAGTAGTCAAGAAATACGTCATTTAAAATCTATTCCAGCTAAAGCTTTTCGTGAATACAGTGCTCACGCACAAAGCCAGGGGGACAGCAAGGTTAGCTGAACTCTTCTACTTATGCAGAGCAGAAACAGGGCAAGCGTCTCCCAGCCCGTTCAAGCCCATCCTGGAGGGACAATCCAGGGGTAATTCAGTGTCCCTGGTCAGGCTGCTAATGAGGTTTGAACTGCTATGACGAGTCTTTTTTTTTTTAATCATGCAGACATGTAGAATTACACAGAGATCACCAGATCAAGTCACATACACCACTGAACAGCCATCAAGGAATAATCCCTTTGCTCATTACCAATCTAGGATAGATTTGAACCAGAGATCAAGAGATGAAATGTTCTGTACCCCATTATATATCTCCACAGCCATCCAGACCACCAGCTAAAGCTTTTCACCTGACTTTTCTTCATCTTATCCTCTTCTTCCTCCTCCTCGATACCCGTGTGGGTCTCTTCCAGTGCCCTCTGTAGCAGTGAGTTCTCTCCTTGGCATGCCCTCACTTCCTGCAGTCAAAATGGACAGTGCATGTCTGGGATGTGAACAGTAAAGACACAGGATAAAGGATCACCGATGTGCACTGACTCTCTACAGAGAGACCAAGGGCAGGGGTTGCTGTGCATTACAGTTTCGGGCATTAGCCAGCGGCAGCCTTGTTTTATTTTACTGATGTATTTGCACATTTCATGATAAATCCACGGATAGGAATGTTCAGTGCACAGCTTTAAGAGCAGTGAATGTAAGTTTACAGCCAAGCAGGCACCAGAAGCAGAAGGACTGGGGTACACCACTTCCCAGGAAGACACCAAGCAAGGCAGAAAGTTGCACAATGTTTAATACTCCAAAGGTCTATTTAGAAACTCATGAAGTTAGAATCCAAGAAGAGGAAAGTGCCCTTTGATCTGCCGCATGTGGGGTACCTTCTCATGCTCCTTTTTGCTCAGGCTGAGTGCTATCTGCAATTGCAATTCTTCATCTGTGCTGGTGGCTGGAGGAAGTGGCTGCTGCCAATGAAGGAGAACTGAATGAAATTGCTTCTTTGACCCGAGGTCTCTGTATTTGCTACCAAATTATCCCCTTCCTTGTAACCATCTTTCTTTCAATCCCTCACCTGTTATACAGTAAGTCTTTCTATTCAGTCATTTATCCATTCATCTGGTGCTACTCTTTCTTCCATCTAGCTAGTCAACCACCGATCTTAATGTCTATTCTTTCATCCATCCATCATCCATGCACCAATCCATCTGATCTTTCCTTCATATACAGTCGGGCTCTCTTTTCTTTTCCATCCAGCCATTCACCCACCCACTGTTTTGTTTGTCTGTTCATCTACTCTTCTAGCACTCTGCCCATCAATCCATTGCTGGAGGGGCTGGTTTAGAAGCTTCTGGTTTGAAACACCAACACCTTGAAACCACCGGTTTGAATCCTGGCACAGTTGACTTAGCCCTTCACATTTTTTAGATACATACATGTAGCTTCTTATGCAAAGTCTTTGAGTTGAGACCGTAACACCAACATCCCATCTGTACTACATGAACATAAAAGATCCCATATCACTTTTCTTAAGTCCTCCCACTGTGGTGCCATAAGCTGGCTGCTGCGCTCCACCTCAGAGGTGGCTGCACTTCAGTGACGTTGTCTTGTAAAGCACTGTGGGATCCTTCAAGATGAAAGGTGGTATATTAATGTAAGATGTTGTGTGTCCACTATTATTTGACATACAAACACCTTGCCACTTCAGACTCATCTGGGACCGATAAGATTCTATCTTGCATTGTGTTTATGGTTATAACTTTTCTTTAGACTTTTAGCTGCTTGGCTTGTCAGGCCTCTAACCATACAGCTTCCCCAGTGACACTTCTTCCCCTTGCTGAGGTCAGAGCATATCAAGGGCAGCCCTTGCAAAAGCTAAACACTTTGCAAACTGCTCAGGAATTCAGTGGATATTTCTGCTCTTTTATCTCCAGGGGAACATCATTAGCAGATCTTCCCTTAATAACACTGATAAAGAATAACAACAGCTCCTAGCATTGCTATAGCAGTTTCTGAGGATCAGAGAGCTCTACAGGTGTTACTGGTTAATCCTCAACACCCTTGTGATGACAGCATTATCCCCACTTTTCAGATGGGAAATTGAAGTGCAGATGGTTAAGCAAAGATCTTATAGTTCAGGGGTGGCCAAATGCACTGATCCCCTGAGCCGTATACAACAATCTTCAGAAGTTCGAGAGCCAGGGCACACGTGCCAAGGCTCCAGGCTTCAGCCCTGCGGGAGGTTCCTGACGGGGCTCGGGGCTTCAGTCCTGCTCCTGCTGAAGTCCAAAGACCCCCCTCCCCACTAGGCAGAAGCCACTACCCCACCACCCCGCTGCAGGCAGAGGTCCTGTGCTTCCCCCTCTTCCCAAGTCTGGTAGTTGGAGAATGGGGGGAAAGACATGGGGGGCTCTGCGAGCTGCACTTTAATGGTAAAAGAGCCACAGTTTGGCCACCCCTGTTGTAGTGTATTAGTGGTACAGCCCATAGGACAACCCAAGACCTTACTCCCAGTCACATCCTTACAACTGTGGACCATGTTTCTTCTCTCAACCAATGATAAAACTAAACAGATTTATGTGCTGCAATAAACTCCGTCCCTCCTTCCATCTCATCACTAACTGCTGGAACAGCAGGGGTTCCAACTTCATCCAACAGGCACACAAACAGCTCAGTGAAATACTGCTACTCCGCATGTTGGAAAATATTCAGATCTTGTCTTCAGTGTAAAACGCTACCACATTGGGGGCCTCATTATACCACGGATCAGTCTTGCAGTGGGGGCAGGACCAGACTGCATTTTGACCATGTCCCTTCATGCTGAAAACTTGGATTTGGTGAACATAGAGTTTGGGCCCTTCTCCACTAAAAGGTCAAACATGTAGATGGGACCACAACTACCAGCCACACCTATTCACAACCCTACAGAATCCTTCGGCAAGGCCTGATGGTCTGTGAGAACTCATTGGCGCTAAAGCAGCCAGGAGCAGTGGCAGAGAGCTATTCTGCATGAAACAGTTTGACCTAGATGCAGGAGTGGCTCTGGGGTCCCATTACTTGGAGTGGGGGGCAAGTACTTTGGGACCCTGGGAGGTCACTATTTTAGAAACAAAACAACCTTCCAGGAGTCCAAGGACTAGTTAGACCCCTGGAAACTCTTGGATTTTAAGAGTATAAAAAAGGAAAACTTGGCTCCTGTGTCAATGGTTAGCTGTGAAAGGATGAAGACTCACCAGTCTGTCGCTGTTCCATTGTTTAATATTGGATAACTTTGTACATATTTTGGCCTTTTTGACAATAATGTGGGGCCCCTTGAAGACTGTTGGAGGGAGGAGGAGAAACAAATGTCCCCTTTGCCTACCCCCTTCCCCGGCTGTGCCTGGCCTACCTAGATGGGTGGTTCTAATGAGCTTCTCTTTGACTAGCACGTTCCTTCAGCACTAACCACAGCAGCTTCCCTGATAAGGTTTGGGAAGCTACATCTCTGGGACAAAAATAGGGACACAAGTTCTCTGAAGTCCATCCAAGAGCTTCCAGGAAGGGAAGGGTGGGAAATTGTAACTATTTTGCTCAGAAACAGGGATGGTGACCATGTAGGTAGCAATCATATAACCAGCCAGGCCTCCAGCAACTGTGTGTGGCTCCAGCACAAAGAGGAATGCTAAGGCCTAGAGCCATGCCTGGCACAGGGACAACTTCAACCACCAGAGGCTAAGCCAGGAGAAGGTGTTTGAGAGACATTTTGGTCCAACCAAGCTTAATTTAAATATAGACTACAGTGAGGCGGGAAAGCCCTGTCCCTGGAGGTGTCACCCAAAGTGTCCCTCAGTGGCTTTGTCCTCCTCAAATATCATCAGTATCATTAGAGAGAGGCAGTGCCAGTTAGCGTTAATCTCAGACTGTGTGTGTGTGTAAACAAACAGTCACTGCCTGGAAAGGGGGAAGCAGATCAGCTGATGAGAGAGCTGGGGAAAGTACATGAAGGACACATGCTCTAGGCTGGGATTTTGGGGCTGACTCTAACATGATGAATATAACAGCGAGACGGGAACCCGTTAGGTTATCTTGTCTCCCCTCCCCTGCCCCTGGCCAAGGCAGAACTGCTTTCTACGATGTCTTCCAGACCTTTGTCTAGCCTCATTTCAAATGATCCAAAGTGACTTAATTAAACACAGTCATGTGGAATAAACTTAGTCAACCGATGCCCACACACTAGCACAACCGCATTCAAATCACAGCTAGAGTCACCAGTACATGGACCAGTTCTGCAGGATGTTTGCAGTTCCTGGTACAGAACCCATTCTCCCCAGGGGGACACAGGTTCTCCCTGGTATCTGCCAAGGAAATAACAGAATCACTCTGGGCACATCAGCATAAAACCTTCATGGTTAAAGTAATAGAATCAGAGTAATTTATACATGAAAGACAATGGGTGAAATCCGGGCCCCATTGAAGTCAATGGCAAACCCCCCATTAACTTCAATATCATCAGGATTTCACCCAATGTATTTAGAGCACCTGATTACATATGAGCTGTTCCGAGTCCTGATTCCACATGTCCAAACGGAATTCTATTTACCTTCTTTGAAACCACCTATGGTACATGGAAAGGGACAGCGGCGTATTAACGCCAAGGCCAACAAGGCCTAGGCCTAGGGCAGCAAATTTGCAGGCGCGGCAAATTTATAATAGCAGCCAGAGGTTGCTTCCCCCAGAGCCGGTTTGGGCCCTCTGCCCCTGGCCCCGCCCCAACTCCACCCCTTCCCTGCCCCTATTGGTCCCCTTCCCCAAATGCCCGCCCCAGCCCCGCCTCCTCTCCTGAGCACGCCGTGTTCCCCACCTTCCCCCCTCCTTTGCGAACCTGTTTCACGCACAAGCACTGGCAGGGAGCGGGGAGAAGCAGGACCCGGCGGCGCGCTCAGGGGAGGAAGCGGAGAGGAGGCGAGCTGCGGGGGGGGGTGGGGGGGTCAGGGGGCAATTATTTCTGGGCCTAGGGGTGGCAAAATCATTAATCCGCCACTGGAAAGGGACCATTCATCTTCAAGGCAACCACACAGAAGAAAGGGTTTAGATGGACCGCATCTATCTTTCTGAGACCGTGTGGTATTGATTTAAGATGTACTGGTACAGTGCACACACCAAGTCCTAGGCTCACTTGTATGCACAGTATATGAAACGGGCAACAACCGTGCAATAAATCCTCATCATGCCACGATATGCTGACGTGCTGTGTCTGCATGGAGCAGCCAGTGAGAAAACAATACTGTGCACACTAGCATGCGGGTTGACAGAGCCTAGAAATCTCTCTCTCATGCCTTACTACCATGATCCCATAGACTCAGAGACTTTAAGGCCAGAAAGGACCATCATGCTCATGTCGTCTGTCCTGCACATCACAGGCCCCAGGACCTCACCCACCCATTCCTGTAATAGGCCCATAACCTCTGACGGAGTTACTGACGTTCTCAAAACTTGATTTAAAGAATTCAAGTTATAGAGAATCTACCATTTACTCTAGTTCAAACCAGCAAGTGACCCGTGCCCCACACTGCAGAGGAAGGCAAAAAATATCCAGGGTCTCTACCACTCTGACCTGGGGGGAAATTCCATCCTGACCCCCAATAAGGCAATCAGTTAGACCCTGAGCATGTGAGTAAGACCCACCAGCAAGACCCCTGAGAAAGAATTCTCTGTAGTGACACAGAGCCCTCCCCAGCATGAGTCCCATCTCCAGCCACTGGAAATGTTTGCTCACAGCAGTCCTGGATGGGCCACATGACATTGCAGGCAATCACACCACCCCCCAGGAGAGAGGCAGCAAACATTACCTTCTCAGCCTCCTCTCGACTCATGGCTAGTGCAAGCTGTAACTGCAGCTCCTCCTCTCCAGTCGTCTGGGGTCTTGCCTGTTCCAGGTCTGAGGCGTGCTGAGGGGATGAGGAAGAAGCTGAGATAAAAAAAAAAAAGAGGAAGAATTCAGATTGAAGGAGGAAGAAGAAAAACAGAATCTCTGGAGCTGAGATGTTTCTAGGAGTCAATCCGCATTGATCACCACCTTCTCCTCCTCAACGGGCTTTTCTGCTCTCCCCTCATTCCCACCACCCAGCTCACGCTACGGGACCTTCATGCCCAGCAACTGCCCTAAATGCTTGGGAAGCTGCTCCTCATGTCACTGACGTCCCAGAGCACTCAGAGAGACAGTCTGCCTTTAAAGAGCTGGAATTCGACCACCAGCCTGGTTAAGGAGAAGGGTGGGGATCGGGGTCAGGATGCAAATAGAACAATTACCCCTCAGTTACCCCCCAGGAATAAAATTGTGTTTTCCGGCAGGGACCATGTTAGCACAAGAATCTCTACACAACGGCAGGGGGACTTCACCAAAGCAGGCAGCTCGGTGGGAGGATAGGAAACGATCAGAAAGTATTTGAGGCTGATATCAAAATAAGCAGCTGCTAGAGAAAGGTTTTAGAGTTGCAACCTTCTAACATAAACAATCTCCCGGTGTTTGAGATGGCATCTGTGAGGTGCTTCCTTCAGTTCCGTGCTCCGAGTGCCTTGTTCACCCATCAATTAGTAATGCCTTGAAGGCTGGGAGCAATTCAGACTCTGTGAGATGTAGAGTCCCAGCCTTAACTTTTACTCTCCAGAATGCTGCACGTGAGGATAGCCCAGAGGAAGACCAAAGGTCACCTACCCCGTGACATTAGAACACGAAGAAACCTGTGTCTGTTCCACAGTGGAGACTACTGGCCATGTGGCTAGAAAGTAACCAATACGGATTTTGAGCCACTGCCCTAAAAGACAATGTTCTGGACAGGGCTGCCAGGATAGACAAGAGCAAGCCCAGATGTTCCTTCTGAACTTCAGACATCCAGTGATCCACTGCCCTTGGGTCAGAAATGCCCACACTCTCCATACCACCCACGTTCTGTAGCACTGTAGCACTTACAATTAAAGGATGATGGAGACCCCCTCGGCTTGCCATAGTCTTCTCCATATTGCGATGTCCGCCTGCCATAGGAGAGCTGCTGGCTGCTGCTGATGCCTGTGCCCTCAATGGACATGCGCTCTTTGGTTTTCAGGGCATGAGCCCTTTCCTGCTTCAGCCTCTCCTCATCCTTCAGCAGGCCCATGACCTGCTTGACTTTCTCCCGCACATTTATGCCTTGGTCCTTGCCGTCGCGGTCTGTGTACTGGAAGTCTTTCAGAGTCTGAATGGTGTAAAGGTTCTCCCGGCACTGATGGGCCACCTTCTCTGATCCAGTTTTGATGAGGTAGTCCAGCAGGGTCAGTGCCTTGTACACATGGCGCCAGTTCTTGCCACTGTCATTCAGCCGCCTCCAGATCATCCCCATGATCTCTGCGAAAGCCACCGTGTTGAAGGTCAGATCTGCAATCTCAGACATCAGGGAGCTGGGTGGGCCCCAGGAGTCATTGGAGGTCGCCTCACGCACCTTGATCTCCGCCTCCGAATAATTGTGCACAATGTTTTTTACCTGCCGGCGCAAGGCAGAGGTAGTCATGGCTGAACCTTGCAGAAAGTCCACAACGGGCAATGAAGAACTGAGGAATAAACAGTCTGGGACCCAGGGGGAAAGTCACCGTTCCAGCTTCACCAGTGAAAGAGCTCTAGCTCACTAGGTTTCACGTTGATCTGGAAAACAGACAGAAAGTGTTAAATACAATCACCAGTGAAAAAGGGACCCAGTCTGCATTCCCAAAGCACTTCTGTTGGTCTCTGGCAGCACCTGCAGTAATTTTCACCTTTAATGTGTATAATCAAGACATATTAAATGTAATATGAAAAATTATAATATTTCTATTCCATACATCCTTGTATTTTGTGACTTAACCTTGCTACCTACTGCAGCTAAAGGCAAACAAAGTAAATTTTTATTTGTTCGAGAAGAATCCAAAGGAAAAATCATATAGAAAATAAATAGTCAGTTCTTATAGTTTCTCCAGATATCTCCTCTTGTATTCTACGGAAATATTTGGATTGGATTTTACCATGTGGTTCTGCTCCTAAAAGTAACTGTCTAAAAATGGCACCTTCTTCCCCCAAAGATCTGCTTCCTCTATGTACGGAGTCACAGATAGTGGCAAAAATAGGTGTGTACTGTTTTCTCAATGGAAACACACTATGGGAGAGGGAAATGGATTCCATTCTGTTGATTCTATGCATCATTAGAATTGTTAACTAAGTTCCAAATGCATCTGGGTTCAATTCTGCCTTTAGTCGACACGGTTTTTTATACTGGTGCTGATGCCACAGAAGGAAAAGAAAACCAGCGTGACTCTCAGATCCCAGTGTGCATTGGCAGAGCTTGCAGTCAGAAAACCAGCCACCTTTTTACAAGTAAACTCAGCAAATAAGCTGCTTTGAGAGGCAATAAATATGGACTCCCCTGCTGTTGTTTTCCCAATCACTTGTCGAACTGGGATTCTTCTCCTGGAAATTATCCATGGCCTTCTCCTGTTAGAGAACAATTGGCTCAAGACTGAGGATTAGCGCATCAATTTGGATAAAATAAGAACCTTTCACCCCAACAAACCTGTACCCCACACTCAAACTGACCATTCTCTGAGCTTGTATGCTGGTTCTGGATCCCAGCAAGGGAAGCAGGTGCTGAAATGCCACAAGAGCCTATTCTCATGATATTTCCTATCAGGAACAAAGGTGCTAGAGATGACAAGATTTCTGACCCAGTTCCGTGCACCCAGGCATTTTGGGTAAGCATCCCAAACTCTGGAGTGCTTAGGCAAGTCAAACTGATCCTGAGAATGTTAAGGTCTGAGAATGCTGAGATTTGTAGAGCCTCTCTATGCACCAGGGGCCAAATCATGGCTGAACTGAAGTCAACCAGAGCTTTGCTATTGGCATTTCACCCCAGACTTTGGGTTCAGTTACAGTCTGATGCAGGAATTTTTTTCAGGGTATATTTCCATCCTGCATCTTTGTAGAGAAATGACCGGCAGGTTCACCAAACCTTTTCTTCTCTTTCCTAGTTTCTCTCATGGCATTACTGAAGTAACCCCTTGTTCTTGGAATGGACACTGATGGGGGCCATTAAATCTGAAGGTGGGATATGCCAAGCAATACTCCCCCTCAGGGTCTGAGCACAGGCATTTCACAGAGCCCCTGTTGCCTGAAGCACAGGAAGATAAAGTCTGGACCTAGTATTTAGTGGTGTATCTGAAACAAGTGTGGTGGTTTCAGTCCAGTTCCTGGGTGTCCACATCTCACCTGGTGCTAACTGTCCCCACTGTTATCAGTCTCAGCAGAGAAGCTGAATGCAGACTGGGTCATGGAGACTGAGTTACTCTCCATCTGCCCTGGTGGCTTCAGGCTCGGGTCATTCTGGTGCAGGAAACTTAGACTACTCTTGCCTGTCCTGTAACAATAACCTCGAGCACTTCACACACATTAACTCAATTAGTCCTCGCCACAGCAGGGAAAGGCTGCGATCCTCCATCGACAGACGGGATAACTGAGACACGGCGGTCAAGTGACACCCAGCAAACCAGCGGGGCATATCAAGATGAGAACACACAAGGCTCTGACACTGGCCTTGGGCTCAGCCCACCAGACCACATGGCCTCCTGCTGCCACTGTGCCCATCCTGCAGATTGAACAGAAGGCTCCAGCTCCTTTCAAGAGCACAAAACTCCCTACAAATTCTTTTTTAAACAAGTGCATTCCCCATGCGGGGTCTCTGTCATGTTCCTACCAGGCTGCAGCCCACCTAACTGCTAATGTTATATCCAAGCAGAGGTAGCAGGAGAGAGGGGGCTGGAGGGAAAAATTAATTTGATAGAGGGTGGAGGTGGTGGGTGCAGAAAGATAAGAACATCTTACTTTGAATTTTCTTTTGAATGAGCACAAAGTATCTCTCTCTCTCATGCACGCACACACACTCTAACACACACACGGGGGTGCAGAGCAGCTAAGCCATCCTCCAGAGTCCCAGGGACAGGAGTTGCACATGTAGAAAGTAATCCTCAGCCCTGTTGCGATGAAAAGACAATGCATGTTACAATGAGGTTTTCAAAGCTGTGTCAACAGTAAGGAAATTGGGACCCGTGACTCTCCACCAATGGTAGTGATGGTGATGGCTGCAGCGTAGACAGGGTACTGATGTTTTAAAACGGTCATTTAAACCTACTCTGAGTAACCTGCAGGACCCCAAGGTTCTGGAAGAGGAGACAATCAGGGCAGGAGTTTCCCCCACTCCAGTTCTCTGGTGATGGAGGGAGCGTAAGGATCCTGTGAGCTGTTTCCTCCTTCCTTGGGAGAAGGGCAAACCATGAATTGCAGAGCTACCCCAATGACCTCTTGGTTTGCTTGTGCTCAAGGCCAACCTTTGCTTTCTAGCCCCACTCCCTTCACTTCCCCTGCTTCCCTTCTTGTGCTCCAGCTAATGTACGCTTGGAGATCACTGTACAGCACTGCCCACGCTGCCCCAGAGAGAAGACACAAGTCTGACCTTTGCTAGAGATCCTCTCCCAATTCCACACTCTGACTGCGTTTACCCCTGACCCTGCACTCCCAAGAGTGGGGAGATACAGTGGTTTCAGTCCTCACCTCCTGGCTTGAGAGGCAACTATGGGGAGGTGACTGCTCCCCGGAATTCAGTTGCTACATCTTGTTTTCATCCTTACCCTTCCTAAGTGACTCAGCTATAACCTCCATTAGGGAACCTCATTTTCTCCATGACGGAGTCGGGGCTGAAAATAGCTTCATGTGAACACACCCACAAAGAACACGCATCTCCCACCACCTTCCATTAAAACCAGTCAGGTCCTAGAATTGCTTTGAGAACACCTCAGATCTGGACAGGCCCTGCTTCTGCCTGGGTATGGCCTGGTTAACCCCATGGCCATAGGTGAAGAGCAGGCCACCCGCCCACCCCCAGCCAGTGTAGGCATCCCACTCACTGAGGCAAAGGGAGAGGAATCCGCAGAGATGGCTCACAGGGCTAAAGAAGTTTCTTTCAAGATATTTCCCTGTATTGATTTCCTTTCACAGCGCAGCCCAGCTCAACCCGCCTACTGTCTTTAGATCTTAGGGCGGCTAAATGCCAGTAAAATGACTGCAACCAGAGACAGCAGTACCCGCCAGGGGTGGGGGGAGACAGTCACTCCTTATTGCTTAAAAACAACCGAGCTGATCAAGTTAAGTCCTTCACGATCAAGATCAGCACTTTCCCTTCTGACTGCAACAAGGTTATTGACGAAGTTCCACCTTCCCTGCTGGCGAACGCTAGGCTTTTGCTGATTAAATTCTCCCTTGTATCAAAGCCTCAGCTCGAGACATTCCCTAGCTCCCAGCAGGTTCCCTCTTCAGTAGAAGCCCCAGGTCCGGACATTCCCAATGTGCCAACTAGCACCAGGATTGTCTCCAGCCGGTAGCATGAGCTGTCCCTGCAATTATTCACCTGCTTGCAAAACTTCCCAGAAAGTTTTCAGTTTTTATGACGTCCAGAGACACAGGAATGAAAGGAGAAAAAACAAAAGTCGGACATGGGTGGCAACCCAGAGCAGGCAGAGTGTTTGTGCCTGGAGCCCTGCCAATGGTGTTAAAAGCAGTGAGTTTTATCGAACACAATATCCCCAGGAATATAAAGGGAGTGAAACAGAAACCGTGTGGTAGATAAGGCAGCACCAGGCAGCCTCATATGGAATTACTGCAGTGACCTTGAGCAGAAAGCCGTCAGGTGGGGAGAAGGACACAGTGGCTCGGCACTGAACCAAACTGCAGGGTCTCCAACAACCAGGGAGCTTTAGTGATCCCAGCAAAGGGGAAAAGAAAGGGTCTCGGGAGGCAAAGAGAGAGAGAGACTGGAGCAAGAGGAGGCAGGGAGGGGAGAGGATGAGAGACAAGTAATGATTGGGGAAGAGTGGCGGGGGCAGGGGGCAGACTGAGAGGAGAGAGACAGGAAACGGAGAGGGAAAGACTCAGGGTGACAGACAGGGAAAGGGCAGATGTCAGCAAGATGAGGATGGGAGGAGGAGGAGAGACAGATGGGGAAGAGAAGAGAAAGATGGGAAAAGCCTTGTTAACTTTAGCAAGGTGCACGGCCCTCCCTCTTGGAGAGAACGTTGCCCAAAGCAAAGAGAAGAAGCAGGTGAAATCCAAATAGCAATCAGTATAACAGTGCGAGGAGTCAGCCCTCGGCAAAGGCTCCATCGCAGGCTGCTTTACCCTGTGCCAGAGATGCTGCTAATAAACCCGCAGCCAGGTTCCAAAAGGCCATTGCCACTGGCTGCTCCCTTCTCGGTATGCCCCACTGGGCGCCAGGCTCACAGGGTAGTTCCCAGTGCTGAGGGAGGGAGATAAGTTACAGGAACTGGGAAGGGGTTGCGCTCTTCTTACAGCTGACAAAGATAGAAAGGGAGGAAAAGACAGAGCGAGAGACAGGAGGGAGGGGGAGAGAGAGGGAGTCTGGCTGCAAGACCAAGGGTGAAACTTGCCAAGAGCCCAACCAAACACTCAGGTTCTGAGGAAAATCCTGCCCAGCATGAAATCGAAGACAGGGGCCCACCCTGACGTGTTCATGTAACTACATGCAAGCACACGCAAAGCACACCCTTACCCCCTCGGCTGCATATGCCTCCATTCGGATCTGCAATAGCTTGGGGAATTACATAATCCCCCGGGATCTTCTTTTCCCTTCCCAGACGTCTGGAACTCCGGGCCCTTCTCCTGCGTGGAGGGTATTTCACAGGCAGAGGGGCACCACCTCTTCCAGAGAACAAGGGACCCCAGGGCAGGTGTCCTGAGGGGAGGCCTGAGCTGAAGTCAGCCAGCCTGCCCGGGGAAGCCTGTTGTACTGAGTGGAAGTGGCCACAATGCTCAGATGACCAGTGTGACACCAGGGAGGGTGGGGGGAGGAGACGGGGGGAGTTGACACCAAGGGAAGGGGGTGGGTTTAGGAGCTGGGGCTATACTTCAAGGCAGCCCTGACCCTGGAAAGGCTCCCCTGTGCTGTTCTATCCATATGGTGCTGAATCCCTTGTGTGTGAACACCCCCCACCCCACAGTCACCACCATCCAGTACCCCAGGGAGGTTGTGGGTGGGGGGGGAGTAGGGGAGGCTTTGCCCTACCTCAGCCATCCTGAAACAGCCTCATCTCAGAAACTTCAGGCAGCTCACTGCAGGAGGGCCCGAGCTCTGTAGGGGAAAAAAAAAATCCTACAGCTTTGCCAAACTAGTGATGAAAATCAAAATGTGCTTCACTGCAGTCTGAGATACTCCAGCGTCCAGAACCTTCCTCCCCACCCCCACCCTCCTCCAACCTGCCATCCAGTCACCTTCCTGCTTACCACAGGATAGCTCCTGTACCTGGCTATGGTCCCCAGACATCCCAGCTCCGCAATGCACAGGGAGAAGGAGTCTTACCTCTGGCACTGGCTTCGTCCCTGTGACTCTGAGCAGCTTCCCCTCTGCAGAGTGCAATCAGCAGACAGTGCTCCGATCAGCCCTTATGCTGTTCCCTGCAGATGACTGTCCAGGCTTGGTGCAGGTTCAATCCCAGAGTTCCTAAATCCATCCCATCCAGCAAGGGCTACATCCCCTCCTCGCTGCTACCCCCAGGGGTCCTGGGGACCCGGCAGTGTGTGGATGGGGAGAGCTATGTTGTAGTGTAGATTATTCCCTGCGACTGTCAGAAATCTCTCTGCTTCTTGCACACGCTGTGAAAGTTGCTAAGCTGGCTGGGCAGGTCTGTCTCAGCTCTAACAGGACACAGGCAGGATTGGCTGCTCTCATTAACCCCTTCAGGACCACAGACTTTACAAAAGCTCCCAGTTCTTATTGTCCCAGCAATGATCTGCCACCGTGAAGCCTAGGGGGCTAGCAGAGAACTCCCAGCTCTCTTTAATCCTTTAGTCTCTGTATGCAATAGGGAAATGACGGCGGGACCCCCTTGCTGGGACTGGAGGAAAGAGAAATGCAGACAGTGTACAGAGGGTAGAGGATGTTTAAACGCTCAGTCACTGTCCCCTTTGGCTTCCAGCCAGTCACTTTTTTTAAAGCCAGTGTTCTAACGTAGTCCAGGGCCGCAGCCTCCTCTGGACTCTGCCAGCTGATCACAAGGCACCCCCAATGGCCTTTCAGTCGCATCTGTTAAGATTCTACAGGATCTAAATTTGGAACAGCCCAAAGGAGCAGCCCTTCACTTTCAGCGTGTCCCACAGCCTCTCATCAGTTGTGGGAGCGAGATTTTTGGCTTCCATCTGTAGTGTGGTGGCCCTTCCCTGAAGAGCAACCAGACTCTGGCTCAGGGAGTGAGGCCCTGAATGACATTCCAGAATAAGTCAGATCTCTTGCTGTCATCACCGCCACCCACACTCTCCCCCAGCCTCGGCCTATTATTTTAATCACTGACAGGATTTCAGGGTTTTTTTTAAATATTAGAAATCCCTGACATCTTCTTAATAGAGAATACATCTTCTGTGCAGAGACATTCTTGTGGGTAATCATTCATTAATTCCCTCCCACACCCCCACTATATGATGCACAGAGAGTGGGAGCTTTGAAAGCAGTCCCACGTATGCCCACTCCAAAGCCAGGCCAAGACCCACGTAAGCAGGTCTACTCATGTTGAATTGGGCCATGGAGCCAAAGGTTCTGCCTCAGGCTACACCAGAGAAGGTAATCTCGGAAGATACCTAACAGCTACCTCCTGGGCCGCTCTGAATCTCATCGGGATGACCCTCAACTCAGACTTTGTTGCTGTCTGAAAGACTGCCTATCAGGGGAAAGGGAGGAAAGATGGATGCCAGATCATGCTCCTGCCTGGGAATTAGAGCATACACTCCCAGAGCGAGTGAAAAAGAATGCCACCAGAATCCTCTTTCACGAGCTGGCCAACAGAATCCCCCCAGTGGAGATAAATCAAGAGGAATACCATCTGGCCGGTCTGAGACACTGTCTTTTCTTTATCTTCACTTTCTGTTTATGAGGATGTCTGTGTTCTGATGTTATATGGGATACAGTCATATGCCACCTAGACATTATTTTTCACATACCACACTATAAATTATTAAATACATACAAATAAATGCCAAAGCATGGAGGAAAAGAGATCCTTCCTGCCTGACCTGTATGGCTTGGCAGCTTGGGATCTAGATCTATCCCTTTGGCTAAAGAAATGACCTTCTCTTGAGGGCTTATACTCCAAGGGAAGGGCACACATTGAGGCTCTTAATAGATTTTGTCTTCTGAACAAAGCCAGGCCTTACAAGGGTGTTTTCCCCTGAAAGGAAGATGTACCAAGCTACTTTGGACATCAAAGGAACTCAACCAAGTCTGCAGCTATAGAGCCAGGTGGGATGAAATGGACACCACCACACGACAAGTGGAAGCCAAAAATCTAGTCCTCACACCTGTTAAGAGAAAATGGGACACAATGAAAATGAAGGGCTGCTCCTTGCCCTGCGGGCTCAGCAGAGGACACACACCTTCAGTTCAGTGCTGTAAGGAAATATAAACTCCTCCTTGAGACAACATACTACTCAAACTACTAGCAGATGCTGATAGACACCAAAGGTTGGAGGAAAACAACTCAGCACAAAGAACGGCTACTTATCCTGCATTCGCTGTGGTTCTTTGAGACGGTGTTGGCAGTGTAGATCCCACTGCAGGCGTGCATGTGCCCCAAATGTGCAAGATTGGAGTGTTTGCACAGCAGTGTGTGTAGGGGTTGCACAGGTGCCCTGTGCCACCTCATGCTCCCATGCAAGGGCATATAGGGCAGAGTGGCCATGACCCTGCCTCACAAGGCAAAGCCTGGGGTTGCCGAGGCCTCTGAAAAGAGAGGGATGGAGGGTGGGTCATGGGATCTGCACCAACTACATCTCGTGACTGCAAGATAGGTAACTGTTCCTTCTTTGAGCATATATCAATGGGAATCCCACTGTGGTCACTGGCAAAGAGTGTGCCCTTAAGATGATGGAAATGAGGTGTCTCAGCTGGATTAGTTGAATAGTGATTGGAGCACTGTTCTCCTGAGGTTGGCATCTTACCTAACAGCTAAGTCCAATGTGTAATGTCTGACAAAGGTCCGTGAGTTACTCCATGCTGTTGCCCTACAGATTTAGGATATTGCCACATTCCTGGAGTAGGTGGAAGATGTCGCTTGAGCTCTGGTGGAGTGAGCCTTTCAGCCTTAACATCCAAAAGGAGAGATACTAGCCAACTAGTAATATATTGAGATGGCCTGTATTATGCTCTGGTATATTCTCTATGATGAACCACCTGACTTTATGAGTGGCTGGCTATGGCTCCGGCTCCAGATAAACAAGGTGCCAGTCTGGATGGGTTTGTTCTGTCAATGTAATAAAGTAAGACTCTGGAGACATGCAAGTTCTTTTTTGGTACAGAACGGGGTTTCAGGAAGAAGATAGGTTGATTAACTAATTAGTTCAAATGGAATTCCAAGACCATCTTCTGGATGAACATAGGATGAGGTTTCAACCCCACCTTGTCTCCGAGTAAGTTCACAGGGAAGTTCAGCCATGAGTGCTTGCAGCTCACTGACTTTCCCAGCCAGAATTATGGCAATTAGAAAGACTGCCTGGAGAATGAGATGGTGTAATGAGCGTTCTGAAAGAGCCTCAGAGGAAGGCTCCGTGAGATTCAGGAGGACAATATTGATGTCCCAAGCAAGCATAGGTTCTCTGACCTATAGGTAAACATGTAACAGGCCTTTGAGACACTTTGATCCCGTCGGGTGCAAGACAACTGAGCACAACTGTAAAGGAGGATGGCAAGCTGAAGTCGCTGCCAGGTGGATCTTAACAGAGCTGAACAAAAGGCAAAGTGTTTTAAATGCATCAAGTAGTCAAGGACCTTCAACATCAGAACCTGCTCTGGGTCCAGGTTGTGTTGGCTTATCACATTGAGATTCTTTAGCATTTCAAGGGGGGAAAGCCTTTCTTGTAGCTGTCTTCCTACTCTGTATCAGGATTGCCCAAACCTACAAGGAGCAGTCTTTTTCAGTAGTACTCAGCCAGCCAACATCCAGTGATTATCAAGTATCTGACCATGGTTCTGAGATACTGGGGCCAGGCAGTCTGGGAGCTGGTTAGGAGGCTGGATGGGCACCTGCAGTAAGTCTGTCAGCCACAACTGTCTCGACCAGTAAGGAGCTACAAGGATGAGTGTGGCTCTATCCATCATGATCTTGGATACCACCATACAAATCAGTGGGAAGGCATATAAGAGGCCTTGATTCTATGGCAGAAGGAAGGCATCTCTTAGTGATTCGGGGTTCATACTCCTTCTGCAGCAAAAGTTCTGACACTTGGTGCTATCCTTGATCTGTGATGGGAGTCCCTCATCGATAGAACATTGGCTCTGTGATGAACCTCGGCAGGGCTAAATCCTGTTCTCTTCACTCACAGGGTCAATTCCATTGATTCTGATTCCAATGGGACTAGCTCCGGGAGTAAGGGGAATAAGATTTGGGCCCCAGTGAGACACAGGTACATTGAGATGGCCAAAGAGAAACATATGCCAAAATCAACAGAAATGGAGAACACTATATAAACAGGAGAAAGAAAGGGGAGAAGGCAGGTGACTGAATTGTAGCACTTTTACACTGGAATCCTGTCTCTCTCCTGTGTGGGATGACGATTTCATAGCCAGGCAGGGGAGTGCTGCTTTTATCTCCACTAGCAACGTACTACTCCACTGAGGTGGGGAACAGTATTATAAAAGGGGCCCATTTCTGCTTCTTGGCTGGAGAATACCAATTACAGCCTGGCCGATGCTGCAGGGAAGGATGGGGATGCTCCTGCTTAATCGTGGAGGGTTAGGACAAGTCAAGCAGGAAGGTCAGATAAAAGAAAGAGGACAACCTTTCCACAGGCAGGCCATGTTCTGTCAATTTGACCAAATCTTTGGCAGGAATAAACAGGAGAAAAGGCCAAACCAAATCAAAAGATTAAAGCCTCACTAGGTAAACGCTGGATTACAAATCCTAACCTGTCCAAGCTACTTCTGTAGAGCTCCACTGTTGAGAAGTCATAGGAGGAGGCATGGCAAGCAGCTGTGTGGAGGCCTCATGCTGGGAAAAATGAGATCCTGCCTCAATCAAAAAAAATCAGAGAGGGGGGAAAAAACCTAGAACTGAAATAGTTACAGAAAAAAAAAAAAACACAGAAGGGAGCAAATTCATCCCATTAAACTCTACCAACTTCAATTCAGCTCCACCACATAGAAATCTGACACAAGGAGACAGATGAAATTTTTAAAAAGATGGAGTTCTAATGACATTTCTCTGTGTTGGTGTCATGATGGTTGGGTTCTGGAACACTTGGTGCTCTCTCTCCTCATTAGTTTCAGAGACAGGAGGCTGAGAAACAGACTGGCACTGTGCCTTGAGCTATTGGAACTTTTCAGCTCTCTTCCTTATGCAGAATTTCTCCAGTTTCTTTTAGTCTCAACCATTTCTGAGTCTGGCACCCCTGTGACATTCGGTACCTAGTGGGAACACCCTACACCCCATGTTCATCCTTATGATTGTGTGGTATCTAATGCAAAGTTTGTCATGTCAGGTGTCTTCAGAAGGCTCATGATATACTGAGCATTGTTGTCATGGTAATGTTATAGTAATGGTTGTTTAGTAATGTTATAGGTTGTGATTTCATGTATATAGTTATGAGGCTGAAAATGTGTCCTCATGGCTTAAAGCAAGCCCAGGCAAAAACTCCCCAAGAGCAGAGGGGCAGTTCACACCTCATCAGGACATGTATGGGACAAACCCAGCCCAGCCTCACAAGAACAAAGGACACTGGCCTAGGCAGCAACAAAAGGATCTGTTGGACTCTCGAGTGAGTCACCCCCCTTCCATTGGCCAGTTTGGGACTGCGATGAGGTAATGCTCACCTGACTCTGAAGGGGAGGGGGCAAAGCCAAGAGGGATGAAAACATGATAAAAGGGAGAGACGTCTGCCATGCTCACTCTCTCTTCCACCTCCATCTACAGACATCACCACCAAGCGAATGAAGCACTGATCAAAGGGGAGAGCCTGGCTGAAGGGCAACCAGCCAGCCTGTGGTGAGAAGCATCTAAGTTCATAAGGGCATTGAAAGTGTTAAGATCAGCTTAGAATGCGTTTTGCTTTTATTTCATTTGACCAAATCTGACTTATGTTTTGGCTTATAATCACTTAAAATCTATCTTTACAGTTAATAAATCTGTTTATTTATTATACCTGAAGCAGTGTGTTTGTTTTGAAGCATGTCAGAGACTCCCCTTGGGATAACAAGCCTGGTACATATCAATTTCTTTGTTAAATTGATGAACTCATATAAGCTTGCAGTGTCCAGTGGGCATAACAGGACACTGCAAGAGGGAGGTTCCTAAGGTTGTGTCTGGGACTGGAGATATTGGCTAGTGTCATTCGGTTGCACAATACAAGGAGAAGCTTACATGCCAAAGGCTGTGCTTGAACAGCCCAGGAGTGGGGGTTCTCACAGCAGAGCAGGGTAAGGCTGGCTCCCTGAGTCAAGGATTGGAGTGACCTAGTAGATCACCGGTCCAGACAACACCAGAGGGGAACGTCACAGTAATGCACTGAACTCCCCCCATTCAATAATTTTTTGTCGAAATAACAGATGACCTAGGAATGTCTCCCTGGATGGATCTCCAATAGCAAAATGTGAGAAAAGGGCCATCCTGGTCAGGTTTTTTTTAGTCACTTTTGCCAGGTTCAGACAGAAAAGGAGACTATACTGGACCTGCATAAACATGAATATTTATTTCTTTAAAAAGAACAGCAACAATGTATTTTTAGACAGAAAATGCTTCACTCCCCCGCTCATGGGCATCCCTCTTTAGCTCTTCAAATAGAAAAACCATATTGCACACCATTGAATCCAGCAGGCCATAGACCTAGAACAGAAAACAATACAAAGACCCTTTTAATGAAAACACGATAACAAATGTTGGTGAAAGGGATTGACTGAAGCGAAAACATCTCGTTTATATATACCCCCCCCAAACATGGTGCTTGTAACGCTCAAAGAAATATCTGGATTTTATATATTTTTATTCCTAACAGGAGCTGTCTAAACTAAAGGAAAGTGTGTTTAACATTATCTGACATAGAATTAAGTATAATGATCCCTCAAGAATCTGTAAGCATGCTGAAGAAATTCCAGGTCAGAACAGGGGGATGCAGCTGAATCCGTGATGGAATCATTCCAGCTTGGGGATTTGTTAACACAGCAGCCCATGCTAACATTTGCTGACAATTTGTTCATTAGGTTTTCTTTATCTGATAAAATGCTCAGCTGTGCACCTAGCTTCATGCTAAGCTTAAAAGCAAAGAAGAGGAGACAGCACAGAACAAAAGCAACTGAGAAAAGGTGACAATAACCACAGGAGAATGAGAAACATGGAAAGATAAGACCAGACTTACTTCAACATAAAGTTTTTCACGGTATTTCTCAAGTACAATGGGATCTACTTGTTCCTGGCGAGATTCTACTTGGTCTGAATCTATGCTATCCAGCAGTGTCAATTCTTTCACCTCCCGTGTGAAACTTGGAGTTCTTACTCTTTTCTCATCTTTCCCTTTCGTCTTCCTGCTGTTTGAACGTTCCTGATCATACACAGAAAGACAGACAAAGGTAGGACCATAGCATCCTTCAAATTGCAGGGCATGCTGCACATCAGAGACAGCAGTTCATTCAAAAGAGAGGAAATCAACTCTTCCACAGGAAGATGGGGGTTTACAAGCCCAATATACACACCCTTGTTATCGGTCACATACTCTCTTAGAAACCAGTTAATCACTTTCCATCTTCTAGATTTCCACCACATACCTCTCTATCTTTTCCTGTTGACTTTGTTGCTCCTTTTTTGTCCTCTTTTTCCTTCCCCCCAGCTGTCTTCTTCTCTTCTTTCTGCAAGGCTTTCCGGTCCTCCTTTCCTCCTTTTACAATCTGCTTCAGATCCACTGCAACCAAAACAATTCCAGTGATCCCAGAGCATTGTTTCAAGATCCAGTACAGAGCTGCAAATCCAATGCCTCTGTGCAGTGTAAATACATTATATTACAATGTATTTTCCTCTACCTGATGTTTATGGAAGCATACTGCAAATTAGCATTCGTACAGTACTCTGACTTCTCAGGTATAGTCATATTTAAGGCTGGACATAAGCAGCAATAAATATGCAGCAGGACTAGCATGTAAAGGAGCAACAATGGTAATGTTTTTATTAGTATGGGTGAGAAATAGGCCTAAATGTTAATAGAAATACAAATGTGAATGCTAAGCCAACAGATTTCTGTGCCTTTAAGAACCACACTACAAACCAGGGTGAGTACTATACTCTGCACTACTTTTTCTGATAGGTTGCCTCACAAAGGGCTCAGTGCGGGAAGTGCTCAAGCAGTCATTTCAGCTGAAGCTCAGTAAATTACCTGAAATTAAATGGAACTGAAATCCACTTAAAAGGCCCAGTAAAACCTGCTTAAATGGCTAAAGGCTGGTGTGCTAAGACTAGAAATTTACCTGTTTCTTCTGGAACACTTTCTACGGAAGTGTCTCTCTCAGGCATGCCGAGCAGGGATCTCAGCATTAGGGAGCGGCTCACCAGACCTTCAACTGCTTCACGCCACAGCTGGAAACTGAGAAACAAAACCGTCAGTATTTGCCATGGCCAGAAGTTGTGCAGGAGAGCATTCATATGCACATGGGGGATGAGGGGCAGCATAAGGCAGGGTTTTTGCTTCTCCCAGCATCTTGTTCTACCCTGTGCCCATGAACAAAGACACCTTAGCCAGTAAGAGCTATTGTCGCTTCCAACTAACTCAATGTGCTAACATCCAAGATCTGACAACTGTGCATAGATGGCTTCAGGAGAAATTATTTTATGAAGTTATAGCCCCCATGGCTCTCAATAGTTTGGGAAACAGAGGTCAGCTGGATCCATAAATATTGTGAAATAAGGTTTCTTCCTCTTCAACGTGAGTCAATGTGGATCAGACTCCCATCTGCATCTTGGCGTTCCTGTGTCCTTCTGATTTACAGGTGAACAGAAACTTTCAGTGTGTTTACAGCCCTAAAGTAAGAGTCAATGACAGAACATGGGCTACAACAACCTTTTCAAGTACAATGTTAGAGAAAACTGCCTGCCAGGTGAGACCCTCATAAAAGGAAACACAGAATATTCTGCCAGATAACAATCTTGGCGAATGAAAAGATCTCAAGTAATCTCCAAAGCAGCAAGAGATCAATATTCTGGCTTATCTCCAGAGTCAAATGGGATCTACGACTTGGACAGCTGCTATCCCTAAGCTGTAGAAAACCTTGCATGTAGAGGACTGATGGAACTCATATTGCTGGACACACTTGTCTGCTCTCTTCTGGAGTTTGCCAGTGCTACTAAGCGAAGGTATTTGTCAGAAAGGGCTTTTCTCTGCAATGGTAACATACCATGTTTGGTACAGGAGGTCTGACTGACTTGGCCTCTGTTCAACACAAAGTGCCAATGCCGCCTTATTGAGCTGAGTCAGGGCTGCTTCTCGTTTTTCCTCCTCAGGGATTAACTGCAAAGCCTGATGGGATAGAAAGCCCGGTGAGCAACTCCTCAGCTTCAGAGCCAGAATGAGGACCCTGGGGGTCCAAAAAGGCAGGGAATGGGGAATAAAGCTATAAACACAACAGACAGGTTTCCAACAGTGCACTGTAGCCAAACTTGCACTGATAAGTTACACCACTCTGGATTCTTAAATCCAAAATGAACACCACAGTCAGGGAGAGAATTGGAAAATACCCTGTCTGCACCCTGTTGTGAGCACTAGGCCCCCAAATCCTCTGATGGATAAGGACAACTTTTTAAGCACAAGGATCTGTAAGGGAAACAGAGGGGGCTGGATCATGACCCCACCCCTCATATTCTAAATCCTGGAATAAACAACAAGCACTTCTCCTCCATACTAAAAACTTTAGCTTTCCAACAGCTAAATACTACTGAACACATACAATGTTATCCAATTCTTTTTAATTCATCACACAGGCGCTGCAAAGTCTCCCTTGGGAATCTCTTCACAAGAGCACCCAGGACATGGTCAGCAGTGCTGAAGGATGATTCATTCCCTGCTAGGTTTTCGCTGACACACTCAGTGAATCACACCCTCTCACCTCATTGCAGTGATTTACTCAAACTTCTGATACACACACGACTTCATTTGTTTGGGAGCTGGAACATACCAGACTATTCCCAAACAAGCAAATCTCAAAGTGGATACACCTCCATTCCTTGCCAACCCATCACAATTTTAACAAGGACAGAGGGGTAGAACCTGTTTAAAATCCTCAAAGGAAAGGTTCCACTCTTGCAGGCTCACTTCCTCCTCCTCCACATTAATCATCTGGCTTAGGATCTCCTCCGCAATACTCTTCTGGCGTGGGATCTCCCCGGTAACACTCTTCTGACATGCAATGTCAATAGCACTCTTCCGGCACCAAATTTCCTGTACAATGCTCTTATGGCCTGAGACTGGCTGCACTACGCTCTTCTGGCGCCAAATCTCCTCTTCCTCTGAAGTTGAGGGAAAATTCATGTTTTGCCTCCACAATTCATGGAGGTCCTTCACCACTTGGTGCTGATAGTGCAACTGTGATAACAGAAAAGGAAGAGATAAATACAGATGTGAGACAAGTCTTACTTTGCAAATAAGACCACCATCTAGCGATTAAACTGACAAGCTAGATGAGTCTATCTTCCTGCTTAGAAACCCTGGGATGCACCACATAGGCCACGGCATCATCATTCCCGAGTACTTATGCTCAGTTCAGTGTAGAATATCAAATGGCAAGCTGTACCTCTGGATTCTTTCTGTGGAATAACTCTTCCTCTGTGATATAAGCATCCACAGGAGATGGGACTCGCTCTGGTGTCCGAATTCGATCAAGCAGCTCCTTCAGAGTCTCCTTTACTATGACAGCAACTTCTCGCGCAGCCAGCTCACTCTGGGGCACCACAGTAACCAAAATAGATGTGATTCCTTGATCCACATACACACACGAAGAAATTCACACACACACACACACACACACTACTATAAACATACATTAACATATATGATCAGTTATAAGGACACAAATACACGGATGTATTTACATCCGATACAGTGGTCATTAAAATGATCATACAAACATCTATATTTTACAGATGATGGTATAATTTTAAAATTATTTAATTTGACTTTACTCAATAGGTCATTAAACTCCAGCCATACCAGTAACTAACACGTAAAAAAGGAAAAAAGTAGAAGGATTTTTTTTTAAAAAGTAAGTATTTTAGGACAGACATCATTAGATTTTATACAAGATGCACAAAAATAGATGGAGGTGATGTGGAGTGCTGATGTCACTTCATTTGGAAAACCTGTATAACCACCTAATTAACTAAAACTAGAAAAGACAAAAAAAACACAAAACACTTTTGGGTGCTAAGTAAGTAACTGATAATCTTACTCTTAGTGACAATTTTATGGCAATAAAAACATTGCAGCACCCACATCATACTATATTCTATATTTATATATTGAGTCTGAAGCTTATATTCCCGCAGCTAACCACTTGGTTACCTCCAATTCATCTCTGAGGCCAGCCAGCATATCCTCATACAAAGCAATGCCCCACAGGGACACCTGTAGGACAGCCCCTCCTAATAACATGGGGTGAGTCCCAAACTCCCAGGATTCACTGAAGATTCCTGCCTTCCCCGACTTGAAAAAGAAGGAAAAGTTTCTAGTTTCCCCAGGCAGAATGACACCTAAGAATAACAGAGAGAGCACATCAGTCACCTGCCTACAAGAGTTCTCTTGTCCTGCAGAATTCCTCTTCCAAATACTTCACAAATTTGCTTATTTTCTGGCGTCAATGTCTGTTTTTCAGCCAGATATCACACCTAATATCGCCATCCATCTTCCAGGTTTACTCCCATTCTGATTGCTGATTGGGGTTTTTTCTCTTCACCCTTCCAATCCCTAATTTTACCTTGATCTCAACACTCTCAGTCCACGTTCTGCCCCAATTTTTCAATAGAAAATCATGCGGTTTTAGATATTCTACCCATACAAATTCTGGCTAGGACTCACTCGCTTTCCTCCAACCACTCTTGAAAGGGATCTGTCTCACACATCTCCTCTGGCATTAGTCTGCTCTGGGAGCCCCAGATAGCTTCTTAAGGAGAATCACCACATATGTTTGCTTTGGCAGTGGCCTGACTCAGATAACCCCCTGAACATGTCCACCTCACATGTTTCCTTTGGCATTGGTATAAAGCCCATACGGTAATCTTTAAGAGATCCACATCTCACCTGGTCTGGTGTTAAAGTAAAAATACGGCATCCCTTTCTCCTTAGTTTCTTCAAAGGTAACAGACTGGGCTTGCCTCCGCCAATCATACCATATGGCAGCTGTGCCATCATTGCTTACTGTCAGGCAGGATTCAGCTTTCTCACCCGCCAAAACTTCAAAGGTGACCCGGGCAGCAATGCCAATTTCATCCTGTGTGGAAGAGAGAAAGAAAAAAGGTAACCACAGGATTTGCCTTCCCGTGACCAAATGAAGTGATACTACAGCTGGCTGTTTAAACTATTAGATCCAGCCTGACAAAGTTCTGCAAGGCACTGTTTGTCCATACCCCACCAAGTTGCCACTATCAGGAGGTGGACTGAGGCGGAACAGAAACACAAACAAAACTGCCTGTCTCTGTTTCTAGATCCCTCCAAAGCAAGTACAAGTTTAGCAACCACTTTATGATATCCAGAATAACCCCTGCTGGTTACACTCAATACACAGCTATGACTTAGGAAAGAAAGAAAACTTAGCCTTATCATATTTCAAAACAATTGCAATTTTACCCTATGAGAAGTGGTGCTATTGATCCAACGAGCTGGCTCTCCACAAAACTGCAAAGATGGACCTAATACTGGTTCTGGAACCACATCTGGATAATCTTCTAAGGGATCACTGCTAAACAAAGCAAAGGCCAATATTCTCTTGGGACTGTTCAAGCAAGTTATCATCAAGCACTGGGGAACAGAGTGGTTGTTTAGAACACCCACATTAACCAAGAAACAGAGGGTTCATTTCTGATTAACCATTTCATCTGTAGGGTTCAACTGTGGCCAACAGACTGAAAACTCATCAAATCACAGAGTCCTCTGATTACAGACAGTGTCATTGGACTACAGCTTCGAGGGTGGGTGCAGGAACTCCAAACATAGACTGATATTGTCACCACAAAGAATGGGCAGGATGGAACTCATGCTGATGAAATGGACAAGGACACCTGCCTAAGGAAGGCTGGGGACAGATCACTAAATGAAGAGGCAATATCCACCAAAGAATGGACCAAAGGTAATGCCCACCATGGGCAGAAAAAGATATCAGAGGAAGATGGAGGACTGAAGACACCAGAAGGAGATGCACAGCCTGGAATAACTAGGGGCAGATTCTCCACCCTGCCTAACCTAGGGCACACTGAGTGGAAAGGGGGTGGGTCACAAGAAGTTGGTTTCAGCTTCTTGATCCTCAGCCACGAGGCCCCATTGCTAGTTCATAGTCATACAGGAGCACCTCTAACTTTGCCAGTGGAGAACTGACCATAGCAGGGCTTCACTCCACCATATCTCCTCCTCCTCCTCTTTCCACCTCTGCTGCACCCTGGAACACTGTCAACATGGCCCCTTACAACGGGATAAGGAGGACATTTGGTATTGGAGGCAGTGGAGCTACCTCCATCAGGTTTCCACCAGTGGAGAATTCCCCCTGCACAGGGGGAGTTCTCTACTAGCTATCTCTGGCTTTCTTAAGGCCACTTCCCTATTCTCTGTGTAGAACCTGGCCCATTCTGGATAAGGACAAGTGAGAAATCCTCAAAGACTGTTGGTCAGTATCCACAATTCCTTATCACTATCATCAAACATAACTTACAGGCTCTCTCTCTCTTCAGTGGTGCCTTCCTTATTTTCCTGGCACAGCGGGAAATACAGTGCTGAGACAGAAGTGAAAGGTTGCCCTTTACCAATAACTTCCAGGCCATCTAGGTCCTTGACAAAAGGTAATAGACATAAAAAAGGATAAAGGACATCTGTTAGTTTTTCTCCTTACCCAGAAGTCAGACTAAGTTAAGCTAGGCTATAGTATATCCTTTGATAAGGAAGGAGAGAAGCACAGTATGCTGCCTTAAAATACAGTGCCTTGTGCTTAGGAGAGGTCTTACAGGGTGATTAAAATCCAACTCCTCTAGGATGGATTTTAACTCCTGTCGTCGATACTTCAGGAAGAGACTCTTATCCCAGGTGAGACGGAAAGGGGACTCCTTTGCAGATCTGGAACCTGTGGAATTAATCACATGTGAGCTCAGTGTTTACACACCACATGCCTATTGATTTCACTTTCTCCCCGACCACTGATCTTGCAACAGTCCAATCTCTGAGACACACAGTTCCATCAGAGTAAGCTTAATCTTAGGAGTATCCTGGCAGTGTCACCTAAGGCTACAGTAGTGCAGCCTTCCACTTGGCAGGTCCCTCCATGTGACGACTAGATGCTCGACAGTGTAAACTGCTTCACATCAATGCCCTCCCACTGCCAGAAGGGACCCTAGCAATACGAGCTTCCTTGCAGCAATTTAAAACTACTGGATAGTTAATCTTTGCTGTTCCACACACCTCCCCGTTAATGTTGTGCCTCCACCCATTTCCTCACCCATCTCCGTCCTGACACTCTGAGGTTTCCCTACATGAGTGACAGGCTCTGGGTAGCCTCGCTCTCTCTGGGTCAATGTCATCACCAGACCAGTGAGTTCATCTCCAATACACTCAGGCTGGCTCCAGAATTCACTTCCTACATGGTAGCCCTAGGGAGGAAAAAGAAGGTCACCACCATGCAATGATAATCTGCCTCTCATTCTCACAAGAACTAAGCAGAAGGCATCACATGTTGTTTATAAGAAGATTTAACCAATTATGACCTCTCCTCAATCCAAATGGACACTCTGACAGAATGAAAGATCAAATGATATTAACACAATATAGTCCCATTGATGTGAATCCTTTTTTAGTGCTGTAAATACACAGCAAATGACTCCCTTGTTTTAGCCCAGGAGCACCTCCCTTCAGAGCACCTTCCGAATGGGAACCTCGGCCATCTAGCCCTGATGCCATTAGATCTTTGTTGCCTGGTAATAGTAATTTCTAGCACATGACCATGCCATCTCCCCAGCCTCTGCTGCTCCTTAGTAGGAGGCTCACTGCATGACACTGCCCTATGCACTAAAGCTCTTTAGCAAGGAGCCCACAAGAGCAGCATCCGTTAGATCTAACCAATACTTGTTACACCACCACCATTTTTAAATCAAATGATGTTTCTCTTTGAAATAACTGAAAGCTCCATAATTCATTTCGGACCTGCAGTGGATGTGGTAGATGCCTAAAGATGGCTCCTCAATGCCAGTCCCAACAGTATTATTCATGACACTAACATCCTAGTCCAAATGGCCTCCCCTTTCACAAGACAAGAATAATCGGGACTCTGAAGAAGTGGGGCTCTCACTTTCCCATAGTGCAGAGCAGGGAGGCTCTGGTCGATAAGATACCGCTCTTCCTGGACTCGTCTGTAATCCTCTGAGAGATTCATCAGCAGTTCATTTTCTGGTTTCCGAAGAAACTCTAAAAACAAGCAAAACAGAATCACCTCTTTTACCAACCAGAGTCTCCAGAAAATCAGCCTCACTCCTTCCAGCTAGCTCCCTCTCCAGCATGGTAACTCTCTTCCAGTCACCACCCCCTCCCCCAAATCTGCCTCACTGCTACTTCCAGCCACAGCCGTACAAGCCATCAAGGCCATCCTCACAGCCTGAATGTGCTGAACCATCTCACCCAGCACTACTGGAGTCTGGGGAGCACTGAAAATGTGTGGATAATTGCACAGCAATACAATTTCGCAAATCAGCCAGGCCTTGGTTTGCCAGGGACAGTAATAACTTACTGTGATGGTGTTTGGTTCACACAGTCTTACATGGCGTTCCACACAATTAAGTTGTTCCAGCTTTACTCACTACTCAGAACTCTCTGCTGCTTCTTCCTGAGTGCCACATTATGATGCCAGTTCTGGAGGGCCCTGTGCTGTGATGGTGGGGCCCAGAGAGACTCTCTCTTCTTCCCTTCCCCATGTTTCTCTCTGTACTTCTCTAAAGCTGCCACTGTACCATCCAGATCTGAGTCTGCAATCAGCTCAGCTAACTGAACAGAAATTAAAATGTTAGATTAGCCTATCCATCCAGGCACAGGCACCACAAAACAAATGGGGCAAAGGGGTAAAGAAAAGAATGTTCTGGATTGGCACTATCTCTATGCAATCAATTCTGGATCAGAAACAGAGTTTCTGGCATTCACAGCATCACTCGCAGACTGTGTCAGACTATACTACATTGAGTAGTCAGACATAAGGAATGAAACTGTCTCATCACCTCACTTCTTGTGCTACTCAGTACTGGTGCTCTCAACAGAACTGCTGAAGGAACTGGAGCCTGGAACTGTCCAATGCCTCTTACTGTGGGACTCTTCTCCAGACAGGACTTAGTAGGCCTGGCATTGCAGCTACTCTGCAAGCAATTTCCCCCCATATGGGCAAACCATGTCTCATGCCAGAGAATTTTCTGAAGCATTTTCAATTAAACCTAAGTCTACTGCATTCACTACTAGAATTGTGTGAACAACAGATTTTTCGGTTCACTAGCCAAACAAAAAAAATCATTTTGGATTGACCCAAAACTTTTTTCCCCCCAGTTCCCGTGGTAGTGGTGCCCCCAATAACCCCATGGCGGTACTCACCTGGGATGCAGGAAACCCAGGTTCCAATCCCTGCTCTGGACTAGGGACCTGAACCAAGGAGTTCCTGCTCCTAGGTGAGTGCCCTAACCACCAGGCTATAGAATCTTACTTCTCTCTCTTTCTGACCCAATGAATATTTCATGAAAAATGGAAAGCTTTAACAGAAAAGACACAGACTTCCCCAGAACACCCAATAGCTTGGTAGTTAGAGCACTCACCTGGGAGGGCAGATACCCGAGTTCAAGTTTCTGCACCAAAGCAGGAATTTGAACCTGGGTCTTCCACATCCATACTGAGTGCCCCAACCAGTGGACTATTGGGCATAAGGGGGGCACCATCACTACCTCCTCCTCAGTTTTGTGAATGCCACATAAATCCCCTTGTGAATGTAGCCAGAAAGAAATTTGGGGTTGAAATTGACAAGTTTGCAAATAGTTTTGGAATAACTGGAAGTCCGTTTTTCAGTGAATAAACTATTCATGCAAAAAAATTCATCCAACACTACTCACACTCTACTTCTAGGACAGCATTTGATGGCAGCCATTTCACAACTTTATAAACCAACCTCAGCATTTCCTCTAGCTAAAGCTTCTCTCTTGAATTCCTGGAGACTTCCTAAGATGCTGTGGGGGAGAATCTGTTCACAATTACCAACAAAGGGTTCTTCTGGCCCTACAATAAAGCAAGACAGACTGTGAGATCACAGAGTGCTCCTCATCAAACATAGTGGACAGAAATAGAAACTGAGACCACAAGAATTTCAGATTCATTTCTGGACTCTCAAAGGTCTAGCCACAGGTAGTTCTAGCAAAAACAAGAGTAACAGGTAAGAGCTGAAGTTTAACCCTACCAGAATAACTCAGTGGTCTCTTAGATGCAGCAGTAACAGCAGGATATGCTACCAGGAGTTGTGCCTTCTTCCCAGCCTCTTGGGGTTTGTGTCTTCGAATGAGGAACTTCCTGGTAATAGGAGTTTTCTCCCTTTCTTGGGGAAGGCGTGGAGTATGGAGCTACAGAAACAGAATACACAGTCCCAATGAGGTTAGGTACAGCACTGCCTCTTCTCCACCCTTCTGATCTTGCTGGGGAGATCCTGGAAGTAAAGAACTCACCAAGATCTGTCACCACACTTCTGGTCCTTCTCATGAAGGTGTGGTGTATGGAGCTACAGTTATCAGATTAAGTAACATCTTTACTATCTTGACTCTGCTGCTTTGATGGGGCAGGGAATTAACTCTGAGTGGCCTCCCCCAAGAATTTTCTGCACCATAGCTTAGTGACAGGTGCTACCTCTTAAGTAGTTTAGTTTGGGTTTCATAAAGGTGCTATTTTTTTTTCAAAACCATAGAAATCTTAAAAGAAAAAAAAAGTTGGAAATGTGATTCTGAACACACCAGATGGTTCATCCTGACATTTAAGATCTTTGTATAAAATTAATCCTCCACTTTCAGCAGCTAAACAGAGTAGCTAAAAATTCTGATGATTTGACAGACCATCAGAAGTAGGACAGCGACAAGTGGAACAAAAGCAAAGCTCCTATAGTTTGTTTTGATGAGACCCTCCCCAAACCCCCATTCAGGATAAAGGGAAAGTTTCAGTGAAGGCAGCTACTCCCTGTGACAAGGGACACAAGATTTTATACCCACCTTCTCTAGATCTTCCACCTTGATTGCCAGAGCCTGGATTTCATCTCCTTGCAGAACAGAGCTGACAGGCTCAGGCTCCTCTTGAACTGGTGGGGAGGGCTGCTCAAATGTCTTCACTCTCTTCTTATCTGAAGCACAAGCAAAGAAGTAAAAACACATTGTCTTCCTCTCCCAGGGAAACCTTCTTTCTTTCAGCCAATTGAGAAAGCCTTAAACGCAGTACTAGTCTTCAAGGTGTATGGAAAACTAGAACTCAGTATCGCCTGTGCTCAGCACATCATGGTATCCACATGATTTGAACATGGACAGTGGGTTTCATCTGCCCCATTCCCCTCACCCTGGCTTAGACACAATGCGATACGTTTTCAAGTAGTACATTTCCAGCAGGCAACAACCTAGAATGGAAACAAAGAACTTTTACAAAAGTTTCCTATTTCAAATGGAAATGGAAATAGAGAACTTTAACACAGTTACTCACTCAACTACATGATAGTCCTTAAACAAAAACTGTATCATGTGTGCAAAAATATCAGATTTGTATATTCAGGGAGACGTTTTTGCAGCTCATAAATACATACTGATCATCACAGCTTTGATAATTTGATCTGCTTATATCCTGAGTTGTGGCATTCTCCTCATTACTTTGTGATGTTATATCTTCTTTGTCTCTCCTTTTGGTCTTAGATTGTAAATTTTTCAGGGTAAGAACTACCTTTTTGTTATGTGCTTGACAGCACCTAACACAATAGACCCTGGTTGGGGCGCCTCAATGTTACCACAATTCAATAAGAAATAATCCTAGCTTTAAAAGGCTTTCCCCACCTTTCACTCAAAGCAACAAAAGTTTCTCCAACCAGAAAGAAAATCAGTAGTAAGAGTCAGCCAAATTTTATTGATTTTTGAGACCGGTATGTTAACATAATTAGGAATATGCAGCATTATATTTCAATCCCTTTCAAACATTAAAAACAATATCAGGGTGAAACCTCCTTCTAATTTTATGTAATACATATTTTGAAAACATATGAGATCACTGCACTTCTCAGAGGCAGATTTAGTAGTCTTCTCACTGACTATAATTGGTATTTGAAAATCATTCTCCCTAGGACTCCAATATTTAACTGGGTAAGTGGATTAAATATGGATCTAATGTGCATCAGTGATAAATCAATTGCATGTATACTGAGGGTAGGGCTAGCCAAGCCATCCAGACCTGCCCGATTATTTCTGCAATCTCATTGGAGGCACATATGTTCCTTTTCTGTCGCCTGCTGAAAATATTAAAGCATGTCTTACCATGCACCCAATTAGACATACTGGAGCTGCTGCTGCATCTCCAACAGAGGTGCAGCTTTTGGAAAACTTAACCTGCTGGGTTCTGCCTCCCTCAGAAAAACAAACAAAAAACAAACAAAAAAAAAACAGCCGCCTGATAAAAGTCTGGACAAGGGCAGGCAGGGATGAGATTTTTTCCTATAAAGTTAACGCACAGTAGGTAGCTAGTAACAGTATCAGAACCACTGACTATCATGTTCAGCGTGTGGCCCTCGCAGTGCTGTTAAAGCAAGACCAGCTTCACTTGGATACCCGTCAGGTCCAAGGCAGGATTGTCAAGGCAATGCAAGGTCCACTCAGACACTCCGTCACCATTTTGTGCTGGCGGTGGTGATAGCGGGCAATGGGAATGTTGCCAGGGCTCCCAGCTTGTCCCAGGGGATCTCTGGCTAAACTACCTGGGAGATGGCAGGATGGGCAACCTCCCAATGTGTTAGGTGGTGCCAGAACCCTGCCCCAGTGACTGCCTGGCAGCAATACCAATGCCTCTCAGCTGTATGCCAGCACAGCAGGGCTCTGGAGCTGGTGCCAGTGCTGTGCCCTGTCAGAGCCTTCCCCCGTCACTGTGCCTGGGCAGGTGGGGCCCCCTCACTGTGCCCGGAGGAGGGGGGGCTCTCTGCGCATGGGGGGGGGAGTCCCCGGGCCCCCTCATTGTGCCCAGAGGAGGGGGGGCTCTCTGCGCATGGGGGGGGGGGGGGGAGTCCCCAGGCCCCCTCACTGTGCCTGGAGGAGGGGGAGTCTCTGTGCATGGGGGGGGGGGGAGGAGTCCCCAGGCCCCCTCACTGTGTCCAGAGGAGGGGGGTCTTTGTGCATGGGGGGGGGGAGTCCCCAGGCCCCCTCACTGTGCCCGGAGGAGGGGGGGTCTCTGTGCATGGGGGGGAGTCTCCAGGCCCCCTCACTGTACCCGGAGGAGGGGGGAGTCTTTGTGCATGGGGGGGGGAGTCCCCGGGCCCCCTCACTGTGCCCGGAGGAGGGGGGAGTCTTTGTGCATGGGGGGGAGTCCCCGGGCCCCCTCACTGTGCCCGGAGGAGGGGGGGGTCTTTGTGCATGGGGGGGAGTCCCCGGGCCCCCTCACTGTGCCCGGAGGAGGGGGGGGGTCTCTGCACATGGGGGGGGAGTCCCCAGGCCCCCTCACTGTGCCCGGAGGAGGGGGGCCCTGCAGCAGTGCCGGGGGGGGGGGAAGGGAGGGCACCGCAGGGCTGCCGGTCCCAGCGTCCCGCCCCTACCCTGAGGGGTTTTGGTCCGGGCGTCCTTCTTGCTCGACTTGTTGATGGGCTCGGACACGGAGATGAGCGAGGGGACCCTGCGGCCGCCCCGAGGCTCCTTCTTTAGGCTCTGAGGCGGCGGCGCCGCTGGCGACTGCATCCCGCCCCGCACGGCCCGGGCAGGCAACAGGCTTGGGCCTGTCTCCCTAGCAACCCCTCCGCCTCCAGCACCGCCCCCTCCGCGCCAGCCACAGCGCCTGCGCGCGTTCCTCGGGAGACAAGCTCCGCCTCCCGCACGCCATGGTCCGGGGAAGCGGAGGGGAGTGACGACACCCCAGAATCGTCACCACCCGCCGGGCGGCCGTTGTGCGCATGCGCGAGCCACTCGGAAGGGCGAGCCGGTTGACTCTGCGCGTGCGCAGTTTCAGTCTCAGACGTGCTTGCAGCTGGCCAAGCCCTGTGTTGCCCATAGGTCACAAGGGCAATGAGGGTGCTGGGGGGCAAGGGGAGGGGAGGGTGCTCTGGGACAATTAAAGAGGCAGCGTCGCATTGTGAGGGTTGGTGCCCGTGCTTTGCCCCATGTCCTTCAGCAGCCACCAGCAATGCCTGCATCTTCCTCCTCCCCTGCCCTCCTCCCTCCTCTGGGGCAACTCTTCAGCTCCTCCCGCTGGTGCCTCCAGCCCACTGGGGCTTTCTGCAGCGTTGTGATACCTTCCCTTCAGGGCAAATGCCTCTCAGCAAGGCAGCTTCCCCAACCCACACGGGGCTGAACCTCCCCTCAAAGCGGGTTATTGCAGTGATGGCAAAGCAGCACAAAACGGAGACGGGTCTGAACCAGCCCCAGTCACTGGGGAGATAGGGCCCACAGCCCTGGTGCCCGTCAATCTTCACGTCCCCTTTGACTCTGCAATAGTTCCACAGCCCCTAGACAGTCCATCCACGGTTTCTTCTGGGCCACAGAGGAATGTTCCAGTTCTTGGCAGCCCATCCACGCTCTCTCGTGCGCTCCAAAGGAGCATTCTGCTCGCTCCCATTTCAAAAGGAACTCCCCTCTCGCCTTCTTTGCCCTTCGAACAGGAAGCCAACGTCTAGTCACAGGAACTCCCAGCACAGAATGCTATGTCCCCGCTTGGCAAGCTCTATCTGCAGACACTTTCTTACCAGGGTTACACACATCCTTTCTTATAGCAGCAACGTGATGCAGCCACCACTCTTCAGTTAGCTGAAACACGGTCAATAGCATCCCCTCATGCCACACCTCAGCTATCGGAACTGTGACTACTACTCTGTGGTCTTAGGCCTACTATCACACATCTGAGGACAAGCTAAGAAACTAGAGAAAAAACCTGCAACACATCTTATTTCTACGGGACGGAGGGACAAAAAAATGTCCAGGGTGGGGGCAGTCCACCTCATGTCCCCCCCTTAGCTATGGGGCTGGATCCCCAACATGCAATGCTTTTTGCTTTCTTCAAGATGGTGCAATGCATGCTGGGACTTATCCTTTCTGTGGGCTGCCCTCCCAAAGCCTGCCCCTCCCCCCCACATTAAAGATGGGGCATTGTATTCTGGGACCTGTCCTCTCCCTGGTTTTAAAGTGCTGCGTGGCTCATAACTGATCATTCCATGCTGAGATCTTCCAGAACTGTGGGATGCACAGCACCCTCCATAATAAAGTGCCACCTGGCTCACATGGAAGCACTGCATGCCTGGCCCAGTAATTTCCCTGGGCCCGACCCTATATTTAAAGATGAGGGCTATCAGAAGAGCAGATTGCAGAATTCCTGTGAGCTGGATTTGACTCACCTCTTCTTAATAGAAGCATAGTTCTTCACCATACAATTAGATGTAGATCTTTTGTGCCTATTTTCATCCATTTTGGGCCATGCTTTAGCTCCAAATTTACCTCTCCTCAATCCACGATAACAAGGTGCTCTTAGTGCTTTATGTTAAGAGATAAGAAATATTGATTTTTCAAACCAAGGTGTCATAAAAATAAAGGGAAGGGTAACCACCTTTCTGTATATAGTGCTATAAAATCCCTCCTGGCCAGAGGCAAAACCCTTTCACCTGTAAAGGGTTAAGAAGCTAAGATAACCTTGCTGGCACCTGACCAAAATGACCAATGAGGAGACAAGATACTTTCAAATCGGGGGGGGGGGGGGAGACGAAAAAGGGTTCGTCTGTCTGTGTGATGCTTTTGCCGGGAACAGATCAGGAATGCAGTCTCAGAACTTCCGTTAGTTAGTAAGGAATCTAGCTAGAAATGCGTTAGATTTCCTTTTGTTTAATGGTTGGTGAAATAAGCTGTGCTGGATGGAATGTATATTCCTGTTTTTGTGTCTTTTTATAACTTAAGGTTTTGCCTAGAGGGATTCTCTATATTTTGAATCTGATTACCCTGTAAGGTATTTACCATCCTGATTTTACAGAGGTGATTCTTTTACCTTTTCTTTAATTAAAATTCTTCTTTTAAGAACCTGATTGATTTTTCATTGTTCTTAAGATCCAAGGGTTTGGGTCTGTGTTCACCTGTACAAATTGGTGAGGATTTTTATCAAGCCTTCCCCAGGAAAGGGGGTGTAGGGCTGGGGGGGGGGGATATTTTGGGGGAAGACATCTCCAAGTGGGCTCTTTCCCTGTTCTTTGTTTAACACGCTTGGTGGTGGCAGCATACGGTTCAAGGACAAGGCAAAGTTTGTAGCTTGGGGAAGTTTTTAACCTAAGCTGGTAAAAATAAGCTTAGGGGGTCTTTCATGCAGCTCCCCACATCTGTACCTTAGAGTTCAGAGTGGGGAAGGAACCTTGACACAAGGTGATATCAAACTTTACACAAATTAAATGAATGGCACATTGTTTCTTCTCCTGCTTCCTCGTCTGCTATTTATTGATGTGCCTTTTTAATATTTCCATCTTCTTCATTGTACATTTTAAAGGCCTGGGTCACAGATTTGGCTTTTGAGAGCTTTGCATTCATTATACCTTACTTCCAGCACCATTTGGTGACCAAAAACATAATTGCTTTAGTTTGTCTCATCACAGTGTCTTGCAACATGGTGCTTTCCAACATTGAGCAACAGATTTAAGATAAAGCAATATGATTACAGCAAATTCTTGGGAGGTATTGATCATGTGTCCTGGGGTTCTCTGACTAATTAATTTGGAAATGAGCATCCCATCAATAGGCATCATTTCTGACAAATTAAAGGAGAATACAAAGCCCAATCCTGTAAAGTGTTGAACACTACAGTCTCCCCAATTCCCATTGAAGTCAACAACACAAGCTGCTTAGCAACCCACAGGAGCCAGGCCTTAGTTCATAAAACCTTTCCTGTTGGAAAACTTGTCTTCACCACAGCAGGTTTTGACACTGTCACCCCATGTTAATTTCATTTGCGAGGATGTGAGTAATAAAGAGGCGTTCCTAGACTGAATGCCTTCAGGATATTTGGATCTTCTGCTTCTCCTCAAAGAAATCCCAGTTCTGATGCAAATGGGCACACTGTCTGGCTACTTGGCTGATGAGCACGAATAGAAGACCAGATACTTGATATTCTCAAAATGGTGGGTGCAAAACCCTGCCTCATGACAACAGCTCAAGAAGATGACTGGAGGAAGTGTCCCCTTCTGAATATTTGTTTGCAATTTATTGCATGAAACAGAGCTGCTGGTGTGGATTACTCCATCTTCCAAAAAGCAGGGAATGCTGCCAGAGATCCATGCAAAATGCCTTTGCACGCATTTCTGTGCTACCAGGTCATGGCCAAAGCAAGTTACAACAGGAAGCTTGCTGCTCATTCCAAAGATATTTGTTTTCAGCCCAAGGCACCTAACTGCCCAAAGAGGAGCTACGTTGGCAGCTTGCTGGAAGCCCAAGGGCCCACCAATGAATCAGATGGCATCAACCCTTCTTTATAATTTAGCGGTCCAGCCAAGAGTGATTACACGTCCCAGCATGCAACATGTGCTTGTCAGACAGAAGGATCCTCTCACCTGCCCTGCTCAGGATCATCATGACAGACAGATATCGTAAAAGATTCTCCAGGCAAGTACATTCCTCTGGCTCATGGGCCCATCCCTGTTTTGCTCCTGGCACAGCCATGTGATCAGACAAGGCATGCGGATGTGGAGCAAACACCTGGAGGAAAAGAGCAGGCTGAGGCTTAGGCTCAGTGATGAGCACAGCGTGGTTGTGATGGACCTTATGTGACTGATCTGCTTGGTCAGGTGAAGCTGTCTACATCTGAGACGGATGGGACAAATGTGGCATGTATGCCTTCCAGTAGGTACCAATGCTACTTTCTGCTCAGTTCGAAATTTCCTAAGGTAACAGCTGTAGTGCACCAGTTACAGCCCTTGAGTGAAACTAGGAAAGTCTTCAGGGGATTCACGCCTCTCAGTGCCATCACTACCACCCACTTGTATGTGCAAATTCTGGCCTTGAATCTCCCTACACCCAGAGCTTCAGGTCAAAGGCACTGAACACTGCAGAATTATTTCTCTGCAGCCCAGGCTCAGGAAGAGTCCATGTTACCTCTTCAAAAATGTCCAGTAACAAATCTTCAGCAACTAGCCCAAATGGGGATTTCCTGGATTAGGCTAAAAAGGGAACGCAAAGATTTATAGTAGGGAAACAGAAGCAAGTTCTCCTATATTTACCTTAGAAACTTCCTACTGGCTCAGGCTAGAGGCTTTTCAGCTCAAGGCGCCTTGGTTTATGTAGTGTTGGAAGGCCTTGGGTGACATGAGTTCGGGTGGCCTTGTCTTAGTCCCAGATATGCACGGTGGGTTGGGTAACCACGTCCCCTGACACTCCCTCCCTCGAAAAGAGTTGGGGCTGACGGACTCAGATAGGTTTTTTTACTCTTTCTAGCAAAGCACCCACCCTTTAATTCCGGCACACGTCGCCCTCTACCATCACCTTGGTTGTTCCCAGAACCACACAGAGCACATACTGAAGGGCAAATTCAAGGATTGCTCTTATCAGCACTGATGGAAGCTTGCCAGCCGTGAGTGCATTCCTTACCACTTCACAGAGCAGCGCATAGGTAACTGGCCCCTTTGCCTAAAGCAAAGACCAAATGGCATCCAGCAGGCTGATAATGAGGGGAACGTGTCAGAGACTATTAGCATGAGTCATTGCTTCTTAGGCTCAGGGAGACTGACTCAGGGAAGGCTTCCTCATGTATTTCGCCTGAGTGGCAAACTCCTCAGCACTTCAGGAAACAACCGTGGGGATTCATTCTAATCAGTGGAAGTGGGTGAAATTACTAGTTCAACCTGTTAGGCCAATAATTAATGACAATCAAGGTGTCAATGAGGAATAATTGGCCCCTTGCACCTCATCACCTCACTGCATTCCTTTCAGGTGTCTTATTTCCCCTTCCTTAGTGAGACTGTGCTAATGCTACGTGCTTCCACTGCACCTGTCATTTGGGGATCTCAAAGCACTTTGGGTATTATCCCCAATGTACAGCTGGTGAAACTGAGGCACACCATGGTTAAGTGTCTTACTCAAGGCCAAGCAATGCATCAGTGACAGTGTCTGGAGCAGAACTCAGCTCTCTTGGTTTCCAGTTTCCTTCTCTGCCAAGCAGATGACGCCGCCTCCCATAACAACAACTGTAATGATTGGAAACATGTTTGATTGTGAATTTTGTTAAAAGACTTTAAAAATAATGGGCCTGAGTCTGCCCTCATGTCACCTTCTTCTTCTTCTGTGCCATCTCCATTACTGGAGGTTTGCAACAATGGTAGTCCATTCTGTACGGTCCTCTTCTACCCTCTTTGTGGATGAGCAGTCCTTTTGATCCACCCAGGATATCATCTCACCACCCAAAATCATCTTCTTGTGCCTCATGTTCTGCCATCAACTTTCCCTTCCAGTGCCCATAAACATGCACTGCCACTTGAACCTCTTAAAATATGCCCTGCAAATCAAATCTTTCTTTTAATAAGATCTCTAACTAGCGTTTGCGGAGTTCCAGTCATCTCCAATACTTTTTCATTGGTTACAGTTTATCTGTGATAGTTTGAGAATTCTATAACACCATAATGTGAAGGATTGTAGTTTCTTTATTATCGATTGTTTGAATGTCCATATTTCACAGCTGTAATTTAACACAGACCAAATGTAAGTTTTTAAGAGCTGGAATTTAGTCTTCATATTTATGTCCCTTCTCATCAGATGTTTATTCTTCCGCAGTATCTGCTCTCACTTACTCTGGTGTAAATCAGGAATAACTCCAAATCAGTGGTATATACTGGGATGAGTGAGAACAGCATCAGACTCAAGGCATGCTTTTGTTTCTCGTCTGCCAACAAAGGGCTCTTTTGCCCGTTTCAATCCTGATCTACAACCCACTGACATTGATGAGTCTTTCTATTGTCTTCTTTGGGCTTTGGATCAGGCCCTGAATGTGGATGTAGAATAGTTACTGGTAACAGGAATTTTCTGTGCCCATAGTATAGTAGATCTGAATGTGAGTATATTGATATTGGCTATGATGGATTTTCACAAAAACAATAATAGCAATCCATACAGTGTGCTTTCCTCAGACGGACACTGTTCAAATATTGTGTACTGATTTTAGTACTCTTTTGCATACAGTTTCTTTCCAAAGGCTCAACATTTCTTTCCCTACCAATTTTGGACCCATCTGGACTCATTTACACCCATTAAACTCAAGAGGATGGTGGAGGTGTAACTTAATGCACAATATTTGTCTAGCTGCATTTGGCAAACTTTGTTCCCATTTCTCCCACCCATACTCCTAATGGAGGGGAGGTGAACTTGCCTGATTTTGGTAATGTCCTTATTTGTTCATTAGCATAATCAATTACATCAACAGCCTTGGAAATCACCAGGAAGAACATTATTTTCTCTGGATCCCACTGCCATCGTAGGGCTAAATATTAACTAAGTCACTTCTCTGCCACAGCATGGTGAGGATTGATCTAGCCTTATGATAAAATCCCTAGCCAACTGATTGTTGTTTTAAAAAAGCCTTTCTGACTCCTACAGAAACCTTTCAGAGGTGACATACACCAGCTGATCAGCAGATGTGAAAAATGGCATTGGGTTTCCAAATCAGTCAAAGGGAGTCCAACTGACAAGACCAACAGGCCATGCAGATTTCTTACACTACCCTTGTCTACACTACCCACCGCATCGGCGGGCAGCAATCGATCCAGCGGCGATTGATTTATTGCGTCTACTCTAGATGTGATAAATCAACCGCTGAGCGCTCTCCCGTCGACTCCGGTACTCCACTGGAGTGAGAGGCGCAGGCAGAGTCAACGGGGGAACGTCAGCCATTGACTTACCGCAGTGAAGACACCGCAGTAAGTAGGTCTAAGTACGTCGACTTCAGCTACATTATTCACGTAGCTGAAGTTGCGTAACTTAGTTCGATGCCCCCCTCTAGGCCTTATGGGGAAGGGAGTTTAACTTTGCCTAACTCACATGTGCAGGAGACTCCTCAGCAAAAGCCACAGATGGCAGCAAGTGGAATTTCCTATTAATTATTCACTTCCCTTCCTTTATCTGTCACGTCCATTTAGCTTATAAATTCTTCGAGGCAGGGTCCATCTCTTACTCTGTGTCTAGACAGTATCTAGCATATTGGGGCTCTGATGCCAGGCATGGCCTCTAAGTACTTGCATAATAAAAACAAATACATAATAATAAATTCCTTATTTCTGCAGGATCACTCAGAATTTTACTTTCTAGGCTATGTCCACACTACGCACCTTTTAGCAACACAGCAGTGCTGCTACAGCTGTGCCGCTAAAAGGCGCGCAATGTAGCTGGTGTTCGTCAGCGGGAGAGAGCTCTCCCGCCAACAAAAAACTTCCACCCCCAATGAGCAGCAGTAGCTTTGTCGGCAGGAGAGCTGTCCCGCTGACAAAGCGCTTTTCAAACTGGCGCTTTTCCTAGGTAAAACTTTTGTCGTTCGCGGTGTGTTTTTTTCACACCCCTGAATGACAAAAGTTTTACCGACGGAAGTCCCGTGTAGACAAAGCCTTAGTCACTATGAGCTAAAAACAGGAAGTGGAGGATGGGAAAAGGCAAAACAAAAACATCTGAAACATAGACCTAGAATTTCCAACGCAAAATAATTACAGCTGTTCTGGCACATGGCTTACTCATAATCCCTGACACAGGACAGGCCCTCAGCTTGTATGGATGCAGAGAGATTTTCCCCATCCATTATAACGATGAAGGTGTCAGGCAAACTTTGGACCTAAATTTCTTTAGTATCTTTAATAACACCCATAAAAAACCTAAATATAGTTCGTGCAACCACAGATCTAGGACAGAGCCCCAGGATTTAATCTGATTTTGGAACCACTGAATACACAACACTGTTGACAGTGTAGCAATCTTGTCTTTGGGCCAGAAGGTCATTCATAATGTTCCACGACCACACACGGACTTCTCCTTCCCAAGGCTGACTGTAGCCCTATACTGCAGAATGAAAGGGGCACTAAATTCAAGCTGTATAAGCGATTAGAAGTTAAAATGACAATCCCTTCTACCCATCTCTGGTGGCACAGAACGATCACATTTAACCTGAGCCTCTCAGCTTTCACATCCTCTCTATCAAAAGCAGGTTCTGTGATCCAGGACTATGTATGAGCTATTGCTCATTGCAGACTGGTGCTTTTGCCCACAGAATTGCTGCCCAGCCAGTATGGAATTGATTCCATTATAAAGCACTCAAAGAACCCTTGTTTGGTCTGGTCTGGTCTGTAGGGTAATATGCTTTTCTGTTGACCTCTTCATCTTCCAGGAGTTCATGACAAATTGCAAATAAAATCAAGTTAATATTTTAAAATGATTATTCTCTATTTGAACTGCCGCCAGGTCTTGAAAACTGCATGAGTAATCTATCACGGGATCCAAATATTGATCTTACAGCTAAACTACAATTACCAGACTAAGTCAGAGACAAACTATTACAGGCTGGTTTATTAAAAGCAAAACTTCTTACTTGTGACTGTAGCAATCAGAACACCCGAGTAGATCAGCAAGCTTGCCTGAGCTCTTCACTTTGCATTCACCAGAGACCAGAAGGAACGTCTCAACAGCTGCACAGCTCTTCACCAAAGCTAGGCATAATATAATGGGCCTAAATCTGATCCAAGATATGTGGCACTCACCTCTGTGTCTCCTCCGCACGGGGAATGCAAGGACCACAATGAAGCAGAAGTTTCTGTATAGTAATATGTGCATTTGCTTTGGTTTAAAAGGGAAGTGATGTCTGGGCTGGACACTGTCCTGCAGCCTGGACTAGAGCACTGGACTAAGACTCAGCACACTCAGATTCTATTCCTGGCCCTGCCACTGACCTGCTGTGTGACCTCTGGTTCCCCTCCCACTTTTTGTCTGTCTGGTCTGTTTAGACTGTAAGCTCTTCAGGGCAGGCACTGTCTCTTATTATGTGTATGTACAGCATCTGGCGCAACAGAGCCTTGACCCTGATGGGGGCCTTTAGGTGCTACTGTCATATGAATTGCCGTCTAAAGACAGGTCTCTACACCTTTGTTCCATTCAGCAGTGAGGCCAAGGGCTGAGAGGGCCACTGAAGACAAACTCTCCTCTTAGCACGAAGTCAGGGCTATGGCGTATTAGTGGGGTGGGGTAGGAGAGCCTTGGCCTGCCAATGCCTATGCTGTAACCGTTCGGTGGGCAAAAAGCACTTCATTCCCCAGGGCTGTCCCGGCGGCACTGAATTCCCTCCAGAAGTGAATTGATACCCCAGGCGTCACTGCACCTGGGAGAAAATGGGGCTCAATAATGTATTATTCTGGGCTGCATATTCTGCACCTTCCCAGCTTTCTGGCGGGGGGGACGTGTGTCTCTGTGACATCGCCTCTGCTTGTGGCTCCGTTATCCACGACAGGCAGGGAAAGATGGAGTTAAACCTGGGGTGCCCTGCTTTTGCACTGAGGGGCAGCTGCTGAGACCAGCAAGCTACTCTGCACAGTCCAAGGAAAGGCAAAGAGAATAACCAGCAGCCTTTGCAAGGGAGCCCTGAGCTCACCTGTCCATCTTACCAGCGTAAAAGGTCAAAAGTGCTACAGAGCTAAACCAGGGGGACAGGGAACAAGCTGCACCCACATGCTTTATTAGTGGGCATGAGACGGAGGGCTTCCGAAAACTCAGCCAGAGTGAGAGGTAGCTCTAGTCGGTCCCGGTCGCCCACGCTGACCGTGGGGAGTTCAGTCCAGAGCACGCTGCAAGCGTCGGGCAGGAAATGACCTGCTCGCTCTTCCTCGGGGTTTGACATTGCAGTATTTTCGCTTCACTCCTTATCTCCATCTGCTGGAGGGAGATTGTATCACATGCTGACTGCAGAGAAGAGACTGGTTTCAGAGTAGCAGCCGTGTTAGAAGAGACTGACTTTCCTCACTGAAGTAGTTTAAGTCACTGAAACCCACACTATTATGTACTTTCCATTCAATCTAAAATTAAAATGCTTTTACCCTATTTTCTGCAGTAGCCACTGAGCAAATATGGTGCACATAAAAAACAAACAAACCAGCTTCCTCTCTGCTATAAGCAGATGCAAATTGCACTGATTTACTCCAAGCCTGGATTTGGCCCTAGTCCTGGATTTTGCAAATTGAGGGCTCCAAAGTGACTTCAGCCAAGAGCCAAGTTGTTCCTTAGGATCGGCCTCCCCTGCTGCAATGCTTTCCAGATTGGATGCAAGATCTGTCTGTCTTCGGGTCCCCTGTCCATCCAGGACTGCTGGAGTTTGCTGGGAAAGGCTGCTGCTTCCTGGTTGAGAACTGTCTAGCTTCAGGTCTGATGGGCTGTTCTGTCTTCCCAGGACTTCTGGAGCTGGTTGAGGAGGGTCAGCAGCAGAGAGTCCAGCACTGCCAAACCTTTCCAAGAGCACCTGAGCCCCCTGGGAAAAAAGCAGGACATGGATCATCCCCCCCATCAAAGAACAGGGCCCTTCCCCCGCCACAGGCTGTCCCTTACCTATTGTCCAAAAGCAGCAAGCCCTGATCCTCCAGCTCTTTCACTTCCTCTGAGGTTCCAAACACGTCCCACAGGCTCAGGCTGGTGGCAAACTGCAGCCAGTGCTGATGGGGGAGAGACTCCTTGTAAACACTGACTTGACAGAGTTTATTGGGGCTTTGATCTTTTATTTTGTGGGGTTAGTTTCACCTGCCTAGTAACAGATTCCACACAAAGCTCTAGAGGGAAGGGTGTGAGTCTCTCGGAGAGGCCTAGCCTTTCTCAGGGCTGCCTGCCTTTCTGCATCTGCACTGCTCCTGCAAAAATAGCACTCACCTGGCTTTGCACCCTTAATTTAGATGGTTCAATCCCTGACTGTGCCTGATGCTGCGGTGATGGGGGCAGTGTGAAAGTCCTGATCCCGCAGAGAGAAATCAGGTGCTCAGCTGCCTAACGGACAAGATTTGCATCTCCAGCTGAGGGTGCCAGAAGCGCAGGTGCAGTTTCTATGGGTGCCCATTAAAAAAGGGGGTTGAACAGAAGCCCCTTGAAATCTCTGGCTGTGGCATGCAGTCCAAGGAGCCGTTCGTATGGCCCAGTGGGTAATACCCCTGACTGGCCAACAGAGACTGAACTCCTCTCTCACCCCTAGAAGTCAGGGCTAAAGGGTGGGAGAACCTGTCCGCCACGTCCAATCACCGCATGGTCAGCATCTAGTATTGGTAAATGCACTTACAGTCGAACGTCAGAGTTATGAACCCCTCCGGAATGGAGGTTGCTCATAACTCTGAAATGTCCGTAACCCGGAACAAAACGTTCTGGTGGGTCTTTCAAAAGTTTACAACCGAGCATTGACTTCAGACAGCTCTGAAACGTCACTACCCAGAAGAGAAATGCTGCTTTCCCTTATTTTTTTTAGCCGTTTATGTTTAAACACAGCACTGTGCTGTTTTTGGTCTCTGCTGTTGCCTGACTGCGTACTTCCGGTTCCAACTGCGGTGTGTGGTTGACTGGTCAGTTCACAACTCCGGTATTGATAACTTCTACTGTACTTTGCATACTGTGCCCAGCAATGTGTGATCCCAACATGAGATTAGAATATCAAAGGTGCCACAAACAATCAAATCCTGTCCTACCGCGTGTGACTGGGACCTGTATCCTGACTGTAAAGCTTTGGGGAATTACTGAATTCACCGTTTGGACTTGATGACCTTGGGCCGAACTTTCAAAGGCATTTAAGCACTTAGTGGGATTTTCTAAAGCTACCCGTGCCTAACTCCCTTTGATTTCTGCATCTCTAAGCACCTAAATACCTTTAAACATTTGCCCCTTGGGGCTTTCAACCCATAGCAGCTGTACTGGGCCAGGGGCTGACATCTTGGCAATTCAGACTAAGGGAATCCCTGTGAGAGTTCCAGAGCTGCTCAGAATCCCAGCAGAGAACAGACCACTCCTTGCCGAGCCAGTCCACACAAAGCACTTGACCAGAGCTCTCCTTGGAAATGGTTCCTCTTGCTGGCCCTGTCCAGAGCCAGCTGCGAAAGCCACGTTCTGAGAGTTCAAACCCCCGCAAGACAGGCTGCTACAACTGAGAGCCAGCTCTCACCTGGTGTGTGATTCCTATGTCCATGCGGAGCCCCAGGACCAAAACCTCCTCCAACCTACAACACAAAGAGCGATGCTGGAGGGCTGTGGGGTCACCAGGGGGCTCCCGAAGGTGGTCCTGCATCTGGGGCTGTAGGTGCAAGGAAGGCAAAGGGGAGCACCTGAGTGCAAGTGGGAAAAGGCTGCCCACATTGTTCTCCTTCAAGGGCCTGAGACTGCAGCCCTGCTGGCAAAGCTCCCATCGTCTTTCATAGTTTAGCCTGCAGGAGAATGGCAGGATCGGGCTCCCGCTCGGTTAGAAGCATAGCCTTTAGGGCCAGAAGGGAGCACCAGATCATCTAGCCTGACCTCCAGCATGTCACAGGCCACCACCAGCCCCCATCCCCCGCACACTAAGCCCAGCAACCAAAACTAGCCCAAAGTCTCACAGTCCACAGAAGACCCAATATGTGCCACAGGCAGAGTACGGGCAGGACCGAGGGGCATCCATGCTCAAGGCCCTGAAAAGGCAGGGAAGTGATGGTGACATATAGCCACACAGTCCTGGCCAGTGACCCGCACCCAGGTTATTTTATCTCAGTAGCTTGCAGGAAAGGCCACATGCACCAAGACGCTGAGGAGGAGGAAGAGGAGGAGTCAGACACTACCTGGGGTGAGCCGACTGTTGGCCCTGCCCCAATACTCACACCTCCAGCTGGCTCAGCACAGTCCATTTCCGGGTCCCGTGTCCGCAGGCCAGCACCTCCTTCATCCAGCTGTCCGGCTCCAGGGTCTGTATTCTGGCTTCCCGAAGGCTCTCGCCATGTGCTCGCGGCACAAACCTCCCATGAGCTCCTAGGATAAAGACAAGCATTTCTGCAGCATCCCTTCCCTGCTGGAGTTCATCACCCCCAGAGCAGCACTGGCCCTTGGGTCAGAGCCATGGGGTTGATTGGGGGGCGAGAGGAGGTGCCTTGCGAGGGTCAGTCATCACTCAAGGCCCTGCAACAGTGCCCTGGGAGGATGAGCTTCCTCACAGCAGCTCCTTGTAGAGGTCAACTGGACCCCAGCGGAGAGGCTGCTTTGTAGCTCTATACACAACCCCATCTGGTGAGATCCCGTGTGCCTCTTACTTTCCCAGGGAACTCACCTGGCCCGACCCCTATGTACTGGCTGCCTTGCCAATAGGACAGGTTGTGGGTACTGAGCGCCCCCTGCAGGAGAAAACGACACACCGTAAGTGAGGAAAAGGAATCAAATCTCTTTGGACCCATTCCTGCAAGATGCTCAAGGCTTCTGGCACGGTGCCTCCCTATTGGACTCAACGGGACTGGTAGGCGCTCAGCACCTAGCAGGATCAGGCCCATCATGTGGGGTTCTGGGTTTATCTTTCTCACAGTGTGCAGAGTAAGCAGGGCTTCCTCTTTCAGTGCTGGGCTTCCCATCTCTCTCCTGGGCTGAAAAGACAGTCCAGCTTCCTTGCCCACCCCAGCTCCCTGCTGAGAGGGAATCTCAGCAAGCATTGCTAGCAGAGGGCATGCTCAGTGCTCGTCCCCACTCCCAACATCCAGAGAGAGTTCCCCTGGGCCTGCGTCTGCTCCCCCACATCTCGCCCCGGAACACGTTCCCTGCTTGGGGACTTCAGATCCTCTCACCAGTTGCATTCTGAATTATTTGGGTTTATTCTCCCCCCGCTTAGATCTGGGACACACTGCAAAAGGGACAGGCCAAGGGGAGGGACTCACATTCCTGGCAAAATTGGAGACCTCGTACTGCCGGAATCCCGCGACCCGCAGCATCTCCCGGGCAGATTCATACATCTCCGCCACCACCTCCTGCTTGGGCACGGGCAGAGAGCCCCGCTGGACCTGCTTGAAGAGGGAGGTGCCCCTCTCCAGCGTCAGCTGGTACAGAGACACGTGGTCATCACACAGCTGAAGCAGCTCTTCTAACCCCCTGGCCCACGAGGAAACACTCTGGCCGGGGAGGCCAAAGATGAGGTCAACGGACGTGCGGCCGGGAAACAGCTTCTTTGCCTCTTCCAAGGTCCCCAGAGCCTCATCAGCCGTGTGGTCCCTCCCAAGGAGCCTCAGCTCTGCATCGTCCAGGGACTGCAGAGAACAAGAATGACCGGCGGCAAGGTGCTTTAGGCTGCTTTAGAGAGGTTTTGCGGGAGGGAGCACGGGGAAGCCCCAGAGAGGGATGAGAAGGGCACGTGAGGAGACAGCGAGAGGGAGAAAGAGAGCGAAGGAGGGAGCGAGATAGAGCAGGACCCTGTGGGAGAAGGTAGAGAGAGTGTCCCTGAGAGAAGAGCATGGGGGGCAGGAGAGGGGGGGCGTGCCTGAGGATAAGAAGGGTAAATCTCCTGCTTTCTCACCTGGATGCCGATGGAGAGGCGATTGACGCCCGACGCCCGGAATCCCGCCAGCCGCGAGGCACTTGCTGAGGTGGGATTGGCTTCCAGAGTGACCTCGGCGTCCGCCGCCAAGTGGGCGCAGCGGGAGACGGTCTCCAGGACAGCAGCGATGGTGAGCGGGCTGGCCAGGCTCGGGGTGCCCCCACCGAAGAACACCGAGCTGATCCTGCCGAGCGGAGGGGAGAGAGGCCTGGAGTCTCACAGGGTGAATGGGCTGCTGTGCAGGCTACCTCCAGACTCCCTGCCGCGGAGGAATCCTCCTCCCATGCCCCAGGGGACACCTGCTTTCAGGCAGGACGTCCCCTCCCTCGGACCTCAATGGACCCTTACCACAAAGCCCCAGCTTCAGCTCCTGCCCCAGCAGGAAAGGGGAACAGTGTCAAAGAAGCCACGCCCAGCCCCCAGCCGCTCTGGGTCGGGTGCAAAGCTAAAGGCCAGCACAGCCTTTGTGGAATACAGCAGGGCGGATTTAACCACCTCTGCCTCCCACATGCCGCTTTCCCTGGCTGCTGTTGTAAAGCCACAAAGAACCACATTACCTCCCCTTCCCCCAACCGCCACTCTCTCCCCTTTCCTGCTGCAGGACCCACCTCTGGACTTGGCTGAGCCGGATCAGGGTCTGGGCTTCCCGAGAGAGACAGCTCCTCACGGACTCCTCGTCTAGGCCCCGGGGGATGTACTTGTTGAAGTTGCAGTAGCTGCAGCGTTTCTGGCAGTACGGCCACTAAGAGACACGGGGACCAGGATTCATAGACTCGAAGGCCAGAAGGGACCACTGTGATCATCTAGTCTGACCTCCCGTGACACTGGTCACAGGGCTTCCCTTAATTCATTCCTGTTTGTATTATGAATATGGTTACAGTGGAACCTCAGAGTTACGAACCCCTCGGGAATGGAGGCTGTTCATAACTCCGAACAAAACGTTCTGGTGGTTCTTTCAAAAGCTTACAGCTGAACACTGACTTCAGACAGCTTCGAAACTTCACTATGCAGAAGAAAAATGCTGCTTTCCCTTTCTTTTTTTAGTAGGTCACATTTAACACAGCACTGTGCTGTGCTGGCTTTTGTTTGTTTGTGCTGCTGCCTGATTGCACATGTCCAGTTCCAAATGAGGGGTGTGGCTGACTGGGGTCGAGGGTTGCCAACTTTCTGGCTGCAGAAAACCCGAACACCCTTGCCCTGCCCCCTGCCCTGAGGCTCCGCCCCTGCCCCTTCTCCAAGGCCCTGCCCACCCCCCACTCCGTCCCCTGCTCTCTCCATCACTCGCTCTCCCCCACCCTTGCTCACTTGCTCATTTTCACTGGGCTGGGGCAGGAGGTTGGGGTGCGGAAGGGGGCTCAGGGCTGGGGCAAGGGGTTGGGGGCAGGCTCTGGGAAGGACTTTGGGTGCGGGAGGGGCTCAGGGCTGGGGCAGCGGAATGGGGCGCTGGAGGGGGTGCGGGGTGCAGGCTCCAAGCAGCGCTGATCTCAGGCGGCTCCCAGAAGCAGCGGCATGTCCCCGCTCCAGCAGCATGTCCCGTCCGCAGGCGCCACCCCCGCAGCTCCCAGTGGCCATGGTTCCCAGCTAATGGGAGCTGCGGAATTGGCGCTCAGGGCGGGGGGCAGCACATGGAGCTCCTGGGCCGCCCCTGCACCTAGGAGCCGGAGCGAGGACATGCCGCTGCTTCCAGGAGCCGCGTGGAGCCAGGGAGCCTGCCTGGCCCTGCTGTGCCACTGACCGGACTTTTAATGGCCTGATCAGCAGTGCTGACCGGAGCCGCCAGGGTCCCTTTTTGACCGGGCGTTCCGGTCGAAAATCGGATGCCTGGCAACTCTACTGGGGTCATAACTCTGGTGTTCATAACTCTGAGGTTCTACTGTATTATGGTAGTGCCCAGGGACCAGCCAAGATCAGGCCCCACCGGGAGCGAGAGGAGAACTTCTAGAAAAACACCCCATCTTGATTTAAAAGTATCCAGTGATGGAGAAACCACGCGTGGTACATTGTTCCAACGGTTAACTACCCTCACTGCCTTATTTCTAGTCTGAATTTGTCTAGCTTCGACTGCCAGCTATTGGACCTAGGCCATAGGTTATATCGGAGACCTCACTCAAATCCAGGGGAAGTTACCTTCCCAGTAAAGATGGCACCATCTTACATTTAGTACAGAAGTTCAGACCCAGAGGTTCACACAGGCCAAAGCCTTGTCCTGACTCAGGATACGTCTACATTGCAACCGGGAGGTGTAATTCCCAGCTTGGGTTAGCGGACCTCCAGCTAGCACCTAAAAATAGCCGGGTGACCGTGCAGGCAGGGGCGGCTTGGTCTAGCCCCCAGGGCACCTGCCCCAGGATCTCGGCTTGCAGGGGGCGGCTAGCTGAGCCTGCACTTGCTATTCTAGCACCCCAACTTGACCAACGTTAGCACACGCACACCTGAGCGGGGCACGACCCCTGCCGCTGCCCTACAGCCGGCCCCTCGGGGGCTTGTGGGGTGCCCAGGCCCCCTCACGCGCTCCTCCTCCCACCTCCTAGAACGCGAGGGCGGCCGAGGCGGGCAGCCCGCCCCGCCGGCTGCACGGGGCTCGGGTGACCCAGCGGCGCGCCCGGACTCCGGCCCAGGAGGCCCAACGACACCGAGCAGGGTGGGATCCCAGGACGCGGGCTGGGGCGCCCAGCCCTTCCCTAGGGTGATCGGCCGCATTCAGAGGGGCCATCCCTCGCCCCCGTCCTGGGCCTCAGCTCCCGTCCGCACGCAGCCCGCCGCGCACAAGGTCGCAGGGAGCCCTCCCCACCTCCCCCGGCCCTACGGGGCACCGGCCAGGGGCGCCCACACGGGCACGGGCTGCAGGGCACGCGCGTCCGCACGGGATCCGGCCCGGGGCGCGCGCATTGGGGGCGCGCACGCCTGGCCCGGCCCGCACTCACGTGCACGTAGAGGGCCGCCTGGACCGGCTCCGCGCGGGGCGGCTGCAGCGCCCGGTGCTGCCGCGCCGCTCGGAGGCGGCGCAGAGCCGCGGCCAGCCGGGCCCGAGGGTGCCGCCAGCCCGGCGCCGCCATGAGCCGCCCCGCCCCGCCGGTCACGGGGAGGGACCGGCCGGCTCCGCAGCGCGTGTGGCCGGGACCCCTGCTGGGCTTCCCCGCTACGGAGCCCGAGCGCGTGCGGCCGGGAGCCCCCGCCCCCAGTGCCGCGCTCAGGCCGCTTCTTCCCCCCCTCCCCGTCAGCCCTCACCAGCCCCTCCTGCTCCTACCGCCCCTCCCGATTTCAGCCCCCCCACCCCCCGCGTACCTCTGTTCCTACCCCCCAGCTCCCCCTTCGTCCCCCCGTTCCTACCGCCTCTCCCGATCTCAGCCCCCCCGTGTCCCCCTTTTCTACCCCCAGCTCCCCCTACGTCCCCCCGTTCCTACCGCCTCTCCCGATCTCAGCCCCCCCGTGTCCCCCTTTTCTACCCCCAGCTCCCCCTTCGTCCCCCCCCGCTCCTACCGCCCCCTCCCGATCTCAGCTCCCCGTGTCCCTCTGTTCCTACCCCGCAGCTCCCCCTTCGTCCCCCCCCCGCTCCTACCGCCCCCTCCCGATCTCAGCTCCCCGTGTCCCTCTGTTCCTACCCCCCAGCTCCCCTTTCGTCCCCCTGCTCCTACCTCCCCGCTCTGTTCCTACCGCCCCCTCCCCATCTCAGCCCTCACCAGCCCCCTCTCCATCCCCCTGTTCCTACCCCATAGCTCCCCCTTCGTCCCCCCGCTCCTACCGCCTCCTCCCGATCTCAGCCCTCACCAGCCCCCCGTCCCCCTGTTCCTACCCCATAGCTCCCCCTTCGTCCTCCCTGCTCCTACCGCCTCCTCCCGATCTCAGCCCTCACCAGCCCCCCGTCCCCCTGTTCCTACCCCATAGCTCCCCCTTCGTCCTCCCTGCTCCTACCGCCTCCTCCCGATCTCAGCCCTCACCAGCCCCCCGTCCCCCTGTTCCTACCCCATAGCTCCCCCTTCGTCCTCCCTGCTCCTACCGCCTCCTCCCGATCTCAGCCCTCACCAGCCCCCCGTCCCCCTGTTCCTACCCCATAGCTCCCCCTTCGTCCTCCCTGCTCCTACCGCCTCCTCCCGATCTCAGCCCTAACCAGCCCCGTCTCCATCCCCCTGTTCCTACCCCATAGCTCCCCCTTCGTCCTCCCTGCTCCTACCGCCTCCTCCCGATCTCAGCCCTAACCAGCCCCGTCTCCATCCCCCTGTTCCTACCCCATAGCTCCCCCTTCGTCCTCCCTGCTCCTACCGCCTCCTCCCGATCTCAGCCCTAACCAGCCCCGTCTCCATCCCCCTGTTCCTACCCCATAGCTCCCCCTTCGTCCTCCCTGCTCCTACCGCCTCCTCCCGATCTCAGCCCTAACCAGCCCCGTCTCCATCCCCCTGTTCCTACCCCATAGCTCCCCCTTCGTCCTCCCTGCTCCTACCGCCTCCTCCCGATCTCAGCCCTAACCAGCCCCGTCTCCATCCCCCTGTTCCTACCCCACAGCTCCCCCACCAGCCCCCACTTGGTCCCCTGCAACCCTAACCAGCCACCTCTTCCTTCCCCTGTCCCTATCCCCTGCTGTCCCCAACACCACTTCCTACCCCTGCTTCCCACCCCCGATCTCAGCCCTAACCAGCCACCCCTTCATCCCCCTGTTCCTAACCCACAGCTCCCCCCACCACCACTTCCTTCTCTCTGTTCCTGCCCCCCCCAGCCACCCCTTCCTCCCCCCGTTCTTATCTCATGGCTCCCCCATTCCCACCCCCACTCCGTCTTCACCTCAGCCACACATGCCCTCCCCGTTTCTACCCGCATTCTTGTAGCCTTCCCCACTTACACACAGTATAAACGGACAAATAACTGAAAGAGCCTTTTTGCAGTGTGAAGGTTGAGGCCGGTTGGGAAGCAGGAGAGCTGGGTGCTGGGGTGAGCTTTAGAAGGGGGCTTTGGGATAGAATTAAGTCCCAATCTCTGTAACAACCCCGCTGGAGGAGTCCGTTCCCACACGCTCTGTGTGCGGCACCCACTCTGTTGAACAGCCGCACACAAAGGCAGCAGGCTGGTAGTTGGTATTGTATGGTGCCATGTGCCCATCATTCTGTGTATGACATTGGCCAGGGTGTGATAAAGTTCCTGATTGAAAACACACAGCTCAGCCTAGAGAAGGTGACTCCGTTGTGTCCGGGGCACGTAGGATGGACTTTCCACTCTCCTGTTTTTCAGGCAACACTCACTTCCCCAACATTCAGTACTAAAAACCAAGCCGTTTCGTTAACAATAAGTGTTTCCAGGTATAATTAAATGACTGGAACGTTCCCAAGGGGATATTGTGTCTCATTAATTTATACCCTCTAGGCCTGGACTTTCTAGTCAGGAAACCATCAAATAATCTGGTACTTATAAAGTATGTACGCAGGCCCTTATCCTGCAAACACACCAGTGAGTAGCTTAATTACCCGGGCAACTTTCCCTCGTGGCAGCAGCGAGTCAATGAGTGCATTTTTCAAGCCCTGTTGGGAGGCCTGGCTGGTCACGTCCTTTTCTTTAACTTCTCAGGTGGTATTCCTCTGGTATGCACAGTGTGTTTAATTAGTAATACCTACCTCTGAGTTCGTGCCCTTCAACCACTGATTTCAAAGTATTTCCCCAATTTGCAGATGGGGAAACTGAGGCACAGGGGCAGGGAATGACTTGTCTGAGGTCAAAGCTTGTCTCTCTCACCAACAGAAGCTGGTCCAATAAAAGATACTGCCTCACCCACCTTGTCTCGCTAATATCCTGGGACCAACACGGCCACAACACCGCTGTACAGCTTTTATCCAGTGCTTTTCATCGGTAGATCTCAAAGCACTTTACAAAGGAGGTCAGTACCATTATCCGTATGGGGAAACTGGGGCACGGGCAGGTGACGTGACTTGCCCAAGGTTACCTCAGTGGGCCCGTGGCAGAGCCAGGAACAGAATAGAGATCTCGTACGTCCCAGTCAGTGTGCTGTCCATTAGGCCACACTGCCCCCACCCCTCCCCATAGCAATGCTAAGCCCAGGGAGCTTGTTCCATCTGTTCTCCAAAGATCACAGTAGCTTCCAGCTGCAGTTCGAGGCGGTGGCCTGGAGCTATATAACTCGCTATGGTCTGGGCCCTGCCTGGTTCCTCAGAGGCTCTTTGCCATGGCTGGGATCTGCTGGGCTGCTTTGGCCAACAGCACCGGGGGTGACAGAGCCTGATATTCTTGACCGTCAGGGCCGGGGGCAAAGCTCAGCTGTTTACTCAGAATGTTGCCTGTTGCGGGGGGCTGCCTAGGAGAACGAAGGCAGTGCTGGGGGACCCGGGTTTGTGTAGACCGCGTACAGAGCTTTTTGTCACGGGCGCACTTTGATAAATCTATAACTCACGTTAAAAGGCCAATCCTACCAGGCCCGCCAGTAATTGCCACAGCCAAACAGCAGGTGGCGCATCTGTAGTAACCGGCTAAACTAATGAAATCTAATTATGCACTAGTGAAGAGGGAGAGAGGGGCCTGCCTTGCTGAACTCTTAATTCCCACCTCTAGGGGGGTTTCTCAGCACTTTCTTTTGGGCTCACACGTCTCCTGCTTGGCTTTGGGCCAAAGGTGAAGTTGGAAGGTCTCACCTGCCAGGAGAGCGCATTAATATCTGTCAGGTGTGCACAGCAAAGTGAGGGCAGCAGTTGCTACTTTTGGTGCCCAGAAGAGCAAGGAGCTGGAGCATCCTTTGTGAGGAGCTGAGGGGGAAGTCGTGGCAGCACCTGTTTTGTCCTGGGTTTCATTTGCCAGTGAAGTCTCTTTTCCTTCTGGTTTCAAGTGAATTTAGCACTGGAGCCGTTCCAGCTTGTCAGCAGTAAGAACAAGGTACATTTATCCCAGGTCTTCCAGCTCGATGGATCCCAGCTCCAGCTTGTCAGCAGTAAGAACAAGGTGCATTTATCCTGGGTCTTCCAGCTCAGTGGATCCCAGCTCCAGCTTGTCAGCAGTAAGAACAAGGTACATTTATCCCGGGTCTTCCAGCTCGGTGGATCCCAGCTCCAGCTTGTCAGCAGTAAGAACAAGGTGCATTTATCCCGGGTCTTCCAGCTCGGTGGATCCCAAAGTGCTTTACAAGCGTATGAACCACTCCACCCACCATTGAAAAGCCTCTCTCTGCGGGCAGCTGCATTAACAGAGCCCTTCAGCATCATACAGCCATCTTGGGCAGGAAATGAAGAACAGGGTAGCCGGCCAAAATAGCAGAGGGAGTTGGCTCGGGCAGAAGGAAAGATCCCAAACCTAGACACTGGAGCGAATCCCCTTTCTCTTACTTAAAGTGCCATGTGATCTTTAACGCCCACAGGCTATATGAATACAGGCTAGTAGCTCCTTTTTACATTTCATTTGAAAGATGGCACCAGCTGCAGCATCCCACTGCCGCAGCCCATGCTGGGAAACTGGTTTAGTGTTGTCTGAGAGAGACCAGCGCCACCAGCCAAGTTGCCAACGCCAGTTCCTGCAGCAGCCTGGTCTTACTAATCGTGTTTACTGTGAAGGTGCCTACGGGCCAGCTAAGCTATTGTGCTAGGCACTGTACAGGGTACTAGCCAGTCCCTGCCCCAATGAGCTCACAATTAAAGAGACCAGACAGACACAGAGGGAGAGGTAGCGCATACAAGCAGAGTGACCAATGGGATGGCAGCAAACATGTTAGGGCCACAATTTTTTGTTCGTTTGTTTTTGGTGGGGTTAGTTTGGAGGGAACGAGCTAAATGGAAAGAAAAGAGAAGAGTGAGGGGAGTGAGGGTAGGGGTGGAGAAGGGTTGAGGGGCAGGTGTGTAATAAAGCAGAGGGGAAGAGACCGGGGGGGTGGGGAATGGTTGGAGAAATTGGCAGAGAAAGTCCAGTCGAAAGGTCTCTGAATGTTGGAAGGTCCCTCCTTGCTCTGGCTGATTCTGCAGCTGCTCATAGGGGGGCTGGGGCCTGGCTGGCTCCTCTCTGCAGATTTTCCAAGGCCAAGTGGGGAGGGAGGTATCACGTGGGTCCTAATGCCCGCAGAGTACGTGTGAGTCTCCCCTGAAAAGTCCCAGGGACCCTGGGGTGAAGGGTGGCCCCATCTGGGTCCTATTTGACCCCGTTTCCAGTGCAGCAGGTCCCTACTCTGGCTGGTTCTGGCTTCTACAATCCCTCTCATCCCAGAGCTGACCAGAACCAAACATACTTTGCTGATGCAAGTTGATGAAAGCGAGGCTGAGGTCCTCTCTCCCCTGAACTCATGCACATAGCACAGACAATAGCAATGAAGGCTTCCCCCAGTTACTCTGTTAAGGTTCACACCCTTCTTGTGGGAGAAGATAAGTCACTCAGTGCCTATTCAGTCCTAGGCCTCTTTGCTAGCGCAGCCAACAAAGGTAGCAAACGTAATAGCGATTTTAGTGACTTGGCCACTTCTCCCATTGGATCTCACCTGGGCCCACCTGCTCACGTTGTAGGAAAACAGACAGATGTCATCTAGTAATGCATTTTGGCCACTGCTGATCTTGGTTGCATGCGCAGGAGTGAAAGCAAGTCTTCTAGCTCGTGCAATCGTGCAGAAAAGCCCCGTGCGTCTAGTAGGTGGGACGCTACTGGGGTACTAGGTCTCGTTCCTGAACCCTTAGGAAACTTACCAGCCTTCGGGTTTGTTGCTCCTGCTCTTCCCACCTTGCCCCATAGCTAGGGCAGCAGCATAGCCTTTGCTATGGCTGAGATTCCACCAGTGCCACGGCCTGCAGCCCAACCTATCCTGCCACTTCTAAAGGCTACGTCCCCAGCTTGTGCGTGGCCACGTCGCTGAGTCCGCCCAAGAGAGCGGCTGCGTGTTCATCTGTGCCGCAAGGCCGATCAGGCCGTTGGGCAACACCCGTGCTGCTGGACCAGGGCCAGAAGGCAAGGCTTTCCCAGCAGAAGCCTCTTCCGGTCCTGGTTTCTAGAGACACACAAAGGATGAAATTCCAGTCTTTCAGTCCATGGGATTCTGTGCTGTGTCCTGCCCAGTGCCTGTGGGTCATGCAATTAGGAGGAAGGTGTCTCAGTGACAGAGCGTGATGCTGGAAGGTGTTAATGGCAGCCATCAAGCTAGTCTTTTATTTATAAACATCACAGACATGGTTAAAGCTGATGGGGGCATCAACCAGCTACTCTCAGGCTAAATGGAAGGAGCAATTAAGGCCCTGGCTGGGGTGAGATAGCGGGAGACAATTGAAGCTGTTGCAAGACAATTGGCTGCACTATGAAGCTTGAAGAAAAGGAGTACTTGTGGCACCTTAGAGACTAGACTTAGAGACTAACCAATTTATTTGAGCATAAGCTTTCGTGAGCTACAGCTCACTTCATCGGATGCATACTGTGGAAAGTACAGAAGACGTTTTTATACACACAAACCATGAAAAAATGGGTGATTATCACTACAAAAGGTTTTCTCTCCCCCCACCCCACTCTCCTGCTGGTAATAGCTTATGTAAAGTGATCACTCGCCTTACAATGGGGCTAAGAGTGTCCTGAGGGATTTCCCTGGGACAGGGTGCAAAGGCAGGAGCCAAGATGCATGTGTGTTGAGGAAAAACCCAGCAGAAAGGGAGAGAGAAAGGCATGAGAGAGCTGCAAGGGACAGAGCTCCTTGGGCACAGGACTGGCTGGAGGGGCAGACTGAAACTGAGAGCAAGAAAACTGCCCGCTGTTGTTTGTGCCCACTGTGCTCAGGCAAATAGGGCTCTGGGCACCTTCTTGGGACATTACCAACATTGCACCAGAAATACTGGCTTTGTATCATCCATGTCTCCTAATGGAAACCAGCCGGCAAGGCTTGGATACGGGCTAATCGCGTGGGCCGGAGTGGCAAGAGCAGATCCTGTTTGCTGGAGGAGAAGGGAGTAGGATGGGCAGACACACACAACCCCCCCAGTCTATAAAGGAGTCGTGCACTGGAACCCTCAGCTCGTGTGTGCCTTCAGCTCCAACGGCAGGGCTGGGGTAGGGGTTAAGAGACATGAATTCAGGCCGTGCCATCTCTCGGGCACTTGTGCATTCTTAAGCACTGTCTAGCAGCCTTGGTGTTCGCACTCACACCACCAGTAGGATCGGTGCCCTGCACTGCCCCGCCTCCTCGGGGGCTCCGGGAAGCGCCTCTGGAGATCCGTAGGGCTGGCGTGCGCGGCGCCGGAGGTGGCTCTTGTCAGTGTAGACAGCTGCGGCCTTTGTTCACTGAGGCACTCACCTGGGCAGCTGGCCAGGGCAGAGGGAGCCTGGGACTTTGCAGGTGGCCGGTGAGTTCCTGACCCATCTTCCCCAGGGCGGGCTCTGGCTGAAGGGCTGTGGGAGGCAGGGACAGAGACGGGTTTGTCAGAGCAGCCGCTAGTGAGAGTTGTTGGCCGCACTCCGAGAGGCCACCAAAACATTTGTTGTGAGAACCACCGCCTCAGCTCCTGTTGTGCCATGCCTATCCCAACCCTTCCTTTGGCAAGGGCCGGCCTCCCTACAGTCAGTTAACGGGGCATCACCTCTTCCTCTGTCTCCTTTCCCTCGCCCCCACTTCCACCATCACCCACTGGTAACGCTTCCATCAGGCAGTGGAGTGTCAGACTGGTGCTGATCCAGGGCGTGCTGCTGATCCGTTTAGCTCACCTCCCACCCCTCACCATCCAGCGGGGTAGCCCTAGGGTGACCAGACGTCCCGATATTGGGGGCTTTGTCTTACAGATGCAACTATACCCCTCCCCATGAAAAAAAAAAAAGGGGGGTCCCGAATTTTCACACTTGCTATTTGGTCACCCGAGGTACGCCCAGCCCCTGACCCCTGCTCCACTAGTCACTGAGTATCTCTGCGTCCGCCCTCAGTTGCACCCAGGACATCTCACCCTGACTCAAGGGAGCCTGGCGTCAGGAAGTTTCCCAGTCCCCAAGGCAGCAGTGTCATATCCTTTCCTCAGCGTCAGCTCAAGTAGTTGTGCGGTTGGTTTTCGAGCTTGTTCTATTAACAGCTCTGGCGAAATTAATTATTTCTGCAGGAGGGGGGGGAAAAACCCTTGAAAAAGAGAAGTTGCAGCAGGATCAGATCCGGACGCCATTCAGCCTGTCTGTGATGTGACACGTCCCTCTTTGACTCAGCCTCAAACTGCTGAGGTCAGCTTGGAATTTCCTCCTGTGGGGTTAGCTCTATAAAAAGAAGAGATGCGCCGAACAGCTGGAGTGGGCAAGAGAGAGGAGATGGCAGTGCTTCACCGAGAGATAGTGGTTCCTTCCCGCCAGGTGAGTGTATGCTGAGAACTGGGCTCTGACCCCCGGTGGGAGAGGGAGACAGTGCAAGAGAGGACAGGGCCCAGTGCACGCTCCTGGCATTTGGTAGTCTCTGTGTGCTCACACAGAGGGGAAGCTGCTGCTGCGGGGGAAGGGGATCTGGAGATGGATGACGGCACACAGAGCCTTCAGGTCTAGGCCCAGTGGCGGATTAATGATTTTGCCGCCCCTAGGCCCTGAAATAATTCCGCCCTCCCACCCCCCTCCCCGGCAGCTCCCCGCCCCACCTCGCTTCCGCTCCGCCTCCTCCCCTGAGCGCGCTGCAGGGTCCTGCTCCTCCCCGCTCCCTGCCAGCGCTTGTGTGCAAAACAGCTTTGCGTGGCTGGGAGGGAGGAAGAGGGGGGAACGCAGCATGCTCAGGGGAGCAGCAATGCCTGCCCTCCCACAGCATCTTCCCAACGGGCTGCTCTCAGCCCCACCTGCAGGTCATAGTCCCTGGCCCTTGACTATGGGGCAGGGATTTGGGGAAGGGGACCAATAGGGGCAGGGATGGGGTGGAGTTGGGGCGGGGACTTTGGGGAAGGGGTGGAGTTGGGGTGCGGGTGGGGGGGGAGGGGTGCAAGTACCCACCGGTGCCGGGGGAAGTTGGCGCCTCTGGCTGCTCTTACAAATTTGCTGCCCTAGGCCTAGGCATTAATACGCCGCTGTCTAGGCCCCGGGTTCAGATCCAGCTCAGAGGTATTAGTGACAAAACACTACGCCCTTGTGGTGGCTCGGGGGCGGGAGGCCTATGAGGAAGGAGCGAGTGGTCTCTGTCCGGTTCCCAGGGGACAGGCGTCCACTTCAAAGGAAACAGCTTCACAACTGGCAATGACAGCTGCTGTTGAGTCCCTGATGGTGTGAGGATCTGGGTCCTGAACCCGGGCTGCTGCTGCATCCGCCCCACTGCCCAATAGCTCTGCTAGTGCCTGGAGAACCGGGAGCCCTAAGGCCTTATGCTCCGCTAAAGATCCCTCCCATCTCCAGAAGCTGAGTGGAGGATTGGGCTGGGTGCGCTATTTAAGCCAGAAAGAGACAGAGCAAGTTGTTTGTGCAACTATGAGAATTCCTGGCTGGCTGCTACGTCGGACCCTGCCTATGGTGCCTGACTCCTGAGCTCTGCCTTCCCAACTTGTCCCTGGTTCCCTGCCATGCTCCTGGTTCCTGCTTTCCCGACCTGCTCCTAGTTCTTGCCTTCCTGCCCTGACCCCTGAGTAGCCAAGCCCGCCTCTGACCTTTGCCTTGCCTCCCGCCTCGGGCTCCTGCTCTGACTGCCCCAGTCCTGGTCAAGGGCCAGGGACTATGACCTGGAGGTGGGCAGAGAGCGGCCCATTGGGAAGATGCTATGGGAGGGCAGGCATTGCTGCTGCCCACTCTGTAGCTGGCCTGTAGGTAAAGAGAACGTCCACGTCTGGGTCTTTCAGGCTGGTTCTACAGCCACATAAACCCAAGGTCCCCTGGCTGGAGTACCTGAGCACAGATCACATGGCACCATCTCCGGGGAGAAGAACAGTGCGCCAGTGAGAGGGGGTTGCTAGATTTTGGCTTCAGATGTAACTCATGCAAACTGGCGCCACGTTAATGAGGCTCCTGGCAACGCTGCTCTGCTGCATAGATATGAAGGCCCATTTGAGATGTCCCAGGCTACGGGGAGAGACATGGGGTGACAGCGGGTTTTACAGGTTGATGGTTTGCTGATTGTAATCCATTATTGACGTATTTATTGCAGGGTAACACAATGGTTCCCGGTGTTCCTTCTTACCAATGCTGTGGCGATCTTTTCTATTCTTTTGTTCCATCCATCAGCAAGGGTGCTGCTACCCTAGTGAGTATACAGCGCACTCCCATCAAACACGAGACCTGTGCCAAATGCACTGCTATGAAACAAGCACTAGGGAGCACTCCTCTCATGAGCTACCTCCTTCCCCAACACTGCGAGAAGGGAATTAAAGTGTATTTCCTTTGATTGTTTGCACTGTTGGTGTCATCGTGTTGGGCCCGGGATATTCAAGAGACAAGGTGGGTGAGGGAATATCTTTTACTGGCCCAACTTCGCAACAGTTTGTCTCTTTCACCAACAGAAATTGGTCCAGTGAAAGATATTAGCTCACCTCCCTTCTCTCTGTTTCCTTTGATGGCAGGACTGTAGATCTGACCTATCTTTGCTAGCATGTTATTGATTTTGAGTCATTACAATCCTGGGTTATACTCAGCCCCCTTTGTGTAACACACACCCAGGGCAATGAGTTCTGTGCGCCTGCCTCGGGAACGGTCTTACTTAGGAACTAGGGATAAAGGCGAAGTGCATCTCCACATCCAACGTCACTGTCACAGGTTCAGTGGGGAGACTATTTACGTCTCCTTGCCCCCCAGGTGACACGTTACAGGGCAAAGTGAAGGGAGTGCATACTGCACGTCAGCGCACCCTGCTGGCCAAGGAATGCAGCAACAAGAGCAGGCTGGAAAAGGGCACATGTTCCACCTCCAGTTAAGGCACTATCCACCCCATATATGTATCACCCATATATGTATCACACACATCGCTACATAGACCCAGAGCACTGCCAGCCCAAAGCTTCTGGGTTTGAAAGAAACTGCTGCATTTGTTTTCTTTCAGATGAAAAGCATGAACCTCGGATATTTCATTCTGAGGATCTGCTTCCATGGGTAGAGCCCACCCTACAGCTGTGAGACTCAAGATCTCTGGGAAACAAACAAAGGATTCACTGACCCATCTCCCTTCTCCTGCTCTCACTGCTCCTCCCTGTGTGTGTGTTTCTGACATTGGACTGGGGTGAAAGAAGAGGTTAGAATATCCTTGCCCCCTAGCAGAATGCTTGGGCATTGGGTAGGCCAGTTCCAACAGGCATTAGCTTTGCCCCATCAATCCCTGCAGTCAGAGCATGAGACTGCACCTTACAACCAGCAGCGACTTCGGATTTCTACACATTCTGTAAGAAACGGGAACTGCGAGGGACTGGCCCAGAGGCTCCCTCCTGTGACCAAATCCAGCAGTTCCGCTCTCTCTTCCACTGCAGAAATGCCTCAACTTTAACAGCGAAGAGAACTCGGGGTCCTCACTGGAGCATGTTTTTCTCTACTCTGCATTTCAGTGCGCTCCAGATCCAGGGTGGGAGGAGTTCAAGGATGGACCTAGCAGGGCTCTTTAGAAAGTGTTATGAATCCATACGGCTCTGCCACAGCAGACGCCCAGTGAGCAGCAGGGAGAAGGGAAGGTCAGTGGTGCAGGATCGTCGTCATCAGTCGTCTATCTGATCTCCAGCTGGAGTGGGACATTGTGCACGAAGGGGAAGAGGAGCTTCGGACCGCTGCCCCTCTGCTCAGTGTTTCATGGTTGGGAGGCGCCAAATAACTTCCGTAAAACCACTGTCCCGGGCACGCTCTGTCTCGTGCTTCCGACGGGACGGATCCTTTGGCATTTCTGTACCGTGTCTAATGAGCTTCCTTTCCAGGCAGAAATAAACGGTTTTGAGATCGATGAGAGTTTCATGTCACTTCAAAACACCCAAGGGAGGGCTGGGAACAGAACCGGTCCTCTGACTCCATCCCTTCCATTCAGCTGCAGGGAACGGGGCCCTAATCCTCACACGAAGCTCAGCTCCTAACCCCCTCTGAGTTCAATGGAAGTTAGAAGCCTAAATACCTGGGAGGTATTGCTGTTCACGAGGACACCCCTTGAGCGCTGAGGAAGGTCAGACAAAGGCAGAGCGAGGCTGCCTCTTCCTAAAGCCCTTTCTCCCGATTCAGATCCTCACTCTTGGGACAGTGGCAGGTCCAGGGCAGCATCATATCACCCAGGAAATCTAGTCTCACCTTCCTTCCGAGTAATGCAGCTACGCTGGAGTTTTCTTTGCCGGGGAATTGAAGCATAGGTGGCCCACAACAGCCTCAGGCCCTTATGGGGCAGAATCTTTTAAATATTTAAACATGAATCATTTGTATTTCTCTAGCCCCGCCCACCACAGGATCTCAAAACCACTTTGCAGCCCCCTGGAAGGTAGGGAAGTCTCATCATGAGACATACACAGATTAGAGAGACCTGCAGAGGCCGTATCAAAGGAGTGGCAGTCAGGAGTAGAACCTGGTCGTCTGGATGCCCCCTCCTTTGGTCTACCCTCCATCCTTCCTCCCCCCACTGTTCTGAGTCTTTATGAAAAGATCTCAGTTGGAAAAAGAAAGGTTTTCTTTCTTTTAATTGACAGCATCACCAGGCTGACTTCAGGTAGCCAGCGGTATAACGGGGTGGTGGGGGCAGGGAACCAGCTCCCAGCTGCTGTTCTTGGCTTGGTGTGGATGGAGAGACACCAGACTGGCTGAGGCAGGTCCATTCGTGCTTCTCTTCGATCCTCCACCTTTGTGTTCAGAACAGAAGTTGCTTCTCCATCTGCTCTCTCAACTTGTATTTCTGAATCTGGAGGTAGAGCACAGAGGAGAGAGAGTCAGAGGAGAGACAGCCAGGGGGAGCTAGTCCCCGGCGCCCCAGCACCCCAGCCCATGGGCTATCCCTTACCTTCCCTGAGACGGTGAGTGGATATTTCTCCATGAACACTATGTACCGAGGGATCTTGAAGTGAGAGATCTGAAAAGAGAGAGCCGACAGCTACAGCCTGCAAGTAACAATGGACTGGGCATCGTCTGTCACCCCTGGTTACAAAGGGCAGCGTTATGGCAGTCACTGCTCATGTCAGGAATACGTGGGACTGGTTTCAGGCCCGATGCCCAGCGGGTGTAGAGGACTTCGCTGACTTCCAAGGAGCTGTGGCGATTTACCCCAACTGGGGATCGGACCCTTAATACGCTGAGTTCCTGAGAAAAGCAAAGCAAACGTGGGCACGGCATGGGAATGGATGGAGAGTTCCTACCTTCCCTTTGCAGAAGGCTTTAATTTCCTCCGCCGTGCACTCCTGCCCAGCCTTCACTCTGATGCAGGCACAGATCTCTTCTCCCATTCGCTGGTCCTTCACGCCGATCACCTGGTTGGGAGGGAGGGAGGACGACATCAGTCCTAGGAAGTGCTCTTCTCCCAAGAGTCATCTGGCCCCTTCCCTTCCCTAATGGAAGCTCCTTATCCCTTCCTCGGGTCAGTGCTCTGTCCCCACCCTCGGCCCTCATTTTGTTTTCCTGGCTGAGGCACTGTGCTCCAGTCATTAGAATAGCGGACTGAGAGCAAGGCCTCCTGGGTTCTATTCCCAGGCCTTGGGCAACCTTCTCTGTACCTCCATTTCCCCATGTGTAAAATGGGGTCCCTGCCTCAGAGGGAGAGCTGTGAGGCTTAATTAATTGGAGTGCTTTGAGAGCCGCAGATAAAAGGGGTTACAGAAGGGCAAAGCTTATTAATATTGTAAGCTCGGTTCCCCATCCCCATACACAATCCCCAGCAAAACCCTATCATGGCTGAGCTTACAGGCCTACTCTGTACCGAGCTAGGAAGGTCAGATCATTCCACGTAGGAGCTGGATTTCCCCTAAGCGATTCCCCTCGAGTTTGGCTGCACAATTTCCCTGTCTCCCCTCCCACCGTTCACCATCCCAAGCCAACATCCTGAAATTCCAGACACACAGAGATCGTGCTGACTCCCAAGACAGTGACCCAAAGCCCCGGAAAGTGAAGCTCTTCCATACTGGGGTTATTGCACTGAGATGCTGGAGCAAACACAGCAGTAATTAAAGAACTGGATTATTTATGGGTTAAACAACAGCCGGTCGTGCAGCCAGCACACCCAGGTGTGGTTTGTCATGGGAACTGGAGGATGTTCCCAGCAGATTTGGAGCAGCTGGCCACAGCTTCTTACTGATAGACAATGGAACCCTCAGTGCAACTCCTCTCCGCAGTGACTCAGCACAGGGAGAGAGTTCATTCTGATTTCTTGGTTCATAATTTGTGGTTAATGATAATGTGCCCTTCCATAAGGCCTTCCCTTGGTGGATTTCACAGCACTTTCCAGGTGGCTGTGAGTTTAGAAATGAGGAAAGGAAGAGTTACTCTCCTGCTTGGCAGACAGGAAATTGGAGCGCAGGGATTTTGCCCAAGCTTCCAATGAGTTTGTGACAAAGACAGGAACAGAACCCAGGAGTTCTACTCTCACTCTTGGATTTTGAGCCCAAAGTCATCCTTCCCCTGTATATCAGATCGCCAGCTAGGTGAAAAGCTGAGCATGGATGAAAGCAAACAGGTTCCTCCTGACAAATGGCCTGGATGGCAGCATGCCCGTTACCCCCACCCCACCATGCCTATCCATCCTACTCACCTGCACCTCCTCAATCTTGGGGTGGGTGTGTAGAAACTGCTCGAGTTCTGCCGGGTAAATGTTCTCCCCTCCACGGATAATCATGTCCTTGCAACGACCTACAATTTTGCAGTAGCCATACTTGTCCAGGACAGCAATGTCCCTGAAACAACACCCGAGTCAACTTCATAGCCCTTAGTCCAGATCTCCCAGCTGACTGGAGAATGGCTCATCCATCCAATCAGCCCAGAGGAAGTCTTCCCACTGGCATATTCAGACCCTAGAGCTCTTAATCCTGACCACCAGGAGGTTAGACTTTCCACTATCCAGTCCGTAGAAGATGCATCACTATTTCTGCAACCCCAAGAGGAGACTCTCATGCAGGGATCAAAGGATTCCCAATAACTCTTACTTCCAGGAACCTGCATCAGAATTCAATCTAAACTAGAATTGCTTCCATTCCCCTCCCTTTCTCTATGTTCCCCACCCGCATATGCATCCGCATCTGGTTATTTCATGGGAACAGCGCAAAGACACATCTAGCGCAGTGTCCTGTCTCCAGTAGTGGTTTGTACTAAATGCTATGGACCAAATTCTGCCCAGGTGTAAACTGGTCCGACTCCACTGAAGTTCATGGATTTGGCCATGCTGCCAGTAGAGCTGATTCTGGCCTGTTACTAGAAGTTAATGCTTCCCACTCGGACACATCCATTCCCATCCAATGCCAGACACCTGCGCCCTCCCTCCAGAACAGAAGTAAAAGGGGAAAGAGTGGATTCTAGGTAGTTCCCAAACTCACCCAGTCTTGTACCATCTGTCATCAGCGATCACTTCGTTGGTTTTGACGGGGTCTTCCCAGTACCCTAGCATGACGCAGTAGCCTCGAATCTGGAGTTCCCCAGAGCTGTTCAGAGCGGCAATCTCCCCGGTTTCAGGATCCTCAATCTTTGCCTGCAACACAAGAGAGACAGGCTCTTCAAGCACAGTGCAAGCCCCATGCTGGCTGCAGCTCAAGGACTGAGGAAGGGCAACAGCAGCGGTGCTCTGCTGTGGACTGTAAAGCTGGGGCAGCAGGGTGGGGGGGAAGATCAAGTTCACCTCTGTGTGGGGAAAGATGCACCCCACCGTCTCAGTTCTCTGGGAGATGTTGTCCTGTGGGAATCCCATGAAGGTGACAGGGCTATTCTCTGTGGTCCCATAGGCAACCTGCAAACACAAAGGTGTGGGGGATATTCATCAGGGACTCTGCTGGGAAACAGAAACAGCCAAGTTCTACTGTGAAGGTGGAGGAAACTAACAGTCAGTACAGGAGAGGACATTGGGGATGCAGGAGTTCTTCACAACAAGTCATGGGTCACCAGGCAAACGCTCCCATCTTCAGGTGTACATCAGGGCAGCTCCAGATGTTACTACCTCCAAAGCCATTACTGAAAAACTCCCCCCAGGAGACAGGAGGATAAAGAACAATGAGACTGGACCCCCCCCCCCGCCATGGTCCTGCCTCTGCTCTACCACGGCAAGCCTACCAATGTTCAAAACCTCCCTATCTTCCAAGACCTGCTGGAATGATAGTGACGCTCACAACTCACCTGCCTTTCATGGAGGATCGCAGATGCTGTCTCCCCACCCTCTGGTCTCACATGGTCTTTCCTGCCTCTGCTACTTCTCACAAAGCCCTGTTCTGTTTGCTTCCTGCTATCCCTGTCTGATTCGAGACTCCTGTCCCCAAGCTTCTCTCTCTGGTTGTGTCCCCATGACCATACACACTCGTTGTGCAGGATTCACCTTGGGTCTGCCATGCAAAATAGTACACTTTGGACACCACCCCTTGGCACCTGGAAAGAGTGTGCCCTGAAAGAGTCCCAGGCCAGGCCCCTGTTGGTGACAACCACACTCTCAATCTGTCAGCACAAAGGTTTACTTTGATCCTTTTGTGCGCAGGCATCAACATCCCTGGTCCCCTAATCAAGGCATCAAGAGACAGCCCGGAACACTCAATGCAGCTGCATTTGCAAACATAAAGCATCCCAGTGGGGCAGACCCACCTCGCCATGACAAGGGCCCCTGGAATGCTAACCTAGCTGTGGGTTCTGAGACACTCTTGTTGATAGGTTACTCCTTCCATCAAGAAAAACTCCAGCTCTATTGTTCATCTCAACAATCTGTACATTGGCAAGGTCAGAAGCTCCTGTCACCAGGAATAAGCTGTGAAAGGGACGTCTGTGGGGCTTTGAATAACATTTGGCATTTCAGATCTTGTGTCTGCAGCTATGGAGACCCCCTTATATGATAGCACTGAGATGCGACAATGAGCTCCGTATTGGAGCTTTACTGATTTCCTTTGGTCCTGTCCTCCTCTAATGGTGGGTGGGCTACAGATAGCGATTGATAAGCCTGCTACAGCCTTTGCGAACAGACCCAGCTCTGGCAGTGGAGGATCTTGGCGTTACATCCAGCGGTCCCAGGTTTGATCGCCACTGTTGACATTGCCGCTGTTGACTCCCAAGGGCACAGTGTAGCTTCTGCACTGCATGGGTCACCATGCAGCACTTGCTCTACTTCCAGGCCACCATTTGCACGAGGTATTTGAGGTGCCTTGTTTTTGGGGAGGTCCAACTGGAGATGCCTTAAATGGGCCTGTGTTTTGGAGGGTAAGCACTCAGCCCTTTCTGAAACTCAAGAGGCTTTAAGGTGACTCAGGTTGGGCACCCAACCACGAGTTGCTTTTGAACACCGTGTGCAGAGCTCAGTGTAATATCTAGAATGGATTCTCTAGGGGAAGCCTCTTCTTTAAGTGCAATGTGATTCTATGATTCTAACATGGAGGGGATTGACTCCTGGACATTGCAGTGGCCATCCTGTTGAAATGTGGTATCACTGCAGCCCAGAAACCCAATAGGAGCGACTGTGAACATCCCTTTCCTGCCAGGCCTAATAATGGTTTAACAGCCAGGAGGGAACCTGCAATGCTGAATGGTTATGAAGGACTTCTCTCCCACCCACTAGTTGCGAGAGCTCTCTGGCTGGACCTGCACCGCATTTTACAACTGAGACATAAAACCAAGGTCTTCAACACTTATTGAAAGCCTCACTGCACTCTGTGGTGAGGGCTGGGGTATTAGTCCAAGAGTCCCGGCCAAATTCTGGGACACTATTTTCTGCCTCCCTAACCCCCCTGCAATTTCAATTGGATACAACAGAGCACCTGGCCGCAGTGCCAGGTGTCGTCGGGAGTGGTGTGCTGCCCCATTCCCCTCTACATGTCTGGGAACTCGCTCTGTGTTCAAGCTCAGAGACGTGCGCATTCCAAGTGCTCGGCTTGCCAGGTTCTAGCCCAGGGGTTCTCAACCTAGGGGTCGGGACCCCTCAGGGGGTCAGGAGGTTATTACATGGGGGTTTGCGAGCTGTCAGCTTCCACCCAAAACCCTGCTTTGCCTCCAGGATTTATAATGATGTTAAATATATTAAAAGGTGTTTTTTAATTTATAAGGGGGGTTGGACTCAGAGGCTTGCTATGTGAAAGGGGTCACCAGTACAAAAGAGAACCACTGCTCTAGCCTACCCCCCATCCCGAGGCTTCAGAGCCTGCCTGAATGTATACACTGCTGTTTTTAGCACTGTTGCAGAGCCCCCAAGGCTGGAGTCTGTAGACTCACTGCTGTGGGTTACTGCTCACTGTGTGGGTGCTCCCAGTGAGCCACAGAGGTCGCTTTGCTAGAAACCCAAGGTGGAAATCCCCTGGGCAGAGTGCTCAAAGCTACCAAAGATAAACCAGCAGTTCTCAACTCAGCCCCTAGGGGCAATCAAGTGTGAGGGTACTAGGAGTCTCTGAGACCCCTCACATTGTCCCTCTGCCTTTAGGCTGCTGCCCTCTAACTCTAATCTCCTGCTGTGGCTGCTGGCCAGGTACAGGGGAGTTTCTGTCCAGCTCTGAGCCTTCCCATCCCACCTGCCCAGCTGCCTGAGGCCAGGCCTTGTCCCCACAGCCAGCTACCAGGCTGGTGTTCAGGGCCTGCTGCTTCTGTTCTCACCCAGCTTCCAGCTTGCCTCGGAGCCTGGTCCCCTCTGACCTCAGGTAGCTCTTTCCTTGCCTGTACTCTGGGGATTATGGAGCCTTCTGCTGCAGACCAAGTAGGTTCATTGCAATATCCTTTACTTTCTTTCCCAGCTGCTGTGTTCCACCCCAGAGGTGGCTGCATGTTGTTGGTGGATGAAATGATGCTTGTATAAAAGACATATGTCAATTTAGGTTTGAAGACATCCTTGGGGATTTATAGATTTTTCAATGCTAGAAGAGACTCCTAGGATAATCTAGTCTGACCTCCTGCATAACCCAGGCCAGAGAACCTCACCCAGTAATGTTTGCGTCAAGCCCATAACTTCTGTTTGAGCTGGAGCCTATCTAATCTTGAAAGACTTCAAGCGATAGAGAAGTCACCAGGTCCCTAGGATCCTTTGCCTTGAAGGGAGCTATAGCAAATACAATAATATAGCTGATGGTAAACCCTGCTAGGGATGCATGGGATTCATCAGTCTTCAGCAACCTGATCACCCTCTGGATTAGCTCAGAAATGCTAAGTGTCATTTTAAAATTATAGCATCGCAGTTTGTTTGGTGACAAATGCTGCTTTCTCTGTGAATTCCAAGTCTTCGTCTAAACTGGGAATGAAAACTACCTTAGCAGAATGGTGCAGTGTTTTGTTTTAAACACGGTTTACAAACATTTCCAGCTACCACTGTGTAAATATTGACCAGTGTGGATCAGGCAACACTGTTTAAAAAATAACAAACTCTGCTCCAGTCTCAGCAGTGAACACTTGAGAGGCAGAGTGGTCCAGTGCATAGAACTGGGAGTCAGGATGCCTGGGTTCTTTTCCCGGCTGGGCAACATTGGGCACATCAAGTCACCCTTCTGTGCCTCAGTTTGCCCATTGGTACAATGGGGATAAAAATACTCACTCCCTTTTGCCCTCAAATGATGCTGATAGGTTGCAAGGGCCTGATTCATCATTGTGTTACTCAAAATGGAATTCCATTGGGGTAGGACTGGAGTAGAGATCAGGGCCCTAGAGCACCAGAGGGGTCCTCAGATACCAGTACTCTGTCATTGCAACCTATTATTCTATTGGCTGGGAGCAAGCGGAGGGACAAAACCATTGTGCTCCCCCTGCTGGCTCTGCAGCAGTTGTTACACAATAGCGCTGGGGGTGCACAATGATACTGGGACACCAACAAAACTCCAAAGACATGCTTGTTTCAGATCCCTTAACAACACAGGGAGAAACCAGCATCTTGGCCCCAGAGAGAAGGGAGGAAGTGGTTGGGAAAAGTAAAGTGCTTTTCAGGCGTCAAAAAGGGTGTAACAAACAACAGAAAGTCAAATAACAAACCAAAGGAAGTACTGAGGGCTCTCACGCTGGCTCCGCCAGTCCAGCCCCCAGTGACCGAGAGGACGGATCTCATTATCCTAAACCAATGCCGGATGTTTTGTCTAGCTTTGAAGATCTCAACTGAAGTCGATTCCAGACCCTCCCTTGGCATCTAGCTCCCAACAGTCCTTAACTCATCACCCTTCTTGTCTCATTCGAATGTTCACTGGGGCGATGGGGCCTAGCTCTGCTGGCCTTGGCACTGGGTATACCTGAGCTCTCCGGAGTTGCCCCTCCATTCCAAATTTTATGGGACTGACCTGGATTTTCCAGGTCGATTTTACTGCCCCACAACGACTTCTGGATATGTTCCCACTTGGATTACAATGTGATGTCGTCAGCTTCCAGAGCGACAGTGTCATCTCTCTGCCGCAAAATCGGGCAGCAAACAAGTTTGCCTTGTAGGACAATTCTCCAAAGGTGGCCATATTCCTGGAGATCCCACCCACCCAGATAGTCACAAGACAGTCCCAGTCTGAACCGGCTTAAAGAATCCCCCAAATAGCCAATGCAATGTCCTCGCTGTGTCATAATGGCTTTGCCCCAGAGCAGCAGTTTCAAAACCAGCAACCAAACCAGCCTGGCAGACACAACACAGGCGATTGCTGCTTTCCTGCACTGCTGAAAATCAACCTCCTGTTATTTTACTGTCAGGACAAACTGCTCCTGGTGGTTTGGAGTTCAAGCTGTTTCTCTTCTTTCCAGGCCAATTAGCATTCTTGAGGCTCGTAAGTATTTCCCCAGCCTGGCTAGAGTTTCAGAAACTCCGCTCACTGGCGAGCAATGAGGCATGTGACAGTTACTTGGTATTTTATCAACACCTTGAAAAATGCCTTCACTATACAACTCACCCATTGACCTGACACAGGGAGAGGACAACCCGGGGTGGGGGGAATACAATGCACATTGAGAGAGAGAAAGCACAGAGAGACCGAGGAGGACAGAAAAACCAAGAGAAACCCCTTGGCTTGGCGGGTATCTGAAGGCTCCCAGCTGCTGGCATCCCATGAAGAAGTAAAACTGAGGACAAACTGGGCAAAATCCTGCCCCTGCTGA